>NW_023425555.1:1349346-1949346 GCF_014108245.1 Pipistrellus kuhlii
GACCCCGCCCACTTCCAGGATTAGCCAATCGCCGGGCACCTGGGGCGCCTCTCCCTCCGAGGGCCCGCCCCTCTGGGCTCTTCTTCCGGGTGGGGCCGGGGGCGAGGCGATGGCGCCGTGGGCGCTCCTCAGCCCCGGCGTCCTGGTGCGGACCGGGCACACGGTGCTGACCTGGGGGATCACGCTGGTGCTTTTCCTGCACGACACCGGTGAGCCGGACCGCGCCGCCCGGACCGCCCGCCCCCGTGGCTCCCCAAACATTTGGGTCTCACTGGGCCCCCCGCCGAAGCCCCAGAGACCCCGGGGTACCGCCCGCCTCCGCCGGCTCCCTTCTGTCATTCCAAGTTTCCGCCTAATTCCTCAATTCTTCCCCGCCAGTCCCCAGTTCCTCCCAGCGTCTTCCTGGTCCCTTCCGGGTGCCCTGTCCACCCCAGAACCCGTGCGATGGCCACCTGATCGATGACCAACTCCAGTCCCCATCTCCCCTGATCTCGGGATCAACCGATACTTTCTGGGAATTGACTCCCAACCTTCCCTCCGTGTGATTCGGAGAACCAACTAGATCCGGGGCTGGCATCCCTCCCAGCCCCGTGGCCATGCGCTGCCCAAGTCCAGGCTCCCCATCCTCAGGCGAGAGAGCACCTCACAGGGGAGTGGCCGCTCCTCCATGTCCCCGCCCTTGCTTCTTGCCCTGGGAGCTCTCACTTACCCCACAGACTGCCCCCCTTCCATCCCTCCCTGAGGTCCCCACAGGCGCCTCCAGCACAAGGTCTCACCCTCCCTCCCTCCCACTCCACCCCCTTGCTCCAGCCTCATCCCCTGGTGTTCTCACTTTCCTCCTAAGACCTTCTCAAGTCTCCTCCACAGTCTTTGCCCTTTATTTTTTAAAATATATTTTTATTGATCATTGATCGGCTGCCCCCTGCACACCCCCTCCCGATGGAGTCCACAACCGGGGCGTGTGCCCTTATCAGGAATTGAAACATGACCTCCTGGTTCATAGGTCCATGCTCAACCCCTGAGCCACGCCAGCTGAGCCAGTCTTCTCCCTTTAGCCTAAAAACCTGCTCAGTCTCCCCCAGAAAGAACCCCCCTTTTTCCTCTGCTCCCTTTTACAACCAGAGTTGTCCACTCCACTGTCTGGCTATCTCACTCCCCTCGCCTCTCAGCCCCTGCCTCTCCCACATCCTCAGTTTCCCTCATTGGTCTGGAGCCTTCCCTGCCCGGGGCTGCCGTCTTGGCCCGTGGCAGCATCTGAGCCTGCCAGTCCCGCCTTCCTGTCCGTCTCATGAGCATCTCAGACCTGCCTGGTCCCCCGTGGTAGAGCCAGAGGCAGGGGCCCTCCTTCACTCCCTAACCCCCTGTCTGTCCATCTCCTCCTCTCCGCTCTGGTCCAGCCACTGCCTCTCCCTGCGGGACAGCCCTCTGCCTCCAGGCTTCCTCTCCGATCACCTTCTCTTCTCTCCACTGGGGAGGTTTCCAGAAGCAGATCTGCCCTGTGACCTTCCCTGGTTCCCTGTCGCCCTCCGGAGGAGAGATGACTGCCTTTTTTTCTTTTTGCTGGCCCTGAATTCCTGTACCTATGCAGGAGACACACCTGACCACCCCTCAAACCCCACCTCCGGGCCTTTGCTCCCCACCTCCACCTGTGCCCGCCCACCACCTCCGCCCACACCGCCTGTCCCCCAGCGGCCTCTCCCTCCGGCCTCTGCAGCTCTGCGGCGATGGGAAGAAGAGGGGGCGCTCCTCCCGCCCCTCACCTTCCTGCTCCTCGTGCTGGCCTCCCTGCTGCTCTATCTGGCCGTGTCACTCATGGACCCCGGCTACGTGAACATCCAGCCCCAGGTAATGGGGGGGGGGCCTGAACCCCTCCTCCCACCACAGGGGACCCACAGCCCCAAAACAGTCTCGTGCCAGGTTCTGCGTGAGGGCTTTTCTGGGGCGTCTCAGGGAATCCTCTCACCAGCCCTAGAAACGCTTCTATGGCTCAGAGAGGGAAAGCAACTGGCAAAGGTCACACAGCCTCCCTAGGTCCAGGGCACTCTGCCCCACTCTACCGCCAACATCACACATGGGATGGCCTCCACAACGTGTTCGCCAGCCATCTGCCTCCCAAGGGGACCCCTTCTTACGCCCCGGCCCCCATTTTCAGGAGGAGGCCAAGGAGGAGCAGACGGCCATGGTTCCTCAGGCCATCGCCCTCCGGCGCTGCAGACACTGCATGGTGCTGGTGAGTGGCTCGGGGACTTCCCGGAGGGTCAGGGGTCAAGTGGAGACGGACCTCACCCCCCAGGCCCCCTAGGTTCAGGCCCAGCCTCCCACCCTCACCGCTGCCCGCACTGTCGATCTGGAGGGGGAGCCGGTGCTGAGCCCCGCTCTCCGCCCAGCAACCCCTGCGGGCCCGCCACTGCGGTGAGTGCCGCCGCTGCGTCCGCCGCTACGACCACCACTGCCCCTGGATGGAGAACTGCGTGGGGGAGCGGAACCACCCGCTCTTCATGGCCTACCTGGCGCTGCAGCTGGTGGTGCTCCTGTGGGGCCTGCACCTGGCATGGTGGGTCCCGCCCCGCCCTGTGTGTGTGTGGGGGGGGGGGGGGAAGAGCCCGCAAGGTGTGCACAGCCGGACACCCTCTCTAGGGGGCCCGGACCCTTTCCCAAGCGGCCTGCCCTCCTGGGCTCCCTGGGGTGCCCCTGCCTTCTCCCTGCTCGGGGCCCCCATCCCTCTGCTGCCCACCCCGCAGGTCCGGCCTCCGCTTCTTCCAGCCCTGGGGGCTGTGGCTGCGGTCCAGCGGGCTCCTGTTCGCCACCTTCCTGCTGCTCACCCTCTTCTCCATGGTGGCCGGCCTGCTCCTGGCCTCGCACGTCTACCTGGTGGCCAGCAACACCACCACCTGGGAGTTCCTCTCCTCGCACCGCATCGCCTACCTCCGCCAGCGCCCCAGCAACCCCTTCGACCGGGGCCTGGCCCGCAACCTGGCCCACTTCTTCTGCGGGTGGCCCTCGGGGCCCTGGGAGACCCTCCGGGCCGAGGAGGAGGAGGAGGAGGAGGGGGAGGGTGGCGGCCAGGCTGTTTAGGGTTGCAGGAGGCAGAGCCACCATCTTGTGCCTGAAAACGAAGGGCAGGCCCCGAGGGCCTGGGGCTGCTCGCTTCTGCCCGCACCTCCCAGCCTCCGAGCCTCCGAGCAGACTGACCTCCAAGGAGGGAGGGAGGAAGAGGACCTATTTGGGGCCAGGGCACCTGTGCCCGGGACATCCGAAACCTCCACCCACCCTCCAAGCCAGAATCCCTCCAGTGCACAGTTTTATACATTTAATAATCCATAAAGCAAGTCAAGTATAAAAACCAAACCAAACGACTCCTCACCGGGCCACCCTTTCTGTCCACGTCTGGCTGAGCACGGGAGGGTGGGGGGGAGCACCAGGCCAGAGGCTGAGCCGAGCCCCCTCCTCGGGTCCGAAGGGGGATAAATACCAGGCGAGGCCTGGGCCTCCAGGGCAGGGCGCACAGCTGGGCAGACGGGTGGGCAGTGAGGCCCTGAGAGTCCGGGGGACGGGGGCCAGGGACACGGGGAAGGCCCTCAGGGCTGCAGGAACCGCTCTGCCACGAAGTCGAAGTCCCGGAAGGCAGCCTGCTGGCGGGCAGTGAGGGGGCCTCGGGGGTCCGGCGGGGTCAGGGCAGGCGGCAAGCCCGTGAACTCGCCCTCGAAGTAGCGCAGATCCGTGGGCCCGCAAAGGGTGGGCGCGAAGGGGGGCTGGACGGCGCGGGCCAGCAGAGCCTGCCAGTCAGTGGTCTGGGGACAAGGGCAGAGGTGCCTGAGCTGCCGGCAATGGCAGCCCAGGCGGCGCCCCCTCCCGGCCCGCTGGGCCCCGGCCACTCACCCTGAAGAAAGGCTGTGTCTTAATCTCCTCCGCGTCCTGCTCGCCTGCCCCCAGGCGCTTCTCCGGGCACTTCTGGAGGAGCTGGGCGAGGGCAGGTGCTCACCCAGGGCATGGGCCCCGGGCACTGCCGCCTCCCAGGCCCCCGAGGGAGCTGGGCCCCGGCCCCCAGGAGGGGTGGTGGCTAGAGAGCGGTGAGCCAGGAGCAGCTGCCCGCCCAGCCCTGCACCTGCAGGCAGTTACCTTCTGAATGAGCTCCAGCCCTTGCACCGACAGGAAGCGGGGGTACGGGGCCTCCTCGTTGACGATACAGTCAAACACCTCCTCCTCGGTGTCCCCTGGGAATGGGCACTGCGGGGACGGGGGGCTCAGTGGGGTGCACGGGCCACTCCCAGCCCACCCCGACCTCTAGGCCCCGGCAGCCCAGGCTCGGCACTCACCTCACCCACCAGCATCTCGTACAGCAGCACGCCCAGCCCCCACCAGTCCACGGCCCGGGTGTAGGCCTCCTGGGTCAGCACCTCAGGGGCCAGGAACTCGGGGGTGCCACAGAAGGTGCTGGTCCGGTCCCCAAAGCCAATCCCTGCAGGTCAACAGCCACACCGGCTCAGTGTGTCTGGTCCACAGTGATCTCTGTGGTTGTAAAAACCAACAGCCAACCCTTCTGCCCCCCCCCCGGTACCTAACCCGTGCCAAGCCCTGCGCCCTACTCCGGGAGGTAGGAATGGATTTTACGACGTCGGAAGGAGGAGGCCAGGCTTAGCCAAGCTCACATCCCAAGGCCCTCTCCCAGCTCCGGAGCACAGGCCCTCTCTTCGCAGCTTGTAGGGTTGGGAAAGAAGCCCAGTGTGTCCACTTGGTCCCTGGAATGCGGACGGGGGGGGGAGGGGGGGGAGATTTCCCGGGAGATGCCCCTGCTGGCCTGGACCGGGTGAGAAGGCTGGGGGACACAGGCTCCAGGACAGGGACACCCACCTTCCTTACACAGCCCAAAGTCTGCGATCTTCAGGAAACCCTGGGCATCCAGCAGAAGATTATCCAACTTAAGGTCCCTGGGGAGGAGAGGGGGGCAGAGCAAAGGGGCCCTGGACCGGCGCCCAGGAGAAAGACGGCACCCGCTCCCTCGCACTCCCCCAGCACCTCAGGGAGGAGTTACCTGTAAATGATCTTCTTCTCGTGCAGGAACTGCAGCCCCAGGACCACACAGGCCAGGTAGAACCTGGAGGGAGTCAGGGGAAGCTTAGGCCCAGGACTGGGGGGTGGGGGGAGGGCAGGGAGGCACAGGATGACCATGGCCTGGGACCCCTGAATGAGGGCAAGCAGTTGGGACAAGCCTCATGCGGGGGTGGGGCTCCGCCGGACAGCAGCCCAAGGTCGTCCCAAGTTTGCTGCCAGCCCGCAGCCTACTCTTCCTGAGGACCATGGTCTCCTTGGCCCTCCTCCTCCCGGCAGCCTGCAGGCCCGTTTTCCAAACGAGGATCTGAGCCCCCAGGTGAGGGAAGTGCCCAGGGTCACAGCTAGGGGCAGAGCTGATGTGAGCCCAACTTCAGGGCGCACTCTGGTGGACAAGAAATGACTGCAGCCGCCTGGCACTGCTCACCGGCAGTTCATAAATGCCATGCTTCTCCGTGGAGCAAGCCTGACAGTTCTCTCAAACCCGATTCCTCGCTACACAAATGCGGGCTCAAGGCCCCCAAGTGCTGTGAGAGCTGATGACCAGGATTCGAACCAAGCCTCCCTGGCTCCCTGCTCCGGGCTGACGGGTGGAGGGAGGCCGGTCCAGGAAACCTGGTCGGCCTGTGGAAGAGGCAGACGAGAGGCATGGAAACGCACCGGGCCTGGGGCTCAGGGAAAACGTCCTCGTGGATCTGCATCATGAGGTCGCCCCCCGGAGCAAACTCGGTCACGAAGCAGGCGTGGCTGGGGGTCTGGAAGCAGGCCAGGAGGGACAGCAGGAAGGGGTGCCCCGTGCGGCCCACGGCCTCCAGGATCCGCTTCTCACAGTACAGGCTGCAGGGGAGGGCGTGGGTTCAGAGGGAAGGAGGCCTCCCCTGGCTGTGCCCTGCCAGTCCAAGTGCCAGGCAGCTACATAGAGCTGGTTTCTGTGTACCAGGGGCTCAGGGGGCCATTTCACCTGCACAACCACCACTGTCCCATTTTACAGATGAGAAAACTGAGGTGCAGAGGTAAGAGAGGCCCTGAACAAGGGCCTATCATTAATTGCAGGTGCTTAAAAAAAAAACAAAATACACAAAAACCCAGGCCTGGCTGGCCCCAGGTCACCACTTCAAAGCCCAGAGTGTCGGGCTGCCCTCCGGTGCCAGCAGCCCAGGCCAGCCGTCTGGAGCCCGCTGCAGGGCCGGGGGCCCGCGGCATCACCACACACCTCTCTATCTCGTCCCGGCTCAGCACCTCCTGCTTCTTCAGCGCTTTGATGGCGTAGTATTTCCCCGTGCCCTTGAACTGCACCAGGAGGACCTGGGGACAGAGGAGGGCTGGGCTCCAGGGGGCAGTACCGGGGTTAGGATCACAGCGTCCTCCCAGCTAACGCTCCGAGGGCCGCCCACCCTCACGGCACCCACCTTCCCGAAGTGTCCCCGGCCCAGCACAGCCAAGCAGCGGAAGTCCTGAAGCCGTGGGGGTTTCCTGTGAGAGAGAGGGCACAGGCAGCCCCCGGGCCAAGGGCTGGGCCTCCACCAACCCTTCGTGCCCAACGCTGGCCTGGCGCCACCTATGGGGCTGGCAGGCCGGGGGCTCAGGCGCAGCAGCCGGGAGGCTGGCATACAGCTGGGCTCAATGATGTCGATTTAGCCCTAACCGGTTTGGCTCAGTGGATAGAGCCTCGGCCTGCGGACTGAAAGGTCCCGGGTTCGATTCCGGTCAAGGGCATGTACCTTGGTTGCGGGCACATCCTCAGTAGGAGGTGTGCAGGAGGCAGCTGATCGATGTTTGTCTCTCGTGGGTGTTTCTAACTCTCTATCCCTCTCCCTTTTTATCTGTAAAAATCAATAAAATATATTAAAAAAAAATAATAATGTTGTTTCAGAACGAGAACCTGAGAGCGAGCTGTGAGCGCCCAGGAGCCGAGGGGAGGGGTGATGACCGAGGGGACACGCAGGCACTAGAGTGAGTGGATAACGTCTCCAACAAGAAGGTGAACTGTCGGGGTACCTGGTCGCGGGGGCTGGCGGGGGTGACCCCAGTCGAGTCCTGGGCTCCATGTGGGGGCGTTTGGTGCGCTGTGAGGGAGAGGGGCTCAGGGCAGCGCAGAGCTTCCTCCCTCCCTCCCTCCGGCTCCGCCACCCCAGCCCAGCAGCCCCCAGGCTACCGGCCCCCTCACCGGCGTCTCCTCCAGGGCTGGCTCCCGGGGCAGGTAGAGGCGTGGGGGCTTGGGTGGGGGCCTCATCTCTTCTCCCAAGGGGGTCTTCTTGGGTGGGAGACTACTGTGGGGAGGGAGCAGACATGGTGGGCACAGGCAGACAGAACAGCGGGGGGGGGGGTGGAGACAGTGATGCTGGGGGGGGCAGGAGTCTGGGGGGTGAGGTGGCAGCTTCTCACCTGGGCGAGGCAGGGCTGGAGGCCCCCCGCGGTGTGGCCGGGGTCCGGGGGCACCCTTTGGGAGGGCTGACGGTGCTGGGGGAGCTGCAGGGGGGCAGCAGGTTCATGACCAGGCGCCCCCAGGCTGCCATGCTGAGGTTCATCTGCGAAGCCCGCAGGAAGTCCTGGCCTGGGGCAAAAGGGAGGCTCAGTCCGGGGCCCCCTGACGCCCCAGCCCCCCTCCCACAGGCACAGCCGTCCTGGCCATACCCCTGCGTTTAGAGAAAATGCGTTTCTGCCTCTGCAGCCGGGGCCTCCTCTCAATGACGGGGTCACAGAAGGTTACCTGCGGGGTCACAGGAGGTTACCTGAAGCCCAGTCCCCTCCCACCCCCGCTGCCATGGGCACCCCCGCCTCCAGGATCCCAGCCTGAGCCCCCAGTGGCAACGATGCAAGAGCCAGGAGGGATCCGAGAGGCAGAGTCAACATCCTCGTGGGCAGCAGCAGGGAAACTGAGGCCCAGAGGAGGGAGGCACTTGTCTAGAGTCACCCTGAAGCAGGGCAGTCAGGACAGGACACAGGCCTCGGGGCTCCGTGTGGGCCTCGGGACGGCCTGGGAGCCTCCTCCCTCCGGGCCTCACTGCCCACTCCTCCGAGGGGGCCGGGAGCCCCCGTGATCGGAAGGCAGGGGTCGGGGGCACCTGGGCAAAGAGCAGCCCCTGGGGCAGCAGGCTGAGCGTGAGCTGGTGGCACGCGTTGTCCAGGAAGTCCTCCAGCCGCAGGAAGGCCACGGCGCACAGCTGCCGCCAGTCCCGCCAGCGCACCCCGACCTCCAGCTCCCGGGCCTGCAGCGGAGAGCCGGGGTGAAGATGGCCGCCCCCCCCCCCCGCCCCCCGCGCCCCCACGCCACCCCGGCTCCCCGGGGCCGGCCTCACCCGCTCCAGGGGGATGACAAAGGTCTGGTCCCAGCACTGCCGGGCCACCGGGCCCCAGCCCGTCTGGCCCACCACGCGATTGTCCACCTTCAGCACGGCCAGCGCCTCGCCTGCAGGGCCAGAGCCAGGGTTCAGGGAAGGCCAGGAGTGGGGGTCCTTGGCTGCCCGCCCCCCCATGGCTCCCTGCAGCCCCTTACTCACTGGCCAGCTCGCCTGTGCCCCGCTGCTGCCTGGCTCTGCCCCGAAGCCAGCCCTGCGAGGGGCTCCTGGCCAGCGCGGTCACCGGGGACCGGCCGGGCACCGCTGTCAGCAGCTGCTCACAGCCCAGGAGGTGGACCTGCAGGGTCCCTGTGGGGAGCCGGAGGGGGGGTTGGGGGATGGGGAAAGCATGGTCAGGTGCCATCCTCCCACTGCCAGCCCCAGTGACCCCTGGACCCCAGGGACACTGCCTTCCCATAGGAATGGCTGAACCCAGAGCCGCCACACGGGCCACCCTCCAGGCAGACCGGCTGGCTCTCCTCCTGAGCGCTGTCCATGTGTTGGGGGCAGCAGGAACCCACAGGTGGGAGTGACCCTCAGACCTCAGCCAAGCCACCTGGAGCCACAGTGCATGGTGACACGCTACCCAGGGCTCAGGGCCTGGCTGCCCATCCTATCCCCCCGCCTCCCTGGGCCTCAGTTTCCCCGTCTGTACAGAGGAAAGGAGCCTCAGCTCTGTCCCACCTCCCACGAGGGCTACAAAGAGTGTTTTGCCAACCAAGTGGGTTCGTCTTTAGGGTCACTAAGCATTTGTCCCTCAAAGAGGAAGCAGGAGGCTCGAGTAGTTTTTGAGGAAATGAACTGGGCCAAAGAGCACCAGTGAGGGAGTCCAGGCCTGGGGGTGGGACCCCAAAGGACCTTAAAAGAGAGCAATGGCCTGGTAGAAACTAAGGTGTTCAGTCAGGACACAGGATTTCGAGTGGCCCCGGGTAGCCCGCTGCCAGGCCTTTTAACAAGTCATTGCCCCTCCCTTCCCCAACTCATCATTGGGCCCAGTCTCATAAGCAGGGGAAGGCTGAGCTCAGACACCATCATCTCCTCCAGATAGCACTGCTGATTCTCTGAGGCAGGTGAGGGCGCCCTTCCAGCCGCTGTACCCCCCTGCTCAGCTCTGCTCACAGTGGGATGTGGCCTGTGTGCGCTCGAACCAGCCCTGAGCAGGAAGGCGCTGGGCTCTCTCGTTGGTACTCTCTCCCAGGTGGGAAGCTCATTGCATCTGAGATTACTTACTGACTGCAATTCAGCTGCCACTCTAAGGAGACAGATACAACTTGGGATAAGAAAGAACTTTGTAGCCCTAGCTGGTTTGACTCAATGGATGAGGCGTCAGCCTGCGGACTGAAGGATCTCAGGTTCGATTCCGGCCAAGGGCACATGCCTGGGTTTCAGGCTTGATCCCCAGTGGGGGGCATGCAGGAGGCAGCCAGTCAATGATTCTCTCTCATCATTGATGTTTCTCTCTCTCCCTCTCCCTCTTCCTTCCTCTCTAAAATCAATAAAATATTTTTAAAAATTAAAAAAAAAGGAAGAAAGAAAAGCTCTGTAATAGCCCACGCTGCCCAGCACTGGGTACCCAGGCCTCGGGGCTGAGAGCTCCCTAACGCTGGCTTTTAAACATCGCTATGGTTACTCATGTAAATGGTAGCTTCGCCAACAGCGTGCTGACTGTGCCCACCGAGTGCTTAGCCCTTCACAGGCAACACACGTCGCCCTGAATTCCCACAGCAGCCCCGCGAAGAGGGCGCCGTCACCGTCCCCCTTTCACAGACGGATCAGCTGCGGTCTGGAGAAAGGATGGCCATTGTCCCAGCCTCACAGCCGGGGCGGGTGGAGCCAGGACTGGAACCCGTCTCCGAAGTTCTTCCCCACGGCATCTGGGTCCTCTCTGAAGCGGGAGGGCCTCCGGCTACCTGTCATGGCGATGGGCTTTACCAGCGGCCCCGAAGGCGGAGGGTTCCCAGACACAGCCGTCCGCAGCTCCCGGGCCACCCTGCCCCGCAGCGGGTGGGCGGGAGGCAGTCCCTCCAGCAGCTGCTCCAAGGCCAGCCGCAGCAGGTCCAGTTTCTGGGAGGACTCCTGGAGCTGGGCCTGTGCCTGCGGAGGGGACACAGGCCCATGGGGTCAGGGGTGTGGGGGCACCAGCTCAGGCACCTGTAGACACCACCCCCCCTCCCACTGAGGTCTACACAGGATGAGCCCCCACGTGGCCAGTCCACGGTGCTGCCCACCGCTGCTGAGGGGGCAGTGGGAACACGGAGACCACTGCCTGACCTCGGCCAGCGCCTTGCGGTCTTGCATTCGCCGGCTCCCCAGCAGCTTCACCACGTTCTTGGCCCCCTCGGCCACGGCAGCCTCGATGCGCAGCCGGTGCCTCAGCTCCTCCGCCAGCAGCTCAGGACCTGGGAGGAGGGGGTCAGCCTCAGGCCCATGCCCTGCTCTGCCTGCCCCCCCCACCCCCACTCCTGCTTCTCGAGGCCTCACCTGGCTCCGGGGACCCACTGGCCTCCAGGCTGCTGATCTTCATGCGCAGCAGGGCCACCTTCAGCTGGCTGTCCCGCAGCATCTGCTGAGCGGCTGCCAAGAGCTTCCTCCCCTGTGGGGTCGAGACATGTGCTGGCCCAGAGCCTCCCGGTCAGCCCAGGGCCCGAGCTGAGCCTCCCCCGTCCCCAGGACTGCAGCCAAGCCTCCCGCCGCCGGACAAAGGACCGAGCCTCCCTTGTGAGATGGTCCGGGCAGAGCCTCCCCCAGGAGACCAGATAGGGGCTGAGGTCAAGCCTCCGCCAGCATATCAGGACGGAGTCCCACATCCCGCTGGGGGCTGGGACCGGGGCCGGGAACTGCAGTGTTTGCCTTCTCTGCGTGACTAGGGCCGTGGTCGGCAAACTCATTAGTCAACAGAGCCAAATATCAACAGCACGATTGACATTTCTTTTGCCAGCCACATTTTTTAAACTTAAACTTCTTCTAACGCCACTTCTTCAGAATAGACTCGCCCAGGCCGTGGTATTTATTCTGTGGAAGAGCCACCCTCAAGGGGCCAACGAGCTGCATGCGGCTCATGAGCCGCAGTTTGCCGACCAGAGGACTAGGGGTTCAAGCCTTGCCTTCCCCACCAAGCTGGGACTGGGGACCACGCCTTCTCCATCAGACCAAGGGTTAGGGCTGTGTCTCCCTGATGGCATCCATGGCTGGGCAGCATTCCCCTTTCAGAACAGGGGCTGGGACGGCACCGACCAGAATAACCCAAGAGCCGAATCTCTCCCCGGCAGCGCCCAGGAGCCTTACCTTGGGGGTGCCGCTGGCGTACGTGTGGGTCATGTTCTCAGCGCCCTGCTTCACCTTCAGCTCCACCTGCAGCTGCCTCTGCAGGGCCTCCAGGTGCCGGGCCCGGGGCTGCTCTGCCGGAGGCCGGGGTCCCGGGGCCACAGGTTCTGTGTGCACCCCGTGTGGGGCCCGTTAACCCCTCACCCCCAGCCCAGCTCTCTCCCCCCTCCCCCGGGGCAGGGACGGGTGAGGCAGCTCTGAGTGGCCGGGACAGGGCGGAGGACGGAGGAGCTGGTGAGTGAGCCGCACCTGCCGTCCCCGGGGGCTGCCCGGCGCCTCACTCACCGGCGGGGGCCCCGGGCAGCAGGATGCGGGCGTGCAGCTCCTGCAGCTCCCCGTGCAGCTGCTCCAGGCGGCGGTTGGAGGTGCGGAGCAGCTGCTGCACGTGGCCCAGGTGGCGGCGGTCGGTGGCCACCCGCCGCAGGTTCTCCGCGCCCTCCTTGATCTTCAGCTCCTTCTGGATGGCCCGGCGGACCGCCTCCTTCTCGTCCTCGGGGGGCTGTGGGGCGGCAGAGGAGCAGGCCGCTCAGTGCTCGCACCGCCAGCATCAGCTCGCCACACACAGCGGTGGGGAGGGGCGGCCTGGATGGCGCCCGGGACCCACACACAGGGTGTGGGCAGCAGCCCTGCCTGGAGGAGCAGCCCTAAGCCAGGTGGAACCCACACTCCTGTCCTCGGCATTTGGGGGGGGGAGGCTGTTCCCGTGGTGCTTTGGGTGCCAGGGTCGGTAAGAGGTTTGCGGACGTTCGTGTGTCAGTCCTGACGACAACCCCTGAGGGAGGTGCTGGTAGGTCCCCATCTTGCAGGTGAGGAAACTGAGGCTCAGAGAGCGGTTACGTAACCTGCCCACGGTCCCACCAGAAGACACACCACACCTCTGGGCCCCGGCCCAGCCCCGCTCTGCCAGCCCCGCCCCACAGGCTGCTGTTGAAGCTGGGGTTCCGGCTAAGATTTGGGCCCGAAAAGAGGCTAGGGATTTACTCAAGGTTAGAGGGCAGCCGGGGGTCCGAGTGGGGGCCAGGCCTGTGCCCATGAAGCCTCAGCTGGCAAAGCAGAGGCACCCAGAGGGCTGGGAAGGTCTCCGGGACCCTCTTCCGGCCTAGCTCCTGGGAGGAAGCAGAAGGCTTCACCCCAGGTTGGAGCGAGGACGAGGCAAACCTTCCCAGAGGCCATTTCGAACTAGCGGTGCCAAAGCCGACCTCAGCCCAGGGTCACCCGTGACCCTCCCCCAGGGGCTCTCCCAGGGCCTCCGCCTTACCTCTCGGCTCGCCATCGCCTGAGCCCAGTGGAAGGGTGGCCACCCCAGCCCCAGGGACCCCACCCCAGGCCAGGCCTCGGGGCCGCGGGCCAGGCAGCAGAGGGCAGGGGTGGGGCTCAGGAAATCCTCTGCCGGCTCCAGGCGAAGGCGGGAGCCAAGGGCTGGAGCAAACAAAGCGCCCATGGAGCTGGGGGCCCGGCCACCGGGGTCCTGAGTCACCCAGCTCCGCGCTGGGCGGAGGTTCACAGGAAATAGGAAAATGTGCACAAGTCGCTGCTGGAGCTCGCAGGAAGGAGGTGGGAGGGGGAGACGCAGCCCTGAGGTCGCCTCAGCTTCGGGGTGGAGGCCACCCCTCCAGAGCCGGGCCCAGACTCCTGTCTGCTCTGGGCTGGACGCCTGCCCGTGCACACCCCCCTCCCGCTGGCTCCTCAGGGGTCACCACCTCATCCCCCCAGAGCAGGGTGCACACACCACGGCCAACCCTGTGCCCAGGGCACCCAGCGCCCGCCGCGGCAGGAGCCCGCCCCCTCCCCCTTAGGGTGGACCCCTGTCCACTGGAAGGTTCCCGCCCAGGCTCAGGGCTGGGCCCCTCTGTCTGGAGACCACACTCCTCAGAAGCCTTGGGGTCCCCGCACCCCAAGTGTGCCGGGACCAGCCCCTCCTGGGCCCCCCGCCCAGAGCGCACGGGTTCTTCTCCCCGAGGGCGCTCCCCAGTGAGCCGCCCGGCCTCCCTCTGCTTTCCCGCCTGACTCCCCGGGCCTCGGCGCCCCCCCTGGAAGAACAGACTTTAGGAACTTGGGGGCCACCCTCGTGGCTCGGACCCAGGGTTCAGATCTGCTCCCGGGCCGGCTTGGCAGAGGTTCCGGGTCCATGGAGGGGACTTGGGGACGGTTCCCGGGGGCAGGACGGTGTACCCGGGCGCAGTGCTGCCCCGCGCAGGGAGGGGTGGGGCAGCACAGGGACGCGGGCGGCGCGGGGCACCCGGAGGCTCCCCGCCCCCGCCTCCCCGAAGCCGTTCACCTGCCGCCGCGCCGCCGCCTCCGCCTCCTCCATGGCGCGCTCCGGCCACGCGGCCTCGTCCGCACCGGCCGCTCCGCCGACTTTCACAAACTCCCCGGGATCGGCGCCCCCTCCTCCCGGGGCCGGGACTCAGCGCCGCCGCTCGGCCGCGCCAAGTCTGCTCCCGGGGCTCCGCTCCCGGACCCGAGGCCACGGCGCCGCCCCGGGATCCTCCGGCCTCCCCTCCCTCTGGGGCCGCCGGTCGCCGCCCGGGACCGGAGGGCGGGCAGGGGCATCCCCGGCGGCAGGTCCCGGCCGCTCGCCGCGTGCTCAGAGGGGCGGGTCCGAGCGGCCAGCGCCGCCTGCTGACCGCGGGCGCTGCCGGGCCGGTCCCTGCGGGCGGGTCACCTCCTCCCCAGACCCCGCCAGGCCCGGCCCCGCCCCCAGCGTCTTCCAAGGGGCCAACTCCAACCCTGTCGCCCCGAGACCTTGGAGCATCTAGTTACTTTATTTTTTTTTAAGGATTGAAGTACTTTTTATTATTAAATTATCTGCGTACATATTTTAACATTGCCCCCCCTCCCATACATACCCCCCCTCCCCAGAGTTTTGTGTCCATTGGTTGTACTTATATGCATGTATACAAGTCCTTCGGTTGATCTCTTATTCCCCCCCCCCCCCCCCCCCCCCATCCCTTCCCTAGCGTCTAGTTACTTAGGACTAAACAGAGGGAAGCCAAACCTCAGGGCAATGGATCAGAACGTCTCTCTGTGGCTCCACCACTGGGCCTGGGCGGTGGCTGGCCTGTGGCTGTCCAGCACTTCCTGGGATCCTCCTCACCTGCACCTGTGAAGGAGCGTCTCCCAGAAGTGACAAATGCTGGAAAAGTGAGACTGGCAGGCCACGGACAATCCTGGGCTATTGCCCTCCAATGGGACATCAGTCCAGAAGCATCACCAACTGCAAAGGCAACTTGGTTCATAGGGGACAAGCCTGCTTTTCACAGTCAGAGGCGGGTCCGGACACTTAATGATATTGAGGGAGACTTTAACACATAATAGGTTTTTAAAAAAAATCTTTATTGTTCAGATTATTACAACCGTTTCTCCCCCCCCCCCCCGCCCTCATCCATAGGTATTTTTGTCTAGCCTTTTCCATACCCCCCACACACAACCCTTTCCCCCTGAGAATTATCAATCCCCTCCCATTCTATGCCCGTTTCTACATAATAGGCTCTTTTAAGTGGGGGCTGTTACATCAACTGCCCTGAGGTGAATGTAATTGAGCGACACTCCTTCACTCCTGCACCCAGAAAGCTGAACTGTGTCAAAGAATCAGCACTTATTTTCCAAATTTTCCTTGAACTGTCCCACTGCCTCACCTGTCACTAAGGGAAAGGAGAATCCATCCATCTTTTTTAATGAACCCGTCTGGGCAAACCTGATGGGAGTCTGACCGGACAGCTAGCTGTACTGTATATGACAGTGATGGGAATTCATGAAACATTCATTTTTAGCAAAATGGAAATTCACATTAAACATCCACCATGTATGTAACCATCAGCCTGAAAGGAACATCACTTGGACTTGCCTCCCTCAGGTAGTATCTGAGCACACCATGTCACCAACTCATCAAGCCGGCACACATCCTTCTAATCACAAAACTTCAGTCTTTTCCTTCAGACCTGTTAAAAAGGTAAACTTGTAAACTAAGGCAGATATTCAAAAGGATATGGTTACTGCTGGGGTGAGGGATATAAGATGTCCTCTTTGTTTTCAAAGGATGTGCTCCTTTTTAAAAACACATTTTTGTTGATTTCTGAGAGGAAGAGGGAGAAACATCAATGATGAAAGAATCATGGATTGATTGCCTTCTGCACACCCACCACCAGGGATCTAAACTGGGAATCTAAACATGGCCTCCTGGTTCAATGGTCGAGGAGCAACACCAGCTAGGCAAGATTAGCAAAAAATTAATCATAGAATATAACAAAAAAGGCAGAAAAATCAAGTTTCTGGGACCAAGAGAAACCATGAAGCCGCCGAAACCGGTTTGGCTCAGTGGTAGAGCGACCGTCTGCAGACTGAAGGGTCCCAGGTTTGATTCCGGTCAAGGGCATGTATCATTACATTGGTTGTGGGCACATCCCCGGTAGGGGGTGTGCAGGAGGCAGCTGGTCGGTGTTTCTCTCTCATCGACGTTTCTAGTTCTCTATGTCTCTCCCTTCCTCTCTGTAAAAAAATCAATAAAATATATTTTTAAAAAAAGGAAAAAAAAAGCATGAAGCCACTTGTGCCATAAAGCAGAATGGTGACTGCCAGATAATTCGGAAACACAATTGGCCAGGAATCCTCTAAAAGCCCAAAAGGTCATACCTCTTATAGCCAAACAGCTAACCCAAGATCAGGGTACTCTATGGACCAGTTAAACTCTACATCTTAGAGCCAGAGTTGCATGAGCTAGCGAGGGCCTGTTTACGAAGGTCAGGCAATAATCTTTTAGAAACCAGGGCATCATTGGAGAAACCAATGTTAACCTCAACTAGAGGGATGTTCTAAAATAGAATATTCAAGGTTTTCAAATTAACGTAGACACATCACAAGCTACTATCTTCTATGCCCTGACTCTTTAGTTAAGTTCCTCTCCTAAACTGAGCACAGCAATTTGAGGAGAAACTCAACAGCCATTTGCTCTTTTGAAACGTTCTTTTATCGAAGAAACTTTGAGCCCTTCACCTAGCACTTTCCAACACACCCTTACCTAAGGGCCAACCCAAGAACTCTCTTTGCAATTGGGCACAAAACATGCCAGCTGCTCTGCAGCCATTTTCCAGGACCCTAATGCCACTTTCTCACAGCCTAACATGCTACAAGTTTTGCAGGCAGGGGGGAATCTCAATAAAAGGAAAATGACCTTTAGTGACTTATTTAATTCGACAAAATATTATAAAATGCAACTTCATGTATATAACCTGACCATACCACCACCTCACCAGTACAGAAAGAATTTGGATAAGGTGTAACTATAAAAAACCACAGGCTTCCCTGATGTGTATTATAGTCAAGTGACTCCACCCCCCCCAACTTGCTATATTCCAAGTTAACAGTCCTTTGTCCATGTGCCTTATACAAACCTTTTTATGTAGCTGTTACCTGTGCTATACTTACTGCTTAACTATTTAACATTTTCCCCACTTCCTATCACTATGAACACAAATATGGCAAAAACTTGCCTATCAAATATGGCAAGAACTTGCTTATCATCTAAATCCAAATGCAAGAAACATTTCTCTACAAAACAAGAATGACCCCAGTCAAAAAATCTTTATTGGAGCAAGATTCCTGACCAGTAATACAGTGATGAATTCACTAAACAGAGACCTGTGCAGAAATTACATACTATCCATCTAGATAGGTTTTATTACACTTTGCCTATTGATGGAATAGTTCCACTTTTAAAGTTTTATACATCAAATAGCTTTGAATTTGACCAGGCTGCCCATTAATTCGTCTCTGAAAAAATTAACTGGCATTTAATTTCAGCTACTATATTTTACAGCGTTAAAAAGCTTAGGCATTAGGTAGCTTCTCAAAATGTTGTTCTATGCACAATGGCATCTAGCAGAGCAGAGTCCATCATGTCACCCAGATTCAGACTGGTCTCATTTGAGAACAATAAGCTAAATAGCTGGTACTTGAGACAAAAGTACTCCTAACCTGAGTTTCTTAACCACCAATACGGACTTCTTCCTCTGCAAGCTTGTCTTCGGGGCCACCTTTATAGTGCCAATGAAGACATGCCAGCAATAGCCCTGTGTGTAACTCGGCATTAGAGCACCAGGTCTGTCTGGTGGTGGTGGCAGGCACTGTATTATAACCCAGGTAAATATAGACCCATTTTTAAAATGCCAACTTGATATACAAAATTAAAGATACAACATACTCAGAACTAAGTTTGAGCAATCTGGTATTCCAAATATTTGAAAATTTTCAGACACTGATAGCAAACTGTACTCATGATGTTTCCCAGCTATGGAGACAATATATTGATTCAAACCCCTTTACTCAGTCCACATAGCCCTGAGATCATCCTGCAAAGTGCGTATCAAAAAATATGGAGTTTAGTTGACAAAGTTTGACAATATGTTATACAAGTCAAGCTTGAAATCTGTTCTGAGAGAAAAGCATCAAATCCTTTGTGTACACATTTAGTTTTATTGTAACAAAGCAACTTGTACACTTTTAACGTTTAAAACTGAGCATCTTTTCTTTCCAGTGAAACAAAAAGAAAATTTAAAAATAAACAGGAACAAAATTACAATAGAGAAATGTCAATTCCGAATAAGATCCTACAGGTTCTGCTGATTCTCCCATCGAGTGGCAGGGCTCAAGTCATCATTAGGAGAGAATTTTATTTTAAAAGTGTCATCTTAGACTGCAAGGATGTCCGTTAAACATCACAATTAAACATGCCAAAGGAGAAGCCATGTTGTCAAAATGCCCACTTAACCCACCCAGACATCTCAAACCCACCCTTTGCTCACCTTCTATAACCCCCCCTTTTTTTAAGTTTTTTTTTTCTTTTTTTAAACAAGAGAAAGTAGACAGATACATGTTGGTAAATGCTAACTGTCCATATTCACATAGAGACACAGTGTAATCTCTGAGCCCAATATACAGAGAAAGGAGGGAAAAAGCTAGAATTCTATGCACTACTACACAGGGGCCTAGCAGCCTCCAGCTCCCAGCAGAGCGAAGGGAGCAGAAGGCTTTTCTTTTTTCCCACAGAGCACGTGGTGGTGATTCCATTAAGTTTTTCTTGAGACAGGAAGGGATAAAAATGAATTTGGAACAGAAAGGGGCAAAGATTCTTTTCCCACTGTATTCTGCTCAAGGTACATCCCCCCAAATAAGGTGAGAACCATGGTGTAAAGGAGAGAAAGAGAGACCTCAAAAACAGGGTGACTGAGCACAAGAGGGGGGGGGGGGGAGGGGAAGAGAAAGGAAAAAAAGACTGCAACTTGCTCCCAGGGACTGGAGAAAACTAAAAAAGGCTGGAATCCATCGTGTTCATTAGTCATCTTCTCCTTCATCTTCCTGTAAGGAGAAAAGCAGGCAATTAATCTTTAGGGTTAATCCTAAAGTCACTCCCAACATTCATAGGAACCATGATGAACTCCACAGAACATGGCACACTATGAAGAATCTAATTTTATGGACCTATATATCACAACCTATGCTCAAATCTTAGCTAAATGAACCAGTGATTTTATTCCAGATAAATTAATTTTTCAGCACTAACCAAATCACTAGACATCTTTCAGACCAAATAATCCAAACCAAAATACAGTGACTGTAAGAGTTTTATAGTGAATCTAAAACATGTAAATTTGTTATTCCAAATATGACCACCTGCACTATCCACACCACTTTTATTAAAGTACTGGTTAAGGAAGGACAGGCTTGTGTAGTCATAAAAAACCAGCCACAAAAGCAGAGCTAGTTAAAAATCACGAATACAATTTCATCAAAATTCCTCCCAATCTTATACATCAAAATAGCTTATCTCTTCTATAAATCCTCCCATAGTTAGTTGAGTCAGTTCCATTTTACAACATATATAACGTTTAAAATAACATGGTTTAAAGTTATCTTCCTGGATTTACCTCTCCTTCTTCCCCCTCATCATCATCTTCATCTTCTTCACCTTCATCCTCATCCCCTTCTTCATCTATATCTTCCAACCCTTCCTCCTCTTCATCATCATCATCATCTTCTTCTCCTTCTCCTTCTTCATCATCCATGTCAGGAACCTTAAAAAACCAGGAGTTATTGTTAAAAACTCATTTTCAAACAAATAAAACAAGTGCAACCTTGAATAGTAGACCACTCAACTCACCAAGTAGTACTGTAAAGGATTCGGCCAAATGTCATCTTTGATGACTTCTCCTAACTCATCCGCACCTGCATCAGAATGGTCAGTAAACCAGGTGAAGAAGCTCTCGGGTTCCTCATGCTGTCTCTTCCTGCTGGCTTTATTCTGCGTTTGACTTGAACGTTTCGTCAAATCCTAAATGAAGGTGGAAAAACTTCTGATGCAGGCTCTCTACAAAAACTAAGTTTCCCATAATTCAAACAGCAAGAGTTTAACCCAAAGGACAACAAAAATGTACATCAATATATTATCAAACTATCATTCTCATATATGAGAAATTACAAAATATAAAGAGAAAAGGCCCTAAAATTCTAGGTCTGGAAAGACTATTGTCAAATTTGTATGACAATGTTTTCCTGAAAGGTACCATCAACTAATTTTTGGCTTTTTCATAAAATTAGTTCCACTTTAACAAACAGTCCAACATAGTGTTATTTAAAAGATATTTCCTAGCCGAAACTGGTTTGGCTCAGTGGATAGAGCGTCAACCTGAGGACTGAAAGGTCCCAGGTTCGATTCTGGTCAAGGGCATGCACCTTGGTTGTGGGCACATCCCCAGTAGGGGGTGTGCAGGAGGCAGCTGATCAATGTTTCTAACTATCTCTCTCCCTTCCTCTCTGTAAAAAATTTAAAAAAAAAAAAAATCAATAAAAAAATATATATATATATTTTAAAGATATTTACTAATTAAATGCGGAAAGAAATGTATTTTGGTATTGGCATGCCATTGGAAGAGCTCAATCACAAATTAAGAAACAAACAAAAACTAGTCCATTTCTATAAAAATTTATACTGCACAAATTATGAGAGCTCCAGATTATTATATTTGACTTTAACACACTGTAGTTTGTTTTTTAATCCTCATCCTAGGACATGCTGAAAGAGAGAAGAGGAGAGAAGAGAAGGGGAGAGAAAGACTGCATCTCTATCCGTGTGAGAAAGTGATCAGTTACCTCCCAGACATGCCTGCTGGGGGTCTGAACCTGCAACCCAGGTATACGCCCTGACGGAGAATCCAACTGGCAACCTTTCTATGCACAGGAGAATGTTCAACCGACTGAACCTCCCCGGCCAGATTGGAATTTTTCTTGTATTTTAAGGATGTGCATAACACATTACCGAAGCACAAAGTATTGTTACATGATTCAACGAAACCAAAATATACAAAATATTTGCCAAACAATTTTTCAAATACCTTTCCAGATTTCCATTTGATTTCAGTGGACTTTGAAGATGGATCACCACTCTCATTCAGATGAAATTCTTTGGAGAGAACTTTATTTTCGAAGTAAGGATTTTCATCAAAATACTGTAAGAAGAGGATTAGAAATCAATACAATCAGCTCTTCTAACCAAAGCCCAAGTTAATATCCACAGTGGCAAACAAGAGTTACTGATACTCACAAAATCTATTCTGTAACCTGATTTAATATCTTCAAATTCTGTCACTTCAACTCTTGTCAAATAATGCAGCGCCTCTTCATCCTCTTCCCCAAGCAGTGCAGACACTAGACCAGCAAATTATAAGCCAAATGAATATTAAACAGACAAGCACTGAGTAACTCAAGTGCTTGTTAAAGCACTTAAAAATTTTTCCTAATTTAGTATCTTGGTTTCATAAATCCATTAACTGAAAACCAAATGGCTGAGTGTCAGAGGTAGCACCATCATTTTATCAAGTAATTAAAGGCAAATCCAGAATCTTCTAAAGACAGAAAACATTAATTATAACCCTCCCCTCTCAGTGTTTCAACTTCTACATGTAACAAACACGTTGGACCAAGTCCTCAAGCCAAGGTTCCTCTACTCCTTAACAAGTGGGCATCCTATACTCTTTAGTAATGCTCCGCTGGTAACATACCTTGTGGATGGTTGACAAATGTTGTTACCCAAAAATTTGGGATTTTGGCGATCAATTCTGACCTCTTCTGAAAAAATGGTTGGCGAAGTTTGTTATATTTCTGTTCTACTTTCAAAATCTCCTCACTGGCTTGTTCATTAAGTCTGAAGCAAATGAAAAGACATGTTGACGATGGTATCTGACAAATACAAAAATTGTGAAGACTACAGAATATACACTCTTGTTAACTTTAGAAAAGGGCAAAGTACACATTTATAATAAACTGAAGCATCTAGATTTTTATACCCCTATTAAAATCAAGTCAAAACTAAGCTGGCAATTTGATCTGGGTTAGGCACTCAATAATGGGCAGCTGTTTAGGTGCCCAAACCAAGCATTTTGGTGGCATTGTACATTTATTTCAATTACTACCAGGCTAACTTCAATTCTGGGTCCCTCAGGCACATCAGAGGGGGAGGGGGGGGAGAAGACTGCTAATCAAGTCAGAGCAACACTGATGCCATAACTGTCAGAAGTCCATGCACTGCAATTCAGACAACTTGTAGCATTTAAAAGGAGACCGAATCTTTACAAAAACAATGTGCTTTCATCAAAAGTTTTTTGTTGACTACAATATTTCACAGAAAAATAACACTGACTTCATGTTTCCACTATCATAACCATCTCCATTTAGCCAGTGGATAGAGATTTGACCAATTTCACAGATCTCCATACCATAAGATGTATTTCAGAAAATGTCTGGAAATTAAGAAAAACCTTACCTGTCTATTTCATTTTGTACTTCATCAATATGTTCAATCGCTTCTTGCTGTTCTTTTTCTGCAAGAAAAATATGCATAAAACTCAATACTAATTAGAAGACGCATTTATCTAGCTTTTCTGATGTGAGCAGTGTCTGTGAGTTATACAATAAAGCTATTTGTTACAACACACACACACACAATTGCCTGCAAGGCATGCCCTCCACGTGTTCATGCAAGTAGCTGACAAATTCAAACATTATTCACAAATCTTGCTATCTGTTAGGTATTCAAAATACTTGTAGCGTAGCACTTTTTAGCAGTTACATTACAAAAAGAGACTAAATTGTTAGTTTCTATTATGAAAGACAAGGAATAAACCTTATTCAGGAATTCTTTAAGTGTTTATTATTTATCACATTATATACCTGCAATATACTAATACCAGCTGCTAAGTAAACTGCGGAAAGCAACCCATGACATTAACAAAAATCAGGACACCACGGATCCATGGGTGGAACCACACTCTTTCTAGAAAGCTGAAAATATCGCTCAGTAGCTACAACCGAAACAAGACAACCCTACAGAGACAGGAAAGGGCCCCTAGGCCTGGACCATCGTAAACACTGCACTTTTCCTCTTTAGACCCCAAGATTCGTCTCTGACCTTTCTCACCCCTCCAACCCAATTTCAGGCGGGCTGATCTCAAGATGGCCCAACACTTACAGGGAGTCAAGCTTGAAGGCAGAAAACTAGGAGCCACGGAAGGAAGAGGAGGAGGAGGTGTGCTATGGGAAAGGTGCCCTTTTGTCCGGCAAAAGGCTGCAAAGCCGACCAACTAAGTGGGCGTGAAGGGTCCTGGAGGCGCGCGGCTCATTTCCGGTGACCATCCCGGGCTTTGCAGCCCCCCGCCGGGAAAGCCTTCCCGGGGAAGCAGGCGGCTTCCTAGGAGCCATCGCAAACCCCCCCAGCTCCCTGCCCGCCGAGCCAGGTCGCTCGGCGCGCGGCCGCGGCCCGGTGGCCGCCCCACGTGGGGAGCGCCCCGGGCGACAGCAGCATCCTCCGGGCGGCCGGCCGCGTGTCTCCCCGCGCCCCCGGGCCGGCCCGGGCGAGGCGGGGGGCCGGCCTGCGGGCGGGGGTGCGGGGCCGCCGCCGGCGGGCCGGGCGCAAAGAGGGAGCCGCGCGGAGGCCCGGGCGCGGGGCCGCGTCCGGCCGCACCATGTGGCGGCGGTGGCGGCTGATGGGAGCGAGGCATCATGGCGGAGCACAATAAAGAGAGGCTTCTCGGGAGGGAGGGAGGGGGAGGAGAGCGAGGGAGGGGGGAGAGGAAGGGGGGGTCTCCTCCGCCCGCGCCGAGCAGGCCGCAGCGCCCCCGCCTCGCAGCGCCGTCCGCCGCCGCGGCGCCACCCCGGCCCGGCCCCGCGCGCACAAAAAGGGCGCCGAGGCGCGCGCCGGCCCGGCCGCCCAGCGCCCCCCGGGCCCCACCGGCGGCCTGCGGGCCGGGCGGGCGGCGAAGATGGCGGCGCGGGCCGGCCCCCGCCTCGCCTGCTCCTCACCTGAGGTCTCGTCGGCCCCGTCGTGGTTGGAGTTGAGCTCCTTTTTACTGACTTTGGCCGCCGGCGCCGACATGGTGCTGCTCCGCGGTCGGGGGGGGAGCGGGGAGGGGGAGCGCAGGGACGGCGAAGGGGGCGGGCAGCGGCTTCCCCTCACGCCACACGCGCGCGGGCGCTCGCTCGGTCCGGCCGCCTCCTCCCGCGCCGCTCGTTCTCCCTCCCCCTGCCTCGCGCGCGCTGCCCTCGCGGCCTGGCGACGAGGGAGAGGCTGCGGCGGCGTGCCGGGCCCGGCCCGGGCTCCTGCTTACGGAAGGGAGGCGGCGGCGGGCGGGCAGGCGGCCGGGCTCCTTCACTCACGCTCCGCGATCCAGCTCGCTGCTCGTTCTCCCCGAGTCGCCTCCTCCTCCACCTCCTCCTCTCCGCGAGGGGCGGGCGGCAGGGCGCAGGCGCGCCAGGCCCGAGCGCAAGCCCCGCCCCCTGCCGGAGGGGCTCGCGCCGCCCGGCCATTGGCTGCGGCGCCGGGGCGAGGGGGCGGGGCCTCGGCGCGGAGACACAGGGCCTGGCGGAGAGGCGGGAGGAAGGAACGCGGCGACGTACGGGGCCGGCCCCCCGCGCCGCGCGCCCCTCCCCCGCTTTCCCCTTCTCAGGCCCGACCCGGGACATTTGCGCGCTACGGCGGTCCGGGGCGGGGCCTCGCGGCGCCGCGCGCAGGCTCCCGGGACAAGCGCGTCACGTGGTGGCGAAGCGGTTTCCCTTCTCCGCCGGGCGGAGGGGAGTTCGCAGCCCCCCGAAAGTGCAGGCCTCGTAGTAGCATTGGGATCCAGAAATAACCCACCCCAGGTTCTTTCTGCGCCCTGGGGCGATGTGCCAGGGCATCCCCCCGTGGGGGAGAGGAGGCAGCGCCTCCATCCTATCTTCCAGATGGGGAAAAGGCTATTTTTACTCACTCGGGCTTTGCAAAGCGCCCCAAGCTGTCCACAGTTCACTCACATGGCCTTTTCCTGGCTTTTAGTGCAAGCTCTGCCCAGCGGGCTGTGTGCCCTTGGGCAAGTCACTTCCCCACTCAACCAATTTGTTATAGAATGATCAAATGCAAAGAAGGCTGACAAATGGGACTGGGTCAGTGCTAATAATTTAAACAGGGCCGAACTGAAGTGGAAGTCTTCTGAAGGCAGTGAGTGTCCTTTTTGGCCCAACTCTGTGCCTGATGCTTGCAAGAAAGGGCCGGTCCTGGACAAGTGTAGTGTGTAATTCATTAAGGCCACACAATTGACCAAATGGGGTAGAGAAAGGTGTTAAAATTTATCTCGCCTGATGATAGGGCCAACAAAGGCCTGCTTTAGGCCAGGTCTTGAACCATTAAGCAGGGCCAAGGCATTCCTGTTAAAATATGCTTTCTAGCCGAAACCGGTTTGGCTCAGTGGGAGAGCTGTCGGCCTGCAGACTGAAAAGGTCCTGGGTTCTATTCCGGTCAAGGGCATGTACCTTGGTTGCAGGCACATCCCCAGTAGGGCATGTGCAAGAGGCAGCTGGTCGATGTTTCTCTCTCATTGACATTTCTAGCTCTCTATCTCTCCCTTCCTCTCTGTAAAATATCAATAAAATGTATTTTTAAAAATAAATAAATATGCTTTCTAGGCAATGCAAAGGCACCTCCCTCTACTCCTTCCTCCAGGGCCCCTAGACATGGACCTTAAAAAGCTTCCCTGGGCAATTGTAACCAGAATTTGGGATTGGGTCATTTGCCTTCCAGCAAACACAGTGTTTTTCTTTAGTCCGTGGTGAGTGATCAATAAATGTTAAGTAATTGGCATCCAGTCCATGGGTACAGAATACAAGTATCTTCTGGGGACTTCCCCAAAAACCCAGAAATTTATCTAATCCTTTCCCTCCAAACCTGAATCTCAATCGAGTCCAGCTCAATCCATTTCTATCCCAATTGCACAGGCGTAAAAGAAGTATTATTAAATGTTTGCAAACAAGATCCCAAAAGAGAAGGAAAAAACACCAAAACCCGATTTGGCCGAAACCGATTTGGCTCAATGGATAGAGCGTCGGCTTGGGGACTGAAGGGTCCCAGGTTCGATTCTGGTCAAGGGCATGTACCTTGGTTGTGGGCATATCCCCAGTAGGGGGTGTGCAAGAGGCAGCTGATCGATGACTCTCTCTCTCATCGATGTTTCTAGCTCTCTATCTCTCTCCCTTCCTCTCTGTACAAAATCAATAAAATATATTTTAAAAAAACACACAAAAAAACACCCTGATTTGCAGCATTTGCTGTTTTTGGTGGTGCTTACATACTCTCACGATGGCCAGTTTCCTGCCACCATTGTGATGGTACTGAGTTGGAAAGAAATACCAGGCTCTGGCGCATTGCTGAAGCATGGCCCATGGCCCACGGGCTTGCTTGTAAGCACATACATTTTCTCATTCAATCGTCATGACACACAAGGTAGGTTATCAATATCCTTATTGCACAGACAAACTCAACTTTTCTATCCAAGTGGCAGAGCCTAGATTCTAGTTCAGGCTAGTGGACAGCAAGCGCCTACTCTATGACAGTTTTCCCATTTGGGGCATGACCTATACAGAACAGACACATTTGACATAAAAAACCCGGGGCACAAATGCACACGAAACAATGCTTTACCCTTCCTAAGTGTGATGTGACCCTTAATCTCCTATTTTTCTTTTCTTGAGATCAGGGTGTGCTCCACTAAAATGACTTCACGACCTACAGATGGGATGAAACATTCTGAAAGACACTGTGCAGAGGGCTGCAGCTACACAGAGCATGCTCCAGGGCAGGTACGGGGACCGCGGCATCCCTCCGAGGTTGAGGCACTGTTCCCCAGGCATCTGCAGAGGCTCCACCGGCCTTCCACACCCCCAGCCTCCCGGACCACCTGCTCCTCCTCTTGACCTCATCACCGCACTCCAGACGCTTGCAAAGCTGAAGCGTAAAATTTTGTTAACCAGCGTCACCCAAAATTCAATACAACAGGAACAAATTTTTTTTGATGAATGCAAGATCACACACTAGGAAGTGGAAGAGAAAGCAAAAGGGCAAACGTTTCAGTAAATAAGGGAGTGGCATTGGACACACCGAGAGAGAACTCATCCACTGCGCCATCATTCACTGTGGTCTCCAGCACTCTCCTTGGCCTTACTCAGAATTCCTCCCTCTCCTCTCCTCCCGTTTCTTTGAAGGAGAACCCCATGGCTTAATATTGGAACAGATGTTGGGGTTCCCAACAGCGCAGCAGTGACCCGGGATGAAGAGGAAACCTGAGCTAGGATGGCCTCACACACACACACACACACACACACACACACACCCATTTCTGAGCCTCTTTTTCCTGCTCTCCAATATACTACCCCCCGCTGCCGCTGCTGTGAGGGCTGATGGGGAGAGAAGCGCTTCGCACAGTGCCTGGCAGATCGGTGCCGGCGAATGGCCAGAGCCGTCACCAGGTCTGGATGAGCCTCAGAAGGACAGCGGTGCACACCGCGTGGTCCTGTGAACGCTCCCCTTGTCTACACTTTGCTGCTCACAGGAGTGGGGGGAGCTTACCCATCTCCAGAGCCCAGTTTGGGTGCCAATCGGGGTCCTACGTGTTTTACTTCTATTCAAGCCACCTCACCACAAGCCTGAGGCGGGTACATGTCGAGCCCATTTTACACAAGAGAAAAGAAACGCCGGTTCCGTCACTCGCCCAACAAGGTCACAGCCAGGTACAGCCAGGCGTCAAACCCTGGCTCCAGCTTTGCCACACGGGGCCATCAGCTGGGGGGGAGGTCTGCGTGCCACGGGACCTTGCCCAGGGAAGCCAAGCTGGGCACGCCCCCCAGCACACCCCTAGGAACCCCTGGATGCGGATTCTGGCTCCTTCCACCTCAGCCAGGTCTGCAAACCAGGAGGATTCTCAGACCCCTAGGCTAGCCCCTTCCCCGAGCCTGCGGCCACACTTTCCCAGGACAGTGCCATCCCGCCTGCCTTCCACCTATCCAAACCCGCCCCCACGAGGCCCCCACATCCCCGCTCGGCAGGGAGGCCTCATCACCGGGACAAGCCACTCTGTGCCGGGCTCCGAGCTGTGTGCCTGCAAATCGCAGCAGCCACGCCTCCAAGTTAGGGGTTCATGGTGGGGGGGGGGGGGGGAACACGACATGAAACCCAAACTACAAAGTACTGATGTCAGGGCCACGCCGGTGACCCCAGGAGCTGCCGGGGCGGAGGGGGCACTCCTAGCCCAGCAGCCGCAGCTCGGCGGAGGACGCGTGCGGGTCCGCAGTGCCTTTTGGCCAGGAGGCCCGCACAGGTAGGAGAGGTGAGGGATCCTGCCGAGAACAAGTGGGGGTCGGGGTCCCAGGGGAGAGAGCAGAGCGCCAGGAGGTGAACGCAGGTGAGCGGTGCAGGAGGGGGCTGGAGCCCGGAGAGGCGCTGGTGGGGGCCGGGGGGTGGGGCCCGAGGGGGAAGGCCCTGCAGATCTCAGTCTGTATCTCGGGGCAAAGGGGAGGCGAGGAAGAGGAAGGGTTTTAAGCCCGGGGTCACGTGACCGGCTTCGCGCGGCTGGGAGGGAGGAGGAGGCTGGAAGCGGGGGAGGAGGAAGAGGAGGAGGAAGCTGGAAGCCGGGGGTGGGGGGGAGAAAGAGGAGGATGAGGCTGGAAGGGGGGGGAAGAGGAGGAGGGGGAAACCAGAATGTGGGCGGGCGGCGCAGAGCTGGGGAGCGAGGAGGAGGGACCGGCGGGATTTTGGAGGTAGGACCCCGGGGGCTGAAGGACCCCAGGTGCTCCCCCGGGCTCAGGCGGGCCGGCGGCGCTGCACCCCCAGACGGGGGTCCCGGAAGCCGGGGGGCCGGGCCGGGAGTGGGTGGGGGCAGGGGGAGCGCGCACGTGCTCCGGGGCGCCCCGTCTCCCCCCTCCGGCTTCTCCTGCACCCAGACCTCCTCCGCTCACCCCCACGCTCCCAATGACCCCTCCCGGGGGATCGGAGCCCGCACCCCGAAACCACCGAGAGAGACCAGCGGGGGGTGGGGGGGATCACGTGGAAGCCAAAACCCACTTTGCAAAGCCTCCCGCCCCGCGGCGCGGGCGCAGGACCCACCTCCCTTGGGCACGTCCGGGGCGGCCGGCTTCCTCTCGGGCTTGGGCGCCGGGGCGGCCCGGGGCTTCTTGGCCGGCGGCGGCGGGGCCGGGCGCTTGGGGGCCATGCTGCGGGCCGCGGAGGGAGCCGGGCGGGAGGCGGCGGCGGGAAGGCGCGGAGCTCTGGGCCCGCCCAGGTGCGGGAGGTTTAAATGGGCCGGAGCCGCCCTGCCTGCGGGGGCGATTTACATGACAGAGGGACACACACCTCCGTCCCCTCCCCCGCCCCATCCCTTTCTCCTCCCGCCAATCAACACCGCTTCCCGGGCCCTCCGGCTCGCCCCCGGGCGGAGGGGGCGGGGAGCCGGCTGTGCGCTCCCGGACCCTCCAGTCTGCAGGCCTGAGACCCCCGCCGCCCGCCCCGCATCTTTCCCCAAACCCCCTCCGTGGCCGTGCTGACAACTTCTCTTCTTTCTCCCTTTGGCCTCCAGAAGACTGAGATGTGACCTGGCCTCTCCCCAGCCTGGAATGTTCTCTAGACCTCCTCCCCCACCCCCCCCACGTCTGGCTAACTCCTGCCCAACCTCCAGGTCTCAGCTTGGAAGAGTAAGGGAATATGGAACTAAAGCAGTGGTCGGCACACTCATCAGTCCACAGAGCCAAATAGCAACAGGACGACGACTGGCATTTCTTTGGAGAGCCACATTTTTCAAACTTAAGCTGTATAGGTAGAGAAGGCCCTGATTGGCCCTGATCACTGGCCAGGCCTTGGGACCCTACCTGTGTACAGATTTCATGCACCATGCCTCTAGTTTACCTATAGTAACATATATCAAAAATAGAAAAACACGTTCTTTTGACCCAGAAATTCCCCTTCGAGGAATTTATCCTGCAGATTCACTGCTCCACTGTGAGATGATTCCGACACAAGGATATTCACTGCAACTTCGGGACAGCAAAAGATCGGGAACAGCCTCACTTCAGGCTTCTAGAATGCTCTGCAACAAACAACACAAGTAGGAGACCGGAGCTGTGGTGAAGCGAAAAACAAAGTCCTAAACCACGGAGTTAGCAATGTTTACCATTTGTCTAGGAGGGGGAAGAAAAAGACACACCTTCACGTATTTCCCTGTATGTCTCGAACTCAAGGACTTAACAGAAGGACTATTATGAAGGTGATAACTCTGCCTTCACTGGGGGGGCGGGGGGGGGGGGGGCTGGGTGATGAGAAATGAGAGGACTGGGTACAGGGAGATGGTTCATTTTTTGCCCTGCTATACATTTTGAATTTTGAATCTTATGGCTATGTTGCACTTTAAAAAATTATCAATTGGTTGAAACTGGTTTAGCTCAGTGGATAGAGCGTCTGCCTGCAGACTGAGGGGTCCCGGGTTCGATTCTGGTCAAGGGCATGTACATTGGTTGCGGGCACATCCCCGGTAGGGGGTGTGCAGGAGGCAGCTGGTCGATGTTTCTCTCTCATTGATGTTTCTAGCTCTTTATCCCTCTCCCTTCCTCTCTGTAAAATATCAATAAAATATATTTTTGAAAAAATTATCAATTGATTGATATGAAGAAAGAGGAAAGGAGAGAGAGAGAAAAAGAGAGAGAGAGAGAGAGAGAGAATACATTCATTGGTTGATTCATGCATGTGCCCTGACCTGGGATTAAAGCCATAACTTTGACATAGGTATCAGGAAGTCTAACGGCCCTGGCAGGTTTGGCTCAGTGGATAGAGCATTGGCCTGCGGGCTCAAGGGTCTCAGGTTCGATTTCGGTCAAGGGCATGTCCCTTGGTTGCGGACACATCCCCAGTAGGAGGTGTGCAGGAGGCAGCTGATTGATGTTTCTAACTCTCCCTCTCCCTTCCTCTCTGTAAAAAATCAATAAAATATATTATTAAAAAACAAAAACAAAAAACTCTAACAAACTGAGCTACCCGGGGGCCAGGGCTACATTTTAAAAAATTCCCTGAGTTCCAGTATTTAGACCTACGGACAGACCCACTTGGCGTAAGTCAGCTAAAAATCCAAAATACCAGACCCCACCTTTCCTTTCCTCCAAAGCTTCCAAAAAGTTAACTTCCTGGATTCCCAGAGGTGTTACTAGGCAACTGTGCAACTCTGCCCCTTTCCAGATGGCGCAGGCAAGGTGGAGGCAAGGCAGTGGTCCCCCCGCACACCCCTCTTCCCCCCCCCCCCGCCCCCGAAGTTAACGGGCTCTGATGTTCTGCAGCCTGAGGCCAGGCTCCTTGGAACCAGAAGTGTCCAAAGCAGAGAAAACACAGTGCTGGTTGGTTGTCTGTGTGTCCTGCTGGGTAATTAACAGCTCCTGTTTATTGAGCATTAGCCATAGGAGAAGCATTCACTAAGCATCATCTTTTCAACCCTCACATCAGCCTTTTCAGAATAGGGTGATGTCCTCATTTTACAGTTGGGAGAATCAAACCAAAGGAACACTCCATACTCAAAGAATCTTGCCCCCAAATCTAAAGGACAGAAGGCTTGCCCAGCCAGCTGGCCAGCGTGGCTCAGGGGTTGAGCATCGACCTGTGGATCAGGAGGTTGTGGTTCAATTCCAGGTCAGGGCACAGGCCCGGGTTAGGGGCTCGATCCCCAACGTGGGGTGTGCAGGGGTGTGCAGGAGGCAGCCAACCAATGTAATTGATTATGATTCCCATCATGAATGTTTCTATCTCTCCCTCTCCCTCTCCCTTCTTCTTTGAAATCAATAAAAACATATGAATTTTTTCAAAGGGCAGAGGAGTTCAGGATTTGAAACGGAGTCTTTCTTGCACCACTTTTGGTCTTAATGTGAAACAGGAGGGTTGCTACCCAGAGCCTGATGGCCAGGTGAGCTCAGAATTCAACCAGCACTTTTCCCTGAGGCTCCTGGAACCCAGGAGATCCTCTCTGGCCAGCTCCTGGGGGTTTTTTTTTGTGTGTGTTTTTTAAAATATATGTTATTGATTTTTTACAGAGAGGAAGGGAGAGGGATAGAGAGCCAGAAACATCAATGAGAGAGAAACATCAATCAGCTGCCTCCTGCACACCGCACACGGGGGATGTGCCCGCAACCAAGGTACATGCCCTTGACTGGAATCGAACTTGGGACCCTTCAGTCCGCAGGCCGACGCTCTAATTCACTGAGTCAAACCAGTTAGGGCTGGGCTCAATTTTTTTTTTTTTAAATGGGGATTATAGCACAAAGCTGGTTTTTTAGTCTAAGTTTTCACATTAACAAATTTCCTTCAACATCTTTTCATGCTATTAGATATTCTCCCATGGCATTTTTCACTCCTGTACTGTTCTCTCTGTTGGGTACATGAGTTATCATTTATTCACACTAAACCTCGACAATGGCAATTTAAGGTTTTCCTACTCGTTTGACCTAAGTAACACGTGACGACCATTCTAGCTGCTAAATCTTGGCATACACAGGTGGCTGTTTTCCTAGAACATCTCTTAGGATACAACCAATGAGCTACCGTTGTTGCGTGAAAAGCTACGGAAAGTGATAGGGGTTTTGGAGATGGTGCCCAATAGTTCAGGCCCTCTCGTGAGTGTTTGTGGTATGTCACTGAACCCAGCTTCATTCTGGAAGCTTCCTCCTTGGTAGGTGGAAAATTCAATCTTGGAGTTGGTTCCTCAGGAGATAAGACGGTTTTTCCTCTGCTTCTCCAGCGATGGCATTTATTCTCTTGTAAATGGCCCACTTGTGTCAACTTCTCCAATTTGTTATGGAGATGCTGCTCTTTGTCAGTTTATAAGTGTATTTTATTTGTTAAGTGTATAAACCTTCTCTCTTCAATATTGCAGAATGTTTTCCCCTAGGTTGTTATTGGGTTCTCATTGTCTTTTAAGTGATATTTTAATTTCTGGAGAGACTCACTTAGGTGTTTTGCTTTTTTTCTTCAATGTAATCAAGACCCTTGATCTTATGTTTTCTTTCTTTCTTTTTTCTTTCTTTCTTTCTGTTTTTTAGAATTCTTTTTTCTTGTGTAGTTTTTTAAAAAAAATTTTATATATATATTTTGATTTTTTACAGAGAGGAAGGGAGAGATAGAGAGCTAGAAGTATCCATGAGAGAAAGAAACATCGATCAGCTGCCTCCTGCACACCCCCTCACTAAGGATGTGCCTGCAACCAGAGTACGTGCCCTTGACCGGAATCGAACCCGGGACCCTTCAGTCCGCAGGCTGACGCTCTATCCACTGAGCCAAACTGGTTTCGGCTAGAATTCTTTTTCCTGTTGGTGATTTTTGGAACTCCTTCATCCCAAGATGATGTAAATAATCACCTGTGTTTTCTTCTAATATCAGGGTATCTTCCGTTTTAACATCACAAGTTGTGACCTGTCTGAATTCATCTGGAGTATGATGTGAAGCAGGAATAGAATTAGACTTTTTTCCAAAAGTAGGGGGCCTGGAGGAGGCAGCCGATCCATGTTTCTCTCTCTCTCTCTATCCCTCTCCCTTTCTCTCTCTCTAAAACAAAATCAATAAAAGCATCATTTTTTTAATGACGGCAAATGTCGGTGTGGGTGGGACATGAGCCGCCTCTCACTGAATAACCTAGCGGTTTGGCTCAGGGGATAGAGCTTCAGCATGCGGAGATCAGGGCACCTGCCCGGTGCGGGCTCCATCGCCAGTAGGGGGCGTGCAGGAGGAAGCCAGTCAATGCTTCTCTCTCATCAGCGACGTTTCTCTCTCTCCCTCTCCCTTCCTCTCTGAAGTAGGAGGTCACAATTTGATTCCCAGTCAGGGCACATGTCCAGGATTGGGGTGTACAGGAGGCAGCCAATCAATGATTCTTTCTTCTCTCTCTCTCCCTCTCCCTTCCTTTCTCTGAAATCAATAGGAACATTTTTTTAAAAAGTACAGTATAGTAAATACATAAACCAGTAACTGAGTAATTTATTTCACCACCAAGTCGTATGCACTGCACCTGATTGTATGGGCTTTTTTTTTTTAATTTTTTAAAAATATATTTTATTGATTTTATACAAAGAGGAAGGGAGAGAGATAGTTAGAAACATCGATGAGAGAGAGACATCGATCAGCTGCCTCTTGCACACCCCCTACTGGGGATATGCCCGCAACCAAGGTACATGCCCTTGACCGGAATCGAACCCAGGACCCTTCAGTCCCCAAGCCGACGCTCTATCCATTGAGCCAAGCCGGTCCCAGCTGTATGGGCTTTATTTTTACCAGACCGGCCACACGGCAGCCTGTTTACGCTAGCGTCACCACCGACACGAGAGCCGTGCACTGCGGGCTATTGTGGACTGAAACGGTGTGATGTGGTGCGTGACTGTATTTGTCTCTGCGTAAATCTTGATTCTAAAAATAAAATCCCGCCGAAACCGGTTTGGCTCAGTGGATAGAGCGTCGGCTTGGGGACTGAAAGGTCCCGGGTTCGATTCCGGTCAAGGGCATGTACCTTGGTTGCGGGCATATCCCCAGTAGGGGGTGTGCAAGAGGCAGCTGATCGATGACTCTCTCTCATCCATGTTTCTAATTCTCTATCTCTCTCCCTTCCTCTCTGTACAAAATCAATAAAATATATTAAAAAATAAAAATAAAAAAAATAAAAATAAAATCCCTCTTACAAACAACAAGTGCTGGCGAGGATATGGCAGGTCCTAAGAGAAACCCCCTCTGCTGGCTCCTAGCTGGACAATGGCAGCTCAGGGCTGAGGTGCACAGCCGGCCAGGCCTGTGAGTTCTGGAGAAGGGTTTGTCTTCCCTGGCTCCCGCTGGGAAAGGGGCGGGAGTTCCATCCCATTGTCCTTCCCTTCCTTCCTGCTCTCTGCTCCAGCTCTGACAGCACTTTTAAAGCGTTTATTAAGGCCCCTTTGTCTTCGGTCCACCTTTGAGCTGGGCCTTTCCGGGTCGGGGATGGGTTGGGGCGAAGCAGAGGGGCTGAGGGAGGGAGGGGCCGAGAGAGGGTGGGGCCTGCAGAGACTCTGGGACCCGGAGGGACTGAAGAATTCACCTCTCAAAGGTTACCTTTCCCTAGGGGTCTCCTTCCCGGCTGTGTGTGTCTTGGGTCCTTGGGTCACAGTAGGCGTTCAATTAATATTTGTTGAATAAAAGTTCTTTGTGCTCTTCCCTGTGAGAGGCATGGGCTTGGGCCTGTTAACACCCCTTCCTGTCCCCCCCACTCTCCGTCTCCCCGGTGGCAGCCATGTCCTCCCCATAATGACCAAGAATCTTCAAAGCACTTCTTACCCTGTAGTTATGTGCACAGTGTCAACGCTCAGGATGTAAATTCCAAGAAAGCAGGAATGCTTGGTGGTGTCAGCTGCTCCCCAGCTCAGGGTCTGACTCAGAGGAGGTGCAGGGAACCTTCTGCTGGGTGAGTGAATGAATGAGTGAATGAATGAATGAATGAATGAGTGAATGAATGAATGAATGCTGGTAAGGGCGTCCCAAGGCTAAGTGGGGAAGCCTGCCTGTGTGACTTGAAGGTAAAAATGTCTACTACCCAGAACTTCGTGGGATTTTTCCCTTCTAAGCGGCTCTTATTTCACTGACATTGCCTTGAGTCCTAAAATTCTCCCTAAGTGGATCTTAAACTTGAGAGCACAGGAAGATGGCCAGGGAAATTCCAGAACCCACCTTGGAGACAGTGAATTAGTGGGGCTGTGCTGGGAACCTCCTTGTTACAATCCATTCTCCACTCTGCAGCCAGTCTGTTCTACATGTACTGATTTCAGAGACGAAGGGAGAGAGAGAGAGAGAGAGAGAGAGAAAGAGAGAGAGAGAGAGAGAGAGATATCAATGATGAGAGAGCCTTGGCCTGGGGACTGAAGTGTCCTGGGCTTGATTCCGGTCAAAGTCGTGTACCTTGGTTGCAGGCTTCTCCTAGGCCCAGGCCCTGGTCAGGGTAAGTGCAGGAGGCAAACAGTTGATGTGTTTCTCTCACATGGATGTTTCTCTGTCTTTCTCTCTTCCACTCCCCCCCCCCCCCCAAATTTTTTTTTTAAGTGATGAGAGAATAAGCCCATAACCCAGGCTTGTGCCCTGACAGGGAATCGAATCACCACTTCTTGGGTCTTAGGTCAACACTCAACCACTGAGCCACTCCAGTCGCGCCAGTCTCTTCTTAAAATCCGTACATCTGCCCTGACTGGTGTGGTTCAGTTCGGTAAGCATCCTCTGATCCCGGATTCAGGTGTGTGCAGGAGGAGGCAACCAATCAACGTTTCTCTCTCACATTGACGTTTCCCTCTCTCCCTTGCTTCTTCTAAGATCAATAAAAATCAACCAAACAAACAAATAAAAACATACATCCCAATGAAGTCCCTCCCTCGCTGAAGAGCCATCAATGTGTTCCAGATGCCACCGTGATCCAGTCCAAACGTGTGTCCCACTAGTGCCTTCGTGATCTGGCCCTGGCCACCTGCCGCCAAGGCACCAGACTATCCTGTGCTTGGCGGCTCCGTGGCGCTGCCCCTTCTGCTTTGCAGCCCCCCCCCCCCCCTTCCCATTCCTCTCTTGGCCTTTAAGCTATTCCTGCCAGGCTGCCTTCCCTTTCTCCAGACCTCAGCCCAAAGGCCCCCCCCCCCCCCCCCGCCCCTTCCACATCCCTGTCTGTCACCGGAGCTGATCACAGGGCATTCATTGTACTGCCTCTCCGGGCAGCCTAAGCTCTTTCAGGCAGAAGCCACTTAGCCCTGAACCTAGCACAAGGGTGGCTCACAACCTTTCCCACCTTTTATTATTATTATTATTTTTATTTAATTGATTTTTTGCAGAGAGGAAGGGAGAGGGAGAGAGAACCAGAAACATTGATGAAAGAGAAACATCAATCAGCTGCCTCTTGCACCATCCCCTCTCCCCCGACCAGGGATGTGTCCGCAACCAAGGCACATGCCTCTGATCAGAATCGAACTTGGGACCCTTGAGCCAAACCGGTTAGGGCCCTTTCCCATCTTTAAGGCCCAGTCTCCCTTTGTGTGGTCCCCTGGTTCCCTGCGACTTGGTGCTAATGATAATATGAATAATTAAGAAGCTTGTGTGTTGCTCTCCAAGTGCCACCTCATTCAGTCATAGTTCAACTGCGTGAGATAGGCCTTAGTGTCCCCATTTTGCAGACAAGAAAACTGAGGCACAGAGTGATTTAAAGAAAGGAGCATGGGTGTTTTTATTTTTATTTTTTTATTATTTCAGAGAGAAAGGGAGAGGGAAAGAGAGAGAGAGAAACATCAGTAATGAGAGAGAATCATTGATTGGCTGCCTCTTGCACATCCGGCAGGCACTGGCTTTGGATCAGGCAGCTCTGGGTTTTAATCTAACCTCCATACTCTCCAGCTGTGCACAAACCTGAGGGAGAAACCCACGGTCTCTGAGCCTCCATTCTCTCCTCCATCAGTGAAAAGCAGGTTGTGATAATACCTAACCGGTCAGGATGTTGTGGGGATTCACGCAAAGTGCTTTCTTAGCACACGGTGAGAACTCCATATCCTAGGCCAGTGGTCGGCAAACTCATTAGTCACCAGAGCCAAATATCAACAGTACAACGATTGAAGTTTCTTTTGAGAGCCAAATTTTTTAAACTTAAACTTCTTCTAACGCCACTGTTTCAAAATAGACTGAAGTGGTATTTTGTGGAAGAGCCACACTCAAGGGGCCAAAGAGCCGCAGTTTGCCAACCACGGCCCTAGGAGGTACTATTGTATTACAATTAATTGTGTTTTTTGTTTTGTTTTGTTTTTTAAATATATTTTTTTATTGATTTTTTACAGAGAGAAGGGGAGAGGGATAGAGAGCTAGAAACATCGATGATGAGAGAAACACCCACCAGCTGCCTCCTGCACACCCCCCACTGGGGATGTGCCCACAACCAATGCCCTTGACCGGAATCGAACCCAGGACCTTTCAGTCCGCAGGCTGACGCTCTATCCATTGAGCCAAACAGGTTTTGGCACAATTAATTGTTTTATCTTTGGGCTAATGAACATTCAAAAGTTGAGTCACCCTGGCCCGGATAGCTCAATGGGTTACAGCTTCAGCCCAATTCACCAAGGCTGCAGGTCCTATCCCCGTCAGGCACAAACAAGAAGTAACCAGTGAGTGCATAAGTAAGTGGAACAACGAATCAATGTCTGTCTCTCTCTCTCTCTTTCTAAAAATCAATAAAAAAAGAACATTAAAAAAAAGGTTGAGTCATTTACTAAACAGAACTGAATGTTCTTAATATTATTGTCACCAGAGATTTAAAACTGGGGTAAATTCTAAGAAATATAGTCAATAATACTGTAATGATTATGTATGGTGTCAGGCGGGTACCTGATTTATCAGGGGGATTACTTCATAAACAGCATAAATGTCTACTAATAAACTAATTAAATGTCAACTGTAATTGAAAAAAAGAACAAAAAAAATAATAATAAAGGACAGCTGATCCCTGAGTGGTTTGGCTCAGAGCATCAGTCTGCGGACTGTAGGGTCCCAGGTTCCATTCCGGTCAAGGGCATGTACCTTAGTTGCCAGCACATCCCCAGTGGGAGGTGTGCAGGAGGCGGCTGTTCGATGTTTCTAACTCTCTATCCTTCTCCCTTCCTCTCTGTAAAAATATCAATTAAAAAATATATAAAAACATTTCCTCAATGGTCTTGCCCACCCAAGATATATACAATATGCCCTCCTGCACAGCTGAGCCTCTGTCTGTTTACTTGCTCATCCATTCACTCCTTTCTTTTCACATACCGTATTTTCTGGCATATAAGACGACTTTTGAAAAGAAAAAAAGTCAACCGAAAATCGGGGGCAAAAGACCAAAATTGCACAAAAATTACCTGCAGATCTTGACAGCAAAGTAAGTCTTTTCTTTGAAGTGGGGGGTAGTCTTAAACAGTGAATATAGGCCTAAACCTATGTTTTAACTGTAAAATTAGGGGGGGTCGTCTTATACGCCGGAAAATACGGGTATAAGCCACGTAAAACTTGAACCTATAGAGAGAGGAAGATAAAACTTACAGTACCCAGCCTGGCCAGAGCGACTCTGTTGGTTGGAGCATTGTCCCATCAAAACAGTGACGGTTTGATTTCTGATCTGGGTGCGTACCTGGTTTCAGGTTCAATTACTGGTTGGGGTATGAACTGAGGGTAACCAATTGATGTTTTCCTTCCACCTCTCTCTCTCTCTCTCTCTCTCTCTCTCTCTCTCTCTCTCTCTCTCTCTCTCTCTCTCTCTCTCCTTTCCTATCTCTAGTAAGCATGTCCTTGGTGAGGGTTAAAAAATAAATAAAAGGTAGAGTGGTGAAATAAAATCTAAAAAAAACCCAAAACCAAAACCCTGCCCAGCTGATATGGTTCAGTGGTTGTCAGTTCAATTCCTAGTCAGGGCACTTGCCTGGGTTGTGGGCTTGATCCCCAATAGGGAACATGCAGGAGGCAGCTGATCGATGTTTCTTCTCTCTCTCTCTCTCTCTCTCTCTCTCTCTCTCTCTCTCTCTCTTCCTCTCTTTCTAAAAATCAATGAAAGTATATTAAAAAAAAATAAACACCCAAAACTTAAATTACCCAGAGGCGAACACTATCAATATGTGGCTCTGTACTTCTAGGTTTTGTTAGTGGAGCATCAAACTCCCTGCTTCTTCCAGGACAAAGTAAGACTACTCCTCACAATGATGGTAGCCATGGCTTAGCAGTCAAAGGCCACTTACATATTAGGGACCCCATTGTAACACCTAAAACTAGTATAAAATACTATTGAATGTCAACTGTAATTGAAAAATAAAATTTAAGAAGAAAAAGAAACATATTGTTATAAAAATGAGATATACTGTAAGTAAATCACATTTTATGAAAATCTTTCATATGTTACAAACATTTTGTTACATGTAAACATCTATATAACAATAGTGTTAATACCACCTGAGATTCTATGTCATGTGTCAGAAATACTCTCAACCAAGGGCCTTTGTCCATTCTTTTTCAAATACTAAACCCCAGCTGGTTTGGCTCAGTGGATAGAGCCCCGGACTGTTGACTGAAGGGTCACGGGTTCAATTCTAGTCAAGGGCACATGCCTGGGTTGGGGGCTTGATTCCCAGTAGGGGGCGTGCAGGATGCAGCCAATCAGTGATCCTCATCATTGATGTTTCTATTTCTTTTTCCCTCTCCTTTCCTCTCTGAAGTAAATTTAAAAAAATATATAAATTGCTTCTCAAATACTTAGTGAACATGCATTGTGTGCCACAGCTTGGCTTTGCATTTATTATATACTGACTGCAGAATCAGTCACTACTAACATAGTAACATTATTATAAACTAGAGGCCTGGTGCATGAAATTACTGTACCCTCTCAATCCAGCCTGTACCCTCTCCAATCTGGGACATCCCTCTCACAATCCTGGACTGCTGGTCCTAATTGCTCACCTGCCAGCCTGCCAGCTGCCCTCCCTCTCCCCGCTGGCCTGGTCACCCCCAAGAGCTCCCCCTGCCGGCCTGGTTGCACCTCACAGCCTGTTGTTCAGTTGTTTGGTTGTCTCTCACTAAACCCCCTGCCAGCCTGGTTGTGAGCAGCCATCTTGTGAGGGTGTAATGGTCAATTTGCATATTACCTCTTTATTATATAGGATATGTTGCTGAATATCCTTATGTCTGAGAATCTGTAATTGTTAACTGAGGAAAAATTCTCATAAGTGGGATATCTAGATTAAAGAGGAGATACACTTTAAGGTAAAATTACCCTCCAATTAGATTTTACCAATTTGTACTCACACCGACTTCCTGTGATTAGTTTCCCAATAACGCTCATTACTTTCTCTGGTTCCTCCTTTTGTTCCTAAGCCCTCTGCAGGCTGGTTTTTGTACCCACTACTCCGATGAAATTGCCAAGGCCACCAGATGTATTCTAAACTGCCAATTTCAGTAATCCACCTATTTTCTGCCCTTATCTTTTTTTTTTTTATTCTTTTTTTTTTAAATATATTTTATTGATTTTGTACAGAGAGGAAGGGAGAAGGATAGAGAGCTAGAAACATCGATGGGAGAGAAACACCGACCAGCTGCCTCCTGTACCCCCCCTACTGGGGATGTGCCCGCAACCAATGTATATGCCCTTGACCGGAATTGAATCTGGGACCTTTCAGTCCGCAGACCGATGCTCTATCCACTGAGCCAAACTGGTTTCGGCTGTTTTTTCTTTCTTTAAAAAATATATTTTTATTGACTTCAGAGAGGATGGGAGAGTCTGAGAAAGATAGAAACATCAATGATGAAAGAGAATTATTGATTGGCTGCCTCCTGCATGCCCCCTACTGGGATCAAGCCTACAACACTGGCATGTGCCCTGACAGGGAATCAAACTATGTGAACTATGACCTTTTGGTTCATAGGTCAACACTTAACCACTGTGCCACACTGGCCGGGTGTCAGATGTTTTCCCTCTTTGGTTGGGTAAAGCAGGTCTGGTCTTACTAGCCTCATTTCACAGCTGGGGACTTAAAGCTCAGAGAGGTGCTGAGCCTAAGAGGACACACAGCACTCCTACATTGCAAATCCAGGCCTCCTGACACCACAGCCATAAGCTTCCTTTTGAGTGTGATTTCTGGAATTCTTGGTGATGTGTGCCAAGTTTTTCTAGCACTAGGAGGGCCTCACAAGGAGAATTTTGTTTGGTTCTTTCTTTATAGCGAGAGCAGCCAGGAGAGGTGGAATAGGGAGACCAAGACAGACAGTACACAGCAGCCATCCAGGAGCTCTAGATGCCAGGCAGTCTGCAGCCACCTGCTAAAGCCTATCCTCCCTGAACCAAGGACACTGAGGAGAAAATCATTTGCATGTCTCCTCCCCAACCAGAGGGTAAATAACTTAAATCACCCCATTCAGGGAGGTGGCAGAAATCCAATCAGTGCCATTTGCCAACCACACCCGGCACAGAGGAAGTGAAAAGAATACATCTCTTTCTGGTTCATCAGCATAAAACTGATCCTCCGCTCAGACCTCCCCTAAAAGCCCCGCCTTTTAAACCCCCTCAAACTAGGGCCCAGTCCTGCTCTCCCTCCCAGGGGCTGGTTGGTTCCTTTCCCCTCCCCCTCCACAGGCGAGCATCACTGAAAGCTGTGGTCGGCAAACTGCAACTCGAGAGCCACATGCGGCTCTTTGGCCCCTTAAGTGTGGCTCTTCCACAAAATACCATGGCCTGGGCCAGACTATTTTGAAGAAGTGGCGTTAGAAGAAGTTTAAGTTTAAAAAATTTGGCTCTCAGAAGAAATTTCAATTGTCCTGCTGATATTTGGCTCTGGTAACTAACAGTTTGCTGACCACTGACCTAAAGCAATCTCAGGAGGCTCACAACTAGGGCAGCAAAGGACAGTGGCCGCTCCCTGAACCTGTCCCCATGGCCCCCTTTTCTCCGACTTCTTAGTGCGTCAACGCAGCCCAGCTGAGGCCTATTTTCCTACCTAGTGCCTCTCGTGCTATCCCAGGCCCTTCCTTGTTTCCCTGTTCCCAGCTTTAATAAACGTCCCATAACCAAAATGCACCTGGACTCATGTTGTGAAGTTTCTCCTGCATGAGGTCAAGAACCCACACACTACGGTCTGGCCCCAGGCAGACCCGCCAAGGGCCAAGGCCAGGGGCCCCTTTCCAGGAACAGTAGGAAGACATTTCCATAGCATCTCCTTCTCAGCATCCCTGCTGTTCTTCATTGGTCCTCAAGGCCTTGGCTAAAACGGGGCTCTAAGGAGGACTTAGCCATGGGGTGCACAGGGGCCCCTAATAGGGCAGGTTTTCATCACGGAGAGTTCGGAGAAGGCAGGAGAGTGGCCCAGGGACCTGGCAGGGAGGGTCATGCCAAGAGGCTCAGGACAGGGCTTTGGGGCCACGCAGCCCTGTGTGGGGGTCTTGGACAGATGTATATGGACTTTCCTGGGTGACCTAGGATATGACTTTGACCACCAGCATAAGACATGGCATAAGACATTTGCTTCTTCCTAGCGTTCGTTTGAGGATTTAATAAGATTTAGGCTCTTTGCCTGACACATAGTACCCAGTCAATAACTGGGTCTTTTAAAAAATGACTTTTATTTTTCCATTATTATTTACTTATTTATTTTAAAATATATTTTATTGATTTTTTTACAAAAAGGAATAGAAAGCTAGAAACACCGATGAGAGAGAAACATGGATCAACTGCCTCCTGCACACCTCCTACTGGGCATGAGCCCGAAACCAAGGTACATGCACTTGACCTGGCACCTTTCAGTCTGCAGGCCGACTCTCTATCTACTGAGCAAACCGGTCAGGGCAATAACTGGGTCTTTTTAAAAAGATGACTTTTATTTTTCCATTAATTTTTAGAGAGAGTGGAGGGGAGAGACAAGAAAGAGAGCCATCGATTGATTGCCTCATTTGTCCCGCGGCGTTTTAAAAGATTCTTTCCATCGGGACAGTTTTAAAACGCTGGGGGACGTGGGACAAATTGTTAAAAATCGGGGCTGTCCCGCCAAAAGTGGGACGTCTGGTCACCTTACTCATTGGTTGCCTCAAGCCTGCAACCGAGGTACGTGCCCTTGACGAATCGAACCCCAGACCCTTCAGTCCCTGGGCCAAGGCTCTGCCCGCTGGGGCAATGACTGGGCCTTTACTCTCGATGTAACAAGGCGTTTTTGGTAGGCACCTCATGTGGGCCTTCCACCTATCCACTCCCCCTGGCTCCGCAGGTGGACATTTTAAATGACAGGGCAGAGACTGGAGGTGACTCGAGTTGGGGTGGCCGCGGACCTGGCCCTGCTGGGAGGGAGGCCCAGGCGGCCCTGCTCCTCCCGGGCCCGCGGATCTCACGCCTCGCCCGCCCGCCGGGCCGCAGGCTCCCGTGCTCGCCCGGGAGCGGCCGCTCAGCGCCATCTTTGAGCCTGGCGCGGGCGGCGCACTTTCTCACTTCCCTCCCCACGGGAGCAGCCGCGCAGGCCTCCAGCGTGCCGCTTCGGTGGACGGTGTATCTCAAACTCGTCGTGCCAATAAGCACCGGCGAAAAAAAGAATAATTAATCTCTCTTTTCTGGGTCTTGAAGGAAGCGTTCTGACCAATTCAAAGATGGCGTCGACAGCCTCACCGCCCCAGCCTTCCGCTCTGGAGGGGCGGCGGGGCAAAGGTCGTACTGGAGTGCGCCGGCGCGAGAGGGCGGGGCCGTCTCCATGGCAACCCGCGCGCTGCCCGGGCGGCCCGTGTGGCGGGAAGCGGCTGCCGCGGCGCTGGCGACGGGCGGGGCTGCGGGCGCGGAGGCGCCCGAGCGGCCGGGGCCGCTGCGGGACGAGACCCTGGGCGTGGTGTCCGTGCCCTCGCAGTGGCGGGGCGCCCAGGGCAGCCGCGGGGTGACGGTGAGGGCGCGGCCCGGCGCGGGGCGACGCGGGCGTCGCGGGGAGGGCCGCGCGAGGCCGCCGGCCGGGTTCTGGTCCCGCCGTTTTCCTTTTACATTTTAATATATTTAATGCTCACAGGAGCTGGCTGTGGGGTACTTCCCTCCCAGTTTCCTCAGTCTTTGGACAGCGGCCTAAAGGCGTTTTTTTGTTTTGTTTTTTTAAAGAAACCTCCGCCCTGAGCTGGGGGGGTTTGTGTGCACTGCGGGCTTTCAGCATTTCAGATTGTTTCGTTTTACAAAATGCCAGGCTGCCCGTCAGCGCCGGATGAGCCGGTTTCTGCGGTTTAACCAAAAGCTCACGGGAGGGTGCTGTGGTGGCGGGGCCCCGGGGTGCGGGCCGGGAACGGAGGGCGCCGGTGACTGCGGGTGTGAGGGGCCGGGACGCGGGGAAGGAGGGGGCCCCGGCCGGGGGCTCGGGTGGAGCGTCGTCCCGAGCACCGAAAGGGGGCGGGTTCCGGAGGCAGCCCGGCCCTGTCTGTCTGTCTGTCTTTCCGTCCCTCCCTCCCTGCCTCCCTTGCTTTTTCTAAAATAAAATAAAATAAAATAAAATAAAATAAAATAAAATAAGCCCTGGCCAGTTTCGCTCAGTGGATAGAGCATCTGCCTGCGGACTGAAGGGTCCGGTTAGATCTCGGTCAAGGTTAGGAACCTCGGTTTCGGGCTCGAGCCCCAGCAGGGGGCGTGCAGGAGGCAGCTGATCAGTGATTCTCATTGATGTTTATCTCCCTCCCTTTCTGAAATTGATACAAATATGTTAAAAACGATATAATTTTTTTAAACTTTTTTTTTTTAAAGGACGGGTTGGGGAGGGAGAGGGTGAGTTGCAGAGTGGGCTCATTGAGAGGGTGACATTGGAACAGAGACTGGAGGGAGAGAGTTAGCCGAGGGGATGTCTAAGGTAGAAGGTCCAGGCAGAGCAAACTGCAGATGCAAAGCCGGTGGGGTCAGAGCATAGCTGAGGCCGGGAGAATGGACAGGTGAGATCAGGCAGGGTGAGCAGAGGCAGGCCCAGCGGGTAACAGGGTTTCCCAGGAGAGGAAATGGAGGCTGAGTTAGCCATACAGGTGGCCACAGCTCAGGTCCTCACCAGCACTTCCTGCCTTAGGCCAGGGGTGGGAACCTTTTCTCTGCCAAGGCCATTGGATATTTATTTATTTTTATTTTTTAAATATATTTTATTGATTTTTCACAGAGAGGAGGGGAGAGGGATAGAGAGTCAGAAACATCAACAAGAGAGAAACATCGACCAGCTGCCTCCTCCACACCCCCCACCGGGGAGGTGTCCGCCACCAAGGTACATGCCCTTGATTGGAATCGAACCCGAGACCTTCCAGTCCACAGGTCGACACTCTATCCACTGAGCCACACTGGTTTCGGCCCATTGGATATTTATAACATCATTCCTGGGCCATACAGAATTATCAGCTTAAAAATGGTCTGCTATATTTAATCAAACGTTTAACTAACTCGCCCCCGTTAGTTAATAAAACCAGAGTAATGCCTCCGCCGGGCATGTCCCCACCCCTACCTCAGCCGATGGGGTGCAGGTCTCAGGCACGCTGCGCAGGCGCCCTTCTGGTTAAAAAGCAAAGTCAGTGGGTATTTAATTACGTCCTTATCACAGGTGCGCGTGTAACCCACTGGCTTTTAAAGAAGCAGGTGATGTCTTGCTTGCTGAAGATTTCGATTTTAGAAGACTACAGGTTGGGAACACTGATTCAGCTTTGTTTGTTTAAGAATGTGATTGAAGCGTGTTAATTTTGTTGATAGTTTTAACCTGTAGAAAGAACTGATTCTAGGCTTTTATTTGTGAGGGTGGTTCACTTGAATCAGCCTCCTATCTTACTGAAGGAGATTAAAAAAAAAAAATATATATATATATATATATATATATATATATATATATATTATTGATTTCAGAGAGGAAGGGAGAGGGAGAGATAGAAACATCAACAATGAGAGAGAATCATTGATTGGCTGCCTCCTTCACGCCCCATACTGGGGATTGAGCCCGCAACCCAGGCATGTGCCCTTGATTGGAATCAAACCATGACCTCCTGGCCAGAGGTCCACTGGCAACCACTGAGCCACACCAGCTGGGCATTACCACACATTTTTTGTTGTTGATGCTCTAACCAACTGAGCCAGGATTTTTTTTTTTTAATTAATATATTTTATTGACTTTTTACAGAGAGGAATAGAGCGTTAGAAACATCGATGAGAGAGAATCATCAATCAGCTGCCTCTTGCACACCTCCTACTGGGGATGTGCCCACAACCAAGGTACATGCCCTTGACTGGAATCGAACCTGGGACCTTTCAGACCGCAGGCCGACGCTCTATCCACTGAGCCAAACCGGTTTCGGCTGAGCCAGGATTTTAGACGGAGAGAACACCAAGACTGGAAGACAATTTAGTGTCACAGGTCAGATTGCTCTGGGGTTCAAGGACGTGCTTCCATTGATTTTAGATGGAATGGAAAGGAAGGAGGGAGGCACAGGCAGAGAGAAGCATCCATGTGAGAGATAGTGATCGGTTGCCTTCCCAATGCTCTCTGACCAGGTCAGAGATCTAACCTGCAACCCAGGCACATGCCCTTGGCTGGGAATGGAACCCACGACCCTTCGGTGCACAGGGTGACGCTCAACCACTGAGAACACTGGCCAGGGCATCACCACAATTAAAAAAAGGGAAAAAATTCGCCCTCCATTTAGAATCTGGCTTCAGAAAGGTAATTCTTTTGGGAAGTAGGGTGGATTAAATCTGTGGTAGTCAGATTTTGCTGGGAGCTTTAATAAAACCAGAGTCACAGGTCAAACCACTTGCCAGTTAAGCCAGAAACGCTGAAGGGCAGGCCCCAGGCATTCATTTTCCAGTCTCCAGGTCATTTCAGCGTCAGGCAAGTTTGAGAAACAGCAGAGGGCTCTAGCTGGTTTGGCTCAGTGCATAGAGTATAGACCCCTCAGCAGACTGAAGGGTCCTGCCCATGCCCGGGTTGCAGGTCAATCCTCAGTAGGGGGCGTGCAGGAGGCAGCCAGGACAGTCAGGGTTCCCTCTAGGTGAGCCACCAGGCTGGGCCTCTGGGTGCTCAGGGAGGTGGGGGAGCAGCAGAGGGACATGTGTCCCTGCTCTGAGACCAGGGGATGTGAGAGTGAATTCTAGAACGGAATGGTTCTGGGGGACCGCCTTGAGACTGAGATGCCTTTCGCACATCCTCATCGTTGCTGTTTCTTCCTCTCTGAAATCATACTTTTGAAAAAGAAAAAGGAAAAGCAGAGGAACAGAGGGGTGGTTAGGAGCCCTCTGTCTCAGGCAGCTGGACTGGTCACTGAAGACTCACAACTCCCTTCACCTGAAGAGCTCGGCTTGCAAGCTTGGTCAACAGTCTCGGTGCCTCCCTCAGGAGGCATTCTAACACCCATTGGCAGGAGAAATCACAAGTGAGCACCCAAGCCCATCCCCCCAGACTCTGCACCTGGTTCTCAAACCGAAGTCCGGGATCCGGCCGTCTGCAGACTAAGACACGACTCCTCAGTGCGCACGGTCCCCGGTGGGCTCCTCCAGTTCTGTGGCTTCAGTTGTATCTGGTCGGCTGCATCCAGAACCTCATGCCTGTGACCTCTGGACGTGTGAAAGGCACCTCAGTCTAAAGGTGGTCCCCAGAACCACTTCCCTGTCCTAGAATTCACCCTCACATCCCCTGGCCTCAGAGCAGGGGCAGCTGTCCCTCCGCTGCTCCTCCACCTCCCTGAGCAGCCAGAGGCCCAGCCCGGTGCCGTGTCATGGCCCTGCTCACGGCCCCGGTGGCTCACCTAGAGGGAACCCTGACTCTGTCCTGGCTCAGATTCCTTCCCCCGTGCCCCTTCCCTCACTCCCAGGCCGGCACTGGACCCTTGCTGGTAGGGTTTGCTCTGATCTCGTGCTCTCCCCCCTCCCCCGCCCCATCTGAAGCCTTTTCCTGCCGCTCTCCACTTGGCCGGCTCCTGTCCTTCACGCCTCCGCTCCAATGCCGTCTTCCCGACCCTGGAGCCGCCCTAGCTGGCGCCTTCTCCCCCACACTCCGCTGCTTTAGCACCACTGGCGTTGGAGGCTTTTATTTGCTTGTCTGCGCCCAGGCCCCTGTGTGTTATTCAGGGGCACGAATCTTTCCCTGCTGTATCCATGGTGCCCACACCGCGCCCGGCAGGTTGATGCTTAGTAAGTGTATGTGTGTGCGAATATGTATATGTACATATACACACGTGCACATATATATAAATGAACTCGTACTGTGTGCCAAATACCAGGAAAGTGCTGGACACACCAAGACAGAGCAGACAGTGTGCTTATGCTGGAGGAACCCAAATCTAATGAGAGAGGGACCGGCAGCGAGTTTAACAGAATGTGAGGGAACATGGGGATGTGCTGAGTGCTCCGTGTCTACCAGGAGCTGCCCTGCGTGGTCCCAGCTTCCAGCCTCAGCTCCCTAACTGGCCTGGTGCCTGGCCCTGCCTGGGGACGCGGGGCCTTTTGAGTGACTACTCGAGGAGAGTCGCGTAGATGACAATAATCTCGGGGCTATTGGACCCCCATTTGGAAAGGATTGGTCATGATGGTGAGAAAGGCGGGCTGCAGGTCCTGCCTTGATCGGATGTCTGTCGCTGTGCAGCTCAACAAGGGACCAGGACCTTGAGACAGGTGGCAGAGTGGAGGAAAGGACAGCTGGGGTAACCTGCCTTCAACCAACAACTCCGCACAGACACGTGTTTCCTTTGATCACGGGGACGGGGTGGGGACCTTGGAGGTAGCCCTCTAGAGAGCGCTGCTGCCACGGGAGGGAGGGCTGGGGTGTCCTGCTGGTGGCCAGTTCCAGTGTGTGAAGTCAGCCCTGTTGGCTCTCAGATTCCACTGTGTCCTCGATGATGATGAGATGCTGTAGGAACTTGCTTATGTCAGTTATGATAACATTGGTTTCCTTTCACATCATTTGTTTAAAGTTGTTACATGACTCACAGCTGTCATCTCTTCAAAAGGGGACTCCGGAAACCTCACCAAAAAGAGTCTGTCCCCTAAGTCCTCGGGCAGGCTCTTACTGAACCCATCGCGGTGGCTGCGGGGGACCCAGTGCTTCATTGGCTAGAGGTCATGACTATCTTCAGGGTCATGGTACCCCTCCCACCTCAGTGAAGGAGAGGAGATTGGAGGGGCCCTCTCCGCCCACACCACGCTGGCTGGGTACCCTGAGAAAGATGAGCTACTTACAGAGGGAAGGACAGGATTAGTTGGGGACCATTAGCCTGAGGGAAGCAGCCACATGGAAGGTGTTTTCAGCGGAGCCGGTGAGTGCCTTGCAGGTGATGCTGGGAGGAAGCTGGTGGTGACTGGGGTTCTGATCTTTTCCAGAAAAGTTGCCAGACGGTCAGCGTTGCCACTGCCGAGGCGTCCGCTCAGACGCGGAAGCATGCAGATGCCCAGGTACAGACCGAGCCCCCCGTGCCGCTGGGCGCGCGGCCCGGGTCCCGGCACGACGGCGCGGGGCTCACAGCCTTTCTCCGGAGAGTGGAGGCCATGGTCACCCGAGAGCTGAACAAGAACTGGCAGAGCCACGCCTTCGACGGCTTCGAGGTGAACTGGACCGAGCCGCAGCAGACGGTAGGAACCTAGGAGTGCCCCCTCCTCTGCCTCAGCTCGGGCCTCAGTCTCATGCTAAGTCCGTCTTTTGTTCCACCCAAATAATGCCAGTCATGGTAACAGCCCGTGCTGAGCGCTGCTTTCTAGGAAGGCGTCAGTGGTCTCTGCTGTCCTTGAAGTGGGTGCCATCATTTTACGTTGGGAAATGGAGACTCAGTGTTCAGTAACTTGTCCAGAATAGCTGGCGGCAGCAGCAGAGGCAGAGTGTGACCTGGGCGGTCCCAGTCGGCATCTTATCCTCTCCATCGCTCGGCTGTCCCCACACTGGGCAGTGAGGGCTTTCTCTGGGCCATCCCGTTCACTCCTCGGACAATATGAGAGCTGCCAGGATCCTGTAGGAAAGGCTCAGAGAGGCGCGGTGGCTTGTCCAAGGTCACGTCCTGTATCCAGTGAGCTGGGATTTGCGTCTTGGTCTGTCTGGCTTCACCACTGTGCTCTAGTGACCTCAGCATCGCCAATTCTCTTTGCTCTGCAGGCTCAGCTCAGAGCCGGCACTGACAACTCAGCCAGACAGACAGCCCGGGCTGTGGGGTCAGGAGCCTCTGAGGGAATGAAGCATGGCTGTGGCTTCACACTGGGCTGGCTCTCACTCTGCCCAGCGTGTTGCTGAGGACACACTGCTCACTCAGTGCTAAGTTCCCCAATCTGCAGAGCCGTGTGTGTTCTGGTTCACACTTAATGTTTTTATTGATTCGAAGGGAGAGAGAGAAACATTGATGTGAGAGAGAAACTTTGGTTGCCTTCCTTACACATCCCAACCAGGGATCAAACCCGAAACCTGGGCATGTGCCCTGACAGGAATTGAACTGGCAACCTTTTGGAGCATGGGACGACATTTAATCAACTGAGCACACTGGCCGGGGCCACCCTTAAAAAAAAAAAAAAAAAAAAATATATATATATATATATATATATATATATATATATATATATATATATATATTTATTTATTTCAGAGAGGCAGGGAGAGGGAGAGATAGAATCATCAATGATGAGAGAGAATGATTGGTTGCCTCCTGCATGCCCCCTGCTGGGGATCAAGCCTGTAACCTGGGGATATGCCCTTGACCAGAATCAAACCTGGGACCTCTCAGTCCGTAGGCCGATGCTCTATCCACTGAGCCAAACCAGTGAGGGCACACACTTCTTTTTTTAACATGATGTTTGCTTCCTTTAGAAACTGAGACGAGTAGTTATATTAATATATTCAGAGGTCTTCAGCCCTTTCCTCGCCCTCCCCTCCGTCTTCCCTCCATTTCAGTGATATACAGCTGCCTTGTTCCCAACAAATCACGGTGGGTGTGGTGGTCAGTTTATGGAGAAATCCTGAAAATCGCTCTGAAAAACAGTTGTCGAGGCCAAACCAAAGCGCGGAGCCGTTTCTTTCTGAGCAGGCACAGAAGAGGCGTGAACATCGAAATGTCAGCGTGTCCGCTCCGCCCCTCGGCATTGCTTATGCCCGTTTTACGTTGCATAAGCTTTGTGTTCTTTATTATTAGGGCTTTCCCACATTTCTACTGATTAGTTTGGTCTATGTGTGTATTTTATTCTCTTTTTAGAAATACCTATTTTTAAAAATTGATTTGAGAAAGACACGCACAGAGAGAGAGAGAGAGAGAGAGAGAGAGAGAGAGAGAGATTGTTGTTCTATTCATTTATACATTCATTGGTTGATCCTTTAATGTGCCCTGACCAGGGATCAAAGCCACCACCTTAGTGTATTGTGATGATGCTCTAGCTAACCGAGCTACCCGGTTGGGGCCTCTATTCTTTTTTTAATCCTCACCTAAGGATATTTCTCCCTTTGTTTTTCAGGAGGGAGGGAGGGAGGAAGAGAAAGAGAGAGAGAAGCATCGATGTGAGACACATCAACTGGTTGCCTCCCACACTCACCCCAACCTGGCTGGGGATGGAACCTGTAATCCAAGTTCGTGCCCTTGGCTGGGAATCAAACCCTACACCCTTCAGGCTAATGCTCTGACCAATGAGCCACACTGGCCAGGGCTGGTTGTGACCTTTCTTACTTACCAGAGCTTCCATATCAGTTCCTATAAAGGTGCCCCATCTTCCCAGCAGTTACATCGTATCCCACTGCACAGACACACTATCCTCTAGCTGAGTCCCAGCTGGTGGGCATCCAGGCAGCAGCTTCACTCCAGACATGTATCCTCCTCCCGCAGGTAACGGGCGAGAGGCTGGGCAGCACCTTTGTCTGAGGGCCATGTGGTGTGCAGCCCCAGACAGCTGCAGAGTTCCTAGCTGACTCCGAATGTCAAGAGGAGTGTTTTCATGCCCAAACCGGTTTGGCTCAGTGGTAGAGCGTCGGCCTGTGGACTGAAAGGTCCCAGGTTCGATTCCGGTCTAGGGCATGTACCTTGGTTGCGGGCACATCCCCGGTGGGGGGTGTGCAAGAGGCAGCTGATTGATGATTCTCTCTCATCATGTTTCTAGCTCTGTATCCCTCTCTCCCTCTCTATAAAAAATCATTGAAATATATTTAAAAAAAAATGTTGCAGAGCCTGTTGGTGATGTTAGGTTACTGTATGTGCCATGTTTTTTTCTATATATGCATACTAATGACAAAATTTAGTACATAAATAGACACAGTAAGGGGTGAACAACAACAATAAACTAGGACAATTATAATAATATACTGTAATAAAAGTTAGGTGAACAGGGCATTATTAAGTAAAAGAAGGATTACTGAACACAGGTGCTGTGATGTAGGGACAGTGGATCTGATAACGGAGATGGCTGCCGAGCGGCTAACCAGCGGAGTGCGCACAGAGGGGCATGCCGGACAGGGTGGTTTGAAATGGGTGAGGACAGATGTGAGAACAGGCTTCAGCTCTAGTCCCGGGCTGGTGTCTTACCAGGGCCTCCCTGCCTCTGCACTCGGAAGCGTTCTTGAGGGGAGAGGTCAGGATGAAGGCTCCCATTTCCCTCCAGAGCTGCATGGTGGACGCAGATGGCTCCCGGGCTTTTTGTCAGGTGGGATTGGGGCCACTGCTGGTGGCTTTGGGCTCAGGGCTGGGGATGGTCTGTCTCTTGCAGGTGACCTGCCTGCACACCTTGGGCTATCCCCCAGCCCAAGGGCAGGGCCTGCATGTGACCAGTGTCTCCTGGAACAGCACGGGCTCCGTGGTGGCCTGTGCCTACGGCCGGTGAGTGGCTGCAGTGGCAGGTGTGGGCAGTGGGAGGCCCTCAGCCCTCCTCTCACTCTGTGCCCTGTCTGCACAGGGTGGCTGTGAAGGGTTGGGACTGTCAAGGCTGCCCGGGCAGTGGGTGGTAAGGGAGGGAGGGGCTTGGAGCCCAGAGCTCATAGTGCCGCTGGCCAGTACTAGGCAGTGAGCCCTGGGCCTGCCTCGCCTTCTCCATGAGCAGTTCCCTGATGTGTGAGGGTTCCCCCACCCACCGTTGTGTGGGCCCATTCTTGGTTCCCGGGGACCATTTTCCAGAGAAAGTCATGCCCTCGGGGTGCCCTGAAGAAGCCTGTGCCACTGTTACTAAGTACAACAGGTCTGATGGGGACACAGGCCCATCTTGGGTCGTGGGGGGTGGAGGTGGGTCAGGATGAAGCCCCGGGCCGAGGGGCAGAGCCAGCCCGGGCGTGTCCCCGTGCAGCCTGGATGACGGGGACTGGAGCACGCTGAAGTCCTTCGTGTGCGCCTGGAACCTGGACCGGCGAGGCCTGAACCCCCGGCAGCCGTCAGCAGTGGTGGAGGTGCCCAGCGCGGTCATGTGCCTGGCCTTCCACCCCACACAGCCGTCTCACATTGCAGGTGAGCTGCTCAGCCCGCCCCGTCTGCTTTCCACCTGCAGAGGGTGGCACAGGGGCTCCCCAGGGGGCCCTCGGTCCCTGGGCGCCGTCAGGGCAGAGACCACAGCTGACCCTGTGCTCAGGTGAGAAGGCCGAGTGGGCTTGTGCTGGGCGTGGGGCTTGGAGGGAGAGGAGACGTGTCCTTCGTGAGTCTTAGGTGAGGGGGTGTGGGCCAAGCAGAGGTGCAGCTTGGCCAGGACAAGAGCAGGCACCCCAGGGCTGCCAGCGGGGTAGGAGCCAATGGTGACAGGGAGGGGGACTCACTGTGCTGGCAGGGTGCTCAGCCTGGCAGAGGGAGGAGCGTCCTGGGTGAAGCACAGAGGACAGTGAGGCCCGCCGGGGGATCGGACTCTCTTCCTCTGGATGGTTTTCGGGAAAGTGGTTCTACATCCTGGCTCAGTGGGCGGGAGGGCAGGCGCTTGGCCAGGAAGCTGGGCTGGTGGGCATGGGTCAGCTCCTGCCCTGGCCTGCTTGGTCCCACAGGGGGGCTGTACAGCGGCGAGGTGCTGGTGTGGGACATGAGCCGTCCCGAGGACCCGCTGCTCTGGCGCACAGGCCTGACGGATGACACGCACACAGACCCCGTGTACCAGGTCAGAGCAGCAGGTTTGGGTGTGCCACGCAGGCTCCTTCTCCTCTGGGCTGGGCCTTGCTGTTGTGGGCCTGCTTCTCAAGGCAGAGCAGGACAGGGTGCCCACTTGGCACAGCCATGGAGTTAGGTCACCAGGGGTTGGCGGTTGGACAGCTGCCTTCAGCATTCTTGGAGCTCCCAGGACATGAGTCATCCCCACCCCTCTCAGGAGCCACCGCCAGGGCCACTCCCAGCTCCCAGCTGTCCTGGTTTCTGCTGGGACAGGGAGGGACCTGGGAGCCCTCCATACCGGCCCCTGCTGGCTGACTCCCAGCCTAAGCCTTGGGATTCCTTTTTTTTCTGGAAGAGAAGGGGAGGGGCACGGGGGATGACATTTGGTCTTGCCCCATGGGAGGTGGGGGGTTAGGCCAGGCAGCAGGCATCCCTTTCTCAGCCTTGTCCCCACCCCGTTGTCCCAGGTGGTTTGGCTTCCTGAGCCCCGCCACAGCCACCGCTTCCGGGTGCTGAGCGTGGCCACGGACGGGAAGGTGCTGCTCTGGCAGGTGACCGGGCCGGGCCAGCTGCAGCTCACGGAGGGCTTTGCCCTGGTTGTGCAGCAGCTGCCGCGGAACACCAAGCTGAAGAAGGTACGAGGCCGCTAACCCAGAGATGGCCCCGGGCAGCTCCGCCTGTGGGCCCTCCGAGTGAGCCTTGGGGCAGGGGCACTGGCAGTAGTGCCACCAGCTGAGCCAGGACTTGCTGCACAAGCTCTTTAGGCCACAGCGTCATGACATGCCCGGGCTTCTTTGGGACACTGACCAGCTTCCCTCTGCTCTGCTGTCCTTTCTCCGCAGCCTCACCGCGGGGAGACCGAGGTGGGAACCACGGCGGTGGCTTTCTCCAGCTTTGACCCCAGCCTTTTTGTTCTGGGCACGGAAGGCGGCTTCCCGCTCAAGTGCTCCCTGGCCGTGGAAGAGGTGGCTGTCACGCGGGTGCCCAGCTCTGTGTGCCTGCGGGCCCCGGCCCAGTTCGCCTTCTCCCCCCATGGGGGTCCCGTCTACTCTGTGAGCTGCTCCCCCTTCCACAGGTAGGGAAGGCCCGGCCGGGGGTCCCCCACCTGCCACGGGGCCTCTGGCACCGGGGGGGAGGGAGCCCCACCAGGCCTCACCATGGAACTGCTCAAAGGACTGCAGTCCGGTCTGGCCCAGGTCTCTCCGTTTGAACTCTGGTATCCAGGACTCTGGTGGTTGGCCCTCTTACTGAGGACCCCAGGTTTGGGGTCCGGGAGGCTTTCCAGGAGCTGAGAGCCTAGAAGTCTGGCAGGAAGGCGTAGCCGTACTGGCCACCCAGCACTCATCCGCTCGCCTGGCTTTCCGTCCCACCTCCCATCCAGGAACCTCTTCCTGAGCGCAGGGACCGATGGCCACGTCCACCTGTACTCCCTGCTGCAGGCCCAGCCCCTGACCTCCCTGCAGCTGTCCCACAAGTACCTGTTTGCTGTGCGCTGGTCCCCGGTTCGCCCCTTGGTGTTTGCGGCAGCTTCTGGGGAAGGTAGGCGATGGGACACCAGGTTGGATCCGGTTAAGTGCCCGGGGAGTCTGGGCTGGGATAGGCTGCACCTAGTGGTGCCTTCCCTCTTGTGGGAAGGAGCTGAGTTGGCCGGACTGTGGCCTCTGGAGTTTCTCCCCAAGTGCACAGGGGACTTGGAAGAGGTCAGACCTCTCATCTCTCCTCTCCCCCTCTCTCCCTCCACGAAGGCGATGTGCAGCTGTTTGACCTCCAGAAAAGCTCCCAGAAGCCCACCGTTTCAATCAAGCAAACACAGGACGAAAGCCCTGTCTACTGTCTTGAATTCAATTGCCAGCAAACTCAGCTCCTGGCTGCCGGTGATGCCAAGGGAACCGTGAAGGTGTGGCAGCTGAGCACCGAGTTCACTGAACAAGGGCCCTCAGAAACCGAGGGCTTAGAGCAGCTGGCAGCGGAGGTGGCCACCTGAGGACAGAGCTACCTCTGTGCTGAGCTTTGTATTTCTGATGGAAGCTAAATGAAGACAGGCAGCTGTTTTGGGGAGAGTTGCCATTTATTTGTCTTTTATATGGAAACAAACATGGGTGGGTGGGTGGGTGGAGGGAGAACAAGAGGGAAACCAGCCAGCTGCCTAGATTTTTCTGGAGTCGGAATGGGGCAGCTGGCTTCAAAGGAATCTGGGTCCCCCTGCAACCTGGCGACTGCGACCAGACCAGAGCAGGCATCGAAGCACCGTTTTCTAGTAAGTGTCATCCCAAGCTAAGCGGGTCAAAGGTTACATTGGAAAGTAACACTAAGTGTTTCCTTAAGAGCACAGAGATGAGTGGACATGCAGCAAGGCGGCAGCAGGGCAAGCAGCATGGGCCAGGCTAACCTAGGAGCAGATCAATTCACGAAGAGCGAGCGGGTGAATTCGACATAGTCAAAAGCCGTGGGGAGCTCACGGCCCTTGCCATCCACGTAGGGCTTCATGTGGGAGACGCAGTAGTCGGCTTGTTCCCGAGTCAGGTTCTGGAGGGAAGAGGGCACCCGTGAGCCACACGGAGGCGGGGTGGGATGGACTTAATGCCCAGTGTCCAAAGCCAGTCGTAGGAACCGATTGAGAACTCTGGCCTGGACTAAGATTCATGGACGTGGGCATGAAACACCTGCACCCAGCAGGGGGATCCAAGGTGGGGCTCTGTTACTAACCCCCCTCCCCGGGGCAGGGGCAGGGGCAGAGGCCCAGACCTGGTACAGCTCCTCCTTGGTCACGTAAGGCTTTCCCTCGGAGCTCAGGGCCCGGAAGGCGCTCTCGATCTCCTCACTGGACTTGACGTTCTCCGTCTCACGGCTGATCATGAAAGCCATGTATTCTTGCAGGGAGACGTGGCCGTCCCTGGGGGGTGGGAGGGAGGCAAGTGTAGTGAGCAGGAGGGAGGAGTGGGGCAGAGCCAATCCCACTGCTTCTCTGAGGCTCACCTGTTTGGATCCACAGTGTCTAGAATCGCCTCGAACTCGGGGTCGGGCTCCCCTTCCTCCACCATGGGCAGGTCGTAGCCCAGGGAGCGCAGGCAGGATTTGAACTCCTGGTGGTTCAGGCGGCCAGATTTGTCCTTGTCGAAGTGTCTGCAGCACAAAGCCCAGGCAGCTCAGCACACGGGCCCTGCTGAGCCCCGCCGAGCCCCGCCCCAGGTACAGGTGTACTCACTTAAACATCATGCTGAACTCTTTGAGGGCCTCCTCGGTCACCCCTGTTGTGTTCCTGGAAGAAAGAACAGAATTCGGGGTCGAGTCTCCCACAGCAGCAATGTGACTGCTGACGCTGGGGGACTGGTCAGCGGCTCAGACTGCTCCCCCCGCCCAGGGCCAGCGCCCGTACCTGGCCTGAATCTGCTGCTCCAGGTTATGCTGCATGCGCATGCCCAGCTGGTCGAGCTGGTCCCACTGCTGGGCCAGGCCCACCGTGCTGTGCTCCGTGTACTTGTTGTCCAGGATCAGGGCTTCCTCCATGGCTGCCCCCAGGTCCTCAATCTTCTTCAGCTGACTTCTCATGGCTCGAATCTCCTGGTGCTTGCGCTGAGGGGGGGAAAAGAGAAGATGTATGGATAATGGCCCTGGCCCGACAGCCTGAGACCAGCAGGGCTGTGTGCAATGGGAAGGGTGGGTGGGGATGAGGGGAAGAGTCCAGCAGCCTCAGGAGAGGAAAGACTTCAACTCGAGAGCCACAAAGCAGTGGGCAGACCTGCCTGGGAAACTCTGCTAAGGACCAGAGGAGCCTGTTCCTCTTCAAACAGGGCTCCAGGAAGCAATGCTCCAAGACTCCAGACCGAGGGACCCAGGCTCCTGGGAGCCAACAGAAGACAGGTCCCCACCAGCCACCCTGTGCCTGACTGAACCGGCAGGTGAAGGGTCTCAGCCGAGCCAGGAGCCCTTGGGGCACTTACTTTGGTAGCTTCCAGCTGGGATTCAAGGGTCCCGGATTCTTCCACCATGCAGGACCTAAACACGGAAGCACAGTGAGGCGCGAGGGGCCTGAGCGAGCTCTAAAGGCACTATCTTTAGATAAAACGGGGCCTGCAGTCTCCAGTTCGCTTCCTTATTGCTGTTGGCAATCTCTTCCTAGGCGGCCTGAGAGCAGGCAGGCAACACTTCTGTTTCAGAGGGGAAGCTGCTGCTCCGCGTGGCAAGCCACCTGCCCAAGGCCAACAGGTGGGCCAGGGCTGGGCCCCAGCCAGCCTGCTCCCAGGACAGGACCCTTCCTCTCAGGCCCAGCCCCACTGATTTGGTGATGGACCCAAGCGAGGACCAGGAACAGACTTTAAAGGAGCAGAGATGGGCTGCAGGCCTGACTGACAGCACACCCCCTCTGCACTCAGACACCCCGTAAACCTGCCGCTGACAGGCGGGGAGACCTTAGGGAGGAGGGGAGCCACATTCAAGGGGAGGTGCTGTCAGATGAACCCTCAGAGACGGAAACTGGGTGCTAAGATCATGACTAGAGATTTTACAACATTTCAGATTTTACAACATTTCTCATTTTGCCCAGAGGAGGGAGGTGGCTGTGACAAAGCCCAGACTCAGGACTGGGAACAGAGGCTCCCTTCCAGGGCCGCGCTCTGAAGAGCAGGGCTGTGGGAGCCTCCATGTTCCCGTAACAGAGCGAGGTCACAGAAGGCTACCAGTGAACGAAGACGACAATCAGGCTGGGGTCACGTGCAGAGACAAGTCACACTGTGTCCTTAGTGAGATTTTAGCCCAGCCTCCCCCATCCCCAGCTTTACCCCCCCTGCCCTTCAACACCCAGTGAGCCGGGGTTAGCCCTGCCATCTCCCCAAGGCCAAGTGTCTAGCAAGGCAAGGCACCAGGCTTCCTCTTACCCCAGCAGCAGTCATGCCATGTTCCCCGGGCAAAGCACCCCCCTGGGACCTGGGGGTGGGAGGCTGGGTGCTGGTGCAGGGGGAGGAGGACAGACCCCTCTGTCCCAAGCGGCCGAGGGCAGTGGGTTAGTCAGAAAGCGAGCCGCCTGGGAAGTCGAGTGCATTGGTAAAACCACAGTGAGGTAAGAGAAATAAGAGGAGAAAAACCTTCCAGACAGATCATCCCCAACTTCATATTGATAGACACGAATGACCCGACGATATGCTATGCTATTTAAAGAAAAGAAACCAAGTGAATACACCAAAGGAAGGGGAGCGAGAGCAATACCGAGACAGACACACGCCACGGGCCCAAGCAGGCAGCGCACAGGCAGCCTGGAGCCCAGGCAGGGACCTGGTGGAGGGAGAGCTGAGGGCCGGCCTGGGGGGACAGGCAACCTCGGGGCAGTGCACATGGGCTGGGAGAGACTGGGCAGGGTTGGGAGGAGCCACACAGGAAGGGGAGCACAGCACCTTACAGAGACGAGACCAGGACCAGCAGACACAGCCAGTGGGCCGGGAGGAAAGCAGACACCAGGGTTGCTCACGAGCTCAAGCTTGAAACTGCTCTAAATGCTGAGTGCCGACCCTTCGGCCTCAGCACGCGGGGACAGATCCTGGGCACATGTCCCCCACTGCTCCACTCCCCCATGCTACCACCCACCCTGGCCTTGACAGTGGCCTGGGAGAGAGTGCAAAGGTGACCGGCCCAGCCCGAAGCCAAGGCCTGGGAAGAGGCTCCTACTAGGACCGGGCGGGGTGGCCCTGCTCCTCGACTCCTCCCAAACCTGCCTTGACCACTCAGACACACAGAGCACTGTTGCTTCGATGAGGGTAAATGACGCCTGTCCCCCATCCCGGAAAAACGGACTGCTGGGAGGGATCAGTACCCAGGCGGGGACTTCCTGAACCAGCCTGAGCCCCCTAAACATGGGCATTCTGCGTTATGCCCACGGCCTTCCTAAGGACAATACAGTCCCAGCGGACACGTGAGCCAGGGCATGAACCAGCACGAGGACTCCAGAGGCTCTGGCCTCCTGGGTGTCTCCTTCCTTACCCAAGAGCACTGGCACTGGACAGGAAGGCGGAGTGGCTCCCCTCCCCAGATGGCAGGCTGTGAGGGACAGTGGGGCAGGGCGCACACTCCTTGTAAGAGGACAGGGACGGGGCAGGGGAAGTACAGCCTGCCCTGGGCAGGAGGGCGCAGGAAGGCCCACCCTGGGGTCCTCCGAAAGCCAGGCCACGGGAGGGTAGGGGGGAAGGGACAAGCACAGGAGACACCACCACACCACGAGCCCGGAGAAATAAGACAATATTAACCCATCGAGGAGATATGTTCTGTGCAGGTGGGATCCAAGCAGCCGAGAGACAAGGTGGTGTCCGAACAGCAGCAATCGGGAGAGGGAGACAGGAGAGAGAAAACAAAACCAACATCAGTACCCACCCTGCACTCACCCACACCCTCTGCCCTGAGCTGGCTAACCCAGGGCCATGCACTACCCCCCCCTACACAACCCCCGCCATTGGAAAAAGTAACTGCAAGAACACGTTCCAATGCCACCCACCCTCCGTTCCCACTCCTAACCCTCTAACACCCAGCATGCCTCTGCTCTCGTGCAAAGCTTCCCTGGACCGGGAGGCCCGGGTCTTCAGCAGGTGGGGCCGCACCTGGTCTCCTGGATCCACTGGTGGAAGGCGTTGGCGTGCTGCGCAAACTCCTGCCGCAGCTTGTCATTCTCCTCCTGCCGGCGCTGCTCCTTCTGCAGCTCCAGCTCCCTCTCCTACGGACCAAAGGGAGGCGGGAGCCCTGTCACCAGCCCGTCTGGCACCGACAGGCCCGGGTTGGCGACGGCTCTGCCCTCGGGAAGGGATAGCTGGCCTTCACGTTGGAAGGAGTAGGAAGCTGTTTTGGGATGCTGAACACAGGAGCTGGCTCGGGAGTCAGGAAGGACTATGTCAACCTTAACGGACAGGAAGAAGTCTGGGAGACACTCAGAGCTCAGAGCACTCTAATTCTCTAGCTGCTCGAACCCCTGCCAGAATTCTGGCACGCTGTGCTGTGAAAATGACAGGTGACAGGTAAGGGGTGCTATGCTGACTCTGCCACTTCTGATAAACAAAACCCGCTTCCTCCGCTCGAGTCTCATCGCCCTCCTGGCGAAGGGGTTTCTCGGACGGGATCCCAGGCCCACAGCCCGGACGGGAGTGCGGGGAGCAGCGGGAAGGCACCTTGATGATCTTCTGCAGGTTCCTCCAGGTCTCCTCCAGGGCCTCCATGGTGAACCAGGTGTAGGGGTTGGAGGCCACGCGGAAGCTTTTGATCTGGCGGTCGAGCTCGGCCAGCTGGTTGAAGTCGGCCTGGGCTGAGCTGAGGGAGGAGCGGAAGGCGTCGTGAGCCTCTCGCAAGGCCTTGATTTCTTCCAGGGAGTTGCAGCGCACAGGGTCTGTCAGGTCCTCCTCTGCGTTTTCAAACCAGCTGTTGAAGGCAGAGGCCTTTTTGGCAAAGGTCAGGAAGAGGTCCTCCACCTGAAAGCAGAGGGGACGGCGTCAGGACAGCCACCTGGCTGGACGCCCCGCAGGTGGGGCAGGAACGGCAGGGAAGCTCCCTGGATACCAGGGCTGAGCCGGCACGGGCGGCGTGGCCCCCTTCTCCCACTGTCTTCCTGCCACCCTCCCGGCCTCGGGGAATGCAGCGCCCGTGTTTCTCAACGGCACTCTCACAGGGCAGGGGGCGCACTGCTATGGCTGAAGCTGACACCACGCCCGTGTGCAGAACCTCTGTGCCAAATGGACCAGAGCCCGGCCGGCCCCCTCACCTTGCGGAAGTGACTCTGAGCCTCCAGCAGCTTCTTCTTCCGGGTGGCCGAGTTGGCCAGAAGCTGGCTCCATCGCTTCATGAGGGAGGCGTGCCGGGCCTCGATGGCCTTGGACTGGATGTGCTTCGCGGCCAGCAGCTGGTCTTTGAGGGCAGTGATGTTGGCGATGCCCTCCTGCTGGAAGGCCTGCAGGCCAGCGTCAAAGGTTTCCTGGAACAGGAGTCAGGAGTCATCTGCAGTGACCACAGTGAGCCTCGGACTCCTGTCCTGTGCCTCAGCCAGCCTGTCAGCCGGGAGGCCCCGCCTGGCCCTGCCCTGGTCACACCCGCCTCTATCTCTGTCTGTCCCTAAGATTCTGACAGCAGCCTCTTTCCCGCCCCCTTGCCCCGCAGGCACTGAGGTCAGACACTGAATGTAAGACCCATCAGGCCACCATACAAGCGCCCGAGGACCAGGACTGGATCTTGTTGGGCCCAATGTAGCGGAGTCAAACGTCTCAATGAAAGATGCCAGCCATCGTCTATCTGCCAGGAAATACTCCTGGAGTGACTCCATCCACCATCCAGGGCCACCACTGACCTGTTTGGTAAGGAGAGTCTGGACAGAAGACAGATCTCGGCCATAGTCGTCTGTCTTCAAGCTGTTCTCCTTTTCACCTAGAAAACCAAGCATGGGAAGTACACCTCTCGTCCTCGGTTTAAAAATCAGCAGTCTCCAAGCCGCAGTACCTGCCTGCTCCTGCACCCAGACCCCGTACCCCATGGGCGTCATGAAGAGTAGTAGGCTCAATCGCTACTAAAGGGATAACCACTAAGGCCACTTGGTCCCCAAACCTGGCTGCTCCCTGCTCTCGGGAGGCAGTGCTGCCCGCACCGGCGCTGGCTGCTGTGCACATTGTTGCAGCTATGACAGTCCCTGCTTCTTTCCCAGGCCAAGGGCCTGTGTGCGAGAGAGAACCTGTGGCGGCCCAGTGAGGACACTGGCTCCTGCTGCAGCCGCTGGGGGTGTGCCCTGGGGGCGGGCTCTCTGCCCACGTGATCAGCTCCTTCTCTGCACAAGAAAACGGCTGCAGAGGGAGCGGAGGCGCCTCGGGCCCGGGGCAAGCCTGCTGGCTGGGCTGGGCACCGTGGGGCCGCCGAGCAGCTCACCGATCCACGACTCCACCACGTCCGCCTTCCAGTTGAACTGAAGGAAGGCCGAGTTCTCGTCGAGCTTCGCCTTCCTCTGGGCGGCAGCTCTCTCCAAGTCGGACACTTTCCCGTTCAAGCCCTTCATCTTGGAAGAGATGTTCTCCTCGTGGTGGTTGTTCTAGGCCGCGGAGAAGACACACTGGTCAGCCTCACCTCCGCTGCAGGGAGCCGCCCTGGCCCGCCCGCCCAGAGGCCCCAGTTCTGGAAGATGCACCACGTGCGCCGTCCACCACGGGCACATCCGCCGGGGGGAGAGGAGCGGGTAAGGCTTCTGAGAGCAACAGAGAAGCCTTAAGACGACGGATCCTGCAGTGCCATTTAAGCAAGGTCTACAGGAACGAGGACAGACTGAAATGTCAGGTCACAATGATGTTATCAGCGTCATTTTTGATATAAAAAAAACTGGGAAAAGCCCAAATTACCACTTGGAAAAAATACTATGTCCACAGGGTCAATGGTTCAGAAAATGCTTTGACACTGTGGAGATTGAAACTTACAAAGTCTCAAACACTTGGACTCAGTCTTGGTTAAGATCGTACTTGAAAACATCCTCCTCCGTCAGCATGAAGTTTGGAGAGAAAGTCAGGGAGGAAGCAAAGGCTGCTGCTGAGGGTGAGGCCCTGGCTCTGGCCAGAGGCTGAAGGAGATCCACCAAGCAGGCCCGGCATGGACGAGGAGCAGAGCACAGGGGGCGTGCCATGGGGGGCTGCGCAGAGGTCTCAGCTACATCTCTGCATCCTCTGTCTATAGTTCGTTCGCTAAGTTAACTCACCCCCAGGGCAGGAGAAAACTCTTCAGGGAAATTGATTTGTGCTACGTTGTTATCTCCTATGGACCAACCTCTAGTCTCGTCTCAAAGGCCGGATTCCCGGCCAAGTCCTGTGTAAGGCAGCTTACTGACTGATGGTCTGAGGCAGGAGTAACTTGTGAAAAGTTGCTTGTCTTGTGGTGCTGTTTGTCCTTGTGCTTAAGCAACCGGTGGAGACTCACTCCCAGCAGTGGGGATACGCTGCATCTGGCACTACAGAGGGCGCACCAACCCCTCCTCCTCTGTCAGAGGCTCTCTGAGCAAAACCAACCTGCGATCTGACAGACTCCTAACACGTCCTGTGTCACAGCCAGGCGGCAGGTCACTTACAGAGGGTGTAAGCCAGGGAGCTGTATGTATGCAGGAAAGTCTAGAAGGCTGGGCAAAGGCCTGGCTAGTGGTCTCTGGCGGTGGCTCACGTGCAGGCCTACCATCTCCAACGGGCTCTCTTACGTGAGAAACAAACAGTAAGAGCCACACGGGAGAGGTGCCAGCACCACAGGCCCAGCGGGCGCTCCGCTGCTTGTCAGGCAGGCAGTGCTGTGGGGCGACTGCTCACTGGCTGCAACGAGGGAGGACGGCCAATAGCCACGGCACCTTCCTCTTCTTTGTGAAACACGGGGGTGGGCTTGCTATTGGCCTGTGCAAACCTTTGGTGACACCCAGGGGTGAGTGCTGTGGGACAACTGGGGTGTCCGCATGGGGAGTCCTGGCGTCGGACCCCGGGTCCTCCGGGCAGGCAGACTCACCTTCTTGACGAGGTCTTGTCCGTTAGTGCACACGTCATTCACACGGTCCTTGTGCACAGTGAAGTCTGTCTCGAAAGCCTCATGCTTCTTCAGTAAGCCCTGCGGGGAGGCAGCAAGGTGGCTGTGAGGGCCTGGCATGTGCCATGTGCCAGCTGCGGGACAGAGGGTGACTGACCTGGAAGGTGCATGCCCTTGCACCATCAGTCCAGCTAGGGACTTGGAGGGCCGACGGGTACAGATATAAATGGGTCGTTATGAAAGCAGTAAAACCAGGGCTAGAGCACAGCCCTGAGCAAACCCGCTAAGGAAGGAGGCAGGCGGCGCTGCTGGCTCCGCTGACCTGGATAGCAGCCAGTGTGTCTCCGTAGTCCTCACTGGCCACCAGGGTCATCTTCTCATTGATCCAGGCTTCCTCCTCTTCCACGTTGGCCACAAACTGCTGGTACTCCAAGGACTCCTCCAGCCGCTGGCCCCTGGCGCAGCAGAGGGAAGTCAGCAGGAGTTCTTCCGACTCCGACCCTATGGCTGGCGTGCTTACAGAGACTGACAAGTGGGGGACGTGAGCGAGTCAGTCAAGCTCTGCAACCACCGAGCAGAGACAGTGCTGGGCAAACGGGAAATCCCGGGACACATGCTGGGTTCTGATTCTCACATGGAACCGGCTCCGCCTGCCAGAGGTGGCTCTGGAGCCGACCATCTGTGGCTTCGCACACCAAGGAAAGGGTCCAGGAGCCGGGGGAGGGTCGAAAGCTCCGTGCGGGTCTCTGAGTCCAGCGGGTCCCGTGCTCGCCTCTGCCACTCACCGTGCTGTGGCCAGCTTCTTCAGCTCCTTCCAGTGCTCCACGAACTGCGCCAGGCGCTGCTGAATCTCCTCCTTCCCAATGGTGTTGTCATCTGACAGCTTCCTCCCGGTGTCCAGGACACCCTGCGGCCAGAGAGCACAGTGCCAGCCACTCCTGCTGAGCCCGGCACAGCCTCAGCCTCAAACTCCGAACGCCCCAGTCCGGTTCGGGAGGGGCCTCCGGGAGGGAGTGGGAACAGAGGTTTCTTGGTAGGTCACCTGGGCCCATGCGACCGCTGCCCTGGGCCAGGAGAGGCCCTCACCTGGATCGCAGGCTCGTGAGCAGCCAGCTCGGCCTCCAGCCGCTTGTGCTTCTTCCTCAGGTTCTGGACGCCGGTTAAGTCCCGGCCGTAGTCCTCGGAGCTCACCAGCAGCTTCTTCTCCCTGGACAACACAGGCAGGCGGTCAGGCTCCGCACCCTACACTTTCCGCTGGAGATGTCTGGGCAAAACTGCTATGGAACCGACAGCCTTCATGATGTCCCTCACCTACACCTGCCAGCTCCTCCAGGAAAACAAAAGCCTATCTCCCAAACGCAGTGCCCATGTACGCATTCGGGAGCATGTGTTATGCCCGACTCCGCCGAGGCCTGGGGGGCACTGAGAACAAGGAGGTGCCTGTGCATTGCCCTTCAGCCCTACTTTACCAAACATACACATACCACCCATGGGGTTAAAAGACATGGATATAAGTTTTTAAAGTGAGAAACTGAAATATTCTCCCCTCCTTAAAATTGGTCTGTTTATATGCTCCACCAACTAGAAAACGCAGACTAAAATTTTGGGGGTTGGGGGAGAGGTTTAAAAAAAATCTCCTTCCTTCAAGAACTGTTGTACCCCAGCGATCTCAGGGCAGGGTCTCATCAAGGTCTAGTGTGACCACCACGTGTCACTACCATCTGGAGGCCATCGCTGACCACTCTCCCTGCTGGCCTGCACATGGGAAGAAACCGTTCCCCAGTGAGCGGTGGAGCTGAGACCCAGCACTTCCCTGTCTCACACACAGTCCAGGAGAGACCGAATCTCACGGCCACATGGCCTGGACCCCGACTCACTCAGCCCCGTGGCTCCTCTGCCATTTGAGGCCCCAGGGGTGGCCTAGCGCCCAGGGCACCTACTTGATCCAGGACTCCTCGTCGTCCATGTCCCGGAAGAACTGGTGCAGGCGGTGGGACTCGTTCAGCTTGGCTCGCCGCGAGGCCGCCATGCTCTTGATCTTCTGGAAACGGCTGTTGATGGTGTCGCGCTTGTCCTTCACTTGGGAGGTGTCGAAGGCACTGCTGGTCATCAGGCTGTCGGCCTGGCTGTTCAGGTCCTTCAGGCGATCCTGGGGGAGGGGTCAGGAAGGGTCAGAAATCCGGGTCCCCGGGAATGCCAGTTTAAAAGAACAGCCCAGGACGTGCTCACTGACGAAGGCCGGTGTGAGATACATTTGGTGTGGAGGATGGATATTCTCCGAGTGTGGTATGCGGTCCCCTGGGGTTCTACAAGGTCAAAACCACGTCCGTAACACCACACTGTGCTCGTCTGCACTGATGGTGCAGTAGCAATGGCGGGGGGTGTGATGCCTTAGCTCAGGCCTGGCAAACGGCACAGAAACCGCCTCTTCACTGCCCTGCACAACCGGGAAACAGGGCTGCCTCGCAGACACCCTCTAAAAGCAGCAAAAGTTTACCTCCATGGCTCCAACTTGTGGTTCTATTGTGTTTCCACTGAGAACTTGGTTTTCTCCTCTCAGAGGAGCGTGTCATTTCTTAGAGTTGGGGGCTGTTTCTTGTTGGTTCAGGAATCTGAGGCATCTCTGCCTTTCCTTTCCTCTCCCTGCAGACAGCACACTGGCTGCTGGCTGCCAGCTACCGCGGTGGGGATGTCCTCTCCTCTGGTGAGGGCTGCCCGCTGCTTCTGAGCCACTGTCACAGGCAGCAGGCGCAGCGCAGTTCGAGGAGGACATGGCACTGCTTAGTGCCCCTCTGCTTCCTGCTTGCCAGGGACATGACAAGACAGGAAACTGCCCAGCACACCAGCGCCTGCCCATGCAAACTAAGAAAAAGTCCAACCCAAGTCTTGTATCCTGTGTCTTAGCAGCTAACTGAATTCAAAATTCATCAAAACAATATTACCCATTTTTGCACACTTGGATATGATACTATGGAGTAATGTTTTGGGATTTCTGGGTGACTTATATATATCTTTATATAAGTCAAATTTTTATCATTAGAAAATGTTTTGTATGTATCATAGGATGCCACTTTAAAACGAATGTATAGTAAAAAAAATTATAAAAAGCAGCAAAAGCCATCAACTGTACTAAGTATCTATCTTTGAGTCATGTCACTTAAAAGCCTGAGTGAAGGGAAGAGCGCCCAGTCACTTCTGCTGCAGACTCAAGGTCAGACTGTCCTGCGGAAAAGCACGTGTGCAAGCACAGCGAGCCGCGTTTCCCCAGACCACCGTCTTACTTGGAAGGGTAACCAGCAAACGATGGCCACTCAGACTGCGTGATCTCACAAATACTGTGTTGAGAATAAAAAAAGCAAACCTGTCAAAGGACAACTGAGGTTGTTACTAATGGCAAAATTAAAGTTTTCATGAGAAAAATCAGAATTTTGGAAAATTTTTGTCTACTTCTATGAGCTTGTCAGCTTTCCAGCAGATAACGGCTTTTGTGTTGACTGGATGTGATGTTAGCTAATGTGATAATATAATGAAATGTGTGCACATTTAGCATATTTACATAACGAACCAGTATTTTCCAAATGCCTGTAACTCATACACGGGTGAAAGATCCATTCAAGGCCCTAACCTAGTGGTCGGCAAACTCATTAGTCAACAGAGAGACAAATATCAACAGTATAATGATTGAAATTTCTTTTGAGAGACAAATTTTTTAAACTTAAACTTCTTCTAATGCCACTTCTTCAAAATAGACTTGCCCAGGCCGTGGTATTTTGTGGAAGAGCCACACTCAAGGGGCCAAAGAGCCACATGTGGCTTGTGAGCCACAGTTTTCCCACCATGGGTGTAATCAATCCACTGACATTCAGATTCTACCCTTTCTGACATGCATTCATTTGTGCATGTTGTTCCATGCAATTTTATGTGTAGATGTGTGTAATCACCACCAAATGAAGGCACAGGCATTGTTCTGTGAGCACAAATGAACTTCCTTGTACCTTTACAGCTGCACACCTCCCCACTCCTAACCCCTGGCAACCACTAATTTGTTTTCCGCCTCCAACTTGTCCTTTTGAGAATGTTACATAAGTGAAGTCATATGGTATTGATAAGCATTAGTAAAATTTACCTTTAAAATTAACTCACTTTTAATAATGGTGAATATTGATAAATAAAGCCTACATGCTCTTCGGGGCCCCTCAATAAGGTTCAGAGTATAAAGTGGTCCCAAGGCTACAATGTTTGAGACCCTTGACTTGGAGTGAGACATCCCTCCCGTCTCAAATGCACAACTGTGTCCAAACACTGGCCTGGCAACCCTCTGCTCACCTCATGGGCAGATATATCCGCCTCCAGCAGCTGATGTTTTTTTAGCAAGTTGTTTACAGAAGCCAGATCTTTGCCGTAATCCTCAGACGCCAGAAGGGCCTCCACCTGGCAGTGAGACACAAGGAGAGGCTACGGTATGGCGCACACTTAGTTCTGGGAAACCCGGCGGCCCAGCTGTTCTCCGGGTCTTAGACTGAGGGCAGCTCACCTCTCAACCATAAGCTACTGTTATGCTCAGCCTGTCTCAGCCCACACGCCTAAGATGCTCTCCCTTTCTGTCAACCAAAATCTCAAGCACCTGTGAATTTAAATGCTACAGTTTAAGGCAGGGTCACTGAGCCTTAAAGTGGTTTGATGGCAAAATGCAGAGCAATCCCATTTCAAGGAAACTCTGCCGCAAGGGAAAGGCTTAGCAGCGTGGGCAGAGATTACTGGGATGCTCACTGCAGCACAACACACAGTGCCCAAAACCTGGAAGACCTGAGTCCAAACACATGGGAATGATTACATGATGGCACAACTCGAACTTGGGTGGCTATTCAAATGTTTAGGAGGAATTACTAGAGACTAAAGGATAACACTCCCAATACATACTAATAAAAATTATATTATTGTATGAGCCCAACTATATATAAAAGTACAGCTATGCAAATATTCAAGTAAATATGTACAGACTAGAAATGGATAAAGTGGTGGGTTCTAAACACTTCTGTCACTTCCTGTGTTCTCCAACTCTCCCACAGAGCACACTGCTGACTCCGGCTTCCTGCTCACTGCTATCTTGGTTTCTCTCTGCACTCCCCATGGAGGAGCGGTCTCTAGTCCAAGGCCCATCAAAAATAAGCTTCCTCTTCTCTAAGCATCCCTTCCCACAACTTCTAAGTCCCGCACAGCTCACATCCGTTAGCGAAGGTTTCTGTAGAGGGGGATGGGAGAGCCCTGACTGTCCATAGCTTTGTTTTTGCTGATTGAACTGTTATCCCAAATGACCAGTCATTTCCGATGATGGGAAGGGAAAACTCGGCATTACCTCAGAGAGCCAGAAGTCAAAGTCCTTGATTCCGGTGTTAAAGTTTTGCTGCTTGTTGGCTTCTTTCAGTTTCTGGCTCTTTTCAGCTGACTTCTGCACCAGGAACTGCCACTGGTCAGCTAAGGCGGCCAGCCGGGCCTGGGGAAGAGAAGGAACCCTCAGAGATGGTGAAGTCCGTGGGGAACCTGCTCTGCGAAAGCCGACCTGACCCACTCGAGAGGAGAATGGGAGACACTCAGAGCAGCCAGTCCCACTCGGGTCCCCATCTGTACGCAGCCCGGAGCCTTCTGATCCGTTGAAACCAGCCCCTCTGGTCCCTGAGCCTGCGTGGAGCTGGCCCTACCTTCACAGCGTCCTCGCTGCCGGCACAGGCCCCGCGCTCAATCAGGGAGTTGCCGGTGTCGATGACGCCACGGATCCGGTCAGCATTGGCGTGCAGCTCTGCCTCGAAGGCCTGGTGCTTCTGGTGCTTGCTCTAAAAACACCAAAACCACCTTTCAAAACCTGGTCCTGCACTTACATCTTCCCAGGGGGAGGGTTCTCAGAAGGGAGGGAGGGGCAGCAAACAAACATCTGGGACAAGTGCCAACATTTTGAGAGAAGGCAACTGAAGCAGCTGGCTGCTGTAGGGGCTGTCTGTGGAGCTCAGCACAAGGCTGGAGCAGCTCAGGAAGGGCACCAGCTCAGGAGCAGTGAGCTGCGTGGATCTGAAATCAGCAGGACTGGCTATTGGGGAGTGAAGTCCTGGATAACATACTTTCTAGCAGTTTGCTGAGGAACTCAATGGGCAACTGAAGTACTGACTCTACTTGAACATCATTTTCCATCCACGCTGTTCTCCTGAGTGGACAGAACTCTGACAATGACACACACACAGCTCTATCATCTACGGCAGCGGTCACTACGAAGCAATGCATATGGAAGGCCAGCTGGCCCTCTGTGGCAGAGGAGCAGTCTACAGCTGCTGCAGACCGTGGCTTTGCTGGTTCTCATCTGGTAGCTGTCATTATCAAAACTCTGCCTACTGTAAAAGTCCAGGCTGGAGTCCAGGCAGGAACTTCTCTTTGTAAGAAAAGAGGGGGCTGGGAGAGGTGGCTCCTGATGCTGGATGGGCTCCTGATCCTGGACCTCACGATGGTTTTATTTTAAACCACGAAGGACCAGGAGGCACGGGAACACAAGAGACAGTGCGAGGACGTAGCTGTGGCACAATTCTGGGTGAGAAATGCAGCGTCTCATGGAGAATGTTATTTGGGAGGGAAAGAACTGAGAGAAAAAAGCAGTACAGGTGGGGAGAATTCTGCATCACGTTTCATTTCAGGGGCAGCAGCTGCCAGCGGACGGGCCGCCTGGCTGGCGGGGCGCAGCACGGACAGCACGTGGGCCGCCGTGTACCAGGGGCCTGTGCCTCGGAACAAGAGCAGAAAGGACTCAAGTGCCCCAAATCCCGACCAAGCCCAATTCCCTTTTCTTGCTCTGATCACCCTTTGGTTTTGAATCCCATCTATTCTGTTTCTTCCTTTCTTCCATCCACATAAGCAGCTTCTGCGCTGCAGCGGAGGGAAACGTCCCTTTCACCACTCCTTGGGCAATGCCCACTTTTGTCTCAGCCCCTCCCGCCGGCTCCTCTTAGGTTTGGGAGGTCATCTGCCTCTCTGAGGGTCCCTCCCTGTCCCTCTCCAGTGACCAGCACAAAACTCTCACCCCCCTAGTCCCACTGCCCTAGGCTTCTAAGGGCCACGAGCCCATGTCCACACAGAAAAGCCGATGGTTTCATTTTTTAAAAGAAGCCCCTCTGGAAAGAAAGCAGTCAACTACTGCCCCCAAATCAAACACTGCACAGAACTTGCCGACCTGAGGAACTGGGAGAGGGGGCGGGAATGGAGGGCTGCAGGCTAACGACAACAGAGAAAGCCACATCCCACAGGGACACTTATTGTAAATGGAGTGTGATGGATGATTAGAAATGGAAAGACGGGTGAAGGGACACCAGCAGACTGCTTGTGACCATGATAACAAGAATCTACACAGAACACAAATACTGGAGCTCATTTAACTAAAACTTTGAGAGACAAAAAAACTTACCAGCAGCTTGGAAAGCTACAAAAACAGATTGAAATAACAAGAGTTCAGTACACTGATAGGAACACACAAATCGGCTATTAAACAAACTCATTTTGCCATCATACTTCCCCTGGGAAGCTGAGCTCTTGGGACAGCACAGAGGGACTTTTTAGGAGATACGGGCCATTTCAATAGAGACGGAACAGCTGACAACTGAGTGGAAACTTCGCACCAGCTCAGCTTGGCAGGACCATTGTCAATGGCCTCCCCATGGGCACCAGGAGCGGTTTTACAGGAGCCCCCCTTTCACAGGTGCCGCATCTAACAGCCTCCTCACGCACCCGGCTACTTTGGAGACAACAGCCAGCCAGCCCGTCCCGCTCACCTGGATGTTCGTGGGGTCCTTGTAGGACTCATCGCTTGCGGTCTGTAATTTCTCGCTGATCCAAGCCTCGATCTCATCCACGTCCCGGCTGAACTGCTGGAGGGTTTGCGATTCTCCCAGCTTTGACCTTTTTTCAATCATTTGCGCTTTAAGACGTCGCCACCTGAGGAAGAGAAACGGAGACCCAGTGTGAGCACCCCTCAAACAGCACTGGCCAGGGCTCTCCCACAGCTGTGGGGCCCGCCAGCCCCGCGGAGCACCCACCTGTCCAAAACCTCATTGCGCCGGCTGGAAATGTCGCCTTTGGCATAGTGGCCGGCGGCGATGAGCTGGTCGGCGAAGGACTGCAGGGCGGCGATCTTCTCCTCCTGCGGGCAAGCGGAGGCGTGAGGTCGGCGGCCAGGCGGCTCCGCCTGCCCCAGACTGCAGGTCTCGCGCGCAGAGCGGTTATTTTGGGTGACCAGTACTAACTGATGCGGGATCAGAATACACTGACACTTTAGAAGCAGGAGTGTAAAAAGCCAGGCGAAAGCTTGATTTCAATCATTACTAGAGTTTAACTCAAGATTCCAGGTCACACTGGGGTGGGGCAGAGGCGAGGACACCAGTAAATGTCACATACAAAACGAGGGTTAACTAGAAAAGGTGGTTAGATTTTCAACAAAGTGATTTATAAATCAAAGCGTTTTATCTCTGATTTCTGTTAATGTGTTCCCTAACCTACTCATAACCCCCCGGCCCCCGAATCCTCACCTGACGTGTGTGTGTGTGTGTTTGAGAGAGAGAGAGAGATAGAGAGAGACACTGATGTGAGAAAAACCAGCTAGATGCCCCCACACAGGTCCCTACCAGGGAGTGAACCTGAACCTGGGCATGTGCCCAGACCGGGAACCAAACCCAGCTGATGCTCCCACCAACCGAGACCAGTGGCCAGGGCCCACAGCTTTAGTTTTCTTCCCTCTCAATGACCCTTTCCCTGTGGCTCCCCATGATCACGCAGCAGCAGGGGTGCAGTTAAGAAAACCGCTGGTGGAACTCATTCCCTGGACCCCGGCGATCCTGGGGGATGTACGGTGGCTACGCTGCTTCCTTTGTGCAGCCAGTGCTGAGCACTGTCATTGAGGAAGCTGCCAAGCTCTCCAGCTGAATTAATCAAATCAGTAACTACTTTTTATTCTAATTGGTAACAGAGTAAAGGAGAAAAAGCCATAAAAAATGTCCATCGGGCCAGGCCGGTGTGGCTCAGCTGGTTGAGCGTCCCATGCACCAAGAAGTTGCCAGTTCAATTCCTGGTCAGGGCACAGTACTGGGGGCACAGGAGATAGCCGATGGATGTCTCTCCCATCGATATTTCTCTCTCCCCCCCTCTAAAAAGAAAAAAAAAAATGTCAATTGGGCCCTGTTTGGAGTGGCTCAGTTGGCTGAAGTGTCATCCCAGGTCAACGGTTCGATTCCCAATCAGGGCACAATACCCAGGTTTCGGGTTTGATACTTGGTTGGAGCATGTACAGGAAGCAACCGATCAAGGTAGCTCTCTCACATGGATGTTTCTCTCCCCCTCCCCTTCCTCTCTAAAGTCAATAATGATAAAAAAATAAAAAATAAAAACCAGCCAAACAAACACGATGTCCATCGGGAAACATCCAGCGCAGGCCCAGGCGCGAAGGCCTCACCTGGACGTTGATGGCTTTGTCGAAGTCCTCGTGCTTTTTGATCAGGGCCTCCACGCTGTCCAGCGAGTCCCCTTTGTCTTCTGTATTCAAAAAGGCCTCCCGGGCGGCCATCCAGTTCTCTGCTTGCTCACAGTCCCGATGAAACAGCTAAAGGGCGAGACAGGTGAGAAGACAGAGCCTTTGGCAAGGAAATGCCAGGTCTGAAACTCCGTGCACACAGGAAGCTCCTGTCCAGCGCTCACCTGCAGCTCCAGGCACTGGTCCAGCATCATCCTGCGCTGCGCCCAGGCCTTCTCCAGATCTGCACGCTCCTGATCTAGAATATCTAGTTTCTCCTTGATCTCTGGGCTGGCATAGTGCCCATGGGCCAGCAGCTGCTGCCCAAACTGCTCAAATGCCTGGAAAGTGCCAACCCTGGCATCGATTTCTGTCCGGTGTTCCTGCCAAGAGGAGGGAAGGGATTAGGTAACCGGCAGAAGGTGCTCACTCTAATGTCAACCACCAGCTCACAACAAAGGGTGACGGGGCGGGGGGACGAAGAGGTCTTCCTGACCCAGCAGAGCAACCAAGTTCCTGCGACTCAGCAGGCAGGTCCACCCACCTGGTGTCGTTCCAGCAAAGCTTCAGCTCCGGTGACATCCTTGGCTAGCTCGTCTGAGGACACCAACCCGCGTATTCCATTGATCCAAGACATGAGGTCCCTGGAAACCAGAGCCACAGAGAACAGTCATTACGTTACCGGGCAGGCAGGCTTGCTGCCCAGGAAAAGAGAACCGGCAACTCTTATCTCAGAAGGCTATTTGGGGTGAATCCAGTCCATCTACCAAATGGGGCTAATCTCTGAGCAAAGCCTCTTGTTCATCTTATTGACATATTTAAAAAAGTTCCTCCGAGGAAAAATGAATAAATTCATTATAAGAACCTTTCCATTCTACGGAATAACAGGTTCTGACAGAGACAACAGCTCTGGTCACAGCTTCAAATGCCAACGCCTTTCTTTAGGATTGAGCCTGAAAGTCCTAGGTCTACGCATGCATTTCATTCAGCTTCTCACAGATGTCCATATACATGGGCACAAAAATCCATGTGAGGCCACACGTCGCATCATACAACCAGAACGTAAAGCTGGTTCAAAGGGGAGTGATTACGTATGGGGTCTGGGTGTTCTAGACCAGCGGTGGGGAAGTTTTTCTCTGCCAGGGGCCAACTGGGTGCTTATAACATCAGTCTAGAACCACACAAAGTTACCAACTAAAAGTCAGCCTGCCAGCCCTGGCTGGTTTGGCTCAGCGGATAGAGCATTGACCTGCAGACTGAAGGGTCCTGGGTTCGATTCCAGTCAAGGGCACATGCTTGGGTTGTGGGCTTGATCCCCAGTGTGGAGAGTGCAGGAGGCAGCTAATCAATGATTTTGTCTCATCACTGATGTTTGTTTCTCCCTCTCTGAAATCAGTAAATACATTTAAAATAATAAAAATGCTCTCTCTAAAAAAAAACTAGCCTGCTATATCTGGTCAAACATTTAATTAACTCATCCCCTAATGCAGTGGTTGGCAAACTCATTAGTCAACAGAGTCAAATATCAACAGTGCAATGTTTGAAATTGCTTCTGAGAGCCAAATTTTTAAAACTTAAACTTGTTCTAATGCCACTTCTTCAAAATAGACTCGCCCAGGCCGTGGTATTTCGTGGAAGAGCCACACTCAAGGGGCCAAAGAGCCGCATGTGGCTTGCAAGCCTGTTTGCCGACCACGGCCCTAATGTCTTGGCAGGGCCCGACCAGATTTCTCAGGCCTTAAATGGCCCTCGGATGTCCCCACCCCTGTTCTAGGGTGATGAAAAGTTTCAAAACTGGAGAGTGGGTGGTCGCATGACACTGAATACTTTTGTGACTGTTCCATGACTTTTACTTCCAACAAAGAAAACAGAACACAGCTGGGACCCCCACCAGAGGCCTGAAGGTGAAGAGCACATGGGCCTGCTCCATCCCAGCAGAGGACATGCCCCGCAAACACACATACCGGACAGGAGCATGTGAGCACCGTTAGCACAGACACGCGAAGAACCGCTTGTCCTAGACGGTACCATTAAACAAGTAAGCTACGCAGCCTTACGAAGACAGTGGTCCCAGATCACGCGACATTCCACAAGACCACTGCCCTGGGCTTTCAGAAAGGCCAGTGACCGAGGGCAGAGGGGCACTGCTCTAGATGACGGAGACCAGACTACCAAACAGAAACTCTCAACGGGATCCTAGATAAAAACCAGCCCTGCTGTGAGCAGACACCTGAGACTGGAAGAAACTGCGCACGGCCTAACCCCCCGCGGTCTTAGTGCTGGGTTTCAGAACGCAGGCGTGGGGAGAAGGACCGTGTGCCAGCGGCTGCCTGCTGAGGCCTGGAGGGAAATACCAGGTACCTGCACCCTACTGCATGGGGCTCAGAGAAACCAAAGCACGGGCTTGGAGATAAAGCAAATGTCACCAAAAGTTAGGGACAGGTGAAGGGCATCATGCGTGTGCAGTTTTATTCTTCCCATTTCTCAGCAGATTTGAAATGTTTCTAAATAAGGAAAATGGGAGAGACTAAGCCATATCCACATTAAGTGAAAACTCTGTCTAAGGAAGAAACAGCGCTTGGCAGGGAGGGGAGCTGTGTGTGCATGTGTGCGCAGGGACTTATGTGTGCCTTTTGGCAGTCAGTGATTTGAATGAAATGACCACCGGCAGGTCCCCCGCCCCGGAGCGGAGCGGATGCTGGAGTTTTACCGGAAGTCACTCAGGAAGCGCTGCAGGTCGTGGGAGTCACCCAGCTTGGCCTTGCGCTGGTCCGCACGCTTCCCCAAGCTGCTCCACGCCTGGTTCAACTCTGTGCATTTTTCCTTCAGGTCCTCTGCCGACTCAGGGTGGGACTGGATCAGGCGCTGGGCTGTGTCCCCCAGGGAATTTACCTAGGGGGGCAGAGTGAGAGAGCAGGAACTCAGAGGCTCTGCTCCACGGAACCTAAGAGCTGGCTCTGCCTCGGACAAAAATGGAGACGAGGACTCTGTCCTCCCACCTTGTCGCCGAGAGCTGCGAGGTCCCTCTCAAAGCCCTCGTGCTTGCGCTGCAGGGCTTGGACGCTGGCCAGATCGTGGCCATAATTGTCTGTGTTTAGAGCCTGGTTCTTCTCCTCAATCCATTCTTTAGTTTCGTCAGCATCTCTGCAGACGAGACACAGTTCACGTTAGTCAGTGCTGAGACAGCTGCCCTGGCTGCAGGCCAAGCAGGAGCCTATTCTGAGCCGGCACAGGCACATCTGTCAGGGGCCACAATGCCCCCTCCCCCCCAGAAGCATTTACCAAGCACCAGCCCCGCCAGACTCAGGCCCCGGGGCCAGAGCACAAGTACCAACCAGCTCGCACTGTGACGGACACACCGGCAGGCGTGGGGCCGCAGTGCCCGCCCGGCCCCGCGCTGCCCACCTGTGGAATCTCTGCACCTCGTGGGCGCTGCCCAGGAGCTGGCTGCGCTCCTCCGCCAGGTGCTGCAGGGACCGCCACCGCTCGTTCAGCTCCTGCAGGACAGGGAAGCGTCAGCTCGTTGGCACCCCATCAGGCCTCCCCAGGCTCTGGGGAAAGGGCCAAAGAGCTGGTGGTTTCACGTGAAAGGAAAGGCTGGGGCACAGAGAATGTTCTCTCTCCGACCTTCCTCGCTGAAAACATTTGTAAGGAACTACAGTAAATTCCAGGCAGCCAGCACCTGCCGAAGCTAGCCATGTCCGATGGCGTGAACACTCCATCCCTGATGTGGAATCACCTTGGAAACAGCAGGAGATGCTGCTAACTCACCCTCCCTGTCAGCTCCTAGCCCAGTACCCACCACATAGCAGGTGCTTCATACGTGACTGCCCAGTGGACAAACCTCGGAGCCGCTGCTCCACCACCAGGCCCGCGAAGCGCGGCAGCCTGCGGGCTTTGTGTGCGGAGACAAGCCACCCCGGCCCAGAAAGGGAGGCTCCACTTCCCCTGGGAGGAGGCCGGAGGACAGCCACAGCCGTCCTTGCAGCTGCAGGCCCCACCGGAACCTGCGGGAAGGCTAGCTCTGGTTAGACCTGGTGAGTTTTGGGTGGAAAAGTGAATCTTAGTGCACACAGTTAATATTTGCCCGGGACACTCTCGGAGCAAGGAGAGGGACGCGAGCCACAGCTCCCACGCTAATCAGAACAGGAGCTGCGTGACAGAGGCGGCGGCGGAGAGGAGGCGGGAGGCAGGAGCTGGCGTGCGTCCTTACCTTGATGGAATTAAACGTGGCCACGGTGTGAACCATCAGGCGAGCAGACTATGTAGAGGAGGAAAGCAGAAGAGCAAAAGTAATCAAGTGTCTGTCAATTAAGGGACAGAAATCTGAGATTCAAGTACCATTCATTAGTTCCCAATAGCCAACCAAAATCATCTTAAAGGAATCTGTCAAAATTATGAGCAGAGACATTAATAAAGGCATCAACCACAAGAAAGCCATTAAAGACACAAGAGCACAATTAAACCAACTCAACGATTTTCCTTGATGAAGAGTGAAAAGAAAATGGTGAAAACTATAATTAAAACCAGTGTTTGGAGAGAAAAACCATTTATAGGCCAGTGAGTGTCTTCTTGCCCACACTAAAGGAGAACAGCCCAGAAAGCATATCCAACTTAACGAATGCTGGCAGCTGAGGCGGTTTTTACATTCAAGTGGAGGAATAACTTAATTTCTAATTATGGTTACTCGGTTGCAGTTTTTTTTTAAGTGTCCCTTTGACTTAAGGCAACAGCCCTCACCAGATGGAAAAGCAAACCAATGAATTAGCTTTCCTCCATCAACATAACTACTTCTTAGAAACGCCATTTCTCTGGGGACCTCAGAAAGAGAGCCCTAGTCCTGAGATCCCTGGTTTTACCGGAAAGAAACTGCTTGGATGCACTGTGAGGCCCATCATCTCACAGGAGGTCAGGTGGGGGGAGGGGCCGGCGGGGTAAGGACAAGCTTGGATGCAGGGACTCAGGATCTCAAATGCCCCTATGATAGCCCAGTGACATTTTCAACCAGTGTGGGAGTGCACAGGACTCAGAAGGCAGACACCACTGTCTCCAGCCCTTTCAGCAATAAGAGCTTTGCTATTTATGAAGCCATCTGAGATACATTTGTGAAAGAATACCTGTCAGCAGAAAAACTCTGCCAGGTCAGACTGATGAATATCATCAGACAATGATCAATGTCATCATTGATCAAACTTTAACCTGTAAGAATTAAGACTGGCCCAGCCAGTGTGATCAGTGGTTGAGCATTGACCCATGCTCAAAGAGGCCGCAGGTTTGATTTCTGGTCAGGGCAAATGCCAGGGTTTCGAGCTGGATGCCCAGTAGGGGGCCTGTAGGAGGCAGCCAATCCATGTTTCTCTCTCATCCACATTTTTTTTTAAAATATATTTTATTGATTTTGTACAGAGAGGAAGGGAGAGAGATAGAGAGTTAGAAACATCGATGAGAGTCATCGATCAGCTGCCTCTTGCACACCCCCTACTGAGGATATGCCCGCAACCAAGGTACATGCCCTTGACCGGAATCGAACCCGGGACTCTTCAGTCCCCAAGCCGATGCTCTATCCATTGAGCCAAACCGGTCCCGGCATCATCCACATTTCTATCTCTCTCTTCCTCTCTCTCCAAAATAAAAACTCCCTTCCTCTCTCTCCAATAATAAAAAATTATATTAAGGTTGAAAAGGGGGAGAAAGTGGAATTAAAGGAAAAATGCCTCCCACCCAGTTTGGAACCTTAGTGAGTGGGATAGTCAGAGCCCAGAGGGTGGAAGGCCAGAAACACACCCTTCACCGAGCCCTCCGGCAAGGCGACGAGAGGCCTACCGGGAGGTCTGGGGTGGGAGCCTTTCGTTCTGAGCTTCCACACCTCCGTCACTGAAAGGCACACTTTCTTCACGTGGAAACCCGCTCTACCTATAAGGCACGTGCTGAATCGCTGCCGAGCTGGGTCAGGACGAAAGACGCCCCGGTCTAGGACCTCGGCCACTGGTTCCATAATCACAGCTGCAAACACTCACATAACCCAGCTCCGCCCTGCACTCCGGGCAAGTGCCACCCGGGCCTGTCCCTGTCGGGAATCACGTCCCTTTCCATCTCCCCTCAGGACGCGGGAGGAGATGGCGGGCAGGCAGAGGATGAATGCACTTCCTTCCTCTTCATCCTTGGTCTTTCTGGTTCCTGTCATGCCCTCTTGGACTGCAGTCCTACCCGTGGGAGCATGCCTAAGCACGGGGTACACCTCTGCAAAGTCTGTTCTGGCAGCGCCACGGGTAATCAATACAATCTAACTGAACTCATCGCGAGCACTGGCACAGGGACATTACAAAGGTCTATTCAGTATCACAGTGCAAGGGAAAACGTATTCAAAGAAAGCAATGCCAGAATCGGAAGGAAACCAGTCCAAAGAGTCCAAAAATGACGAAAAGCTCAAGACAGCCTGAACACTCAGAAACAGACACGCCAGAAAGCACATCAAATACTTCTGTTCCCACAAAACCTTTGGAACGAGTATCTGCCAAGGAGTTCTTACCTTCCAGGGGGAGGCCGTCTTGGAATCAGCATCATCCTGTTTGAAGAAGGAAGAGTTTAAGCAGCCACATAAGTGACACAAAACCACCCAACCTGCTTTCTCATGGTGGGGAGGCCACAGAAAAACGAACCAAAACAGCATTTCCTCTGTGACTTAGAGCTTATCACCAGCGGGTAGCAAACCACAAAGCTACTTGAGGAAAAGGAAGCAAACAAATGGAAGAGAAAACTTCTAGTTTTTTAATGCAGCAGAAGAAATGCCGAAATTTAATCTGAAAACTTTTCTTTCATATGATTTTTTTAAAGGGACAGTAATCCCTGGACAGTGTGGCTCGGCCGGCTGGTTGGAATGCTGTCTTTGCACCAAACGCTGCCGATTCAATTCCTGGTCAGGGCACACACCATGTTTTGTGTTTGATCTCCAGTGGGGCATGTACCAAAGGCCACAGATTGATGTTTCTCTCTTCCCCCTCCTCCCTCTAAAAATATAAATAAAAACATACTTTTTTCTTTACAAAAAGGGAGTAATAAGTGTAAAATTACTTAAAAACCGTTTTTAGAAAGCTAAAGAGATAGAAACTTTTTTGGTCTTTTGGAGAGTGGCAAGGGGAAACCAATTCCCGCTATTTCTTTTCCAGGTTCTCACTCCAAAAGGCATCTTGGAGGATTAAAAGCGGAAATGTTTAAGAGGCTTTTGACTTTATATTCTTCCCCAGCTCTATTCCTTCTCGTGCCCAACTTCCCCACAGAGCTCCGGGACTTACCCTGGGCATCATGCCATACGTCTCCTGCAAGGAAAAGGGAAACCAGTGTTATCAGAGGAAGCACACGGCTCTCAGCAACTTTCCGTCTGTCAGAGCTGGACACACAGGAGAGAACTAAAAACTTAAAAACCAGTGCAACTGGTCAGAACTTCTTAACATTTACTAGAGGTCAAGTGTTTATACATCAAGCCCTTTAGTTAAGGAGTACAGGAGCGTATTGTTAAAGGGTCAGAAAACTTTGAATAAGTTTCATGACATTTACTGAGCATAAGGAGAGGATGGTGTGTTTTCCCCATGGAGGGGAGGGTACAGATACTGGCCACGAAGTGAAACAAAAAGGTTCAGGTCGCACAGGGTCCTGACCTGTACCCTGGCCACAACTCTGTATAAAACACTGCTTGTTGGGCTATGGAAACAGGGAAGAACTGAGTTGCTTCCTTATGTCCATGGAGCCTCCCTCGGGGCAGATCCATAGACTCACCTGCTGCTGCACGGCCTGCACCTCCTCGGCCATCAGACCTTCAGACTCCAGGTCTTCAGCCACCTTGTTGATGTCCTTCAGTCTTGACTCGTTGGCCTTCAGATCCTGTAAAGCAAAAGCCGTAACGATCAGACCCATGCGAGCCATTTATATAAGATGTCCAGAATATGTAAATCCAAAGACAAAAAGCAGATCTATGGGACGCCATGGACAGGGAAGTGATGAGCAGTAGCTACGTAACGGGTACATGGTTTCCTTTTGAAGTGACACAAATGTTTTGGAGCTAGAGGTGATGGTGGAACACCGTGAATGTACCAACTGCTTCTAAATTGTACCTTTAAAATGGTTTATGGCCTGAGCGGGCTAGAAGAGGTCATTGAGGGGGAAAGGGAGACATTTGTAACACTTTCAATGATAAAGATTGAAAAAAATAAATACAAATTAAGTGAAACAGTTTACTTATGTGAATTTTACCCCAATTAAAAAACAGCCCTAACTGATTTGGCTCAGTGGACAGAGTGTCGGCCTGCGGACTGAAGAGTCCCGGGTTCAATTCCAATCAAGGGCATATACCCGGGCTGTGGGCTCGATCCTCAGTAGACGGTGTGCAGGAGGCAGCCAATCAATGATTCTCTCTCATCATTGATGTTTCTATCTCTCTCCCCTCTCCATTCTTCTCTGAAATCAATAAAAACAAAACAAACAAACCCACTTCTACAAATTTTATATTTTAGGGTTAGAAAAGCCCTAAACCGACATGCAGAAAAACTGCATTGTATTTCCTTGGAATTAAACAGATCCAAGAAAAGTTTGGGTTAAAGGCATTTAAAAATAGCTACACAGATGGTAAGACATAATTCATGTTACTTTCATTCTAATAATCTGCAGTAAAAAAATCAAGAGCACCAAGCTTTTAAACAATGTTTGGCCCATCGACAAGACTCCTGTACCTTCTGGAAGTCATCGAACTTCTTCTGCAGCACCTCAACCTGCTCCAAGTCCGCAGCCACCTCCTCACTGGTCAGGGCTGCTTCCTTCTCGTTGATCCACTGCTGCAGTTCGTTTGCTTCCCGGAACAGCATGAACTTCTTGCAACTCTTCTCCAACATGCCTTTGCGCTTCTCACCCAGCTCCAGCAGAGAGCGGTATCTGGTGTCATTCAAGAGGGTGACAAGAGGGGCAGGGAGGGCAGTTAGTGTCTCTCGGAGGCTATGCTCCTAACATCAAGGAAACCACCAGGCGTCTCCAAGATGCGGGTCCGAGGCTATGCGTTTGGAATGAGGTGCCCTGATGATGAAGTGCCAGAAGGCAGATGAAGAGCCCAAGACCCACCGACAGCCTCCGGGATAAGCATCCATGTTCTGTTGACCCCTGGTGGCCAGAACAGCCAGGCACACTCATCCCCGGGCCAACTTTGCACTTACATTGTAACCACAAATGACGGAGACCCAGCGTTCAGCACAGTGACACAGGGTTCATGCAACTACAGCTAAGAGATGAGATGAGTTTGCTGGGTAGAATATACAGAGTTGTTCTCTCTTAGAATCAACTCTCTGAGCAGCCCCCAAGGAGATGGGCTTCAAACAGCCTCATACAGCATGTTAGCACCTCCGCAATAGAACATTTCTAAGACGATCTATTTACTTCTCAGAGAGTTTTGGCAACTTCAGAAGGAAAATCAGGTAAGAGTACAGAGTATCTGGTACCATCTGATTAATTGAAAGACTTCAATTAATCTTTCAATTAATTGAAAGATGAACCCAAGAATATTCTAGCTCTTGGAAACTAATATACAAAAGGCTAAATTCCTATCATCTTTGATGACAAAACTTAGGCTCACTCTCAAATTTAAGCTTCCCAAAATGAAATAAAAAACCCATGAGTTACCAAGAACCAGAACACTAACAAGAGGCACTACATTTCCTTCTTGCTACCAAGGATCACTACAGGACCGCTGTCAGGCTGCTGCTGGCCCACCACAGAAGCCAACAGGAGGGAACCCAGTAACACTCTCAACGTACACCTGCACAAGGAAGCCACCACGGAGCTAAGCGGCCGTCAACTGACAGCTTCACCGACACCTCTACCTGTGCAAGCGGAAGCGGAGGCATGGACACGGTCCCGCCCTCCACCTGGTCTTTGTGTATGAACAATGCCCTCACAAGAAGCGGCAGGGATGGGCAGGCATAGCCATGGACACAGGCGCTCAGCAAGGCTCCGCCTACTCACAGTTCTTCCACCTGTTTCATACGCAGGGATACACTGCCGGCCTCCTTAGTTATGCGTGTCCTGCACAGAGGGGCACAGCAAAAGCATGCACAGATTAGTGGGGCTCCCCCAAGGGGTGAGAAGCAGCGGCAACTCCGAATGGTGCCTGGATGGTGGATGCACCAAGTGGGGAAAATCGGGGAGTCATTGAAAAGCCCTTGGAAACAGGGCAGGCCATGAGCAAAATCACATCAATTAGGAATAGCGGGGAAATTCAGTTGGAGGGTTAGTTCACCACACTGTCCCGGAAAGCCGGCTGTGCTATGGGGCCAGTTTTCCTGTGCTGAACCACCAGCAACTTCCGAGCAAGGCCAGGGATCAGATTTCACTGCGAGCTAAAAATGCAACTTTAGTCATCTAGCTGGTCCATTTTTCTGCTCTCTTATTTGATGTAGGCCCACTTCTGTCTTAACAGTAACAGTGTCTGTAAGTGTACAAAAAACTCATCTTTTCAGGATCAGAAAAGCTCTATGATTCTACACTCTAGTGCAAACGTACTTTCATTCTCCCAAATGTCCAAAGCTGTTGACATCATTAGCGAAGTTAGGTGTGTCCCAAAGGAGGGACACAGGTCACCTGCGGCTCAGCTCTGGGAAAATGGCAGAGCCAACACTAAGCAAACTCCCCTCTCAGAACATTCGCCACGGCAGAGAGCAGTTCTCTCCCAGCCTGTCCAAGGGGCCGCGCTGGAGAACACTGACTGTGCCATTTGGGAAAGGAGCTCCTGAACTGGAGGACAAAGGTTCAGCTCATAAAGCTCAGAAAAATGCTGTTTAGTAAAAGAAGCTCACGATGCGGGGAAGAAACAAACAATGGAACAAAAGGTGTCAGGCGGGGATCTGCGGCTGGGGGGGGGGGAAGCGGGAAGAGCGTGTCCCTGAGTTTGGGGGCCACCAGAACGCCGGCCCCGGAAGCCACAGCGCTGCCTCGCCCTTGGCCTGTGGGAGCTACGATTGGGCAGTGACACCAGGACCTCTGCGACCGACTGTGTCGTCCTTACTGGTTGTCAATCTGCTCCTGCCGCAGCGCGATGCTGCCTTGCTCCTCCAGCAGGTTCTCCCGGGAGGCCGACTGGGCAGGGTCCAGTTTCTTCACGTATGCGGCGGGCACAAAGCCCTGGCGGTCATTCACTTCCACTTTCCACCAGTCCTAAGGGGAGAGAGGGAGAGCAGTCAGTGACAGCAATTCCTTCCCCGAGGAAGGGAGAAACCAAGGAGGCCTGTGCGTGTGTGCGGGAATGTGTGTGTGTGTGGGAGAACTCTAATCACATTAAGAGGACCCCGTGATAGTGTCAGTCACTTAGCACAAAGACTGAAATTTCGGTCCCCTCGTGACCTGCCGAGCATGGAGAAGGTCACGAGTGAAGTAGCAATGACACTGAACATGAAGGCCATTCTTCCCTCTGCTTAGAGCCCAGAACTGTGCTGTCCCGCACCACAGCCGGGAGCCACCTGTGGCTGTATGAATTTCAATAAATTAGAATGAAATAAAAAACTTCAGTTGCACTGGCCACACTTGAAATGCTCAATAGTCACATGTGGCTATAACTACTGAAGAGCCAGCGCTTAGAAAACTTCGGCTACCATAGAAAGTCCTACTGGGTAATGCTTCTCTTGAGGAAACCAGGGTAGGACCAAGGTGTTAGGTTTAAATTAGCGTCAACAGCCGAAACCGGTTTGGCTCAGTAGTAGAGCGTCGGCCTGCAGACTGAAAGGTCCCGGGTTCAATTCCGGTCAGGGGCATGTACATTGGTTGCGGGTGCATCCCCAATAGGGGGTGTGCAAGAGGCGGCTGGTCGATGTTTCTCTCTTATCACATTTCTGGCTATCTCTCTCCCTTCCTCTCTGTAAAAAAATCAATAAAATATATTTAAAACAAACAAACAAATAAATAAATAAATTAGTGTCGACAGAAAAATAAGAATCCTGGGTTTTCTCAAATTCATGACTGGGCAGACTGGGGGTGTGGGAATAAGAAGATTCTTAGCATCAGCTGGGCATGTTTGTCCAGCTTGGCCAAAAAGAGAGGTGACAGACAGCCTTTGGGAGCGTCAGATAACATGTGGAGGATCATGCACCTCCCTTCAAGCCACCGTCAAATACAATGTCCAGGAAGAAAGGCTACGGAGCCAGGCAGCATGGAGCGTTGAGAAGACAGAGCGAGCCTAAGGGGTGACCTCACAGCTGTCTGCAACTATCCACTATGGCCACACAGCTGAGAATAAGAACCAACAGGTACAAGGTTTAGACTTGCAGTTGTAGACAGCAGACTATGGCTCCAGAGGCTGGAGTGTGCAGCTGTGAGATCAGCTATCACCGAGCATGTGAGTCCCTGTACTAGCTGTGGGTCTTCAAGATGACAGACTGATTACCTTCTTGATGATGCACAACATAGGTAAGAGAAACTTATATTAAGCAGAAGACTGACTAGGAAACGCCAAATTCTAAATCAGCCTCATTTTACAAAGACACAATGACCCACAGACACCCAACCTGAGCCAAACCGGTGCTGCTGATGGAAACCAACACGCAGCCCGTCTGCTTGCCTTGTTGGTGCTGTTGAGCAGGGTCAGGATGTCTCCTTTCTTCATGGTGACCTCACGAGGACTCTTCTCCTGGTAGTCATAGAGAGCCAACACCAGCTCCTTCCCAGTCTCATCGTCCATGGGGGCCACTTGTTGCTAAAAAGCAAACAGTTTAATCAAGGGCGTTTATGACATGTTATGGAAGCACATGACAGTTCAACTAGCAGCTGTACCACATTCACCAAATACATACTTATGAGCATTCTAGGATGCTACCAATAAAATCCGATTCAGGAACTTCAGCTCTCTGGTGTCTTTAAAAATCTTTTTAACCATGTACAAACCTTTGTCTCATAAGCCTTAAGAATAAGGGCACAAGAATGTTGCCCAGAACCATAACACCTGCTGGCAGGCGCTGGGTCCCGCCTGCCCCCGGCAATGAGTCCCTGCTGAAGGGAAAGCCATACTCACCCGGCACGACTGCGCTTGCTCCCGCAGACCCTGAATGCTGCTGCCGTAGGCGCTGAGATCCGACATCAAAGCTTCGTGCTTCTTCAGGAGAGCCTGAAACCAAAACCGTCCTGTGGAAGGCGCCAGAGACTCCTCCAACGCATCACTCAACGAGCCACCCCTCCGAAGTCTTGTTTGGTGGTAGGACGACTGGATCGCTTCCTGCTCTACACTCTCTCCCTTTGTAATACACGTTTAATTTGGAGAAAATATTAACTGTGACTTAACAGTATTTTCCCCTCTGCCTTTACATATGTAATTATGCAATATCTGAAATACCTAAGGAGACATAAAGAACAGTATTGACTGAACCCATCACCATCTTAGGAAATAAACTGCCAATCAGACAGCTGGCTGGGGACATGCCTTCCTGGAGGGCATTGTGCCCCCAGCCACAGCCAGTGCTGCTTTCTTCACCATTTTCTAAGCTTTTCCCCAAATAGAGTTCATGTCAATATTCAACACATTCTGTTTTTTTGTGATGAATGGCAAGAAAACAGCTACCGGAACCACACACCCTTCTATGAATAAAATGTAAGAGTTTCAGTGAGAAAACAGAGGCCCGGGAAAATGTATGTATGTATGCATGCATGCATATGGTGGGGGACGACAGGACACGAGAACAGCAAAGTGTGAGCCATGAAGGAAGGTGACAGGTAGTGTCCTCCCTTTTCGCAGGACCACATTTCCACCATAAAAAGCAGAGACCCTCAAATGCCTTAGAAACACAACCAATCATGACGCTGCACCTTCCCCGCTGGTCACCCAGCCTGAGCCCTGGGGCAGCATCCCCAGGAGCACCCTGTTCCCCGACCCGGTCACCTCGGCGGAGTCCTCGTCCTTCCCGTAGTCCGTGCTGCCCACAATGGGCTCCTTCTCCCGCATCCAGGACTCGGCCTCGTTGGCGTCAGCAAAGTACTGCTGGGCCTGCAGCGAGTCCTCCAGGTCCTGCCGCCGCTGCGACGCTTTGGATTTGAGGGACTCCCACTTCTGGTTCAGTTCATGGAGCTTGGCCTTCACGTCCTCCGCAGCAAAATGGCCTGGGGGGGTAGTGGGGGGGGGGAAGAGAGAAGCACTTGACATGCTGCAGGACAAAAACAGGCCTGTGTGTTCCCTTCTGTCACTATTTCCAAATTCATGAGCAGCCCAGATTCCAACCCTTGAACAGGTTTGCTCCTTTTTGCTGCCTCATAAACAAACTACAGCATTCCCAGAGTTGTCACTGAGACCCTGGCTCAGAAAGGTTAAGGTCTAGTCAAGGTCAATAGTTAGAAAAGAATAGAGACAGTCTTCAACCCACAGCCCAGCCTGACTCAAACCCATGCACTGCCGAAACCGGTTTGGCTCAATGGATAGAGCGTCGGCTTGGGGACTGAAAAGTCCCGGGTTCGATTCCGGTCAAGGGCATGTACCTTGGTTGCAGGCATATCCCCCAGACCAGTAGGGGGTGTGCAAGAGGCAGCTGATCGATGATGATTCTCATTGATGTTTCTAACTCTCTATCTCTCTCCCTTCCTCTCTGTACAAAATCAATAAAATATATTTAAAAACAAATAAACAAACAAACAAACAAAAAAAGCCCATGCACTGAACCATCAGAGAGGGAGGATGAGAGGAACAAAAGCAGGTCCTGGCTGGTCTGGCTCAGTGGATAGAGCGTTGACTGTGGACTGAAAGGTCTCAGGTCCGATTCCAGTCAAGGGCACAGGCCTGGACTGTGGGCTCAATCCCCAGTAGGGGGATCTCTCATCCTTGATGCTTCTATCTCTCCCTCTCCCTTCCTCTCTAAAATCAATATATATATATTTTTTAAAGAGAACAAAAGCATAGCTGCTTCCCTGTATGACAACCACTCACCTTCCTCCACCATGGCATTCCCCTTCTGGGTAACTGCCTTGATGCGGGGTTCATGTCCAGCAATTTCTGCTTGCAGGGCTTGGTGTTTCTTTAGCAGATTCTGGACTCCAATCAAATCTTTGCCTAAAAGCAGAAGAAATCACCCTCCAGTCATGCACGCCATCAGAGAAAAGCCAGCATTAATGTCACTGTGGCTCCCCCTGGTTCCAGTGCACTTTAACTTGACCTTGCTCATTCTGACCAGCGTCCCCTTGGGGCCAGAAGGGGACTCCTCTCCGATGGAGGCAGACTGACCTCTGTTGGTGGACGCAGCAATGGGCTCTTTCTCTCGAATCCACGTCTCCTCATCCTCCACATCACGGAAGAGCTGCTGCAAACGCAGAGAATCTGCCAGCTTCTGCTTCCGGGCGATCATGGGCTCCTTGAGTGCCTCATAGCGAGCCACGAGGGCTTCCTGCTTCTTCTTGATGTTTTCAGCATCAAAATGGCCAGCGTCCTGGAACTGGCGGGCCTGAATGGTGATGCCATCAATCCGGTCCTGGGAATGGCAAAGGGCAGTGTGGAAAGCCTGGACCAGAGCTGGGCAACTTTATTACCAGGCTGGCTTTATCAGAACGATACAAAGAAAAGCGAACGCCATTGCCTTTCCCACTCCAAGAGCGTTCCTTCTACCATCTGTTTCCCTCGTGCTGGGCTCCGAGAAAGCTCTGAGGGAGATGGCTGATCTGGAGCCGGAGCACATGCAGCACGTGGGGGGCTAGGTAAGAAAATTAATACATTTCATCCCTCCCCAAACTAGCCTGGTCCTGAATTACTGCATCCTTCAGCCGACCCACTCTGTGTTCACTGGCCCAGCAGTACCCGCACTCTACCTGGTGGGCGGCCACATCCGCCTCCAGCAGGGCGTGCTTCTTCTGCAGGTTCTGGACGTTCGTAAGGTCTTTGCCGTAGTCGTCGGAAGCCAAGTGACCTTCCACTTCATACAGCCACAGTTCAATGTCCTCAACGTTGCGGTTAAACTGCTGCTGCTGGTTAGCCTCACGGAGCTTTATTCCTAGTCAAAGAGGCAAGTGGACTTTCTAATTACCCTTCCAGCAACACAGGGTGGGTAAAAGTAGGCTTACAGTTGTGATTATGGGAAAGTTTATTCTTGTGTTATGATTATTAATAATTGTATTATTTATTTTCAGTCCTTGCTATCATTGTTACTATTGTTATTGTATTTTATATCCTTATTTGTAATTTATTGTTTGGGTAATGATGGCTGGTAATATAACCTTCTGTTGCCACCCCTGTACTGCTCACGACAATGGCACCTTAGTGAGGGACCTGACCAGGACTGCAGTGACTGTCACAAAGGTGAAGCAAAGAAATGCAACTCTGTTCTACCTCTACGTGCTGACTTGGAAGTTGCTTAAAAGTAATGTAATCCTCAGGAGACAGAAGCCCGTGAGCATTATTAGGATTGAAAATTAATTGTCTGGCTCACAGGAGAACTTTGATCTTTAGTGATAAGGCCCAATTCAGTCATGGCCGGTTGGCCAATCATCCCCTTCTCACTCAGGCTCCCCACCAACCAGCATGCTTAACCACATTTACCAAATTAGCAAGACATCAAGAGTCCAAAGCAGTCATTCCTACGGGGAAACAGCTCCAAGCCCAGGGCCATCCACCTCCCCTTCCCAGGTGGTTATGTCCCTAAGACTCTAACTACAAAGGAATAATCAACTGCCCAAACATTCCTACCACCATCTAGTGACTCCTGTACCTTTTAGCTCAGTGGCCTCCAGCAGCTTCTTCCACAAGCTGATGACCTCGTTCATTCGAGCCGCCACTTCCTCCTTGGCATAGTGGTTGACGTCAATCAGTTTCTGCCCTGCTTTCTCCAGGGCATCAATGCGGCTCTGGTTTGCCGAGAGCTCAGCCTCAAAAGCCTGATGTTTCTGGACTTTTCCTTGTAGGTTGGATGGGTCCTGCCAATGAAAGAAAAGAAGCGGGTTCCATCTTGAACGTGAGTATATTACTTTGCATTAACTTCATACTCATCTCTGTAAGAGAGGATGTATAAAACAGCCAGCTTACATTAAATAGCGCGGGCTGGTTTTAGAATTCCCTATTTCTTTTAACTACAATTTATTTGTAAATCTGTGTTCAATTCAGCTCACAAACCAAGTGCCATATGGCAATGCTAAGAGCACATTACTTTATAAGCTTCATCTGTGGCCGTTTTCATCTTCTCGTTGACCCAGCTCTTGAGCTCATCGGAATCCCGGAAAAACTGCTGCAAGTGGAAGGAATCGGCCAGCTGGGCCCTGCGATACATGGCTCTCTCGTGAAGGGCATTGCGGCGGCTCAGCAGCTGGAAGACAAGGATCTCGTGAAACTCCAGTTCTTACTGCCCCAGAAACACCCAGCCCGAGAGCTAACCCATCTGTCGTAGAGGGACATCCGTGCAGGAAAAGGATGATGCATCAAGAACCCAGGAGCTTACAGCATCTCGGCGAGTAGCCACGTCTTCCATGGCGTAGTGGTTGTTCTGAATTAGCTTGGTTGCAAATTCATCTAGTGCCTAGGAAGGAAGGAGAAGAGTTCCTCGCTGGTAAAGGGATATTCTGTAGCTTGGCCTCCAGAGAAAAGTAACCACTTAACAGGTCACAGAACACTTCCCACAGGTCAAGGCTTTCAGACAACATTCATCCCTGAACTCCTGAGCTGGTGCCTGGTGTTGCTACTCAGATGTAACAATGCAATGCTGGCTCCCTGCAAGGTTGGAGATTCAGCTGCAGCGTGATCTGACCTGCGTCAGATACAAGTTAATAGCCTTCCAATTCCTACTTCTAAAATCTGCTAACGGTAAAGACAGTCTGACCTTCTTTTTTCCCTTGTATTATTCTTAACTGCCTTTGGTAAAAGGTAAACCTCAACCTGGAGGCTTATGTCAGGAAAATGCTTTCATTCGATCACGGTGTGCTGGCTCCCTCTGATGGTATATCGTCATCGCCCTGAGATTGTCGGCACCCACAGGCGTGCCCTTACTCACACCCTCATACACCTGCTCAGCGCCTTCCAGACAAACAGGAGCCTGCAGGCTCATCCCAAGGGCTGTGTGAAGGCACCGAGGACAAGAAGGGGTCTTACTGTGATCTTTTCCTCCTGGGCACTGAGGGATTTCTCAAAGTCCTCATGCTTCTTGAGAAGCGCCTCCACGCTGTCCAAGGAGTCCCCCAAGTCCTCGTTCAGCAGGAAAGCCTGAAACAGCAAACAAGGTGTTCAGAACAGCGCCTGTTCCTTCCATCTTAAGGCTGGAAAGCAAGGATACTCTGGCCAAAATGCAAAAGGAAGGAAAGCAATTCTTGGCTAATAAACTTCTGGGATCTGTTCTGGAAAGCCCAGAGCCCTTCCAGATTGATCCAATGACAGTATGAAATCCTTGTCCCACATTCTATGAACACTTAAAAAAAGAAAAAAAGAAAAAGCTTTTCTTGCTTCAATTAGATTTAGATTACGCATAATATTAAGTACTAAGGGGGAAAGCTCCTCCTTAATAAAAAACAATTTCACACCATCACACTCAGCTGACAAACCGGGGCCTTTCTGAGGGCCTGAGGTGACAGAAGCTGGCTCAGTGCCCCCCTTCAATGCATTCTAACTGAAATGGTAGTGACTTCCTACAGAATCAAGCTAATGGTCTGAGGGGCAGGGATGAGGAAAAAATAACCCAACCATCCACAGAAAGCATTTAGCACAGGCCCCGGCCATAGTAATCTGTAATGACAAATGCTATTAACACTTTAACCATTAAAAGAAGGCTGGCTATCTGAGAAGTAGACAAACAGAAACAAAGACTTCCTCTAGTAACACGTTACCTCTTGCTTGCTCATCCAGTTGTCCACCTGCTCGGTGTCGCGGTAGAAGAGCTGCAGGTCCATGCACTGCTCGTACTGCTGCCTGCGCAGCTCCCACAGCTCCAGCAGGGCGGCTCGCTCCTCAGAGAGAATGGCCAGCTGCAAGAAGAGCACACGGGGGTGAGGGGAGGAAGGAGATGAAGGGGGAGAATGGCGGGGGCGGGGACAGGACAAGGACAGGGATGGGGAGACCAGTCCTGATGCCCCCCACTCAAACAGAAGAGGAGAATCACATCCACTGTGCCAGGCAAGTCACAACAAATCACATGAACTCTTGTATGCTGAACATAAGAGGGGCAGTCCTGTTTTAATTAGTCTACAATTTACCACCACATTATCACAAATGATTTTCAGCAAAAATGCTATGGAAACTCCCAGACAGAAAAAGGGTATCTACTTAAAAGTGAGGCAGGAGGAGTATTTGAGGTCTTGCTCCCTGACATATGTTATCCATTTGACTCAAACGCTTTTAAAAATTCAAAAAATTCAAAATTAAAGTGAGGCAGTATAAAATGGAGCAGGGACTCTCAGTTGAGAAATGTCATTTGAGTAGGGACTCTATAAAATGTTAAATAAATCATGAATGCCCTAGGCATAGTTTTTAGGCTCCAAAGTTAATGACAATAAAGTGTGTTTCTTCCTCAGACAACTCTATACTCAGACACTTTGAATTAAATAGATCCATTGGCAGAAACAGGTTTGGCTCAGCGGTAGAGCGTCGGTCTGTGGACTGAGAGGTCCCGGGTTCGATTCCGGTCAAGGGCATGTACTTTGGTTGTGGGCACATCCCCGGTGTGGGGTGTGCAGGAGGCAGCTGGTCGATGTTTCTCTCTCATCGACGTTTCTAGCTCTCTATCTCTCTCCCTTCCTCTCTGTAAAAAAATCAGTAAAATATATTAAAAATAAATAAAAATAAATAAATAAATAAATCCATTGATTTGATAAAAGTGTGCTCCCCCTTGACTCTAGCTACAATGCGAACTCAAGTTTCTCCAAAGTCTTCTTTAAGTAGGAAACATGTCACATTATGGCCCAAATAAATGAAACTCTCTCTCTCATTCACGCTACTATACATACATCTTTTTCAATAAAGAAGCTGCTCCTTAACTCCCAGGTGAATCCCTGTCAGTTTGCTCACGACCCACGGTGAATGCCAGGTCTGGATATTTAAGGATGGGTAACAGTTCTCAGAGACTTTTAGGAGCCTTTTCTGCTCTCTTACCTTCTCCCTCACTTCATCGGAGGCGTAATGACCAGCAGCAAGCAGGGCCTGTCCAGATTCATCTGCAGACTTAAAGCTGTCTTCATGAGCATCAATTTCACCCTACAGAGGACAAAAGCACAATTTGTGCCCAGATCTTGTAAAAGAAAAACAAGTTGCTGAACTTCAAATAACCCTTACAAATCAGAATATCACATCTAGAATGAAGAGGATGAAAGATAAGGCCAGATTTCCCAATGCCAGCCTGGGCCGTCAAATCGGAGAGCACCACTTAGTAAGAAGTACTTTTCCTGCTGGCTTTCAGGCCGCCTCTGTCAATTTCCATACATTGCCAGAGCCTGAGCTCTGTCTTCTGATCCTCTGGCCTATTTGTCTTCCTTATGCCAAACGCATTTTTTACCAGGACTTTGGTACCTGGTGGGTGTGTTGCCATGAACAAAGTTTCAACTGCAATGACTACCAGTGCCACACCAATGCATTATACGCTCATTTCTTTACTTCAGGAAAACCTTGTTACCTTGTGCTCCTGGTGCCTATCCAGGAGGGCTTCAGCCCCGGCCACGTCGTTAGCAAGTTCATCTGCATTAATGAGGGCTTTCATCTCAGTCACCCAGCTGGTGAGGTCCCGGAAGTCCGCCAGGAAGCGCTGCAGCCTAGGCAAAGCCAAAGGTAAGTCATGAGATGTGCCCAGCGGAGCTCCAGGATGGAAAACAGCTCCAGGATGGAAAACAGTTTTGAGTTCTATCCTCTCAAAAGTCTAACAAACCAGATGAATCCTTGTCCTGGGAAACATGGATTCTTTCAATCCAAAGGAAAACAAGACAAGGCCAAAGTCAGTCCTCTGAAACTTAGGCCCCGCCCACCACTAGATTCCGCAGTCTTGTCTGTTAATTTCAATTTCCTTGTCTTTCCCAAGTTCAACCGTTTAGTAAGTCAGAAGCATTCCTTCCGTTTCCAACCCTAGATTTACTCAATTTTAACAGGGTATTTCATGTGGTGCTCACACTGCTAAAGACTGCTGGTTATCACACAGTGACACGGGATGGAAAAAGATATTTCTGAAGTTTTAAGTATTACCGTATGAGTATGTGTACACACTCATACATGCTAGATAAAGCAGTCAGTCTCCAAACAAATACGATGCAGGTAGAAAAAGGTGACCTATGGCCTGCGGACTGAAAGGTCCCGGGTTCGATTCCGGTCAAGGGCATGTAACTTGGTTGCGGGCACATCCCCAGTAGGGGTGTGCAAGAGGCAGCTGATCAATGATTCTCTCTCACTGATGTTTCTAACTCTATCCCTCTTCCTCTCTGTAAAAAATCAATAAAGTATATTTTTTGAAAAAAAGAAAAAGGTGACCTGCGTTTTCTTAGTAGAGGAAGCATAGGCCATCCAGGATCTCTCTCAGCATGAATGTCCCCTTAACCTACCTTCCTGTCTTCCTCTCCTCTAAAGCCCCGCAGTTCGGGATGCTGAGCACTGGGAGGCATTTCTACCTGTACGAGTCGTTGAGCCGCGCGTGTCTCTCCGCCGCCAGAGTGCGGATCTGCTCCCAGTTTGTGATCAGCTCTTCTCGCTTCACTTGAATCTGAGTGGCGCTCAGCGGGTGGGTCTGCTGCAGGCGGTCAGCCTCGGCACACAGGGCTTTGACCTAGAAACACGCTCTGTCAGACTGCTCTCCCGACCCCTGGTGACTTATAACAGAATCTGCTGCTTTAAAAACCCACCTTATCCTCTAACGCAGCCAGATCTCTCTCCAAACCCTCATGCTTCCGAAGCAGAGCCTGAACACTGGCCAGGTCTCGGCCGAAGTCATCGGAGGCCATTAACTGTTCCTTTTCCTTAATCCAGCTGATAGTCTCATCCACATCCCTGTGGGACAAAGGTCCCCGTTAATCCTGACACAGGCCTGTGAGCAACCGGGAACAGACACTGGGCCAGACCCAGTCCCTCCGACCTCTCCTGGCACATGCCATGTTCCTGACCCCTTCGAGTAGAGGCCTGGTCCCTGAAGCCCCCTGGAGTGGTACCTGTTAAAGCGCTGAACCTCAGCTGCCCCAAACAGCTTCCCCTGTCTCTGAAGAGCCAGCCCCTTCAGCCGCTGCCAGGCTGCGTTCACCTCATCTTGCTTAGTCTTGATCAGCTCCTCCTCCGGGTGCTGCTCCTGAACAAGGACGAGAACAAGGAAGCTCCTTGGCCCGCTGCCTCTGGCTCCCCAACTGATCCCCTGAGGGATCTGCTTCAGCAAACTTCCATCCTCTGAAGACATTCTGGTCTTCTCGGTGGAATGAAGCGAAGCTCACTCCGAAAGAGCTGCTATCCCTCCTCTAGGAGGGAGCACGCACTCACCCCAGGAGGGCGGTGCTGTGTCTGTGAAGCGGTCGGTTATGTCCTCAGCACCAGAGCCTGGCTGTGAGCAACCACTGCGGCTCCAACTTAGGGGAAACCCTCCCACACCCCGTCTCCGCCCACCTGGTCAAATGTGTTTAAACGTGCAAGAGACGGATCAGCATCTGCCCATAAGCATGGTTTTCCAGCTTTGTTCCTGACTTCAGACGAGATGTTTATCTAAAAGTACCCTCTCCCATCCACAACGTTTTTGTTTTAATAAACGTAACATGTCAATAATAAGGTGAAGCATTTCAGGGTTCTGGGGTCCATTTGTGAGACTCTGGGGCTTGGCCTGATGCTCCTCTGAGCATGGCTGTGGGCTGGCCCAGGGTTCGGGGTAGCACCTCTGTCTCTGGAAGGGTGAGTATGTCTGAGGAATGCCAGCTCTTCTTCCACTTCTTCACTAACCAGAAAGGGACTCGGTGCCAGGCCTGACAGACGCATACATTTAAGATGTGTATCCCCAAAATCAAACCTCGTAAGAGCAGAAATGGCCTAGCTCCTACCACCTGATGTCACTGGAGCCCTCTGAGCCCTGCAGTGAGAGATGAGATAAGGATGCTGCTCACAGGACTGCACGCAGGCATGGGGAAGGCTGCCGCGCCCCCTAGCGGTGCCAGCTACTTGGGGAGCCTGTTCGTTCCAGGTCACCAGGCGCCCAGGAGAGCCCAGGGAAGCAACCACGCACCCGTGGGCGCCTGCCAATCTAAGAAGCATTCACCCCACACCCCTGTCTGAGAAGCTCCTTGCCCAGCTCCAGCACCCCAATAAAAGCTTCCAAGCCCTACCTGAACGCGAGTGGAGGCAACAGATCAAATGAACTCTGCCCTTCTTGCCCGCGCCACGAGTTAAAAACCATTCTCTAATTCAGGAGTGGTAAGTACTGCCACCTCACTTGGTTTGAACAAAACTTAAGACATGTACCAGAACTTGCTCACTCAGAAATCAGGGACTGCCATCATAACGTCTGGAACATTAGACAGCTCTTACCTGGATGAGTTTGGCAGCAAACTGGTTCACTTCATTAACTCTCTCTTCGTGGGCAGCCATGTCTGTCTGAAACTCCTCAAACTTCTTCTGTAAAACCTCCACATGCTCCAGGTCCTGGCCCAGCTCCTCAGAAGTCACGATTGCTTCCTGTTCAGGGACCACAACAGGGCCAGAGTCACCAGCCAGCACTGGGAAACAGCAGTCCCAGGACTGATGAAACGGGCACACTGGGCTGGGCTGTTAGCTGTAGCAGACAGTTTTCTGTGAGGTGTGTGAGTTCCTCTCCTAGCTAAGGCACTGAGGGGACAGCATTTCGGTCTCAGCGACTCCAAGTTTCAGTTACAGAGGAGAACACGGGACAGCAGCTGGAGGTTCAGCCATCCCACTCACCCCTCCCGCTAACCCTGGCCTGGGATGCAGATCAGGGGAGCCCCTTCCCTTTCTTTCCACAAGACTGACTTAGCAAACCTCCTTCTCCAAACACACCTTGTCGTTGATCCAGTCCATCACGTCCTCGCACTCGCGCAGATACTGCACCAGCTTCTGGGCCTGCAGCAGTTTGACGCCTTTCTCCCGCATCTTCTCCAAAAGCAACTCCCACTGGCGGTGCAGCTCCAGCAAACGCGTCTGGAGGTGGAAATTCAACCCTACCCATTACAACCGTTCCCACGGGAGATGGCTTTCAGAGTTCCACCAAGTCAGAAAACTCATGAAGCTCCAAACAAGTCTTTTAAAAAGATAATCCGTAAGCTGAGAGAAATCGTAAGCTTAAGTGAGAACAGGAAAAAGCAAACACTTCACAGTGGTTAGGTGGGTCTTAAAGTACTGACCTTTCATGGGTACATTTATTCTAGTTTACTTCAAGGGAACTATTAATTATTATAATCAATTATTGATTTTAGCCTAGCCATTATGGCTCAGTGATTGAGTATCCACTCATAAACCGAGAGGTCACTGGTTCCATTCCCAGTCAGGGCACATGCTCAGGTTGCAGGGTATGCAGGAGGCATCCAATCAATGTTTCTATTTCATTATCCCTCTCCATTCCTCTCTCAAAAATCAGTAAAACATAGTTTTTTAAAAAGTAAAAAAGAAAATGATTGATTTTATATTATTTGTAAGTAATTAATGTTACTAGTTATTATTACTAAATTACCAAATGGGCCGAAACTGGTTTGGCTCAGTGGTAGAGCATCGGTCTGCAGACTGAAAGGTCCCAGGTTCGATTCCAGTCAAGGGCATGTACATTGGTTGTGGGCACATCCCCGGTAGGGGGTGTTCAAGAGGCAGCTGGTCGATGTTTCTCTCTCATCGACGTTTCTAGCTCTCTATCCCTCTCTCCTCCTCTCTGTAAAAAAATCAATTAAAAAAAAACCACATATATATTTTAAATAAATAAATTACCAAATGGGATCCTACGTCAGGAGACTTAACAGGGAAAGAAAGATGAGGATTTAACATGGAGCCTCAGCAGAAATTACTGAAGAATGCCGAAACTGGTTTGGCTCAGTGGATAGAGCGTCGGCCTGCGGACTGAAAGGTCCCAGGTTCGATTCTGGTCAAGGGCATGTACCTTGGTTGAGGGCACATCCCTATTGGGGGGTGTGCAAGAGGCAGCTGATCGATGTCTCTCTCTCTCATTAATGTTTCTAACTCTCTATCCCTCTCTCTTCCTCTCTGTGAAAAACCAATAAAAAATATTTTTTTTTTAAAAAAGAAAGAAATTACTGAAGAACGTATTCTGAATGCATAAAGGTGACGGGGAAAACAAGAGGTCCAATAGACATCACAAATGCAAAGAAATAATTATGAGGCCCAAGTAATAATTACAAGGCCCAAGTAATAATTATGAGGCCCAGGACAATATTGGTATAAAAGTAGAAAAGATGGGGTTCTAACTCATAATGAGCTATCAAAAAGGATTCTTGGCAGAAAAGGTTTTGGAGCTTCTGTAAAGAGAGATAATTTGTGGTACAATACATTTCAGGTTAGATTTATTCCAAATTTACCCAAGTGGCAGCACAGGCCCAAACATATTCACTTCCCAGCATCTTTGGGTTCTCATAGCACAGCCCCAGTAAAGACTTGCCAAGAACTGGGGGAAACTGATGATCCGTTCAAGCTTAGGCGATGCATTCTCATATTCTAATCCAATCGCAATACGCTGATTATGCCTACCCAAGATACTGGGAGTTTCCGTGTAACACTGACAAACACAAGTAAACAACACAAAAGGTTTAAATGCTAACAGAAGAGAAGTTTGGGATCCACCCACTGTTGAGATGCCACTCCCAGCCAACTCAAAACTTGAAAGTCATGGGAGAGTCAACATGGGTGGATTCTCTTAGAAACAAGTTCTGTTTCATTTGAAAGGAGAAAGCAGTGGAAATAAAATAATGTTCACACAGGTCACCTCCATCATTACTGTCACTTCCCCATGGATGGTTAAAACCAGAACCATCACAGGGAAGGAAGTGAAAGGCATTCCAAGGCAAGAGGAAAGGCAACCCACAGCAACTCAATACTCCACCTACTCGGATGTGGGACCCGATGTGGGTGGCGGTGACTATGGGGCGCCAAGCCGTCCGGTACGGTGTGAAAGTCTAAACCAGTGACAGACAGGTTATCCAGGACACACACAGCCTCCGCCTCCCACCACCTCCTCTGCCACTGCCTGCCAAACTAAGTTACTGAGTTACCGGACCAGATAAATCACCCGGTCAGGACCAACATGGGAACTATGAGCGTGAAAGCAAAGATGAAAGAGATGAAGGAGAGCCCTTCGCTCAAATTAGAGAGAGGCAACAGAAAGCTAAAGAAAACCCATCCTCAAGGGGCAACTATCAGTTTCTCACAAATTTCATTCTCACACCCTCATAAAGACCAGGGCCAGGCCTGTCCTACGCCTGCAACAACATTCCCATAGCTGGTGCCTGGTCTTGTAAATATTGCAGGTCAGAGGGCACTCAGCTTCACGGGTGACTGGTTTGAGAGCGTGCGTGGGCAGAGGCAGGGGCACTTAATAAATGCTCGGAAAGCTGACAGCGTGGAGGAGAGATCCCGGTTCTGACTCGGGTAGCGTTCTCAACAGGAGCGTGAGTGAGCAGCCGACAGAGGCTGTTCTCCAGTGAATGGGCTGCTCTGCAGTAGCACAGCCAGGTGACAGAGGGGAATCTGGAGAGACAGATCAGGGGAAACACTAAGGAAAGTACAGAAACGAAATACAATTGGAAAAATAAATACTTGTGATGAGAGAAAGAGAATGGACTGAAATTCCAGCTCTGTCACCTATTAGCTGTACGAATAAGGGCAACTTGTCCGAGCTTCAGCTTCTGGCCCTCTGTACTGTGCGTATAATGGCTGCCTTGCTAGCCTGCCGTGAAGGTGAGAAATCATATATATAAAATTCCCAGCAAGATGTTTGAACATAAATAGCTATTAATAGCAACTCAACAAATGGTAGCTAATAGCACTTTTAAATGTTCACTGAACAGGGAAGGGGGTGCTTCCTAACAGACCTGAATGAAGTGAGGCTGGGTTGGGCTTCCCCCTTCCCCAGATTACATTCTCCTCTGCAGCCTGGTTGAACCACTCTTACAGAGTAGCCCCTTGCATTCTGGGCAAACAACTTCTATGAAGGAAACGGGCATGCTGATTTCATTTGCTATAAGCTGTACAAAGTAGTAGGAGAATGGCAGATAAATATTTGTATTTAATTGCAGAGACATATTACATAAGCCAAATAGGTTAAATGTGATTAAATAATTTGTCACATCGAATTAAAATTTATTTCCTATTTACAATCATTAGCACTAATTTATTAACAATAAGCTTAGGGCTAACTTGAGGGCTTCTCTATGAGAGTGCAGAGTATATCAGAGTAAGAGAGACAAGTATTCATTATTGAAAACCACTAGACGGGAACCTAAGGGAATGAGACCTCCAGGATGGGTGTCAGGAACGTGGAGGATGAAGCAGTTCTAGCTGGGGCCTAAGCTTTTATTTAGCTTTCCAGATGGCCTTGACAGGTAAAGAACTGAAAAGGCTGGTCCCTTACAGAAAGGGACTTTGGGTGACAAAGGACAAAACATGAAGACAGATATGAAATAAATCAATCTAAAGAGGCTTGTTAGACAAAGCAGAGAAAGATCAATTATTGCCCCAACTCCAGTGAACTGGCCCCAACTCCAACGAGCCTGACCGTGAGTCTGAGGACTCCTGCTTCAGAGTTGGTGGTATCGCTTGGGCACTGACTGACAGGTGCCAAAGTCATTCTTTACAGCTGGGCCTTTAATTGGCTTGCTGACTAGCCCTCGGTAACCCCCAAGACCCCAAGAGCAGGCTTGTCAATAGAAAACTTTCCTTATAGTGTCAGGGATTAATCCCATTTATCTTTGTGTCCTAAACCCTAAAGTCACCAATATGCTCTCCGTCTAATTACCAACTGTAAATGTTAATAGTTTAATTTACACAAACCTCTTTGAAGTATAACCACACTCTAATTTGTTTCCCAAAAAGAATATTCCTCACTTGTTTGCATCCATACCGAATCATATTACAGACAGGATGCAGGTATTGCTCTTACTCACCCTTATGGTTTCCGATGCAAAATGGCCCTCTGAGATCATCAGGTTTCCAGTCTCGTCCAGCTTAACGATGGCTCCTGAGTTGGCCTGCACCTCAGCTTCAAAGGCTTGATGCTTCTGTAGCTTGCCCTGTTAGCAGACCACGAAGTGAGCCATAGATGCAACCACTCAGCACTCATCCTTCTGTCGTTACCCTCCAAAATTCCTCCCCTCCTGAGTCCCATCCCCTCTAATCATGGACACCTCACTCAGCACTGCACCCATCCCCCTCTCTGCTCAATTCCTCAAAAACTCTGACTGCATCTATATGGACCTCGGAAAGCTTGGCCACTGAGATAACAAGATGCTACAAATATCCTAATGTTACTGTGCATCTGGAAAAGAACCATTATGAGGATATCCAATCCCTTCCAGAGATACAGAAACACACTCACAGTCTTCTCACAATGTAGTATTTATCCTTGAATAATACATCCACATTCACTTATGATATATTTTATTTTTTAACCATGTTTTATATATTGATTTTAGAAAGAGAAGAAAAGAGGGGGAAAGAAAGGAAGGGAAAAAGAAAGAAACATCTATTTGTTGTTCCACTTGATGCATCATTGGTAGATTCTTGTGTGCCCTGACCAAGGATCGAAGCCACAAAGTTGGTGTATTGAGACAACACTCTAAAAAACTGAGCAATTCCGGCCAGGGCTGATGATATTTTTAGCTTGTTCGATGGATTTGATTTGATACACTGTTTCTCAATACCTCTTTTTAATTAAGCACTGAGCCAGGCACCTAAACCAGCATTTCTTCTTAGATGACTTTGACACGGGGAGTAAGAGCCCACTATTGCTCCATTTGCTAAAGTCTTTCACCAAAAATCAATGAGAAGACTTTTTTTTTTTTTTTTTAAATCAGGTTTAATGTTTTGAGGTACAATTTACACCATAAAATTACCTTGCTTTATGTACAATTCAATGCTTTTTAAAGACTTTCACTTTCTTGGTATAGCTTTTAGGCAAAAACATTTGCTCTTGAGTTTTGGAACAAATCTTATGGAGATGGCACACACCTGCAAGTTGGTTGGGTCTTTATAATTCTCATCGGACGCGATCTGAAGTTTCTCTTGAATCCATTTTTCCAACTCCTCGGCATCTCTTTGGAAAAACTGGAATCGATAGGAATCTTCAAGCTTCTGGCGCCTCAGGGTTGAGAGCTCCTTGAAGCGGTGGTATCTGTCTAGGACCTGCTGCCGCCTCTCCTGGATGTCCTCTGCTGTTTCCAGCACTTTGACCCCACTTGGGTCCATTTTCTGTAAAGACAGAATGCCCTGAGATCAGCACAAGACACCAAAATACGTTTAAATAGATTTAATGGAATGAACCCCTCCTCTCTGAAGGAAGGGAAAAACCTCAGACACCCCAGCAGACAAATGAATTGAGAAGGCAGCCCCTTCTCAGGACCTCACACCAAAGCCAGATCCTACTTGTTTGTAAAAACTGGCTATCGCCAAAACCGGTTTGGCTCAGTGGTAGAGCGTCGGTCTGCGGACTGAAAGGTCAAGGGCATGTACATTGGTTGCGGGCACATCCCCGGTAGGGGGTGTGCAAGAGGCAGCTGGTCGATATTTCTCTCTCATCGACATTTCTAGCTCTCTATCCCTCTCTCCTCCTCTCTGAGAAAAATCAGTAAAATATATTTAAAACAAAAACAACAACAACAAAAAAACTGGCTATCCACAACCTCAGGGGATTCCTAACCAACACAACAATGAAACCAGGCAAAAATACGAACAGAACTATGGTTTACACTTTCAATTCTACAAGAGCTTTGAGAATTCAAAGGAAACGCTGACTTTGGCACTCAAAGAAGTATTGAGAAATCCATCCCTCTGGTCTGTGTATTTCATTATGTGGAGATTAGATAGAATCTCTTCTTAAGTCACTTTTTCTATCTTTCTATCTCAGCCTCTATTCAATGGAGAAAAGGAAATTATTATGAAGTAACTGAGCCCTTAACATCAATAACCAATAGAATTTTTTCCTATTCAAAGTAGCCGATTTCTCAGTCCCACTAAAATGTCAACTGTACAGGTCTTCTTTAGGCTGCCAGAGAGTCTGCACGAGAGGCTGAGTTTCATCTGAAAGTGTGCAATTGAAGGAAAATCAGTGTATCCTTTAAAACAGCGGGCACCAACCAGTGGTCCACGGACCATGGGTCTGAAAGGCTGACGACCACTGCTTTATTTTATTTATTTTTTAAATCTATTTTATTGATTTTGTACAGAGAGGAAGGGGTAGAGAGAGAGAGAGTTAGAAACATCGACGAGAGAGAGTCATCGATCAGCTACCTCTTGCACACCCCCTACTGGGGATATGCCTGCAACCAAGGTACATGCCCTTGACCGGAATCGAACCCGGGACCCTTCAGTCCCCAAGCCAATGCTCTATCCACTGAGCCAAACCGGTTTCGGCGACGACCACTGCTTTAAAAAACAATGTGGTCCTAGCAGGTTTGGCTCAGTAGCTAGAGTGTCAGCCCTAGGACTGAAGAATCTTGGGTTCGATTCCCACAAGTGCATGTACTTTGGCTGCAAGCTCAATCCTGACTGATCCAGGCCACTGGTTGGGGCACAGGCAGGAAAGGCAACCAACTGAGTTTCTCTCACACATTGATGTTTCTGTCTCCTCCCCTCCCTTCCACTCTCAAAAATAAATAAATAAATAAAAAAATAAAAATCCATGGGAAAATATCCTTGGGTGGGGATTAACAAAAAAACAAGTGTGATTATATATTTATCCTACTGTATACTTTCCTGTTATTGGGGAAAGCAAGGACATAATCTCAGTATCAATTTCAAATTCATCACAAATGCAGGCTAACTTGGTAGATGGCACTTCCCATAAACACTCAGTCTGCTCTACTTTAAACCCTCAGATTTCTGGACAATCTCCAAATTTTAATGTCAAAAAGAAAAACTGCCCTATTTTTGGGAGTAATCCAGAATATACCCTCTAACCAAGGGAGCATCACAGAAGAAAAGATACAAATTAATGACAAGGAGCTTCTAAATTAGTCTGTTAACATGTGATCTTGCACTGTCTACCTTCCCTCTCTATGCCTCAGTTTCCCAGAATGACTAAAAATGGCAGGTGAAAATGAGATGGTCCCAAGACCTTTCCAATTTTAAAATTATACTCTATAGAGAAGATTCTGAGATCTGGTAAAGAAAGCCCTAATGGTCTCTCCAGCTCTCACTTATAATTTATTTATACAACTCTAAAACCTGTTACCAGGGGAACACTGGAGAGCTCTTCCTGATGGCCTGGCCAGCTACTGGGGAAGGACAAGCAGGCTAAGGATCAGGCATGGAGGTGGTGCGTGCGCCCACCCTGCATCCAGCAGGAGGTAAACAAGACTGGTGAATCTGGGCAAGGCCCACGTCCCAGCTCCTCAGGGGTTACAGCAGCTCCACGAGGTCTGCACCGGTCAGCTCTGAGGACCGCCGTTCTGGAGAGACTGCCTCCTAGGAAAGAGGCCACCAGGTGACGTCAGCCGGTCACAGTTCCTTCTAAACGATTCTCCAGGTGTCAACCAGCTATTTTTGTTGTATTGTTTTCTCCCACAAAGACAGAGTTATTTATTTTACTATAAAAAGAAACCTCTTCTTTGCCATGGCACACCAAGGCCTTAAAACCTCATGGCTTCCTTCGGAGACAGGAAGAGCCCACCCTCTGAGGCTTTCCTCTGGCCAGCATTCCGGACCGCTCTCCCCGCCAGGCCCCTAGCCTCTCGGCACGCAGAAACACTGTTTCTCCTCCAAACTCACGCTTCTCTCTAGAGACTCCAAGCACAGGCTCCCTTTGCCCGCATGTCTGCCCCTCTGTGTCTGGAAAACTGTTTAGCTCTCACCACCCAGCTGAAGGGACTGGGCTGCGGGATACCGCCCCTCCCTCCCTCCTCAGATGCAGACACACTTTTCCGTAGGTTTACAAAGCGCCTGTCTATACTTCCCACTGTGTAATTAGACGGCAAGATCTCATCTTCGAATCCCTATTCCTAGCACACAAGATCATTAAGAAACGTTTGTTGAAGAATGATCAAGAGCACGCACAGCCTGCAACCAAGGTACATGCCCTTGACCGGAATCGAACCCGGGACCCTTCAGTCCCCAAGCCAATGCTCATTTGTAAAGAGTGAGGAGAGAGCTCAATAGTCTAACCAAGTTTCATTTCCCATACGGTCAAACTGGAATTGTATCCAGGAGAAAGCTAGCTTCCTGACAAGAATTGCAAACGAACACTGCGCTGACTGAAGCTGCACAGCCAGGCGGCACGGCACTAAGGAGCAGGCCTGGACCACTAACTACCAACCACAAGCAGTTTATTCTGAGAAATTAGCTGCTCTTTTCCCTCCGGTAGAAGGGACCTCAGGAAAATAAAGCTCAGGAAGGCAAGTTTTATAGCATCAATAGATAGCTGTGCCTGAAAAAAACATTTCTATTCTTTTTTTAAAATATTTTTCTTTTCCTTAGAGAAGGGAGAGGGTTATATATTGTAGAAACATCCATTCAGGCCCCTTACTGGGGATGGAGCCAGCAACCTGGGCATGTGCCCCAACCAGGAATAGATCCGCCAACCTCCTGGTGCATGGGGCACTCAACTAACTACGCCACACAATCCAGGCTCAATCTTTTGTGTGTTTATACTGTTGTTTTTTTAAAGACTGGGTCTCCCTAAGTCAGTAAACAATGACCAATCAATGTTTCTCTCTCACACTGATGTTTCTCTCTCTGAAACCAATTAAAAGCAAACACAAAAAAAGAAATAAACAATAATTTCAACACTTTCCTTGTTCTTATCCCTCAGAAGATGGGAGAACAACAGGAAATTATGTGACTTGCTTGCTTACAGATTTTCTTGTAGAGAAACTTCCGAGAGAGGACCGTTATGTCTGAGACAATAACCTCACTGCCCTTGAGCTCCTTCCTGGGGGCTAGTCTCCAGATTAATGTCTACGGGGCCTCCTCACATCACATGATTCACTGCATCTCTCAAGTCCTTTAGCTGCTACAGAAATTCCAAGAAATCACATTGGGGGTTTTTGATGAATACAGAAAATCACATTGGGTCCAGCTTGCTGATTTGGCCCTACCAATCTAGGGAGACAGTCCAAGGAGGCCGTGTTGAAATTAACCAACCTAAAAGGCCCTCTTTGTACCCCAGTGAAGTAGAACGAGTCAATTCTATAGCAAGTGCTTTGGTCAGGCAATAATGGACTGTTCTTTCCTACAGTAGATCAGCTGATGGGGGGGTGGGAGCTCTGCCAAGCCACACTGGCCCTCCCTGGGGAGCGGGGCATCTCAAAGGCACCACTGCTCTCGGGCATTCCAAATGTGCATCTGTCTGAGCACAGGGGCCTGTGATCACAGGTTAAAGGAAATTCCCCCCACCCTTAACCTGATAGGGAGCTGTCTCTAGCTTATCTATCCAAGTTCCCTGATTTCTTTTACTTCTAAAAGGATATTGCTATAAACTATATTAAACACAGGAAAGTTTTCATATCATCAACAAATGATTGCCACCCAAGGGGCTAGATAACCTCTCAGCCAAGACTGTGAGAGAGTGGAATTCCTGGGCTCTGCACATTCCCTTCGTGACTGAGTGCAGCTGCAGGCTGCTCAAGACGCCACCCCGCCCGGAATATGCAGCTGACTGATAAGGCGGACTCCGCAGAGAACGTTTCAGGCTGTTCCCAGGCTTAATGGGATTAACGCCTCTGCGCCTCAAAGAGCAGAATGGAAGAGTTTGGGGAAAGTGCCATTAAAGAACAATCTGCAGCCACACCAGCCTATCCACCTATTCCACCGACTGCAAAAACCCGCCGAGGAGGCCACTTCTCGGACTGCAGGCAACTGACTGCTTATCTCAAAACTGCAGACCAGCTCTGATTTTGCCAATCAAGTCCATGTACATGGAGAACAAGGGAGGGAAATGAGGGGCTGGATGTAGTCTCTGTATGTTTAAGAGCAGCTTCCCGAAGAAAAGGTCATGTTTTTGCGAATATTGTTAGGCAAGGCTGAAATGGAGGCTAGTCGTCAATGCCGCAATGCAGCAGCCAAAAAGCTGGCTGCATCACTCAGCAAGTCATGTGAATTGATCTCAGGGGATAAAACAGGAACGACAACCATGTCCTCTATTGTAATCAATAAAAAAACCTGTCAGCGTTCTTACAGAACTGCTGGATCTCTGGGAAGAGAGGGTCTACCGAGATGAGCCCAGGCTAGGATGTTCTAGTTTAACCAAAGATATAACATGCCTAAGAATGGCTCCTCCTAGCAAACAAATTTATACACACTGCCAACTGAAAATGGAGATCCACTGAAGAGGCTAGCCACTAATTAATACCTTTGTCTTTTTGACAAATGCCAAGAGACACTATTTGAGGCAGTTTTGGTGCTTAGGGAATTTTTAAACTCTTTAACCTAATGTGCAGAAGCTATATGCCCCCTTGTGCCAGATGTATCTGCTTTGGAGGGTGGGGAGAAGCAGTGGGTGGGACGGACTCTGTATTAAGCAACAAAAAAGGTTGCAGATACAAAAAATTTCAAACCAAAGGCCAGATGCTTTGGCCTCTGCACACTTGGCACCTGCAGTGAGTGGTGTAAGAGAGTGGGAGGACTCAGCTGCCAGTTTCTCTATGGACCCTCAGAAGAGCATAAAACTGGTGATGAGGAAAGGAGTCAGTCTTTAAAACATGTCAACAGGCTCCATGTGCGGTGTGAGAGCCCTTTGGAACACCACAAAATGAATTCTGACTGCAGGCAGGACACGAGATGCAGTTTTGCTAGGAAAGCAATTTTAGGAACTAACAGGATTAAGAGATCATTTGGCTCTGTGGAAAAATTCATAAACATTACCCAAAGCAAAAGGTCACAGAGACCATTCATCAGCTTTGTTTTTGTTGCTTAGTCAGAGCTCAAAGGTGCAGAACCAACAATGCCCTTTCCTATGGCTTATAAAGCCAGCTTACCAATTTTACATTTCCAGAGCAAGAGAACTTGATATGGGAGGGGGGGCATGAGTGGGGTGGGGGGAATTGGAATGAGAGTCGAGGACAAATATGTGATACCTTAATCAATAAAGAAATTTTTAAAAAAGAAGAAAAAAGATAACTTGATATCCATGAAGGTGGGAGGAAGGACTACCCCAGAACAAACCACCAAAGAACTGGTTAGCATCCATAACAATTTTATACCAATCGATTCTCAAATTAAATGAATTAGACAAAAAAGCCCAGCTCAGCTGCAGATTTTAGTGGCAGATCTGATGGTAAGCAGAGAGAGGTAAATGTTACATAAATTAAGAGTTTTAACCATGAAAAAAAAATCTTTGTTTAAACCACATTTCATCGATTGTGGACCAGCATGTCAGCCTTCAAATTGATTAATTCATTTAAACTGATTAGCCAGATTCCGCGGAGGTGAGCTTTAGCTTTAAGAAAGCAAGTTTCATACTGCATTGCATCAAAACGCAGAAATGCAGAGCAAGGTTGCGAAAACTTATTTTTGCATGCCCCCCAAATACTACCTTGTTGCTACTTACCTGTTAATCTTTACAATTCAGATGAGAGGTACTTATGTGCAAAACATTGTTACTGAGATTCAAAACAGGAGGAATTTATAGCGTGGCTATATATATATTTAAAATATATATAATTGATTTTTTACATTTATATATAATTGATTTTTTACAGAGAGGAAGAGAGAAGGATAGAGAGTTAGAAACATCTATGAAAGAGAATCATCATCAATCAGTTGCCTCCTGCATAACCCCTACTGGGGGTGTGTTCGAAACCCAGGAACATGTCCCCTGACCAGAATCAAACCTGAGACCTTTCAGTCTGCAGGGCAACGCTCTAGCCACTGAGCCATGGCCCATTTTTATAAATCTCGTTTAAATAATCAACCAGTCTGATTTATAAAAAGGCTTGCCTTGAATTTATCACCCATAATCACTAGACAATCGCAAAATTTATATTTTTCCTTTTGGGACATCAAGACATTAATTTAAGCATTTTTCTCTTTGAAAAAGGCCCAATTTAGCAAACACTCAAAAACTATACATAAACACAACAGATATATACATAGTGAGCTTAAAAAAAAAAAAAAAAGGAAAAGAAAATGCAAGCTTCACTTCATTACAAGGATTGTGGCAGAAGAAATAAATCAATGGGCCCTAGCCAGTTTGACTCAGTGGATATAGGGTTAGACTGGGCACTGAAGGGTCCCAGGTTCAATTCCAGTCAAGGACACATGCCTGAGTTTCAGGCTTGATCCCTAATAGGAGGCGTGCAGGAGGCAGCCAATCAATGATTATCTCTCATCACTGATATCTCTCTCTCTCCCCCTCTCCCTTCCTTTCTGAAATCAATAAAAATATTTATTTTTAAAAAAATAAAAGTCAGCCGAAACCGGTTTGGCTCAGTGGTAGAGCATCGGTCTGCGGACAGAGGGGTCCCAGGTTCGATTCCGGTCAGGGGCATGTGCATTGGTTTTGGGCACATCCCCAGTAGGGGGTGTGCAAGAGGCAGCTGGTCGATGTTTCTCTCTCATTGGCGTTTCTAGCTCTCTATCTCTCTCCCTTCCTCTCTGTAAAAAATCAATAAAAATATATTTTAAAATAAATAAGTAAATAAATATAAAAAATGAAAAGTCAATGGGAACAGGAAACAAACCTGAGTTTACAATATTTACCAAATGTAAAATACTATTTTTACTACATGTCAGATTATTTTTTGCAAACGACTAAGATAATCTGTTTCGCCCCTTGGTTCTTAAGAACCAAGTAACCATCAAAAAGCAAACACTACATGCAAACTCTAGTATAAGAAATAATATCTTCATGCCTTAAGGAGAGGAAGGTAAAAAAACAGGCGGCTCTGGAAATTTTACAATAAATTTACTAAGACTTCTGTTTATATAACACCCCAAAAAACAAAACAGAGCCCCTAACAGAAAACTCATGCAAGCAGAGTTTGCCCCACTCTCTGGATCATTCAACTGCTCCGACACAAGAGTCTTCACTGCAATCAGGCAAAACGGAAAGGCAACGCATTTCCTGCATGCTGGTCAAATACCTGGACTCTGCGCTTACGAAACGATGACAACATGATGGAAGAATGTGGAGTCTAAAAAGGGCGGGGGAAGAGCAAGATAACAAGCTTCTAAGGGCAAAGGGAACAAAATCATTTCAAACTAAAGAAAACTGATCCTTAAAAACATGAATACAGGTTAAAATCAAATTTCAGATATTTTTTCCAGTACCTTCTAAATCCCACCAGGGATTTAACATGTGGAAACAGAACCGAAGTTATCTGGTCTTAGCAGCTCCTATCTAAATGTGCTGCTGTGCCTACGTCATACCCCCTTTCAAGCCTCAGTTTCCCCCCTTTTCAAATAAAGTAATAATATTGAATATTCTGTTTAACAATAAAAATTCCAATGAATTGAGACTCCTAGGACTACATGATTCCTAAATCCCCTTCCATTCAATAACAAAATAGCATAATTTCATGACATCATCAGAAATAAGAACTCCAGCTGCAAAGATCTGACTTGGGCCTAATTTACTGGTCCACTTCCTCTATTTCCTGTTGAAAACAAGTACAAGCCCTAGCCGGTGTGGCTCAGTGGATAGAGCGTTGGCCTGTGGACTCAAGGGTTCCAGGTTCGATTCCAGTCAAGGGCACATCCCTGCGTTTTGGCCCCGATCTCCGGTAGGAGGCAGCCAATCAATGATTTTCATCATTGATGTTTCTATCTCTCCCTTTCTCTTTGAAATCAATAAAAACATATATTAAAAGAAGAAAATAACCTAAAAAAAAAAAAAAAAAAAAAGAGCCCTGACTGGTTTGGCTCAGTGGATAGAGCATCGGCCTGAGGACTCAGGATACTGGTCCGGGGCATGTACTTCGGTTGCGAGTGCATCTCTAGGAGAGGGTGTGCAGGAGGCAGCTGATCAATGTTTCTCTCTCATCGATGTTTCAAACTCTCTATCCCTCTCCCTTCCTCTCTGTAGGAAAATCAATAAGATATGTTAAATAGTTAATTAATTTAAAAAGAAAACAAGTACAAGAGGAATATGCAAAAAAGGTGGAAGGGAGGTGCAAGAACAGTTGCTCTGGCCCTAGCTGGTTTGGCCCAGTGGACAGTGCCAGCCTGCGGACCAAAGGATCCCAGGTTCAATTCCAGTCAAGGGCACGCACCTTGGCCGCAGGCTCCTCCTTAGCTCTCCTCGTGCAGGGGGGCAACCAATTGATGTGCTTCTCTCACATCGATGTCTCTCTCTCTCTGTCCTTCCCTCTCTCTTCCACTCTCCCTAAAAAAAAAAAAAAAAAAATCAACAGAAAAATATCGTTGGGTGAGGATTAACAACAACAAAAAAGAACAGTTGTTGCTATAGTCCACTGGCTCCAAGTGATCAGCTATGCGTGTCCCTCCTACATTCCTGGTCAGCACTCGCGCTGCATTCTTCTGCCTCTCCCCCCACAGCTGATAGGCCACAGCTGATAAGCTGCAGCAGCGCCCACTGCAGAGCCAGTGGAGTCCTCCATTGGCCCACACAGGCTGGCCTTCAGTGCAGGTTCAGCAGCAGCAGGCACTGGGGACTTCCTGATCCGCAGTGGGCCCCTCCCTTTGGGATGGAGGCAGGCAAGGAAAAAGGAGCAAAACCACCTCAGTAAACCTGTTCGTCAGATGGCTTGCTGAGCTCCTATGAGAGCCAGTGACAGTTCAGATTTCTCCAATTAGTAGATGACCACAAAACACACCGCCCCAGACCTACGTCAGAGAATGCTCCTCAGCTGATGGCTCCACACCTGTCCAGCGCAGAGCAATTCATTCCTCCTCACCAGCCTCCTCTCTCCATCTAGGTCCCCGGATGACAGCTAACACACTTTGAAGGTCCTCTGAGTGATTATTGGCCCAGTTACTAAAAAGGGCTTATTGTTAATTTCCGGCACAGAGGCTCTCACTGCAGCCCATTTTTTAAACTCTGACTTCAATGTGACCTTTCAAAAATCTAAGGCATGAGCTGCAACAGAAGGGAAAATGCATGGCTGGTTTGCAAAGCCGGAGCCTTGGCTCAGCCGCTTCATGCAGCTCTTCTCAAGATTTTGTTTCCTGGCTGCGAGACACCCCCAGCCTTCCATCTTTGACAGATTCTGCTTTAGCCAAGTACCATCGCTATGACGACGCGATTTCTCAACACGTTAGGCACATACTTCAGAAGGTCTCTCTTCTGTTCTCCCCTAACGGCCATGATGGCTGGTAAGTTTTCCTAAAATACCACGATGAAGACAGAACAAAGGGCCTACGGATCTCAGGATGTATTATATAAAAGCGATGCAGGAAGGGATGGCAGCGGTTCAGGCACATCTCCCACCCAGCTTTTCTTTTGCTATTCGGGCTTTTCATGTAAAACACATCCAGCAAGCCCTCCACCCTAACAAGCCCTTTATTTAAAATGCATCTGTACCCAGCACATCAGAGAGACTTCTAAAGGCAATTTGCCTTGGGAAACATCTAGTCAAATTCAGGGACGACTTTCAAACAAAAGGCTGCTCTATCCTTCCAACACCGGAAGAATTTTTTTACAAATAACATCCTGGAAAAGCCCGGGTCTCGGGGGAAACAAACCAAAACTCTAAGCTATAAAATTAGTTGATGTGGTCTCGCACAAAGCAAGAGCCGCAGCTGTTATAAGTGGGTCGGAAAGAAGTGTTTATTGCAAAGAAAAGGAAAGGGGATGGCCAGCCTCGAACCCTCCTGCGTCCGGGAAGGCCGAGAACTGCCGAGCAGGACGCAATGAACATCCCGGAGCCTTCCCCTGAGGCTCTCGGCTCTCCCCGTGCCCCGGCCGGCACTGCCCTCGGGGATTCGGGAAAAGGAGCCGCAGGGTCGGTCCCCCCGCGGGAAGGGGGCGGGAGCGGCGGGGAAGCGCCCGCAGGAAGGGGCGCGGTGACCACCGGGCCCGGGAGCCCTCGCCCCACCTGCCGCAACCGGATGGGGCCGGGCGGGGCGGCGGCCGGGCTGGGGCGGGGGGCGGGGGAGGGACGCGGCCTCGCCACCCCCTCCGCCCAGTCAATGACATTCCAGCCGCCGGGCGCCCGGGCTCGGCCGGGCGGCTCCTCCGCAGCCCACGCGCCGCGAGCCGGTCGCTACCGGCTCGGCCGGCTCCCAGCCCGACGGAGGGAGCGGCGAGGCCGGCTCACCTGTCCGCGCGCTGGCCCCGCCCCTCCCCGGGGGCGACCCGGCCCCCGTCCAGGGGTCCGCTGCCCTCGGCCCGCGGCCGCCCGGGCTCCCCTCTCCCCTCCTCACCGGCTCCGGCGGGTGAGGGCAGCGAGTGCGTGGGGCTGACGGGGGGTTTGCTGAGGGACCGACGCGCCTCCGTGGCCTCCGCTCCTCGCCGTTCGCTCCGCAGCGGAGAGTGGCGGCGGCGCGCGCGCCCCGCCTCTTTTATACGCGGCCACGCGCGTTCCGGCCGCGGGCGGGCGCGCGCGAGCGCGAGGGGGAAGCGGCGCCGGGCGCGGCGCGAGGGGCGGGGCCGGAGCGGAGGGGGCGGGGCTCCCGCCGGCTCGCCTTCCGATCGCTGGACGGAAAGGGCCGAGCGCTCCCGGAAGGAGCCGAAGCGGCGGTGCAGGGGAAAGTCGATGGCGGGAGGAGTGCGGCGGGATAGGGGGGAGGAGGACGCGCGCCAGGGGTGGGGGGTCGATGGTGCAATAGAGCCGCTGCCTCCGCCCCGGCGGCCCGAGAGGCTCCAACCGCCCGCCGTCCCGCAGCTCGGATCCTCCAATCCTGCCCCTCCCCGCCCTGCAGAGATTCTCGGCACCCCACCCTCCACTCTCCAACCTCCGCCCTCCGCCCCTGGGAGCCTTCCAGGACTGCAGCGAAGGGCGGGGCGGGGCCGTCGCCGCAGTCTGGCTGGGGATGCTGTGGCCCCGCCGGAAAACGCCCAGCCCCGAGGATGAGGTCACCGTGCGCTTCTCTTCCTCTCGCCCACTTTCCCAGGCCGCGTCGGGAGCCGCGGACTCAAGCCAACCTCTGCTGCTGGGTCTGGGGTTTGGGGTCAAAGACGGAGGATGGTGTCGGGGCTCCGGGTTTGAGGAAGTGGTAAGCAAAGGCCAAATCCGACGATAAAACATAAAAGTCGACTCATTTGGAATTCAAGTGTCATTCAGAATGTGGAGAGTTAATCATTTATTATATTATCACATAAGAAGCTTTCTCACGGGTCACCAGTAGAATAGGATGCATTTAGTCGTATTTTCTAAACAAGGCATTAAAGTTCTTCCTGGCACAATTAATTGAACTCTCCTCATGAACCTACAGTATGCTAAGCATTGCGTGTGTCACTTTCTGTTCTTTAAATCTTTGCAGTAATTTTATGAGATCGGTATTGCTTCCACCATTTTGCAAATGAGCACGCTGACACGGAAGCTGGGTGTCTCACCCTCGGCCAGGCAGGTGGGTCAGGCAGCTGGCAAGAGGAGAAGCTGATTTGAATCAAGAGGCAGAACCTTCTCACAGCCTGCGTGAAATACTGCCTTCCCACAGGAAAGGGGGTCATTGGGATGGTGGATGCTGGGGTGTGGGCACAAGAAAAATAAGAGGACTCCTGGAATTCCTGTTCTGCACAGTCTTGGCAGTTTGAGGGCCAGAACCCTGGGTGAGGACGCCCTTTCCCCAGCCCCGCTGGGTGACAGCTGGACCGCAGCCGTTGGGAGCAGAGCCTCATTCCTGTGCAGTCAAGCAGACCGGGAGCTCTGCAGCTCGGGAAGGCCTCAGCCTCCCGGTTACCGGCAGCCCTCCCCTTTACATAACATAAAGGCACTGGGCACAGCACCAGGACTGGGGCTCAGGCCCGGCCCCAGCCTCCTGGTCCTCTGCAGTCTGGCTTCTTCCCCTGTGCCAGGGATCTGCAGTCTGGCTTCTAAGTAGCCCTGGCCGTAGCCATGATAGTGAGGAAAAATCCTATTCCTACACGCCACCAGGGCGGAGAGGAAAGAAAAGGAGTGACCACACCCAAGAAGCAGCTTGACAGAATCTGGAGGAAAAACGGAGGAACCAGGAGGCATTTCCTGCAATCTTCTATATGGAGAAAACAGGACCGAGTCACTGCTCCGAGGCTGTGCGTTTCTGGGAGCAGCCGATGGCATTCACAGCCTCTTCCAGCGGGTAGCAGCAAAAAAACACTCAGCTCCCGGTGCAAAATGGCTAACAATCAGAGCTCTCCAAAGCTTCCAAGCCCTGTTCCAGCAAAAGAACCAGTCTCAAGGCCATGGGCAGAAGCTATAAAAGGGAGGGTTTTTCTATTTTTTTCTCCTTTTTTAAAATTCTCACCCGAGGTTATTTTTTCCATTGCTTTTTCAGAGGCAGTGGAAGGGAGGGAGAGGAGAGAAACACGTAAGAGACACGTCAATTGGTTTCTCTCCGGCATGAGCCCCAGAACCCAAAACCCAGGTACGTGCCCTTGGGCAGAAATCGAACCCAGGACCCTTTGGTGCCAGGGCTGATGCTAACCACTTAGCCAATGGGCCAGGGCAGGCGATTTTTCTTTTAAACCATTCTGGCTCATAGTGAGGCCTCCAGCCAACAGCAAGACAGACTGGAGGCCTTAGAGCTACTGTATTGATACAGAAACTAAAATCTGATTATTGATCCTTTGATCTGAGATATGGCCAAAAACATTCTCTCTCTACCTCCCATTCACCCACCCACCCCATTCAGCATCTGGCACTGACCTAAGCCATTTTAAAGAAACCTTTCTGCAGGTGTTCTATTGTCTGCCTGCCCCACCTCCCACCAATTTCACCAGGTGCCTAACCCTGCCAAGTGTGGGAAGAGGGAGATGACAAAGCAGATAATGGCACTCTTTGTTGTCTGAGAGACGTTAGGAAAAAAACAAACCTTAGGACAGTAGCAGCTTAACCAATCACCGCCTTAGGCACAGAGCTCCAGGCCTACGGAAAAGCAGGGGGTAGGACTGAAATTAAGCTCCTTTTTCTATGTCAGCTGTTCCCTGAAGAGTTGATATGTGCCCTAAATTTAGGCATCTCCGTAGTCCCAATCCCACCTTTTCGACCTTTCCAAGTTGCTCAAGAGTCACCCATTGGGAAATACACTAAATGTGATGATTTTTTCACATGTTCTAGCATGGAAAGTCACTTGCCCACTTTCCCTGGGAAAGTCAAGTCTCAAGTCTCTCTCTCTCTCTCACAAACACACACACACGCACGCACACACACATGCACACGCACATGCACACAAGCACACACTCAGACACCCCAAGCACCAGTACTCCCACTATTTTAGGTCCCAACAAGGGAGTCCTACTGACAAGCGAACTGCACTTCCTCCCAGATGACAATCCTGGCTAGCAAGGAACAGCACAGAGCTCCAAATCAGTGACTGGCCTGGCCTGGCATGGCTCAGTGGGTGAGCATCGGCCTATGAACAAGGAGGTCATAGTTCAATTCCTGGTCAGGGCACTTGCCTGGGTTGCAGGCTCGATCCCCAGTACGGGACATGCAGGAGGTGCCAATCAATGATTCTCTCTCCCCCTCTCCTTTCCTCTCTGAATCAATTACACACACACACACACCTAGGCACTTATTCACCTGGCCAGTGTTTCCTTTGATTTAGAAGGAAAACATTTTATTATGGAAGATTTGTAACACTAGTACAATGGACTTCCATATGCCCATCACCACCTTCAACAATTACCAACACTGCCCTTCTTATCTCATCTATTTTTAAATATGTTTTATTGATTTTTTTACAGAGAGGAAGGGAGAGGCATAGAGTTAGAAACATCAATGAGACAGAAACATCGATCAGCTGCCTCCTGCACACCCCCTCCTGGAGATGTGCTCGCAACCAAGGTACATGCCCTTGACCGGAATCAAACCTGGGACCCTTTAGTCCACAGGCCGAGGCTCTATCCACTGAGCCAAACCGGTTAGGACTTCTTATTTCATCTATTACTTCACCTCGTTAACCTTGAACATGGAACACAGTTCCCAATCTTCTTTGACTATGGAACTTTTTTTTCTAGGATCCTGCAGAAAAACTCTCTGGGAAAGCTGCCCTAAGTGAAACGGATCTGTCTTCTGAGCTCCCAGCACTTTTAGCTCAAACCATCCAGCCCTAAAGCCCATAAATCAGTCTCCACTGAATGAACATTCCATTCTGCAAGTCACTGCTCCACTACCAGTAGGAAGCACCTTGAAAAACCTGTTTGCAGTCAACGCTCACGGGGTGATGACAACTTCGAGGGAACTTCACTGTGGATTCTATAATAGAGCCGGACTTTGCCTCCTCATTGACTGGAAGCATGGCTTTGTTTGTTTTGGCGGGGTGGGGAAAAACTCTCTAAACTCTGAAATAATTTCACATTTACAGAAAAGTTACAGAACATGAAACCTCACACCCTACACACAGATTCTCCAATTTGTTAACATTTGACCACGTCCTTTATTATTATTATTATTATTTTAAATATATTTTATTGATTTTGTACAGAGGAAGGGAGAGAGATAGTTAGAAACATCGATGAGAGAGAGTCATCGATTAGCTGCCTCTTGCACACCCCCTACTGGGGATATGCCCACAACCAAGGTACATGCCCTTGACCAGAATCGAACCCTGGTCCCTTCAGTCCCCAAGCTGATGCTCTATCCATTGAGCCAAACCGGTTTCGGCTATTCTATGCATTATATACTTGTGTACACACACACACACACACACACACACACACACACACACACTGCCCCAAATGATTTGAGAATAAGTTGCAGATATCTTGCCAGTTACCTCAGGTATTTCATGTTTATTTCTGAAGAACAAAAACATTCATTTTTATAAGCAGAGTACAATCATAGAAGTCAGGAAATTAATGTTGACATAATATCAGTACCTACCATACACAGACCTTATTCAAGTTTTGCCATTGTCCCAATGTCCTTTATAGGACAAACACACAAGAAGGCATTTTTTCTGGCGCAGGATCACATAATACAGTTAGTATAATTGTCCTGAAGGCGCTAAGAAAAATAAGCTTCTTGGATACGTCATCTGTATAAAGTAATTATTTTTTTGGAAAGAAAGCCTGGCTGCAACCTAGAGGATCAATTCTTTTAAAATTGGTGTTTTTGTAAATTCATCTCCCGGCCTGAAGACTGCAGCTCTCATCTGTTTTCTGCAGATCCACCGGAAATCAGTATCAGAAACTCAGGTGGAATAGACCATAGGGGATGAATTTGCAGGCCCGATAAGGCACCTGTGTGAAGGTCTGGGGCTCTTTGGGGTGTCCCAGCTGAGAGAGAAGACACCCAAACTTCATGATGTCACTGCTATCGTCAGAGGAAGCTTGAGAAGTGGGGGAAGCGCTCAGTGCCTGGGTGAACATCCCCAGAACTCCATTCCTCTATTCAAGGGATGTGTAGGGTTTTGAATTTTCAGATCATCACATTTGCTTTAACATGATGTAGGACAGGGGAGAGGGAGGGGGAGAAATAAAAAAAAAATAGAATGATGTAGGACAATGCCATACCAACAATATGGGCACGCTGCCTGAGAAATGAGGTCAAGCCTGCAAGGAAGCAAGCAGGCAAGTGAGTACTTGAACTTAAGAACAGAATGCAGTCCTCCAGTGTTCTACTCTAAGGAATCTGATGCTGCTGCCCATCAGGAGTTGCATCTATTGGCAGTCACTATCCCTGAAGGTGACACCATCAGGGAGTATCAAAAACCTGGCCTCCCAAATGCCTCTTCTTGGTTTCCCATCAAGAACCCGTTAGGAATACCAAGCACTGAATGACACGAGCAAGCTGCTGTTAAACAGGGCTAGAGGCAAAACCCTCCAGCATCAGAAGTGCTCTCCATGGAGTGGTTCAAAGGAGCAGAGACCTTGGCGATCAGGCTGTCCACTGCCTTCTCACGCTAAATTTTTGGTGGAGGAACTTTCCCACACACAGCCTTACAGAGAACCCCAACACACCTAGCACAGAAAGCAAAAAGGCTGCCGAAACCGGTTTGGCTCAGTGGATAGAGCGTCGGCCTGCGGACTGGAGGGTCCCAAGTTCGATTCCAGTCAGGGGCATGTACATTGGTTGCGGGCACATTTTCAGTGGGGGCATGCAGGAGGCAGCTGGTTGATGTTTCTCTCTCATCGATGTTTCTAACTTTCTATCCCTCTCTCTTCCTCTCTGTGAAAAATCAATAAACTATATATTAAAGGTGCAAAATGTGAGCTGCACCATTCGCCTGCTAGTGTCACAGATTTTGAGTTCCGAATAGGACAATTTCCCAGCAGATGGCAGTGGTATCTTAAAGAAACTTTGCATAAAAGCCTCCATGTGCTGACTGGCTACAGGGCGGAGCTCCATCCCGCATCCCTGCTTCCCAACCTGTCCCCCGTCATGATGCTTAGAAGATGCTGCTGACTGTACCGCACAGGAAAAGAGTGGCCGGCTGAGGTCAGTGGCCATGACACACAGGCTGGGAGCACTGCTGAGACTGCTACGAACACAATTTGAAACCTACTGATGTGCCAATTGAGTTTTGCAGGTGGGGATCGTGGGGCTCAGAGAGGGTGAGACGCCTACCCACAGCCACAAAACCTTAAGTGAATTGAGCCCACGTCTCCCATCATTCATTCCATTGTGTCCACATTGCAAATCTTTAGTAATTTTTCCATTTCTGCTAGATAAAACAGAATCAGTTGCTGCTGTATAATTTTTTTTTAAAAGGGCCACTTTTCCCAAAGTAAAGGTCAATAGGCAAAAAAGGAAAAAATGTGTGCTTCTCTATACCCAGACTTGGCGCTACCACGCCCCAGTGATTGAACAGCTCAAGGCACAGAAGTTGATCATATTGAACCAACTAGATACCAGCAATGGATTTTTAAAACTCAAACTTTATTACTTATGTTTTGGCACCAAAGTAAACAGTTGATAGACAGGTCACTACAACAGAACCAGGGAGTCTCTGCAAACACCCCACTCCCCACACACGACAGTTAAGGAGGAAGAGACCAGGCCGCTGCCTCCGCAGCTTTTATAAAAGGCAGCGATCTTTCCATACGCAAATCTCGACTCTTATCTGAAAAGCCAAGCTTTGGATTTTTGTAGTGGGTTTAGTCAGGCAAATTTATCATCATTCATAAGTCAGAACAAGTAAAACAATAACAATAAAGCAGTTCTCAATTCCTAACATCTCTGTTTAACTCCAAGTCACTGATTCTGGATGCTCAGCTCATGCATAATGTGGCCAGCTCCATCTCAGCCCATCTTCTTCAAACTGAGACACACACACACACACACACACACACACAGAAGGCACCTGCCCTGGTTCATGCATCTCTTGTCATCCGGGCACTGAATTCCAGTAAGAGGGCAAACAGTGCTTTTGGTGCAACACAACACGTGGCAGGTCCTAACCCCAGACGCTAGGCGACCCTCAATGCCATCTCTACCGCAGGCATTTCCTCTGAATTGCCAATTACGTCACAAGCTGAGAAAGGCAAAGCAGCCACAGCTCAGATCCGTATGGAAGGATTCGGGCCTCACCTCCCACGGGACACTGGGAAGTGGGGGGCTCACTTCAGCTCAGCGTGAACCGCTCAGGTACCACCTCCTTTCTGAAAAGAGGAGTCAGAAAGGTAATGAAAGAGTGGCCTCAAGTGCTAAACACTCAAAACGTTTGCCAAAGCGAGAAGGCCAAAGCCATTTATTCTGTCGTGTGGATCCCTTGAGGAGTCATCAGACCACCTAGACTTTTGTGACCCAGGAGAACCTTTCCTAGTCACAAGGCATAAATGTATAAAAATACAGAGTGGTAGGTTTCTAAGTCTGCCGTTGCTCTCTCAAATACAGCTATGTTCAGTTGCTTTATTATGGCACCTCTTCGACAAACAGGTGATGGTGGGTGAGGAGCAGACCTCAGGAACGCCAGAAGGAGGAAGTCAGAAAGCCCTTGGGGACAGGAATCTCCTTGCGCTGCAAACATTTCTGGTCAGAGGAAGAGGAAGAAAACAACGACTTTCTGTTAACACTGCTTCCAACGCTTACCAATTAGAAGAAACCCTGAGGGACAGCAAGCTTAGGCCCCACAGAACAGTGCTCAAAAAAGGAAAAGGTGGTAGGCATGTGGTTGTATCTAAGACTTGTTTCTGCATGAAGCTCAGCCGAAGACAAATGCTATGCTATCATTCTGCCTGCCCTCTCTGTCTCCCATTGCCTGGCCCACCTTTCAATATCGCTGGTTTCCCAACTGGGCTCCTGGGAACCGGAAGTCAGTGGGCTGTGTCGGCAGACCTACCAGAGTCCTGTTACCTGTCAACACTAACTGCTTACAAATGTTAACTGCTGAGAAATATGAGGAGTCTGGCTGAAAGTTCAGTCTGTTCTTGTGGAGAAACTCACCATCTCCCCAGACCTGAGACTGGGCCCGACTGGCGTGGCTCAGTGGTTGAGCGTGGACCTATGAACCAGGAGTTCACGGTTCGATTCCAGGTCAGGACACATGTCCAGGTTTCAGCTTGAGTCGGGGGCATGCAGGAGGCAGCCAATCAATGATTCTCTCTCATCACTGATGTTTCTCTCTCTCTCTTCTTCTCCCCTCTTCTCTAAAATCAATTTAAAAATTTTTCTTTCTTTTTTAAAGAGAAGAACCTTGGCCACCATGCCAAAATGGACTGGTGAGACAGGACTCATTAGACAGGTTTTATTCCTCTCTTAGGGAGCTTCCCGACGGGCAATGGCATGCAGGAAGGAGAAATGGCAGTCTTTAAGGTTCTGGGGAAATTATGGACAAACAAGTAGGGTTTGGAAAAATCAAGAAGAGACTTCAATCAGAGAGCCTGGAGTCCAAGACCTGTCAGGCAGAGGCTTGTTTGAGGCCAACACCCGTTTGGGATGAGTGGGTCTAGGGCGTCTTACCTCCAAGAACTGCTTGAGGCGGATGAAGGAACCCATCTGTCCCGAGCTGGTAATGGCTTCAATCCTGCAGGAACGGAAAGATGACACGTGGTGAGTGACACCTATTTCTTGGAAAGGAGCCAGGGCAAGGGCATGGCCCAATGACTCACAAAGACGTCTTCCAGACCCGCGGTCGCCAACCTTTCAGACCTCACAGACTGCCAGTTGGCGACCACTGTTCTAGACTAAGGATGCAGTCGCTCTTCCCGAACACGGGGTGAAGGAGAGAAAGCACTCCTCCTCCCAAGGCCTGTGATCGGTGGGATGGGCTGTCAGGGCCTTTCCCCGTTTGAAACGCCAATGAGGTGAGAGGAATGAGAAGGGAACGTAAAGCTGAACGCCACACCAGGGTCAAGCAAATTAAATGGTAAGTCAGTTTTTTTAACTGACTTATTGAGGGGGTTTGACTCCTTAGTTTAATTCAAAACTGCATGTAATCACCATCCCCAGATTACCTGGGGGTGTGGAAAAGAATAGAATTTAGTGGTTGAGCATCAACCTATGAACCGGAAGGTCACGATTCGATTCCCAGTCAGGGCATATGCCAGGGTTGCAGGCTTGATCCCCACTGAGGTGTGTGCAGGAGGCAGCCAATCAATGATTCTCTTTCATCATTGACGTTTCCCTCTCTCTCTCCCTCTCCCTTCCTCTCTGAAATCATTAAAAAGATATTTAAAATAAAAAGTTTATTTAGATATCAAAGAGCAGGATTGGAGTAGGGGATGTCATACTTAATGCAGATGTTTTGAACCAAGGCAAACCAGCATGTAACAGCACCCAAGGGTGTCTGGTGTCCTGAGTTCTACCTTCCGAATCCCTGGTGTCTGCTCAACAAGGCTGATACCTGGGGAAGTAGTCCTCTTTGATGAGGAGCATCATCTTCCAGAACTGGGCCTGGTACTGCTTCATGAGGGCATTCCCACACACCTAGGGGGGAAGACAGGCAGAGAATGAAAGTTCAACTCCTCCGAGAGATCCAGAAACCACAATCGGCCTGGCCTTCCACTCCTGTCCAGAATTTCAGCCACAGAATGGCCGAGCTGGCAACCAAGGGAATAAATGGAAAAATACAATTTCCTTCTGAAGCATCTCTCTCTGGACGGCAAACCTCCATTTAACCAGCCTGCCAGGTATTAGCATGAACCAAACTCCACTAACTAGTCTCCTCTGATTTACTGTACTGCACGTAAGCCTGTCCAAAGGGCTGGCACCCCCCCAACCTCAGTAAGCAGAGGACACAGAGTCCCTCTGTGTTCTCAACGACTCAGGGTCGCTGTTCGCGAACTGTGACTTCAGGAGCTTTAAGGCGATTAGAAACCATTGGCATCTCAAGGCCAAATGGCCCGGGATTTATGGCCGGCAGCTTGTGCCTTCTTTAAGCAGCGTCTCCTTTCAACACAAACCTTCCTCTCACGTTAGAGGGGTGGCCTCTTGTAAGTGACTCTAGAGAGCCTTCTGGATGAGGAAACACCTGACTCAGGCTGTTTAAGTATATTTTCTGTTCTGAGAATTACAAATCGCAATGGCGGGATACCAGTCCCCCTAGACTGGGTGGCCACACCAAGACTGAGGGATGTAGGCCTTCACTGTGTACAGAGAACCAGAGAAAGTCGGCCTGGAGAGCAAGAACGTGGCAACTGGCAGGAAGAATCATGTGAAAGACACAGCGAGAAAACTCTTGGTACCTGGTGACATCCCAGTTCCTGGTTCGAGACCCTCATGAGATCCAACAGTCTATCCTGCCCTTGGTCCTGGGGGTCACTTTCTGTCCCTAAACCTGTTCCCCTTTTCACTGTGCTGGGATGTACAGTCCCCATTCTTTACAAGGAGAAGACATCCACGGAGAAGACAAGTCCCGTGGGGAGAAAGCTATGCTTGCCGTAGGACTCAGGAAAACCTGACACTAGCCCCTGTGTGTTCACCGGCACCCCCACGTCTATATTGCTTCCCCACTCGTGTCAGGCAGAGGCCCAAGGCTGCTTCAACCACTGTGGTAACTGCATTGTGTACCTCCAAGAAGTCAAAGAGGAGGGTGGCTGTCACGTCTGACAGGGGCTCCATGTTGAGTATCTGTGCCAACCAGCGCCAGCCATGGTTTAAGCCGTGAGGGTGAGCCTGGGAGGAGAGAAGCTCGGTCATGATTTGATCTCACTTTGTTCAGAGCTCCACTCCCTGTTACCATCCAGCCATTCCCAAGTGGATGTGAGGCCATATCTCTAACCCAAGCACATGCAGCAGGACAGCAACAACCAAAGCCAAATAAACTGTTTGTGTGTGTGTGTGTGTGTGTGTGTGTGTGTGTGCGCGCGCGCGCGCGTGTGTGTATATATGTATATATATATATATATATATATATATATATATATATATATATATATTTTTTATTTCAGAGAGGACTAGAGAGGGAGAGAGAGAGAAAGAAACATCAATGATGAGAGAGAATCATCGATCAGCTGCCTCTTGCACGCCCCCTACTGGAGATCAAGCCCACAACCCAGGCATGTGTGCCCTTGACCAGAATCGAACCCGGGACCTTTCAGTCCGACGCTCTACCACTGAGCCAAACCGGTTTCAGCAGTAAGCCTTTTCTCGTACCTCTTGCCGCGTTCCATACGGCCACCGGAGCTGGATGATGGCGGCATAAAGACGCATCATCCCAGACATGCGCTTTAGAAAGTTGTCCTGCTGCTCCACCTTGGAGTCCTTCACTTGGTAGCCGAGCATTCTAAGTGGGAAGGAAAAATTCAGTGCGACAAGGTCAAAATGAGAGGGACAAGACAGAGATTTCGTTTCATGGCTAAAAGTAACAACATATTATTAATACAATATTGCACATTATTGCGTTTGTAAAAGACTCACATCCATATCAAAGGTGTGCATCATATAAGTCCTGTGAGGTGAACTCACAGGTCATCAAATCATATACTAATAAGGAAAATGACACCCACAGAGGTAAAATTATTTGTCCACTTTGCAAAGTTATTCAAAGACAAGGGATAAAGTTCCAAGACTCGTGGACTCCAGATCCATTGTTCTTTCCACTAAACTGTATTGATTATTGACACCTAAATCCACAAGTTTCCAAAACTGTCCAGTTTGCATGAAAAACACTGCATTTTCTGACATAATATTCAAGACACACAAAAGCTGTGAGGAGGAGGAACAGAAATTCTATTTCTACTTCGAGAATCGCCCTCGGGCCGGTCAGGAGAACAGCTCACCTCTGATAGTCTTCCAAGGCCATGCCCTCCCTGAAGGCCGGGTAGAAGGGGACGGAGTACGGGCAGTTCTTGTGCAGGTGAGCCAGAATGAGGTCCCCCACCCTCGGGTGCAGCTCCCAGATGCCGGACGCCACCACGGCGATGGGGAAGGCCGCCTCGTGGTGGGAGGCCACCTCCTCCTCGCCTTGTTTCTGCCCGCAGAGAGGGGGCGGCGTTAACATGGAGAACTAAGCGCTGCGCACCAGCCCCTCTTCCCGTCCCTCTGCCATAAGGCCTCTCACCACGAACTTCTCCGCCAGTTTGTACTGGACGAAGTCCAGGCCCTGCGGGTTAAGTGTGACGGACACGGAGCGCCCGCCAGATTGAACAGGTTTTCCAGAGAGTAGGTTGTGGATCTTGTCGAAGATCTCCTTCAGCTTGGAGCCTGGGTATGAAAGAGACAAAGTGACTTACGTCAATCTATTTTGCAGAAGGAAGCTACGTAAATCCTATGGAATTTCAGAGCCTAAGGACAAAATACGGTGCAGAAAGTGCATGACAATCAAACACACATCGGGGGGAATGCAAAAAGTCCACCAAGCATACTATTGCATAGGAACCCCTTATTTGGGAATGAACTAATTCTTAAACTCACCGACCACTGCCCTAGCTGGTTTGGCTCAGTGGATAAAGCGTCGGCCTGTGGACCACAGGGTCCTGGGTTCGATTCCATTTAAGGGCATGTACCTCGCTTGCAGGCTCCTCCCCGGCCTGAGCCCTGGCTGGGGCTCGTGCAGGAGGCAACCAACTGATGTTTTTTCTCTCACATCGATGTTTCTGTCTTTTCCTCTCTCTAAAAATCAACGGAAAAGTATCCTCGGTGAGGATTAACTTAGCATGGCGTCACCAGCTTAGAAACACCCGCCATGCTCCCAATCACTTAATAATGTGCCCTTATTAGACATGGAGAACGAACTAGAGGAGGCAGTCAGGGCTGCCTTCCAGGTGCCAGCCAAACAGACATGGTGCTGCCGATTACTCAGCACAAAGGGGCGAAAACCAGGCCTCAGGAAGTGACAAGCTCAGACCTCCACACGCTGCACTGAGGTATCCGAGAGCCATCCACACACAGATGCCCCCCAGGCAGCTGCTCCTGGAGCATCTGAGCTCCGAGGAGCTGGATGAGGAGGAGGCAGGTTTGGGAGTCATTCCTCCGCACACAGGCAGTAATGCTGGATGCCATGGAGGGATGTAGGAGAAGTGAGGGGACAGCAGAAGCCTCAGAAACACCGAGTACTGAGGCGAGGGCAGGAGACCAAGGAACCGGAGATGGAGCCAAAGGAATGGCGTCTCCTAAAGGGAAAGTGCCCAGGGCCACACCGCGAGGAGGACCAAAACTCCTCAGAAGTGTAGAGTCCAAGGGACTGGATTTTAGGGTGTGAGACTCAGGCATGTTAAAAGGAGCCCGTAAAAAGGGAGTAACTCCCATCAAACAGGAGGCAAAGCCATAATGCTGCAGCAAAGCCTTGAAGGGGAGGGGAGGGGAGGGGAGGGGAGGGGAGGGGATGAAGGCAGAGGCAGACGGGGAAGCTGGCTCAGGACACCTCATCCTCTGAAACAGGAGACCGAGAGGTAAGTACAGCTGTGCACAGGTGAAGGCAGGCATCGGAGGCTCTCACACCTGTCGTCTCGATTTCCTGATGAAAGAGGAGGCAAGGCGGTAGGTCGACTTAGGAGTCAAGACTGCGGATAAGCCAGCGGGGGAGGGGGGGAGGGGGAGGAGGAGGAGGAGGGAGAGAAGGTGTGGGATGGCTGTTGAGCCATCTCTCCCGGATGCTTGCTATCAAAGGTCGAGGCACTTTAAATTCCAGAAAGTGATACGTATTTATTTATTTATACCCTGCCCTGGTCCAGAAAGAATTTCAGGCAGGGATATGGCAGGTAAGTCCCTTCATGTAGCCTCTCAAGGGCAGAACGGCCACGTTCCTACGCTCCGTAGGCACCCAGTCAACCAGGGCCCGGGAGTCCTGGCTGTACATGTGCCCCCGCCACCGGGCAGCAGCTCTGTCATCTGGAGGCTCCCACAGCCAGAGGGCTTGCTATGAAACACAAACCTGTTTCTACACAAACTCTGTCCGGTTCCTACTCTCATCTCAGTCTCCAGAGAGAACAGGAAGGAGGGCTAGGGTGCTAGCAGGGCGGGCTCCGAGTCTGGAAGAGCTGGTGCAGGACAAAAGCCAAGGATCTGAGTCACGTCCTAGGTCCCCTTAGCGGTATTTTCCGCAGTGGCTTCCAATTTTAGGTTAGAGCCACTCTCAACAATTCACTATTAACCTACAGCTACTTATTTATTTATTTATTTATTTATTTTTGGTTAAGTCTCACTCAAGGATATTTTTCTATTGCTTTTTAGGGAAGTGGAAGAAAGGGAAGGACAGAGAGAGAAACATCGATGTAAGAGAAACACATGGATTGGTTGCCTCCTGCACATGCCCTGACCAAGGCCTGGCCAGGGAGGAGCCTGTAATCAAGGTACTTACTGTTCACCAGAATTGAACCCGGGACCCTTTGGTCCATGGGCTGTTGCTCTATCCATTGAGCTACAGCTTATTTTTTAAAATGAGCCCCAAACACATAATTATTACCTTCTATGTGCTGAAGAGGAAACAAAGGAGAGCAAAATAGGAGGCATACACCTAACATAGGCCTGGTCTGTCAACATGGAGTCAACGCACTGTCCGTGGGAGCCTTACAGATCAGTAGATGGGGAGTCTTAAGGAGGAACAAAACCAGGCAAAGGGGAGTGTTCTTCACTCCTCTGACCAACCTGCGATCGTGGAGATCTGGCTCACTGGGATAGTGGCAGCCTTCTGGAGGTCCATCTTGATCTTTTTGACCTGCCAGGGGAGAATCGAGAGAAGGCAGATCGCTTTCTGAAGAGCTGGATTAGGGAACATCACATGCTAGCTAGGTCACAAGGCCCAGGGAATTCCCCGCTCCCACCCCTCCCTACCTGACTGTCTTTGCTGCTGGTCAGTCCCTCGAAGGCCAGCACACACTGACGGGAGGCCTCCTGCAGCTGCTGGTACCACTGCATTGTACTGTCTTGTACCTTTACCTGGAGGTCTGAGGAATAAAAGACAGGCTCTCGTAATAGCAGCTGGTATTTGCTGAACACTTGTGAACCAGATACTGTTCTAATCACCTTATGCAGGCACTACCTGCTTTTACTGTCTAATCCATGAAGCAGATACTATTATTATCTTCATTTTATAAAGAAACAGACATGGGGGGACCGGTTTGGCTCAATGGATAGAGCGTCGGCTTGGGGACTGAAGGGTCCCGGGTTCGATTCCGGTCAAGGGCATGTACCTTGGTTGCGGGCATATCCCCGGTAGAGGGTGTGCAAGAGGTAGCTGATCGATGACTCTCTCATCGATGTTTCTAACTCTCTGTCTCTCTCCCTTCCTCTCTGTATAAAATCAATAAAATATATTTAAAAAAAAAAAAAGAAAGAAAGAAAGAAAGAAAAGAAACAGACATGGAAAGGTTTTTTTCTCAATTTGCCAAGGTCACAGTGCTAGGAAGCAGTAAACTAGATTCCCACTGATCTGGCTCCAAAGCCAGCATTCTCAACCATTACACTACACTGATTCTCTTATGTTTTAACAAGCATGTATTTTGTGCGTATTTATTTAAAATACCCACTAGCGGCAATACTTGGAACAATATACCTATTAGAATGATACAGAATTTCAAGTCCTCGTGGAAAGTGCTGGAGTCTGAAGTCAGGCTCCACATCAACCGATAGTCAAAACACCTTCTCGCTCCTTTGCGTGTCCCGGAACTTACAAGGAGCGTGCCCACCCGAAGCTCACCTTCATTCCGCTTCCCTGCGGGGCCCGGGCTGGGAGCGGGGCACTCTCTGCGGACCTCCGGCCGCTGCTGCAGCTGTGACTCCTGCCGCTTCACCTGGGCCTCCTCTTCCTCCTGCCGCCTCTTGTCCTCACACGCCCTGGCGTCCGCCAGGAGCTCCCGCATCTCCTGCAGCGCTCTCTCGGCCACAGCCTGGTCCTCGGCCGTGGGAAAGCCGTTCTGGCGGGGCGACAGGGGCAGAGCTTTGTGGCTATGCCCTAGGCAGCCTGTGGGGCTGAGTCACACCTTACACAAGCCAATGTGGTTCTAGAATTTACAACTGTTGTACTAATGTCTTACTATTCATCACACCTACTGCTACCCAGTTCTCATACAGGTAAGGCCAATTTTCCATCAACATCCACTCACCAACACCGGACAGAAAAACTTTTTAAACAGTTGTGACAATAGTCTATACAAAAATGATATGGTGTTTTCATTTGCATTCCATGAATTTATTATTTATTTAAATTTTATTATTATTATTTTTTTTTTGGAGCGAGGCCTGGGCTCCGGGGCTCCGTTTGGATCCTGACCCAGCCTCACCCTCCCGTTCTTTTTTTATTTTTAAAAAATATATATTTTATTGATTTTTTACAGAGAGAAAGATAGAAAGATAGAGAGTTAAAAACATTGATGAGAGAGAAACATCTATCAGTTGCCTCCTGCACTCCCCGCACTGGGGATGTGCCCGCAACCAACGTACATGCCCTTGACCGGAATCGAACCTGGGACCCTCCAGTCCACAGGCCGACGCTCTATCCACTGAGCCAAACTGGTTTCGGCTGCATCCCATGTATTAATGGTGATTTTGAATTTATTTTCAAATCTGTTAGACAATTATATTTGTGCTTTTATACACTGTCCTGTCCTTTGCTCATCTTTCCATTAGTGGGATGGAAGCAGAGTGATTTATCTTTTTGCCCTTAAATTCCTAAGTTCCTAATGATATTTTAAAAAAGAAAAACCCTCTTAAGTCACTGTAGGAGAATACTAGAAAAGCAACTCATTACGCTGGAAACTGATGGGGGAAAGACTCCAATGTTTATCCTTTCTTTCCTCTGTAGGCTGCACCTCAAGATAATAGTTTATGGGGAGCATTTCTTCTTTGTGGTTGAATTCCAAAAAGAATGGTAAACTCAGAAAAACGTAAAACCTGCCGCCTCTAATGAAACAATGGTCAGCAATGGCCACTGGGCCACTGGTAAAGGCACGCAGGGATCTTCGCGGTGGAAGATAAAGCTGACAGTATCTGAAGCCACTGCCGACCTGAGTATCACAAGCGGAAAGGCCATCAGACAGAACATGCCTTTGGCATGGTGCAAAAACAGGTACATACATACTAACCCTACGAAGTTCTCATGTGCCCAAAACAACCAAACACAAATCCGAGCAAGCTCCTAGATCTGTGCTGTCCAATAAGGTAGCTATGTGTTGCTATGTAGGTTTAAATTAATTTAAAAGTGTTTTACATTACAATTCAACTCTCAGACCCCAGCTGGTTTGGCTCAGTGGATAGTGTTGGCCTGCTCACTGAAGGGTCCCAAGTTTGATTCCAGTCAAGGCCACATGTTGCTGGCTCGATCCCCAGTAGGGGGCATGCAGAAGGCAGCCTATCAAAGATTCTAATCATTGATGTTTCCATCTCTCTCCCTCTCCCTTCCCCTCTGAAGTGAATAAAAATATATTTAATAAATAAATAAATAAAGATGGTATCACTGCAGTGTTATGCACAATAGTGAAAATATAGAAACTTAAATGTCCACCAATGCTTTTTTCTTTTTTGGGGGGATGAAGGGGGAAGCATCGCAGGGGTCAGCACGTCCGGAATGCAGTGGATAAGCCTCGCCCTGAGAAAAGCACCTTCGTGATCATGATATCTCCCCTGCCAGGTAAGTACAGACATGCTGTTTACAATCCATTTTGGTATGGTTATATGTTGGAAATATCCAATTTCATCTCCCATCAGATACTTATTGATGTTTTAAGTGCCTTGAAAACATGGAAATATTTTAGTAATTAGAGTAGTTATGTGTTCAAAATACATTAACTGAAAAAAGCAATAAAAATTACTGTAAGTTTTTAATATCGATCCTAAGTATAGCAGGCATTTAATATGCATTCCTGAATGAATGAAATAAAGTATTTTGCAATCAGAAAACATCAACTTTTTAACCCTAAGACAAGACACACTATCCATGAGCCCAATCAGGGATGGGATCACACACACACACACACACACACACACTCTGCAGACGGAAGAGCCCTGCGCCCCTCACCTCCGACGTGGTCCGGATGATCCCGGAGATGAGGCCGCACAGCTGGTTGCCTCGGCTCCGCAGGGCCAGCAGGGCCACCTGCAGGTCCCGGTGCTGGCCCGCGGAGTCCAGCTGCTGGTTGAGGTGCAGCAGCTCCTCCTGCAGGGCGTAGAGGCCCCGGAGCCGGACCTGGCCCTCCTCCCTGCGGAGCCGCTCCTGCTCCACCTGCTTCAGGCGCTGCTGCTCTGCCTCCCACAGCTTCAGGTTGAGAATCTGCAAGAAGGGCTGCCGAGTTACTCTCTCGGAGGGGCTCCTGGCCTCCTCTTTCTATTGTACATCCTTAAGCCCCATGCGGGCTGCATATTTCACAGACGAACCCAGCCTGGCCTCCTCTTTCTACGTCCTTAAGCCCCACGCGGGCTACGTATTTCTCAGACGGACCCAGCCTGGCCTCCTCTTTCTACGTCCTTAAGCCCCACGCGGGCTGCGTATTTCTCAGACGGACCCAGCCTGGCCTCCTCTTTCTACATCCTTAAGCCCCACGCGGGCTGCGTATTTCTCAGACGGACCCAGGGCAGGAAGGGCTGCCAGGGTCAGTCACACAGAGGCAAGAAAGGGGCCGGTCCTCCATGACGGTTTGCCAGAACTGACTCTTCGGGCAGGTTACAGCCAGACACCGGGACCCCCACACGGCCCTCCCAGGCTCTGAAACCCCCGCCGACCGGCCCGGGCTCTGACCTTTGCTCTGTGGCGATGCTCAGCTCTCAGCTTCTCTTGCTGCCCCAGGGCTTCTCTGGAGCTGCATGCGAAACGGCAGGGACAGTCCGTCAGGGATGCTTCCTAAACTGCTTTCTCTCTTCCTTAAACTGCCAGTCCCAGCTGACCCTGCCGACAATGCCAGGCCTAACTCAGGGCACTCACCTCTTCTCCATCATTTCCCTCAAGTCCTGGAATTCCTTGTGATGCTTCAGCTCCTTCCGCTCATCGAAGCGCTTCAGCTGCTCAGATGCCATCTCAGAGAGGGCCCGCACCTTCCGCTCCTGCTCCTCCTGCCACAGCCGCAGCCCCTCCTGAAAGGGGTCCGCACTTGCTCACGGGAGCTGCGCCACCACCTTGCCCCCTTACCCTACGAATACCCGCCCTCGGTCCTTAACTCTATCCCACGCCCAAGGGCATGCCACCATCTGCGTACTTCTCAGAACCTCTCTCAGTCACCTCTCCCCTTTGGGTGGATCTGCAAACTCAGCAGCAATCTACCAAAACCCTTATCCAATATCATAAACTTGCTATGTACATTTCAATCTCAATCCTTATCGCTGCCTAGATTTCCCGCCAAGTCCACTTCTGCCTAAAGGTCCATCTTCTCAGTATAACCTTATCTTATAACCCCAGGTCATCGTCAAATTCTGGAGAAAGAAATGGAATCCAGGAGAGCCTATGCAGTTTTCCTGAAGTCACATGGAACACAGAAGGGGATTTGAAACTGGATTTGACTTGAGAGAGCTTACCCTCGGCTGCTACGTTACCCTTTCTCACGAAGGAATCAGCAGCTGCCAGCACTCAGGAGGGCAGATGGTCAGCAGAAACCGTAAGGAACTGCACCTAAACGTGCTCCCTGGGGTCAGGCCGCCTCGCCTCCCGGGTCACTTACTGTCCCCTTCATCCTGTGCACCAGCTCGTACATCCGGATGCAGCCTTCCACCTTGATGCCCCTGGAGGACTGAAGTAGCATCGGTTCTGTGTGCTGGGACTCATGTTTGCCCTGCACAGGCACAAAATGGAAAAATTAAGCTTTTAAGATGGTATAGTTGTTATCCCTACATCCCTTCAAGACAAAACCCACATTCCTACTTATAAACAACAATGAAAACAAAACAAAGGTTAGAACTAGTGAGCTTTTCTTTTTCTTTTTAATATATTTTATTGATTTTTTACAGAGAGGAAGGGAGAGGGTTAGAGAACTAGAAACATCGATGAGAGAGAAACATCGATCAGCTGCTTCCTGCACACTCCCTATTGGGTATGTGCCCGCAACAAAGGTACATGCCTTTGACTGGAATTGAACCTGGGACCCTTGAGTCCACAGGTCAATGTTCTATCCACTGAGCCACACCGGTCAGGGCTAGTGAGCCTTTCTTGATACTGACAGAACTTTCTTGTTCTGTTTTCCTTGAGAAAAAGAAATACACAAAGCACAAGGAACAACAACTTCTTTTCTGCTTGTGTGTTTTGATCTGCCCGGCAAATTTCCCCACTTTTTTTTTCTGACAGTCTCTATTCGTGCTATAATGGTCTGGATGGAGCAACCCCATCCTCAATTCCTTCACCTTCCTGGCCTCAGGGGCATGGGACCAGCTAGCAAAGTCCTCGAGCCTGCCAATACCACTTTGGCTCAGTGGATAGAGCATCGGCCTGCGGACTGAAGGGTCGGGTCAAGGGCATGTATCTTGGTTGCAGACACATCCCCAGTGGGGGATGTGCGAGAGGCAGCTGGTCGATGATTCTTTCTCATCGATGTTTCTAACTCTCTATCCCTCTCTCTTCCTCTCTGTAAAAAAATTAATAAAATATACTTAAAATAAAATAAAATAAATTAAAAAAAGTCCTCGAGCCTCCGGTAGGCAGGATCTACTTCAGCAATGAGGCTCAGAGCCAAATGAGGCCAGAGCTCATCTTTGGATTTCTCTGATGAAGCGATCTAGGAGGCTCTCTCTAACCTAAGAAGGTGTGTGTCTAGTGCTACCAACCGCCATCTTGCCATATTGAGTCTTCCTAAAAAGTGCAACCAAAAAGCATTAGGCAGGATCGAGAGATGGAAAGGCAAGGCCCCATGTGTCTGAGAACTGGATCAAGTCAGAAATAATGTCAAGCAGAGACATACAGAAAACAGATCATCACTGCCCTGACAGTGTGGCTCCCGCTCCCTCTCCCTTCCTTGCCCAATTACACACACACACACACACACACACACACACACACACACACACCAAAAAACCACAACAACAATGGTCAAATGGTAGCCCAGGCTGGGTAGCTCAGGTGCTTGGAGCATCATCCTAATACACCAAGGTTGCAGGTTCAATCCCCGGTCAAAGAACATACAGGAATCAACCAATGAATGCATAAGTGGAACAACAGATCAATGTTCCTCTCCTTCTCAAATCAATAAATAAAACTTAAAAGAATAATAAATAGATAGATAAATAAATCATGCTCCTCTGTACCTACAGTCACCCTTATTCTGTCCAAACCTATTCCTAAAGTTGTATAACCATCTCTCACACGCAGTAAATAGCCTGGTGTCGCTCATTTTAGGGGGTCCCTTGATTACTATCTGTTGTCTTCATATAGGCTCAAAACTTTCTGGCATAAAAACACACTGCATCAATCAAACAAGCTTTCTGGTCATGTTATCCACCGCAAATTATATGCCTTTTCCCTGCTACTTGAACACTCATCATGCACTGTGGTCATTAACTTTTGCAGTTTCAGATGCAACAGCAAAGCTAGCACAAATTTCTTTTTCCTTCGTCACAATTTAATGGATGGAAGGTTCAGTGTGACCACGGATCCTAGCAATGTCAGCATACAATTTCCCCCCTTTCCTTAGTAAGCTGAGAACGTTCACTTTTTGGCTTAAAGGAGGCACTTTATGGCTTCTCACTGGTACATCCAGATTGCCAACATCCCTACTCCTGCACTTTGGGGACAGTGTTAAGTTAACATGACAATTACAGGAGGTACTTGAACAGCAGAAACCGGTTTGGCTCAGTGGATAGAGCATCTGCCTGTGGACTGAAAGGTCCCAGGTTCGATTCTGGTCAAGGGCACGTGTGCTGGTTGCGGGCACATCCCCAGTGGGGGGGGTGCAAGAGGCAGCCGATCGATGTTTCTCTCTCATCAATGTTTCTAACTTTCTATCCCTCTCTCTTCCTCTCTGTAAAAAAAATCAATAAAATATATTTAAATAAAAAAATAAAAAAAAAGAGTTACTTGAACATAAGCACTACAATACTGCAATAAGAGAGCGGATGGCTACTCAGTGACTAATGGGCGGGTAGTAGACACAGCATGGAGACGCTGGACAAAGAGAGATGCCTGCCCCAGGCGATGGGGAGGCACCGCATTTCATCACATTACTCAGAATGGTGCACAATCTAAAAACTTAGGAACTGTTATTTCTGGACTTTTCCATTTAATAGTTTCAGACTGTAGTTGACCACAGTAACTGAAACCATGGAAAGCAAAACCTCAGATAAGGGAGAATAGTACACAGGCAAACTACTCTGAAAATATGCCGCCAAAACAACAACAAAACAAAAGACCATCACCAATAACAATTCACTGGGTTTTCTTACAGAAACAGCAATGATGAGAGAGAATTATTGTGGGTTGCCTTCTGCATGCCCCTACTGGGGATCCAGCCTGCAACCTGGGCATGTGCCCTTGACCGGAATGGAACCTGGGACCCGTGAGTCTGCAGGCCTACGTTCTAGCCACTGAGGCAAACTGGCTAGGATAACAATTAACTTTCTAAGTGAAGAGAAACAAAGGCAGTGACAAAATAGAGCGAAAAATAGGCGAAAACTCAGACAGAACTAATGCTGAGCTATGTAAATCCTAAGCGCAGATTAAATTTTATCCTGTACCCCCAGCAGCCAGCACAAAAAGGGGCATTCTACCAGTGAAACAGAAGCAAGGTACCAATTAAACAGATGCAAGGTTCACGTGAAAATGCTCATGACATTAGTCACTATTGTGGGGTGTTTTTTTAAATTGATTTTTCATAAAGAGGAGAGAGGAATAGAGAGTTAGAAACATCGATGAGAGAGAATCATCGATCAGCTGCCTCTTGCACATCCCCCTACTAGGGATGTGCCGCAATCAACGTACATGTCCTTGACCGGAATCGAACCTGGGAACTTTCAGTTCGCAGGCCGACGCTCTATCCACTGAGCCAAACCGATTTCGGCTAGTTACTGTTCTTAGGACTAAGAATAGAGGGGAATCTCTTTCTCTAGGTCTTCGTAAGGAGCACACTGGGTGATGTTGTCAACATTGTCCCTACAAACAGCTACAAGAAACAATCATTCCTCAATGCAGGGCAAAGGCATTGTCATGTGATGATGTTACACATTCAACTTTGCAACCCCCGTCTTCTGTCCTCAGCTCACCGAACACCTTACCGCGGTTCCCTCTGGCGCTGCCGGTGCTCCTGGGGATGCTGGCGAGAAGGCAAGGCTTCTGATGGGAGGCGTGGGGACAAGTGAAGGTTGGTCTAGGCCTGAAGTGGACCTCGAGGAGGCTGACGTCTCAGAGGGAGACAGGTTCTCTTGCGTGTGGGGAAGGACATGTTCTACCACCCATCCAGCGTAAGAAGAGAGCTGGGGAGTGGATACACATTCTTCTAAAACATCCTAGAGGAGGAGGAGATGAGAAGCTCAACTGGCAGGTCAACTGAGATGGCCTGAAGCCCCTGTGAGCTTCCTGCTGCGACTTCCTGAGAACCAGCATCGCTTTTGCGGTTTTCCAGACAGACCAATTCTGGGACCCAGCCTCTAGAATGAATGTAAGGTACGTAAGGAATCAAACCTGGGACCCTTCAGTCCGCGGGCCCAAACTGGTTAGGACAATAAAAATATATTTAAAAGATATAAAAAATTGACAAGTTTGTGTGTGATTCTTCACTTGCAGCGATACATCATATTAATCGTCCACTGCAAAAATCGTCCACTACCTTCTAGCTGCGAGGACCTAGCACAGGCAGCAAATTCACTGGCCCTGAGCGGCCAGGGTTGTTTGAGAGCATGGACGGAGGCGCCTACTCTGGCTGCGGGTGGCCCCGAAGCCTTCAGTAAGAGCACCTCGGAAGGAGCGTTCCCCCGACGGCTAGAACAGGCTGGGGAGAGCGGGAACCCAGGGCAGCGTGATGCACACCCAGGAGCCAAGAAACAGATGCTGGTTGTTAGGAAGGACGCGGGTGCCGGCGCGGCGGCCAGAGGGCTCCAGCCGCCTCAGGACCCCGTGCTCACCTCGCCCCTCAGGAGCCAGTCGCGGTGGTAGCAGAGGCGACCTTTGTCGGAGCTGCGCAGCGCCTGCAGGGTCTCCCAGCAGCGCCCCTCGGAGGGCATGGCCGCGCAGTGGCCGCTCTTCCAAGATGCTGTGATAGAAAAGCCCTCGAATCAGCCGCGCGATAACGAGCTCCCGCTTCCGCTTCCGGGGCGTGCACGCAGTGGTACACAGCAACCCCGCCCCACTTCCGGGGCCGGGCCTACAGCGCGCCTGCGTAACCAGAGGGCCCGGCGGTACGTCAGCCCAGCGCCCTGCAGCAGCCTGGAGCCCCCTTGTGGTAGCAAGTGGAATACGTAGAATTGAGGAGGATGCTGGTGGCAGCCTGAAGGGTAGCAGCTGCTATGGAAGTCAGGCATTTCTTCAAAAAGGTTATAATTACCCTTTGACCCAGCGATCCTCCTACTATACAGCCAAGAGAAATGAAATGTGCGTCATACAAAAACTTGAGTGTTCATAGTAGCATTACCCAGAATAGCCAGAAAGTCTAAACGCAAATGTACATTAACATATGTGCTACACAACAGGGAGGAACCTTGAAAACATTATACCAAGTGAAGAAAGCCAGTCACAAAGTTACACGTTGTACAATCCCGTTTATGTGAAATGTCCAGAAGGACAAAACCTCAGAAACATGAGGTTGCCAGAGGCTGGAGCCATAGGGGAATGGAGAGGGAATGAAGAGGAAATGAGTAAAACTTTCTTTTTGGGGGTGATGAAAATGTAAAATTCCATCGTTGTGATGATTGCACAACGTTGTGAATACACTAAAACCCACTAAGTTATACGCTTTATTACCCAGAGCCAGCTTGAATTCGGACCCTTTAATTTTTTTAAAAAGGTTTTTATTGATTTCGGAGAGGAAGAGGGAGAGATGGAAACATCAAATGATGGGAGAGAATCAGTCTGCCTCCTGCATGCCCCCCACTGAGATGGAGAGGGGTGGGAGGTATGTGCCCTGACTGGGTTCTGTGTCCTCATGACTCATGGACAGGCCCTCAACCACTGAACAGCACTGGCCAGGCCGGGTCCTTTAACTTTAGACTCTCCTTTTTCCTGTCTCATGGGATTAGTCTGGGATAGAAGGCTTCTCTCTGGAGTTTGAAGCAATGTAAAATAAACATTTTTCATTTTTTTTGCAAACTCTGGACAAAGAAAAACATTATTTTTTAGTGCGTTGTCCAGGAATCGAACCCGAACAAACATTGTTGGGAGAGGTGTTTCCCACTCCAGAGTTATAAATACCAGTGCCCTGCTCTGAGGTGTTGTTAGTTTGATGAAAATAAGAATGAATTATATAAGTAGGTATATACATTGGTATGAGTTTGCCAACTGTCCTTTCTAGGGAAGGTCTTTCATATATTGTCCATATAAGTTCAAGTCCATTTGTAGTTTTTTGTGTTCAAAATTTTTTAAATTTTTTTTATTGTCTAAAGTTTTATATGTCTTTTTCCTCAATTGACCCCCCCCCCCCCAAGTCCATTTGTTAAGGGTGTGAAAACAGGCTTGCTTTGTGGCAATGGTGGCTAGTAGTTGTTTTGTCGGAACTTCCTTGGCACAATTAACAGCTGGAAACGACAGATGTCACCAAAATTTGGGAGTTTTCTGGTCATGAAATCCAGATGCCGGAGTGTGGGCACTGCCTTGGGGGCCAGAGGGGAATTCTCTGGAGTTCTGGACTTGGGTCACAGTGGCTGAGAGAGAACAAGACTGGGTCACCCAGAAGCTTAATGCCAGCTGGAATGAGCAGGTTAAAGCTCAGCACTGTACCAGATTTGTTCTCTCCAAAGAATTGGTTGCCCTGGCTGGTGTGGCTCAGTCAGTTGGAGCATCGTCCTGTACACCCAAAGGTGACAGCTTCAACTGCCAGGCAGGGAACACGAACCCAGCTTGTGGGTTCGGATCCCGGGCCAGGGTGGTGTGGGAGGCAACTGACCAATGTTTGATGTCTCTCTCTCTCTCAATTTAAAAACTTTTTTGTTGTTCTTATTAATCCTCACCCAAGGATATTTTTTCATTGTTATTTAGAGAGGGAAGGAGGGGGAGAGACAGAAAAACATCGATGAGAGAGAAACATCAATTGTTTGCTTCCTGCACGTGTCCTGACTGGGGTCTGGGATGAGCCTGCAACCAACGTATGTGCCCTTGACTGGAATCGAACCCAAGACCCTTCAGTCTGAGGGCCAATACTCTAACCACTGGGTAAGGCTGTTGTTCTTTCTTTTAAAATACAGGAAAAATGTGGACAGAACAAAAATAGCCAATACAGCATTCAGAAACCAATTAACATTTTAAAAACAGAATATAAACACACAACTCATTTTCTCCCTCCTAACAGCTAGTGATCTGCACCCCAACAGTGAGCAATGCCTCCATCATTTCACAAAAAGCTCCACAGAAGAATCTATCGGGCCACAATGAAATGAGAAATCTAATGTTCCAGGTATCAAAGACTATAAAAATATTCACTGGCTCCCATGAAGCATTATACTCAATCATTTTGAGAAGAGGGACAGAGTGGGTAAAGGAAATCACCCATGGAGTCTTAAATATCAATTATAAAAGCTTTTTGTAAAGCAACACAAATATTTCAAGGATAAATGCATTCCATAGATACAAACCTGGCAAAGAGAAACAAAAATTAATTATCTTGGGATTACGCTTTTAAAAGGCCAACGGGACAGGAGCCCTGAGGATCTCCTGCGAAGTGCGTGGGCAAGTGGCCTGAAGGGAACTGATGTGAATGGTCTCCAGGGGGCATGGGGAACCCCGCACCTGAAATAAGGAAAAGAGGAAGTGAATATGCCCACAGCCCGGGAGGGGTGGCAAGGACCTCTACAGCTCCTGCTGGCTCGGGTCCGAGAATTCCCTTAAAAAATATAATTCTAGAAAGAGGGCTGTGGGGGACTGGTGGGAAAAGTCCAGCCCAGACATTCTCTCAGGAAAGGAACGAGCCAAGTCATGGTGAGTTAAAATCTGGATCCCTCATAGTAGGGGAGTAAGGCCTGGCAAGGTATTTAAAAACATTCTTCAGGCGATTCTGGTGGAGAGGAGAGAACTAAGTGGCTCCACCGCTCCGTGCCCTGCTGCTTAGGGGCTTTCATGGAGCCAGCGGCGAAGGACAGGACCCTAAACACGCACTTCAGCTCTGGGAGAGGGGAAAACCAACGGGCTTTCCAGGTATGGCTTGGCAACGTGTCCGTTCCCATGGCATGGGTCCGGGCTCCTGGCCCGGGACAGGCGAGCCTCAGACGGGAGGAGACCTGGAGCGGATGGGAGAGCTGGTCAGGTAGGTGGTGTAGGGACTGTCCCCGAACACGTTGGCATAGGACGACTTGAGGAACTGCACGTAGTTCTGCATGCTGCGGTTGGTGCTCTCCGACTGGTCCAGGCGGTCCTTCAGGTCCTGCAGCCGGCTCTGGTAGCGGCGCTCCGCCTGCGAGGACAGCGCGGGTCAGTATGTGAGGTGCCCAGCACAGATAGGCCCAGTGCAACCAGGGGCTCTCTTAGTGTGGCCAGGGGCTGATGGGGAGGAGGATTGGGGAGTGACTGCTAATGGGTATAGAGTCCCTTTTTAAAAATATACTAAACTTGTTGCCGAAACCGGTTTGGCTCAGTAGTAGAGCGTCGGTCTGCGGACTGAAAGGTCCCAGGTTCAATTCCGGTCAGGGGTGTGTATAATACATTGGTTGCGGGCACATCCCTGGTAGGGGGTGTGCATGAGGCAGCTGGTCGATGTTTCTCTCTCATCAACGTTTCTAGCTCTCTAGCTCTCTCCCTTCCTCTCTGTAAAAAATCAATAAAATATATTAAAAATAAAAAAATAAAAAATAAAAATAAAAATATACTAAACTTGTACAACTCTGACTATACTGAAAACAACTGAATGATGCAGTTTAAGTTTGTATAAAAGTGATTATCATGGTATGTAAAATGATATCTTAAAGCCTTTAATAGAATTTGGCTCAGTGGATAGAGCAACAGCCTGTGGACTAAAGGGTCTCAGGTTCCATTCTGGCCAAGGGAACATGCCTGGGTTGCAGGCTCCATCCCCAGGAGGGGGTGTGCAAGTGCAGCTGATCAATGATTCTCTCTCATCATTGATGTTTCTATCTCTTTCTCCCTCTCTCTCCCTCTCTGAAGTCAATAAGTTAAAAAATAAAAATTAAAAAATAGAATTATTTTAAAAAACAAATAAATAAAATGAAAAGGATCTGCCTGGGGTTATCCTTCGGGGATGAGGAAGTGATCAGAGAAAAACTAAACCATGACCTTTTCATAAAATAGCAAAACACCTTGCCCTGCGAGTCCCAGGAGGCCAAAAGTTCCATCCGCTCCCATCTTCTCTGCCCTCTGCCCTCTGCCCTCTGCCCTGTGCCCCCAGCCCGACTCACATCGTCTCGGCTCCGCCGCAGCTGGGTGAGCTCCGTCTTGGTCCTGCTCAGCTGCGTCTCGAGGTCCAGGATTTTGTTCTGGGCCGCCCGCTCCTTGGAGGCCGCATGCTCCTTGGTCTGCTCCACCTGCCGGAGGGTGGAGGCGCCCCCTGGGTGAGCACCCAGCCTCTCCCCTCTCCCCTCTCCGTCTCCAGGGCCACACAGCACATCACCACGGGAGTTCTTCGGGGCCTCGGGGAGGGAGCTAACCATGGGAGCACCTCAGCATCGTCTTTACTGCCCTTTCCCAGCACCCCTGAGTCACCACCACCTACGATGTGACAAGCCTGAGCCCCAGGCGGGCAACAATTAAATGAGTAATCCTGAGTCAGGTGTCAATCCTTCCCAATAATGGCTCATTGGATCCTTCTGGTGAATTCACGAGGCAGGTACTCCTCTAGGCCAGGCATCTTCAAACTGCGGCCCGCAGAGGAGTCTGATCCGGCCCGCCAGGTTTTTTGGGCAGTGAGCGCAGCCGAGGTGTTACAGTAGGAATTAGTAGTTCATATAGTCCGGCCCTCCAGCTCTCTGAGGGACCGTGATCTGGCCCCCACTTTAAAAAGTTTGAGGACGCCTGCTAGGCTAAGGTGACCAGACATCCCGATTTTTAACAATTTGTCCCGCGTCCCGCGGTGTTTTAAAAAAGTCAGGATTTTTGCAGAAGCCGGTTTGGCTCAGTGGTAGAGCGTTGGTCTGCGGACTGAAGGGTCCCAGGTTGGATTCCAGTCAAGGGCGTGTACATTGGTTGCGGGCTCATCCCTGGTAGGGAGTGTGCAAGAGGCAGCAGGTCGATGTTTCACTCATTGATGTTTCTAACTTTCTACCTCTCTCCCTTCCTCTCTGTAAAAAATCAATAAAATATATTTTTTTTAAAAGAAGGGAAAAAAAGTCCCGATTTTTGTAAAACGCCGAGGCACAACTTGTTAAAAATCGGGACTGTCCCGCCAAAAGCGGGATGTCTGGTCACCTTACTCTAGGCCCGTTTTTAGATGGGAAAATACGCTCAGAGAGATTATATGGTTTGGCCAAGATCACGGAGTCGGTGAGTAATGGACTTGTCACTCACCTGCCTCCTAGCGTCTTCAATGGCGCTCTCCAGCTGCCTCGCCAGGGACCCACACTCCCGTGTTTTCTCCTCCAGCCGCAGCTGGGACTGGTGGATTGCCTCCTCCCTCTTGGCAATCACCTGTAGGAACTCGATATTCTGGGCATTGGTCGCCTCCAGTTTCCTAGGTGAAAGCACTCAGTCAGACCCTGCTCATGCCCACTCCTGCTCTGCTCCACCCTGCCGGGGGCTGCACCCACCCGGACCAGGGCTTTCGCACTCAGGCAATCTCCGAGGAGCCACGGGGATAAACCAGAGGAACCTGCTGAGCAGCCAGGTGGCAAGGAATGGCAGCGGGAGCACTGGCTGGAGAACGGGGTGAAGAGCAGGAGAAGGAAGCAGTGACCGCGGTTGTGCTAAGTGTGCACATCTCCATGTAATAAATATAGCAACGGGCAGCTCGGGAAGCTGGGATCCCTTACCCTCCCCCGCTTTCAGATGAAGAAACTCAGCCTCAGATGTGAAGTCATTGGCCCAGTGTCAGCACAACTCATGCCCTCACTCCTGTTCCCTGCTGCCTCCTGCAGCAAAGGGACTTCAGCCGGACCACTCATAACTCGCGTGACCAGCCGTGGGCAGCAGTGACCATCCCGATATGCAAGCGCAGTCGCCACTGCACTTCCGGAACACGCTCCCTGTAAGGAGCTCTGCGGGTCCTGCCGAGGTCGGCTGGCTGGCATCGCAGAGAGGTGGGGCCCGAGACCAGCTGGTTCAAGTTTCTACCTCCCAGGGCCGCAGGCCTTTCAGCTCCGAAACAAAGGCTCAAGCCCTCATTTCCCAGTCGCTAGACGCTCTGGAGGAAGGCAGGAGGCTAAGCGGCAGCTTTGCCAGGCACCAGCTGAGTGACCTTGGGCAAGTCACTGAACCTCCCCCGGAGCGCAGTTCCCGCATTTAAACTGGGATGATGCCAACTACACCCTATCTGTACTGTACATCTGTGTGCCAGGTGATGTGCCGAGCCCTTTGAAGCTTATCTCATTGAAGACTCACAACAACCCCATGTACTACACTATTTTCCCTACCTTGATCCCTTTCTCAAGAGTAGTAATCAGCCCTAACTGGTGTAGCTCAGTGGATAGAGCATCAGCCTGTGGACTGAAAGGTCCCGGGTTCGATTCCAGTCAAGAGCATGTACCCTGGTTGCGGGCACATCCCCAGTAGGGGGTGTGCAGGAGGCAGCTGATCAATGTTTCTCTCTCATCAATGTTTCTAATTCTCTATCCCTCTCCTTTCCTCTCCTTTCCTCTCTTAAAAAAAAATCAATAAAATAGATTTAAAAAAGAAAGATAAGTAAATCAGAGGTTCAAAAGGATTAAATAATGGACCCAAGGCCAGGGCTTCCGATTACTAAAGGTGTAGTATTCGCCAAAACCGGTTTGGCTCAGTGGATAGAGCGTCGGTCTGCAGACTGAAGGGTCAAAGGTTTGATTCCGGTCAAGGGCGTGTACATTGGTTGCAGACACATCCCCGGTAGGGGGTGTGCAGGAGGCAGCTTGTCGATGTTTCTTTCTCATCGATGTTTCTAGCTCTCTGTCCCTCTTTTTCTCCCTTCCTCTCTGTGAAAAATCAATAAAATATATTTAAAAAAATAAAGGTGTAGTATTCATCCTACGTCCATAAGGGAAGAGTGAGAGTGCTTCTGGGAAGGGTGATGGGGAGCACAGAGCAGAATGGGGAGGAAACGCCCTGCGGGTTTGCTTGGACCAAGTGTGCCTGGCAGTGGTCCTGCGGGCGGTCTGATGTTGACCACACTGCTCTGGAGCATCACCCGGCAGGAGAGCAGCTTCCTCTCTCCCCCGATGCTTACCACTGCGCTCCCAGCAGCTTCTCCTCTGAGGTCTGCCTAGTACCTTCCAGCACACTAAGCCCAAAGCAGCTAAGCGGCTGAAAGTCTCAGGTCCTAGGAAGAGGACAGAGTTGGAACCGAGTGCCTCTAACCTCTCCAGTTCATCCACCTTCAGACTCAGCTGTTTATTTTCCTTCTGGGAAGCCTGGTGTTTCTCTCTCGCCATCTCCAGCTTGTCCCCCTGATGCTCGATCTAAAATGACAGGAACAGACTGGTTTACGAGAGAACTTCTGGTGCGGCCCTCGCTTCTCCTGCGACCTGTTATCCACACCCAGGAGGGGCATGCTGCCCTCAGCAGGCATCCAAGTCTCAACACCTAACCTGGAGGAGAGAGGAGAGCAGGGACAGGTTAGGCCCAGCTTGCCCACACCCAGAGCCAGGTTTGATCCTGCAGAGCCACGTCGACGCTTTCTTGATCGGGAGACCGTTCAGCGGGCTCCGGGGCAGACAGGAGAAGGCGGAAGCAGAGGGCAGGCCCACACGACACACCAGGGAGCCTTGTACCCATTATTTGCCAGTGTGCTGACTGCATTCCCCCCTTCATTGGGGCCAAGTGCGGGCAAGGCAAAAGGAAAGCTATCAGTTCTTTCAGGCTGGCAAGTGCAAGAAGTTATCCAGAGGGACGCTCTCCAGACCTCAGGTATCTGGGCTGCAAGGCCCCAAGATGCTCAGGTCCAAGATAATGAGGTAATTGAGACACGGGCTTGGGAACCAGACCGAGCTGGCTGGGTCCCAATCCCTGTTGATTAAAGATGGGCTCTGTGACCTCAGGAAGCTCCTGCTCCCTCTCTGCCCTGGGCTGCTTTCTGTAAAATGGGCGATCAACCTTACAAAGCCCTAGGAGGAGGAGAGGATGGTGGAGCACAGGGCATGTGCTCTAGCGCTGGTAGCTATTATTACTGCAATGAAGCAGGGCCAGAGAGGGAAAGGCTTGCCGAGGTCACACCGCAGAGGAGAGGCATCGGAGCATGGCTCCCGGTACCCAGAGGGCACTGCTTCTGGGCGGAAGGAGCCTCTTTCAGGACAGACTCTCAGGCAATGGCTCTGCCGAGTAGGGAAGCAGCTGAAGCAGGAAAGTGGGGAAAGGACCCCGCGCTCGGTGCCTGTGGGCGGAGGCTGAGGACAGCAGCAGAGTGGGAAGGGCAGGGGCAGTGCTGGGGGAGGGGTGACAGCAGGAGGGCCCAGCAGCGCCAGGGAGTGACGGCTCCTATGACTAGAATCACTTGGTGCGAACACGAAGCATTTGGCACACCAGACTTTTATTTCACAGCACTGATGATAGCTCTCTTTTCAGAAACGGCAGCCAAGAAAAAAGAAGTGGTCCTCCCATGGGGGGCGTGCAGCTCATCTTGGTAAGCGGGCCCCTGCTCGGGCCAGTTCGTGGGACCCTTTCTGCCAGTCCCTTACCCGGCTGCGCAGATCTGAGATGATGGCTGAGAGGTCGATGTTCTTCCTCTCGTAGCCCTGCAGCTGGTCTTGGCACTCTGCAAGCTTAGACTCGGTGATCTTGAGGATGTCAGGCAGCTGCTGCAGGTCAGCCAGCTGGGACTGGAATTGCCTACGTGCCTGGGGTGGGGGAGGTAAAGCCCACTGTTGGGAAGGGCCCAGCTGCTGAAGGGTAAGAGTGCAGCCTGCCCTCCCGCAGGCCACTGAGGGTGTCCAGTCACCATCAAATGCCACCACCAGCACCCAGGCACTGTGCTAAGAGCTCTATGAATTGCTCGTTTAATTCATACAACCTGTGAAGGAGGTGCTTTCCCCATATGTGGACCTTAAGGATGAAAGGCTCATTTGCCAATGGTCACTGAGCAAGAGCCAAGACTAAAGCTTAGTTTAGCTCCCAAGCCCCTAGAAAGGCGACCACAAAGCTACAGGCAGAGGGAAGGGAAAGAACTGTCTCAGCCCCCCTGCATTAATTCACAGGGAGACTGAGGACTAGAGAAGGCGGTGACCTGCCCCCGGTTATGCAACAAGTCCGTGGCCGAGCCTGGACTCGGCCAATCTCTGAGGTTACTATTAAAATGATTGTTTGCTTCTAGACAGCCAAGCCAGCTCTAGACGGATAAGGCTCTTTGGGGAACAGGGTAGGAGGCACAAAACAAAGACAACATGCAGAACGAAACAGGCATGCCTAAGACACGGCGTATCTCTGGATTTGAAGGAAGTTGGAGAATGAAAAGAACCAGGAGGGAGAAGGAGCTGAAGAAACATAAGTGAGGAGAGATAATGTAGGGAAGGCCAGCCCAGCAATAAGAAATTTTGTTCATCTTTGTTGTCCACACCAGGGAAGAGCAAAGGCCAAGAGAGACAGACTGATGGACACAGAGCTGAGTGAGGAAGAAAGCAAGGAAGGGGAGCAGTACCGCTTCAATCTCTTTGTTCATCTCATCTTTAAGGATCTTGTTCTCTTTGTCGCAGCGTTCCAGCTGGGCAGCTACCTCATCGGCCTCTAATCTGGTCTTCAGCACCTAGGGACCGACAAAGCATCAGGCGGGCTTGGGCAGAGCCAAGTTCTGATGGAAAAAACCTCCCACACCGAACGCCTCCTGGGCAACCCCCAGCAGCTGAGAGGTGCTGCCCGTACAGGGCAGGGGCACTTGAGAGACCCACCTGACTCTTATAGCTGTCAATCATCCCCTCATAATTCTTAGCCGATGCCTTCAGCTGCTGGACCTCGAGGTGCGCTTGGTTGAGTTTGTCCTCCATTGGAGCGAAGCTAGCCTGGAAGAGATAGGTGGCCATGTGAGTAACTAGCAAGGTCCAAACAGGTAACCATCTCACCTTCAGCTCCTCCTCCCAGGGGCCAGCAGAGGGAAGCCCCTTCTATTCAAACCCACATCAGAGAGCACCAGGGCAAGAGTCCTAGGGTGTTCAACTCAAGTGAATATAGAGACAAATAAGGGACACGTGTTTTCTTGTTCTCATTCCAAAAGCAATAATAAACAGTAAAGAAAATGGAGATAAGACCAAGAAAAAAACGAATCAGGATGCAGGGTACCTTGGTTTATGACTGTATGTTAACAGTTGGGTAGCAGTTTTAATTTTCAACAAGAATGGGACTACACCAGTGGTCGGCAAACCGTGGCTCACAAGCCACATGCGGCTCTTTGGTCCCTTGAGTGTGGCTCTTCCACAAAATACCATAGCCTGGCTGAGACTATTTTGAAGTAGTGGCGTTAGAAGAAGTTTAAGTTTAAAAAATTTGGCTCTCAAAAGAAATTTCAATCGTCGTACTGTTGATATTTGGCTCTGTTGACTAATGAGTTTGCCAACCAATGGACTATACCATACTTATTGCTTTGCAATGTACTTTTTAAACAATTATGTTATGAACTAGTTCTGAGGTCAATAAATGTCCTGCAACCCAAATACTCACCTTAGCAGATGGGACAAAACAAATCATGTATCTCAATATAATAAAATAATAAGCAGTCATTAGAAGAAATCAAGCTTTAAAAAAAAAGACCTAAAAAGACATCCATGAGATATTGTTGATTGAGGAAAGCAGGCTGCAAAATAATGCATGAATGGGTGTGCATGTGTTTGAATATGTATGTTAGTATGTGGGGGAGGGGCCGTGGAAAAATACACATCCACAGTTAACAGAGACCTTTACTTCTTATATCACGTTTCTGTAATGTTACATTTTTAGTATGATTTAGTAGATTTTACTTTACTATCCTATCTAATAAAAGAGTAATATGCAAAATTAACAATCACTCCACTACACCCACAAGCCATGCTCACCAGCCAATCAGGAGCAAGTATGCAAATTAACCCAACCAAGATGGCTGTGGCCATGGAGCTAGCAGGAGGCTTGGGTTTCCCTGGCAATGGAGGAAGCCAAGCTTTCCAAACACACTGGCTGGCCCAAGCCTCTACTCAAGGCTACAAAGTTTCAATTATTGAAGATAAATAAATTCCAGATACCAGGACCTCCGCTTGGGTTGCTGGGGGGTGTGGCTGGTTTGCAAACCACCATAGGCCCACCACCCAGGCTGCCCATGCCCCAAGGGAACCCCCACCCTGATCCGAGACACCCTTCAGGGCAAACCAGCTGGCCCCCACACCAGGTCTCTATCCTATCTAATAAAAGAGTAATATGCAAATTGACCATCATTCCAACACACAAGATGGCTGCCCCCATGTGGACACAAGATGGCTACCACAAGATGGCCAGCAGGGGAGGGCAGTTGAGAGGGACCAGGCCTGCAAGGGAGGGCAGTTGGGGACAATCAAGCCTGCAGAGGAGGGCAGTTAGGGGTGACCAGGCTTGTAGGGAAGGGCAGTTAGGGGCAAACAAGCTGGCAGGGGAGCAGTTAGGCATCCATCAGGCTGGCAGTGGAGTGGCTAGGGGTGATCAGACTGGCAGGCAGAAGCAGTTAGGGGCAATCAGGAAAGCAGGCAGGTGAGCAGTTGGGAGCCAGCAGTCCTGGATTATGAGAGAGATGTCCGACTGCCCATTTAGATCGGGTCTAAACTGGCTGAGTGTCATGTTGGGCATTTTACACGCATCACCACATTCTCACAAGGATTTCATCTCCTCCCACTAAGGAACTGCAGCAACCAAGGATGAGATGTCTCAGCCAGGTCCCGGAGCTAGTAAGAAGCAGAGGCTGGACTTGCATCTGGGTAGTAGGTCTTAATTTAAGTCTCTCAGACATTGCTTTTACTTTTTTTAAAAATTGATTTCAGAGAGGAAAGGAGAGGGAGAGAGATATATAAACATCAATGATGAGAATCACTGATCGCCTGCCTCCTGCACACCCCCTACTGAGGATCGAGCCCTAACACAGACATGTACCCTTGACCGGAATCGAACAGGGTACCCTTCAGTCTGCAGGCTGATGCTCTATCCACTGAACTAAACTGGTTAGGGCCTAAAGTTGTTTTTTGTTTCGAGGTCACCCCAACCTAAATTAATAACTGTTAAAAATATAATTGTGTTTTATAAGTTAGCTAATTTAGAGCTCCAGAGGGTCTTCTCATCTTAATTTTGTTTTCCTGCCTCTATGTGGAAAAGCCAGTTTCACTGGTTAAAAGTGTGGCCATTCATCCCTCTGCTCCTCCAGGCCCTGTGAGACTGCCACGGTCCTCTCCGGAGACCAACCAGGCACCACAGCCATCAGCCCCTCTGCCATTCCCCATCTGCCAGCCCAGCTCTCTCACAGACCTTCAGCCTCTCGTTCTCTAGTTTAAATGCAGAATACTCGGCAGTCTGTCGGTGTAGTCTCTCCACCAGGCTGTCCCGGTCTTCCCGCATCTTCTCCTCCAAGGTTTGCTGCTGGTTCACGAGATCTGTCACTCGGCTGGAAGGTCACAGAGTGAAAGCAGACAGGGAGAATCAATGGCACAGCTTCTGAGAAGCCCAGGTCTTTGTGTGGAGTGGAGTCAAGTGTTCCTATCCAGGCCATGTCCCACCTTTTGGCCCCTGCCTGCTCCCCAATATCCACTCTGAGAAGCAGCTGATGTCCTGCCCTGGCAGTGCTGCTTATGGCATTCCCCTGGATCCCACTCTGATAACAACCTTTGAGATTTGTCTCCCATACCAACCCCTCAAAAAGCCTTCTCCATCCTGGCTTCCCACGAGGCTGAGACACTTCCTGAAGTCAAGGACCAGAGACTTGATCCTGTCCCAGCTCCCACAGCATCCCGTGTCTCCCAGCCAATCAGGCCTTAACGTCAGGACAGAACTCCTGGCTTGGTGGGCAGGGATACCACACCCTAGGCCCGCCTATCCCTCAGGCACACATCACACAGGTTCAGTGTCTCCCAGGCAAGGACAGGTGTCCTGTTGGCTTGTTCACGTGTGAACATTCACCTAGCTCAGCAGGCATGGCAATGGATGTATATGAAACAGGGAAAGAAGTCAACTCGGCAGGCAGCTGCCCGCCTGTGCTCTAGCCCTTTGCCTTCCCCTGTCACTGAGCAGGGCAGGCATCCCACCCTCAGAGCAGCACTGGCGTTCACAGATGCTCCTTGGCCATCCTGACCACAGACCCGATACAGAACCTTTCTATGCTGTCCGCTCTCAGTATCGATCAATTATGGTTCGGTCAGCACTGACTGGGCCCAAGCAAACACATCATGTTGTTTTACCTGGCAAACTCCTACTCACCCTTAAAACCTAGCTCAGACTCCCTTCCTCAGGGCATCTCTCCCCTGGACCATACAGCCTTCTATCTTAAGATCTGTTTTCTCCCATTAGATGGAGACCTTTCTGAGGGCAGCGCTTGGCATAGGGGCTGGCACATAGCAGGTTCTCAAGATATGTTCGCTAAGTTGAGTTGAAGACAACAGAAGACACTTCCTCAGGGAAGACTTTGCTGACCTGGGGACCAAGTCAGTCCCCTGTGGCCAGGTCTTGGCAGCCCCATCGCCTCCATTTGAACACAGTCTGTAACCTCAATGAGAGCAGAGCAGCATTTGTTGTTTTTACTGCTGTGACCCTAAAGGCCAGCACATAGCCTGGGATACAGGAGATGCTCAATATTTTTAACGGAGTGAACACGTGAACATAGCTGACACTGAGAATGACTGAATAGTCACTGGAGAGTACACAGCCCATAACTCCGATGTAATGACTGGCTGGCAAAACAGTAGAGACATAAGGATTGCCAACCATCCCACCCCCAAGAGCAGGAGTGAGGTGCCCAGGGGCCAGTGCCCATTTCCTGTGGTGTGCAGATCTGCAGAAGCTTGGCCTGCTTGGGACAGGACCATGGGTACCGGGCCTGGAGCCAGGATCTGGAGTCCAACTAGAAAGCCCACATCTCAGTGCTGCCCACATCTCAGTCCAGTGCAGCCCTTGACCGGAGGAGACCAGATGGCAGCCATATGAGTGACGTGACTGCCTCGGGTCGCCAGGCTCCTCCCGCCTCCCTCAGTAGGCCCGCGTGCCCTCTGCCCTCTCCCAACACAGACATACTCATTCAGGACAATAATTTCCAGCTCGAGGTCCCCCTTGTCTTTCACAACTTGGTTGTAGCGGCTCCTCCATGACTCCAGAGTGGATAAAGCTTCAGCAACATAAAGATCCTAGGGACACGGGACAGCACGGCCCATCAGCCTGGTGTCAGTGTTGAGGCCACGGGAGCTGGGGCTGGGTCACCCTGGCCAGCCCCAACCCTCCCTCCTGCAAGCCCTCTCTAGAGAGCACTGGGAGTGACAGGGGAGGCCAATTGATGCTTTTAGATTTCCAACAGTCACAGGCACCCTGTTTGCAAATCCTTCTTAATCACCATTCCTACCCACATCGAAGGCTGAATTGTCCAGTCATCTCCAGCCAGCCTTCCTTTATCTCCCTTTACCCACTTAATCCCCCTCTACCTCTCCACCAGCTGTCCATCCAATCAGCCAGTGCGTTTCCCCTCGGTTCACCCACCAGCCACCTCTCCAGCGTGTCCTCCTCCATCCACCACACCACCTGCATCAGCCGCCATCACTGCCCACCCCCTCCGCCTCCAGCAGCTCCTCCGGGAGGCCTGTTACCTTGTCCGCAAGTTGCACGTGCAGCTGCTCAGCATACTCCTCGCTCTTCTCAGCTCGTTCCTTCTGGGCTCGGATGGCCTTCTTTAAAGACTCTTTGTCTCGATCTCCCTTTTGCTTCAATTCCTTCAACTGCTCCATGATGGCCTCCACTTCTGCTTTGTGCTGGTTTCCACTGCGTTCCAGGTTCTGGGAGGGGAGGAGAGGGGGAGGTCCGGGGAGCAGAGCGAAAGGAAAGCGAGGAAGTGAGGAAGTGAGGGAGAGAGTCAAAGGGAGAGAGGGAGAAAGGGGACCGGTGAAAAGGGAGAATGGGGGAGAGGGGGGAAGAATGAGTTACAAACTGGGGTGTGTGTGTGTGTGTTAGGGCTCCCCTAACATAGACTGGAGACAAGGGCCCTTCCCAAGCTCGCCACAGCACCTCCCTGGATCACTGAACCCATCAGGTCTTATGTCATAACTCTTCTGGAACCTTCCCTTGAACTCCCAGCATAGTCGGAGATCTCCCTGATACTCAGCAGGGCTGTGACTTTAGCGAGTCCCCATTCACAGATGCCATCAGCATCTGAGACCATCCTTCCTCCCCATGGGTAGTTAGGAGAACCGAGGGCCCAAGGGATGAAGTGATTGGCTTGGGAGCATGAAAATCAACCCAGTCACTGCTGGGAAGGACACTCAAGACCCCCAGGTCCACTGCTCTGGCCACTGTCCCAGAGTCTCCCTGAAGCACAAGTGCTTTGGTAGCAGCTGCCCCAAAACCTTCCTGAGTGTGATAGGCGTGGCCAGACAACCGCCCTTGAACTGCCAAGCGCCTGCCCCCAATTCCCTCCCCACCCCTGCTGGGGCTAGCAGGTACCTTGATCTGCATACACAGGCGACTGTTCTCTGCCTCTTTGCACCGAAGCTGTGCCTGCAAATGCCCACGCATGGACTCCATGGACTTGGAGAGCTCAGATGCTGTCTTTGCTTGAGCCTTTGGACAGATGGAGAAAGACAGAGCCAGAATTTGAACCCAGGCCTCCAATTCTAGAGCGCACCGTATCCACCGAGCTCTATGGCCAGGAAGAGGGAGCAGCCGTTGGGGATGGTACCTTCTCACATTGTATTTCCTGGAGGAGCTCTTCCACCTCCTTGTCCTTGTCTTGCAGCAATAACAGCAGCCGCTGGAGAGAACACACAGGCATGAGCTCCGTGGGAAGGGCGAGGCGGCCCAGCCCAGAGAAGAGACACACTCCACGGTGTGCCTGGCCACCAGGGCCCAAGGACCCAAATATATTGGCCCATGTCATAGGGACCCTGGTGGGAAGCACCTAACATCTGTATAAACATTTAGGATGATACACATGCATTTATTAACTTAAAATAAAGTAACATTGTGGAAAACACTGAAAAACACACAAAAATGCTAAAGAACCCTATTCTCCCCAACCCAGACATTAAAGAAATTATATGCCCCCTAGCCGGTTTGGTTCAGTGGATCAAGCATCGGCCTGCGGACTAGTAACAGTTGCCAACCGTGACCCTTGGGCAACTGATAAGGTTGGCTATCGCTGGACTAAAGGGTCCCAGGTTCGATTCTGACCAAGGATATATGCCCAGGTTGTGGGCTTGATCCCTTCCAGCAGGGGGCGTGCAGGAGGCAGCCAACAAATGATTCTCTCTCATCATTGATGTTTCTATCTCTATTTCTCCCTTCCTCTCTAAAATCAATTAAAAAATAAAAAGTTGCCAAAGCCGGTTTGGCTCAGTGGTAGAGCATCGGTCTGTGGACTGAAAGATCCCAGGTTTGATTCCGGTCAAGGGCATGTACATTGGTTGCAGGCACATCCCCAGGAGGGGGCGTGCAAGAGGCAGCTGGTCGATGTTTCTCTCTCATCGACGTTTCTAGCTCTCTATCCCTCTCTCCTCCTCTCTGTAAAAAATCAATAAAATATATTTAAAAAAATAAAATAAATAAATAAATAAATAAAAAGTTACAATATATACTCTCGGGTTTCGGTACCAAAAAACAAAACAAAACAAAAACAATAACAAAAAAGAAGTTACATGCTTTGCCCTGGCTGGTGGAGCTCAGTGGTAGAGATCACCCACATACTGAAAGATCCCAGGTTCAATTCCTGGTCAAGGGCACGTACCTGGGCTGCAGGTTCGATTCCTGGCTCCCAGTTGGTTTTGTTTTTAATATATTTTATTGATTTTTTACAGAGAGGAAGGGAGAGAGATAGACTTAGAAACATCGAGGAGAGAGAAACATTGACCAGCTGCCTCCTGCACACTCCCTACTGGGACTCTTGACTGGAATCGAACCTGGGACCTTTCAGTCCCCTGGTTCCCAGTTGGGGTGCATGTGGGAAGTAACCAATCAATGTGTCTCACATCAATGTTTCCCTCCTGAACCCTACCTTTCTCCTTCCACTCTCTCTAAAAACCAGTGGAAAAAAAATATCTTCAGATGAGGATTCACAACAAAAAAGCTACATGCTTCTTCTGTTCAGTAAATTACACTCCCATGCTACCATAATGTGATTGAATCTCACACACAGCTTTTGAAACAGCAGCTTCATGTTCCAAGTTACTAATGTATCACTATTTGACCAGGCTTGTCCAGCTGGCAATGCAGGTCTAGGCCAAAGCATCACTGCTGAACTCAGGGATGGTCAGTGAGGCATTGAGGGCCAAGGCCATACCTGGGAAGCATGCTGGGCACTAATATAGCAAAGGCTCCAGAAGGTTCCAGAGCTAAGAAACCTGCTGCACTTTTTGTTCCAGCCACTTGGCAGTTTCTCATAAATCTGGTTCTGAGTCACTCCCCACTTTTGTTTTGTAAATAAAACAGTTATTTCAATTTTAAGAGAACAATTTCACTATAACTAGTAAAAGTCACCCATTTAACATTTTGAGGAACCTAGGGTTCCATGGAGTAAATTCTGGAACATGCTGCCCCAGAAGGCGTTCCTAGAATTGGAATTGTTGAGTCAAAAAGTCTATACCTGCCCAGCCGAGTGGCTCAGGGGTTAAGCGTCTACCTATGAACCAGGAGGTCACGGTTCAATTCCCGGTCAGGGCACAGGCCCAGTTTGCAGGCTCAATCCCTAGTGGGCATGCGGGAGGCAGCTGATCCTTGTTTCTGTCATCCATGTTTCTATTTCTCCGTTTTTCCCTCTCCCTTCCTCTCACTCTAAAAATCAATAAAGACATGTTTATTTTTTTAAAAAGTCTGTACCTTTTGATGGCTTCTCCCTCCCTCCCCAGGGAAACAAAAGAAGGCAGGGCTCAGGGTAGAAGGAGCAGAAGCCTGGGCAGTGGAATGTTCTGAGAAAGAAGGCGCCAAGGTGGCGGTGCTATTAGCTCCCGGAAGGTCTAGGAAAGAGGCCGCCAAATAAGAGACTACGTGGCGCTGCTTTTGCCCTCTAGGGAAGAATGGACCATGCCTGGCAGCGTGGAAACACTGAAGTACAGTCACAGTGAAAGAAGGGGAGGAGGGCTGTGTTAGCTCAGTGTAAGGTCAGAGAAAGGGTCTTGGAGATACAGGTTCAGGTGGGAAGCGCAGGATGAGCTGCTGCTGCTGCTCGTAGATCCCTTGGTTGCAAGTTTGGTGGGGACCCTTAGAGGTTAGGAGAGCAAAGTAACATGCACACCTGAGAGGGAAGAAAGGTGTGGTGTGATCCAGACAGAGCCCATCCCTTTGGATGGCTTTTAATCCGTAACACAAATAGGGAAGTTTAGGTGCCAGACAGTCATGATTTGTCATTCCCTCCTCACCACCAGCTCTCAGGTTGGTGTCCCGCTTGGTGGCTCAAACTCTCAACTCATCAACTAGATAAGCCCAGGGGAACAGGTAGAACAGGGGACATCAGCCCATTACACAGACCATGAAACTAAGACCCAGAGGAAGGTCAGAGCAGGCTGCAGCTTTCCTGCCTCCATTCAGCACCGGCAGCTCTGTCGAGGCGACCACTAGAGCAGCAGGGGCGCTTGACGTACCGCTTTCTCGGAGTCTGCCTCCGCCAGCCGTTTCAGAAGTGTCCCTTGTTGCTCCATCAGCCTTCCGGAATCCTTCCAGGGAAGGCAAAGGGAAAGCCAAGTCATTAAGCGATAAACCCAGGTGGCTTACTTCTATTGATTCTTTCTCTTTTCCAAAATCACACTTCCAGTTATTAAGGTAATGAATTCTTCCTCATTATGAAATATTAGTGAGCAGATAAAGCTCATCCCCCTCACTGTTAATAGTGTCTCGCCCATCCTTCCTCTATGCATTTGTTTAAGGACACGTAGAGATATATTATCTTTTGGGGAGTAGAAAGAGATTCGTGTGTAAGTTTACCAAATTGTTATTATACTGTTTTTTTTTGTGCTACAACTTGATTTTTTAAAATAGTTTTATTAAGATATCAATTCAGATACCATACAAGTCACTCAATTTAAAATGTACAATTCAATGGTTTTTGGTACAATTCATATTAATTTTTTTTAACGCGGTAAAATACTTATAACACACACTGTGCCATGTTAGCTATTAAGTCTAAAACTCTGTGGCACACAGAACATTCTGAGGCAATCCGCACTACCATCTAGTTCCGGAACAGGCGCATCACGCCAAACGGAGAGCCTGGACCGGTTAGGCCGTCAGCCTCCATTTCCCCTCCCGCCACCTCTCACCGGCTCTCTGTCTCTCACGTGCCGCTGCTTTATTTTTAACCGCTCCCCATAACCTCTGGTGATAAGGTTGCTCACAGGTTTTGCAACTAAAATAGACACCACGGTATGAATGGGGGACGAGGGGGGGGGGGGGGGAGAATGGTAAGATATGTACAGATAATAATTTAATAAAAAGTAAAATAAAATAGCCGAAACCGGTTTGGCTCAGTGGATAGAGCATCAACCTAGGGACTGAAGGGACATGGGTTCAATTCCGGTCAAGGGCATGTACCTTGGTTGCGGGCATATCCCCAGTGGGGGGTGTGCAAGAGGCAGCTGATCGATGACTCTCATCGATGTTTCTAACTCTCTATCTCTCCCTTCCTCTCTGTAGAAAATCAATAAAACATATTTAAAAAAATAAATAAAATAAAATAGACACCACGGGGCATGTACCAACAGGAGGCTTTCTTGCCACAAATCAGAGGTAAAAACCACCGGGAACACGGAGCTAGAAATAAAGGTTATTACGCTTTCAAGAAAAAAATTTTGCTATAACTAGTACCATTCATAGAAATATAGTCTAGAAACTCTTAAGCCCACGAGGATAGTGTACACTGGGTTCTCAAATAACACCACCTGTGACAGCAAAGATCTGAAAGTAGGTCTCCACCAACAGAAGAATGGAAACACAAAGGGTGGTATTGTCATAAGATAGGACATAGCAGTGAAAATTAATGACCGTAAGCACAAGGATAAAAACGGGTGAATCTCATAAAAATATTGAGTGAGACAAGCAAGTTCAACAGAATGTGTGGAATAATACCATGTATGTAAAGTTTGAAAACATGCTCAACAATACTAGCTGTTGCTTAAAGATACATACTTAAATGAGAAAACTATCAGATTTGAGATAAAAAAGCTTCAGGAAGGAAGATGAGGGGTTACTGTCAAAGGAGACACAGAGAGACTTAATGATGTGGAGGAGGTTTTGTTTGGAATGCTGAACACATTATTACTCATTTTACACATTCATTTTAAAAAGTAAAAACGAGAAGTTGACAATATCGGGACAAAAAGACAGTCAACTAAGAAAAGGCTCATCATTTCAACGCTAGGGGTTTTGAGACCTTCGGTAACCCTTGGTTTGACCCAAACAGGAAGATGGGTGTTTATAGCTGTCAGTCTTTTATATAACATGAAGCACATTCCACTGACCATCTTTTAAGAGATGAAGTGATAGCACACAATGTGTGTCCGCCAGCCGTTAGTCTTTCCTCTCCTTCCTCAAAGCACAGGTCTAGTCCTCTCCCGTTTTGCTGCACGAGCTCTGAAACAGGCTCAACTCCTCCCCGACTCCCCCTGCCCTCCTCCTGACTCCCAGGTCCTTCCTGTGCAGCCCAGCCCGGCGCCCACGTCTACCAGGGGCGGACACTCAATGTGAGGGATTTGGTCAAATCTTCCCACAGCCCTCTCAGGCCAGTCACCAGCAGTATTATTTGTTCACAGACGATGAGACTGAGGCTCAGAGAGGATGGGCACGGGGCGCTGGAGGGACGGATCGGAGTCAGGCGCCCCCGGCTGGGGCTGGGGCCGGGAGCTCACCTCTTTAGAGTGCTGATCCTTCAGAAGGTCTCGAAGGGTGCGGTTGGTCTCCTCAAATGTGCTTAGCTTCTGCAGGAGAAGTTCCTTCTGCCTCGTCAGGGTGTTGATGTCCGTGCAGGTCATTTGTTTTTCCTGGAAGACAGCAATAAGTCTTACATGGTACAGGGAGAGAAGGGAGGAGCTGGCAGAGGCAGGCCACACCAGGACTTAAGAGGTACGGGTGCCGGGAAACCCAGCAAAGAGCTGGGCTGTGTACGGGGCCAGGGTGGTGAGGACAGCTTCCTGGAGGTCCGAGACCTGGAAGGATGGGCAGGATCTGAGCCTGCTCGTGGCCACAGTGGGGAAAGCCTGGGTGGGTGAGTGCAGTCAGGGCAAACGTCTAGGAGGAAGCACAGGACACCACCTGGCGGCTGATACTGTACTTGCAGGAATCAGATGGTGGAGTGATTCCCAAGAGACCCATGATGAGATCTCCTCAGAGGCCCTGGCCACCAGAAGTCATCCTTGAGGGTCTGGCCCTGGCCCTCTGAGTGGGGGATGGGAGCTGAGTTCAAGGTGCCCTTCCCCCGCCTAGAGATGTCACAAAGCCAGCCTGATGACTGCGTAGAGCCCCCACCCTAGCTTGTGGCTGCCCCTCCTCTGGGCCCAGCCGCAGGGCCAGGTTGCTCTGCCTGCCACTCACCGTCTTTAGCTTTCCGATGGTATCCTTCAGGGCCATGACTTGCTTGGCAGCGGCTGCCCCATCCATTTCCGCCTCCACCAGTTTGGACATGAGGCACTCCTTCTCCTGCTGGAGGTGTTTCTTCTGAAGCCTGGGGCCAGAAAGGAGGGCTCTGAGCCTCTCAGGCCCCAGGAGCCCGGAGCTCTGAGGCTCGCCTCACAATGCCCTGTGGGCCTCATCTCCCAAAGAACGGTGGGGGAGGGGGGACAGGTAGCCCTCTGGTCCGAGTGGCCTAGAAAGACACCTGGACACCGAAGCAGGGCGTCCATCCAGGTCACATGATGCCACCTACAGCCCTGCTTGTCCGGCCCCTGGCCACTGCCCTGGCCTCATAACCATCTTCAGATCAGCTCTGGAGCCCTCCCACCCTCTCTCCACACTGGAGCCAAATGTGGTCACACCACTTCCTGCTCTGAAAACCCTTCCCTGGCTCCCAATCGCCCTCCATGCAAACTCCTCAAACTCACTCCATGGCACCCCTTGCCTCTGCCCACCCACCCTCCTCACTCTGGCCTGATTTCTGCTTCTCAGTCACAGGAGCCTCCCATCTTGGGGCCCTCACACAAGATGTCCCCCAGCCTAACTTTAACCATCTACAGGACTCCCCTAAAATGTCCCTTTTCCCAGAGGCTCCCCTCACCCGCCCCCGCTCCGGGGGTTCCTCTCCCGAAGGGGGCAGGGCCGCCTTACATGGTGAAGTCCTTCTCCTCCTTGATGCGCTCGATGTTATGCCTCAGCACTGTGTTCTCATGCTCGGTCTCGGCCAGCTCATGGGCCACCTCCTCCAGCTCCTCCTTCCGCTCCTCCAGGAACCTCTTAGCCATCTGACGCTCACCCTTCTGCATCTTGACCTGTCCATGGGCATGCAGGTGGGCCGCTGAGGGCCGGCCCCTCCTCCCTGCCACATGTGAGGCCCACCTCTGAGTGAGGGCTACATGGTGCTTGGAGCAGCGGGTGAAATCTCAGCCACTGTCACAAAGACTCAGGGGAGATGCTCCCCTGCTCGTTTCCTCATTACTAAGGAAACCGAGTGGCTTGCTGGGCGGGGAAAGAGCGAGGCTATAAACTGTGCTTCAGCTGGAGGAGAGGTGTGACCAAAGGCCATGTGCCGGGGGCTACGGCGGAAGGAGGGGCTGCTGCCAGGCCACCCGCCCCAGGTTCTCCAGGAGGGCCCAGGGCCCCAGGACAGGGGGATTAGAGGCACAGGCACATGAGCAGTGAAGGCCCGGGCTTCACGCCGGCAATGCCAACTTCCTAACTGGGGACTGTGGTCTTCCGGGTTGTTTCCGTTCCCATTGCCACATTCCACCCAAAGACACAGTCCAGCAACTGAGGACTAACCATTTCCAAAATAGGGCCTCTACCACTACAGGTTCATCGGCATGTTAACATAGGCCATCCACTCAGAGCAGCAGGCGAGGTCAGGGTGTTCAATGGAGAGGGACCCAGACTGCCCTGGCTACCCTCCAGGGCATCCCAAGCTCTGGGCAGAGATGCGTGGGTGGCCCACAGAGAGGTGCCCACCGGGACCACCACCTCAGGCTCTGGCTGCCCCAGCCTCCCACATCCCTCACCTCAGATTTGAGACAACCAACTGCGTTCATTAGACTGTCAATCTTCTTATCATAATGGTTCATTTTACAGTGACCCGAATCGTCATCCTCTGTAGAGAGGTCACTTAACCGCATTACTGAGACCAGCTTTTCTGAAGATGGTGGCGTGATCTCCAGGCAGTGAGGTGGATTCTGATGGACAGGAGGGAGAACACAGGAACTCATGAGACAAATCCACAGCCATCAGCTCCACTGTACCCGCCCGTCCGCCGGAGGCAGGAAGAACCAAACTGCCTCCAGGCCAGCGCAGGGGCCCCGGGAGCAAGCACATGCCATTCCTACTTGATGGAATGCTCCTATCCTTGTTTGAATGTTTTTGAATATTTTCTAACACAGAGATAGTATTTTAAATAAAGAACATAAAGTGACAAAAACAGTCATTTCTGTGCTCGCTTCGGCAGCACATATACTAAAAACAGTCATTTCTAAAGTTGGCAAAAGTCTGGGGCAAGAAATGTTTTTATATACCTAGAGTGGAAGTGAAACATGTCAAAAGTTTTTAAAATAAATATGAATGCCCAATAGTAGATAGTTGTAAAGGTAACAAAATCTTTAATAAAAGACATTTTAAGGACAAGTGAGGGAGTTTAAATATTCACTAGATATTATATATGATGTTAAGAAATAGCTGAAATTGGTTTGGCTCAGTGGATAGAGCATTGGCCTACGGACTGAAAGGTCCCGAGTTCGATTCCGGTCAAGGGCATGTACCTTGGTTGTAGGCACATCCCCAGTAGGGGATGTGCGAGAGGCAGATGATTTATGTTTCTCTCTCATTGATATTTCTAACTCTCTCTCTCTCTCTCTTCCTCCGTGTAAAAAATTAATAAAAATATATTTTAAAAAAAGAAATAGTTTTTAGGAGTAATAATTGTTATTTTGATTATATAGAAAAAAATTTATTAGAAATACATACTGAATAATTAATATGGTATGATGTTCGGAAAATATTTAAATGCATCAGCATAAAAAAATTTAAATGCATATGCCCCTCAGAAGAGTTTATGCAAAGCTATACAATGCTTTGCTATTAAGACTTCAGAAAGATTATAATGGGGGGGGTCCAGGATTTGCATGGGTTTTTGGTAAATTGAACTTGATTCATTACAAATTTATTCTGATGCTGTTTCTCATTATTTATGTAGTTCTTTACTCCTTTTTCTTTAAATATATTTTTTTACTTCAGAAAGGAAGGGAATGGGAGAGAGAAACATCAGTGATGAGAATCATGGATTGGCTGCCTCCTACATGCTCCCAACTGGGGATCGAGCCCATAACCTGGGCATGTGCCTTTGACCGGAATTGAACCTGGGACTCTCAGTCCACAGGCTGATGCTCTGTCCACTGAGCCAAACCGGCTGGGGCTCTTTGCTCCTCTTAAGCCACTGTTGGCTGACCTTCTGTGCCAATTTCCAGGAAAAGAGGATGGCTATCAGGAGTAAAAGGTAGTATACAATAAGAGTGTAACTGTTATGTTAAACAAGTAGGACTCATTGGGCACAATTTAAAAAATGTGCCTTTGGCTCCAGCAATTCTATTTCTAGGAATTTATCAAGAAAATGAATCAGTACTTAAATTCAAGGCAAGGATACAGATAAATATGTGACAATATAGTATTGTTTAAATACGTAACGGTACATACACACAATAGCCAAAACCGGTCTGGCTCAGTGGATAGTGTCGGCCTGCGGACTGAAAGGTCCCAGGTTCGATTCCGGTCAAGGGCATGTACCTTGGTTGCAGGCACATCCCCAGTAGGGGGTGTGCAAGAGGCAGCTGATCAATGTTTCTCTCTCATCGATGTTTCTAACTCTCTATCCCTCTCTCTTCCTCTCTGTGAAAAATCAATAAAATAGATATTTAAAAAAAAACACACACACATAATAGGTTACTGCCTTAAAAAATTAACATGCGCCCTGGCCAGCGTGGCTCAGTTGGTTGAGCACTGCCCCATGTACCAAAGGTCACTGATTCGATTCCTGGTAGGGCACGTACCCAGGCTGCAGGTTTGGTCCCCAAATACCAGAGGCAACCAATCAATGCTTCTCTCTTTCTCCCTTCCTCCCTCTCTCTCTCTCAAATCAATAAAAACATAAAAATTAAAAATAAAAGCCACTAACAAATAATAATAACGTGCAATGGAAACACAGTTAAAGTATGTTTTTTAAAAAGGATGCTGTGCCCGGCAGGTGTGGCTCAAGGGACCGAGCATCGCCCTAGCCACAAAGAGGACGCTGGTTCAAATCCCCGGCAGGGCAGAGCCTGGGTTTCGGGTTCCATCCCAGGAGGAGTGCAGAGGGCAGCCGATGGATGCTTCTCTCTCATTGATGTTTTTATATATATCTCCCGGCCCCCTTCTTCTCTCTCTCTAAAATAAATATAAACATTTTTTAAAAAGGATGTTGTATAATAATTAAAATATAACCCCACTGTTACAAAAATTAAAAGTGAGTCTGTTCCTAAGACAAGATCAGGAAGTTGCAAGTGCCATAGGTCAGTTCAGGGTGATGGGATCATAGGTGTTTTTCAGTTTCTTCCGTAACTTGGATTTTCTAATTTATCAACATTATCAATAATTTATCAACGATGACTATGCGTTGCTTTTATAAGAAAAATAATTTTTAACATTTAAAAGGAAATAGGAAAATATACAGATAACATCATCACAATCGAAGTGAAAAAACAACTCTGCAGCCCTGACTGGGAAGATCGGTTGGCTGGAGCGTCATCCCACAGACCAAGGGGTCTCAGGTTCAATTCCAGGTCAAGGGCACATACCTCGATGGTGGGGTCGATCCCCGGTTGGGATGCTTATGGGAGGCAACAAATCAATGCTTCTTTTTCACATCGATGTTTCTCCCTCTCTCCCTTCCTCTCTAAAATCAATTAAAGAAAACACACACTTGCATGGATATGGTAAAAGTACCAAGATATTAGTTTTGGGACAGTGATTACCCTTGGGGAGGAAGTGACAGGAAAGGGCAGAGGGGAGATTCTGGGGAAGCTGGTTGATCTGCGCATGGCAATATAACTACTACCTCAGTCTCGGCAATGGTTACATGGTATTCCATTGTACGGATGTGGCATAGGAGCCAGATTAGAGAAGAATTACAGGCAATTTCCTATTTTTCTGTATTTCCATAATAGAAATAGAGCCCTTCATTGAATAATAGAGAAAAAAGCCAGACATTATTTTCTCCAAAGCTAACCTTGTGTATCAGAAAGGGTTTTTAAAAAACTGGAATCCCTCCATGCACACTGCGGCTTCTGGGGCCACACCCCGCTCCACCACAAGCCTCCACCTCGTCCAGAACAGACGAGGCCAGGCTGGGCCTCCCAGGCACACGAAGGGCCCTGGGAAGCTGAAAAGGGCTGCCTGCATAGCCAGAAAGTCAGCTACTGTCTGAGTGGTGACCAGCCATCCCTCTGGGCCCGACCATTTCTGGACTCTGGCCCAGGACTGACACAGACACTGAGCTTTCCAGAGGGACCACAGTTCCCAGCAACTCACATCAAAAGGATGCCAATTTCCATAGCGGCATAGCTTTGTTGTAGGCTCTGAAAACTACCAGGTCTTTTCATTGTTTTGCAAAGCATTTTAAATGTTAGAATATAGTATGCTTATAAAGAAATTCAAGCATGCCATTAAAAATAAACCATTAAAGCCTCCCGTACTCCAAGGGTAAGCACTGCTTAACACTTCTATACACCCTCCCAGAAAATGTGTGTGCATACAAACACATCCACACAGGAATGCACAGACTCCCCTTTCTGGACGAATTGGGCCAGGTGGCTCTGTGATACACTATCATGTGTAACTACTACCTCAATCTCAGTAAGGGTTACATGGTATTCCATTGGATGGATGTATCATAATTTAAGCAATGTTCTCCTGATTGACATTTAGGTTGCTTCTGATTTTTCTGTTACAATGCTGTAGCAAATACACAGTCCCTGTATTCTTTTGTGACTTTTTAAAAATATATATCTTATTGATCTTTTTACAGAGAGGAAGGGAGAGGGATAGAGAGCCAGAAACATCAGATGAGAGAGAAACGTTGATCAGCTGCCTCCTGCACCCCTCCCCCCAGGGATGTGCCCGCAACCAAAGTACATGCCCTTGACCAGAATCGAACCTGGGACCCTTCAGTCCTAGGCTGATGCTCTATCCACTGAGCCAAACTGGTCAGGGATTTTTTTTTTTTTAATGTATTTTATTGATTTTTTACAGAGAGGAAGGGAAAGAGATAGAGAGCTAGAAACGTCGATGAGAGAGAAACATCGACCAGCTGCCTCTTGCACACCCCCTACCAGGGATGTGTCCACAACCAACATACATGCCCTTGACCGTAATCGAACCTGGGACCTTTCAGTCCGCAGACCGATGCTCTACCACTGAGCCAAACCGGTTTCGACTGGTCAGGGATTTTTTTTTTTAATGTGGTTGGCATGGAAAAGTGCATGTCTTATTATTATTATTATTATTATTATTATTAATTGTTAATCCTTACCTGAGAAAATTTTTCCATTGATTTTTAGGGAGAGTGGAAGAGAGAGGGAAAGACATGAAACATCAATGTGAGAAAAACACATCAATTGGCTGCCTCCAGCATGAGCCCCGACCAGGACCTGGGCCGGGGAGGAGCCTGCAACCAAGGTACATGCCCTTGACCGGAATTAAACCCGGGACCCTTTAGTCCGCAGGCTGATGCTCTATCCACTGAGCCAAACCGGTTAGGGCTCTTCTGTGACTTTTTAAAGATAAATTCCTATGCCACAGCTGGTGTGGTTCAGTGGATAGAGCGTCGGCCTGTGGATTGAAAGTTCAATTCTGGTCAAGCGCACATGCTAGGATTGTGGGCTCCATCCCCAGTGGGCGGCATGCAGGAAGCAGCCAATCAATGATTCTTTCTCATTATTGATGTTTCTATCTCTCTCTCCCTCTCCCTTTTTCTCTGAAATCAATGAAAATATATTAAAATACAGATAAATCCCTAAATGTAAAACTAGAAGCAATGTTTAAATAGATGCTGCCAAGCTGACTCCAGAACAGTCGAATCGGTTCCATGATCCTCTCAAAGCTGTCAGAATACTTTTCATTTATTCCCTAGAATCCCCCACAGTCCCGTAATCTCTTAGGGACAAACAGGTAAATCAGGGACAAAACCATAAGTATGATTAGAAACTTTAGAATAATTACTTTTATTTATTGTTAATTATAGTAGTAAGCTTTTAGAAAACGGAACCTTCCAAAATAGATTAGGTACCATTATCATAAAGTAGCCTAAAGTGTCTTATTTGTCCCAATAATGAGACCTCAGTTTAAAACATGACCAAAAGACCTTATCATTTGAGTTTTTTCACTGCAATTGACTAGAATGGGCACATCTGTACGCTGCAGGTGTAGCCCAGCGCCCCGCAGAGTCTGGCATAAGTCTCAATAAACATACGCAGCCTGAACTACTGCAGAGACGGATGGACAGGCATGTTGAGGTGTGGCTAAAAAAAGACAACAGTTCTCTTGTTATCTTGACAACTAAGTCTGAAGGCAATTATGCATCAATTTATTCCAAACGTGGCTTTGATGACACGGTGGAATCTGTGCGTGGTCTTAACGGTGACCACCTCCAAAGGCGATGCTCTTCTGGGTATGTGCATTCTGGTGTGCGTGTATATAAATGTAGATTCAGTTATTTAGTAACATGGGGACAGACATGTGGCTCCTCACATAGAAATGAAGGTCAAGTGTACAGCCCCTAGAATGAGAGCCCTGGAGCACTCACTCCAGCTCTGCTCCTTTCTGAGCCTGTCCGGGCCCTCACTTCCTCCCTGTCCAGGAGGAGAGCAGGGCCCCCGCATCTCACTGCTGGGAGGACTCAGGAAGACTCACGTTCTTTGGGGGTTCAGCAAGGCCCTCAATAAACGGGACCTACAGGGGGTCTCTAACAGCTATAGCGACCCTGACCCACCCGCACTCGAGCCGGCTAGACAGACCCTGGCCGGTCCGAGAGAGAAGCCTGACGAGAGTGAGCCTACCTCCCACTTGCATCCCACATGCCGGGCAGATGACTTTCCGGGGGGCATCCAAGGTACCTTGGTTTTCACCCGGACACTCCGCCGCACATTCACGGTGTCCCCTTTCATTCCGCGCTTATGAGATTTCTGTGGAAAAGGACAAACCAGGTCACTTCCCCACCCAGCTGGCCTCGGTGTCACTGATTGACGGCATCCATCTCCAGCTCTGCAAGGAGCCTCTTCTGGCTGCTGGTGCCGGCCCGCCTACCTTCTCACCAGGCCACTGACCTCGGGAAGCAAGTGCGGTCGTCTGTCCGACCTTTGCAGTTAGGAGCAGGGAGGCTGAGCGGAGAGCGCCGCCCTGCCGCAGCCTTCACCTTGCCCCATGGCATGCTCCTACCTGGCTGCCGGCCGCTGCTGGTTTCGGGAGTTTTTTTATGTGGACGTGGACAGGGGTGTTCTCATCCACGTGAACATGTAAGGGGGGAGTTGAAGAGCGGTCCTTCATAGTTCGCTTCTGGCGGGCCGAGGAAGACAACACAAAAAAGGTTGATCTGTGTGATGAGCAAACTGGGCATAAAACACAGAACGCGCAGCCTCGGGGGGCCACGGAAGGCCTGGCCACCAAGCGAGCAGGACAGCTACTGACTACCGGCATGCAGGAGGGACCGCGGCGGCGTGCATCCAGCAGGCTCCTGCAGAGAGGCCGGCTGAGGACCAGCAGACACCCAGAGAGAAGGCTCTGCAAGACCTGCAGCTTCGACAAAAGCCAAACCCAGGCCCAGGGGCTCGGAGCTGGACCTCCGTCCCAGCCTGCTGGCATGCAGAGCTCCTCCTCAGACTTATGCAGCACAGCTGGGAAGCGGGGAAATCCTTCTACGCCATGATCTGTACTGGGCATGCGGGTTAGCACAGCAGACACACAAAAGGATTACGGGGCAATCTATCAGGCCGCAGACAGGTGAGAGTCGATGAAAAGAGAGAGCTGGAGGAAACGCCAAGGTGAGAAGGTTGTATAGATTCTAAAAAAGTATAAACGAGGCAAAATCCCAGCTACATACCCCTTGCTCACCATCAGTTCCTACCCCCTCCCCATCTTATCTTCTTCTTCTTCATTATTATTATTATTATTATTATTATTATTATTAAAATCTGTCCCAAAGACTTTTGGAATTTGTCCTGGTGTAAGACAACCTGCTCAACCCGGCAGCCTTACCATAAGCAAAACCACCCCCAGTGGACGAGCAGAAGCCCCGAGCAAAGCGCCATGCTGCCGCAGGGCCAGCGGGGGAGGCAGCTCCTGGAAAAGACGTGCAGAGCGGGCTGGGCGGGCTGCAGGCTGGGGGCTGCTCCGGGCACACAACACCTACCGTAACGGTCACACTGGGTGCGCCACAAGCTGTCCTCAAGACCTTTTTCTGCGTGAGACTTGTTACTCCGTTCTTCCCACACGATGGAAACCTGCACCCAGGTACGAGAGCCGGATTACTACCAGGAAATTAGGGCTCTTCTATTGCTTAGATCTCCCAAAAGTATACACTACATAAGGTGGGTAACAGGTTGGCGGCTAGGAGAGCTGGTCTGGAATCACGTGGCTCCCTTCACACGAGCGCCAGACATGCATGGTGTGCCCGGCAGTGGGATGGAAACAGCGGCGGTGGCATTCACAGGCCGGCCTTTTAACCTGCCATCGCATCACATGTATTGTGACCTTTTGCTGAAAAGCCCAGCTGTCATCCTGTCAGGTGACAAGAAACAGGCAGCACATGAGCCACAGCTGGGGTAGGTGAGGCGGAAGGGCCCAGGAAGGACAGTGCCCGGAGCAGAGGTGGCACGGGGAATGGCTGGCATAAAAAGATAGAGTCCTGCCTCGGGAACAAAGTCCCTGTGACATAAAATTCACAGTCATAGATCCAACAGAATTAAACCAGTTACAGCTGAAACCAGTTTGGCTCAGTAGATGAGCGTCAGCCTGCGGACTGAAAGGTCCCAGGTTCGATCCCAGTCAAGAGCATGTACCTTGGTTGCGGGCACATCCCTAGTAGGAGGTGTGTAAGAGGCAGCTGATTGATGTTTCTCTCTCATGATGTTTCTAACTCTCTATCCCTCTCTCTTCCTCTCTGTAAAAAAAATCAATATATATTTTTTTAAAAGAAAAAGAAAAATGACTAGTTCCCCAAATACTCCACTAGATCCTTCCTAAGCTCCTAAGAAGCTGGGTTGTTTTGTTTTGGGTTGTTGTTTTTAAACACCACGTTAATTCATTTTACTTATATGCAAACAGCCCTCCCACCAGATTTGCAAAGGTAGCAAACACTGAATCCCCCAGATTTGGCAATATCACATCCAAGAATTCCAAGACGGACAGCCTCCGACAGCCCCCAAATATGACCTTGCCCTCCCCACAAATACCTGGGAAAATGATGCAACATAAAATGCGATATAAAAAATCTGAGCCTTTTAACATGCATTTTGCTGTATTATATTATACCTTGATTAAAAACAAAAAACTTATTGAGCCCTACTAATCATTTAACCAAGAAATACCAAAATCGAATAGACAGGTTTTTTTCCCTTCCCCACTTAGAACATTTCTATTCCCGTGAAGCCGGTAGATTTGGGTCGCCTCGTCCTGAGCGGACTCCTCACCAAACCACTTGGACTCCTTGCCAACTGCCACATCCACCTCCTGCACCACTGTCATGTCCTGACCCCTGTCTTCTTTCAGAAAGGATGAGCCTGTGCTCCACTGAGACAACAACCGTGGCCCTATTTTGCTACCAGGAACTGGACACCCGGGGGGGGGGGGGGGGGATCGGGCAGAGCTGAGAATGGGTGCATGGGTGCATGCATTTTCTTTTTCTCCTCCTCCTTCCCTTTAAAAAATGATTTCCAAATATTTTGGTCCATACTTTCAACACACCGAACAGAGAAGCTGAAAAGAGAAGCCTCCTACAAGCCTGGCCTGGGGGAGGGGAGGGAGAGGGGGGGGGCTGCTGACCATCTTCCCTGCCCTCGGGCGGAGGCGCCCCCGCGTTGGCAGTACCTGGGGGAGCCGCCTGAGGATGAGGCAGACATGACCAGGCATCAAAGCCGCAAAGGTGGGCAATTGGGTCAGCAGGCTCTGCTCAAGGGGACTCAGAGGGGCTTGTCAATGAGAATCTCAGGGGCCGGGCATCAAACGTCCTCTCTGAGGGGAGGAGGGTGGAAGCTTTGGGGGTGGCAGTTGGATGAAAACTTGGGAGGCGCTCCTCTCTACTGTCCAAGTCGCACAGCAACTGTCCTGCCAAAGTGGGGGGAGAGAGGAGAGGCTGAGCGACCTAAAGGGCTGCGGCGGGCGCCAGGGAGCGGGGGACGGAGCTCCCCTCCCCTGGGGGGTCGGGAGGCGGGGCCTCGGGGGAAGGACCGCCAAGCCCGGACCCCACCCAGGAGGGACCCTGGGGGGCCAACGGGGAGAAAACCTGGGGTGCTGGTGGGAGAGAACCACGAGGCCCCAAGTGGGCCCAAAAGGGCCGCAACCAGCGCCGGGAGCTGGGGGTGTGTGGGGATATTCGTGGCGGGGCCGGGGCAACAGTCTCCTAGGAGAAGGGGCGTTCCCGGTCAATAGCTCCCGGGAGGACCAATCGTATTTGAAGGAGGGGAGAACGGAGCGACGGGGGGCGCCCGGCCGCGAGTGGGGACCGCCGAGGGGGAGGGGAGAGGCGCTCGGTCGCAGCGGCGGCCGCCGGGATCCGGGGTCCGGGCGAGAGCGGGCTCGACGCCCGGCCGTGCGGGAGGCGGAGCGGGACCTGGAGCGGGTGGACCCGGGGGCGGGGGACGGCGCTGCGCCCGGAGATCGGGCAATAACTGCCGTGCGAGGAGGCCCCCCGAGAGGGAAGGGCGAGCCCGGCGACGCCCGCGGGCAGGCGAGAGGCGGGGGGCCGGTCTCCGGCAGCCGAGGGGCGACCACCCACCAGCGGGCACCAGGGGACCTGTTTCTGCCCATAGAGGAGAGAAGGCGACGCCCTGCCGGAGGGCAGCAGAGGAGCGAGCCGAGCCCCGCCGGTCGCAGGTGAGGAGGGGGCGGCCGGCCGGCCAGTTACCGGGAGGAGAAGGCCCGCGCCGGTGGGCGGGGCGGGGCCGGGTTCTGACGAGAGCGGGGCCGGCGGGCTGCGGGCCAGGGCGGCGGGGGTGGCGGGGGCGGCGGGGGCGGCGACCCCGGCCGGAACCCTCGGGGCCACGGGGCCCGGCCCCGGCGGCGGCGGCGGGACGCCCCGGAGCGCCCCAGGTCCCGCCCGCCGGCGGCCTCTCACCAGGAGCGACACGGCTGCGCCCAGAAACGCCTCCTTATGAAGTCGTTGAACTCGGAGGCCAGGGTCGTGCCATGGAGACGCCGCGGCGGATGTAGACCTGCTGCAACGGCGACTCCTCCCCGCTTCCGCCTCCTTTTCCGACACCCGGTCGGGAGCTCGCCCATTGGCCAGTTCAAACCCCCCGGTGAGCCTCTCGGGGATCGCCATTTAGGCCCGGACCCTGGCGTCACAGAGACGCCCCGCCCGCCGTAAGCGCCGCCTACTTCCGGCCACGCTGCCCGTCGCCATGGAGACGCGCGACGCCGCCGGCGGGCCCGCCCGGCCGGCCCTGTGGCCCCAGGGTTCCTGCCCTGCGGCCCCGCTTCGCCTTTCTGGCCCTGCCCGCGGGCCTCCTCGGGTCCCAGAACTCGGAGGGGCGACAGAACCCTAACCGCTCCATTTAATACGTTTTTAGGAAACGGCACAGAACAAGTTGGTGGCCTGAGCGGCGCCCTGCACCTGGGATCCAGCCCTGCCTCTCCTCCTCTGCGGTCGGTACAGACGTGGGGCCGGCCTCTGCACACCACCCTCTCTCCCCTGTCTTTGTCCAGACGTGAGGGAGGGCCCGAGCCCCCCTTCCCCTCACGGAGTCCTGTACACGGAATGCCACTGAGTGTACAGACCTTCTGTGATGGGGTTTTCGCTGAGCCGCCATCTTCTCAACTATGTTCCACTGTCAGCCAATCGTGAGGGGCTGTCACGTGGCTCGGGGTTCCGCCCTGGGTTCTGAGAGACTTCACCATCCTCAGGGCCCACCTGGCTGCCGGATCCCTGACGCGCTCACCTCCGAGGCCTCCCCCGCACCTCAGCCGGGCCCCTGCCCCACATTTTAAATTCCAACTCCATCCTCTCCAGACAGACCTGCTTTTCTGCCTTGCTCTCACAGTCATCTTTCAGCATCCCAGTCCCTTTGACCGGTTCGTTTTCTCCCTGGTGGATAAACGGTGGGCCCCCAGTCCCTGTAACCCAACCATCGGACGCTCTGCGAACACCAAGCCCACAAACCACTGTCTGGCAATTGTTCTGTTTGTCCCCAAACCCTCCCCCTTCCCCTTCCCCACGGTGGCTCTTCCAAACCTTCGCCTCTTCCCCATCCCATACCCGACTCTTCTCCTTCATAGAGAAAAAGAAAGCCATCCAGTGGGTACCCTCCCCCTTCTCCCTCCCTCCCCCTTTCTCCTCCGCACTCACTCTTCAGAGGAAGAGAAGTCCTTGCTGCCCAAGATAAACTCCCTGCTTCCGGGCCTAGGTCAAACACCTCTGTAAAATGTCTCTTGCTAGCCCCAAGATAGACTTGGTTGTCAACGCTCCCACCTTCATTGAAGCAATAAGTCCCTACTATGTGCTAAACCCCTAGATGTGAAGGGCACTAGGCCGACACATCCCGCCAGTCTGCGAGGGGCCCACAGCTGACCGCCATAACGGGACCAGATAACACGATTGAAGCTTTTCCCTGCCCATCCACTGAAGGGTTTTGCCTCTGTGGTTTTTCCCTCCCCACCACCTGAGAAGGCTCCTTCCATGCCTTTGGAGCTTAGAGCTGGGTAGGAAGGAGGAGGAGAAGGGAAAGACCAGGAACAAGGAGGTGTGGGGGTAGGGGTGCCGAAGAGAGGGCACAGGGACACCTGGCGTGTGTAAAGAATGGGGTGAGAAGGGAAAGAGGAATTTTAGAAGTACAGGTGTCGTCTGGGTACCCGCCCCTTTGAGGAGTTTGGGAATTGTAAGCACTTGAGTTACTCTGCTGTTTCTCTGGATTGCTAGACCGTGTGTTCTGAATGCAACCCACTCTAAGCCTGGTCAGCAATGGCTCCTTTCTTTCTTTTATTTAATACATTTTTATTGCTTTCAGAGAGAGGAAGGGCGAGGGAGAGAGATGGAAACATCAATGATGATGCAATTGCACATCCCCTACTGGGAATTGAGCCCACAACCCAGGCAGGTGCCTGATGGAACTGAACTATTACCCCTGATTCATGGGTCGGTGCTAAACCACCGAGCCATGCCGGCCAGGCAATAATCATGCCATATTGGCTGGAAAACAGACTGCAGAATGGGGTGTTTAGTAAGCCTGTGCAGCAGCTTGGGGGAGGGGGACGAATATAAATTCATGGAGAAAAAGACTGCAAATTTTGGTGGAAGATACATGTGTATTTCTTATGTTATATATTACATTTTGGTAATTAAACCATATATGAAGAGGTTATGTCATGTGTTGTAGTTTGCTGCGGCTGCCACAACGAAGTGACTAAACAGCAGAAAGGCGCTGTCTGCCAGGTCTGGAAGCTAAAAGTCTGAGGTCAAGGTGCCAGCAGGCCGAGGCTCCCTCTGCAGGCGCTGGGGAGGGACCTGTCCCGGCCTCTCTCCTGGCTCCTCGCAGCTTCCAGTTGGCAGAACTTTCAGTGTACACCTCGTGTTGTCCCTGTGTGCATGTCTGAGTGCAAATCTTCCTTTCCTTTTTTATTTATTGATTTTGTGTGAGAGAAATATCGATTTATTGTTCCACTTATTTATACAATCATTAGTTGATTCTTGTATGTGCCCTGACCAGAGATGGCACCCATAATCTTAGTGCATCTGCACAATGCTCTAACCCAGTGGTCAGCAAACTTCGGCACACGAGTCATATGCGGCTCTTTGGCCTCTTGAGTGTGGCTCTTCCACAAAATACCACGTGTGGGCGCGCATGTACAATGTGATTGAAACTTCACAGCCCATGCGCAGAAGTCGGTTTTCGGCTCTCAAAAGAAGTTTCAATCACTGTACTGTTGATATTTGGTTCTGTTGACGAATGAGTTTGCCAACCACTGCTCTAACCAACTGAGCTACCCGGCCAGGGCCAAATTCCTCCTTTTTACCAGGACAGCAGTTATACTGGATTAGGGACCCACGATATTAGGGACCCAATGTGACTTCATCTTATCCACGTTCATGTACAATGACCCTGTTTCCAAAGAAGGTCACGTGCTGAGGTTCTGGGAGTTAAGACTTCGACATTTTATTTTATTTTTTAATATATTTTATTGATTTTTTACAGAGAGGAAGGGAGAGAGATAGCCAGAAACATCGATGAGAGAGAAACATTGACCAGCTGCCTCTTGCACACTCCCTACTGGAAACGTGCCCGCAACCAATGTGCATGCCCCCAACCGGAATCGAACCCGGGACCTTTCAGTCCGCAGACCGACACTCTACCACTGAGCCAAACCGGTTTTGGCAGGACTTCGACATTTTAACTGTGGGGGACACAATTCAGCCCAAGCACCGTGCAGATGTTCAGTTTAACTATGTATAACACAGCAGCCTGGCCAGTGTTGTTCCGTGGTTGAGCACTGACCCAGCACCAGGGGGTGGCTGGTTCGATTCCCAATCAGGGCACATGCTGGGGGTTTCTGGCTCCATCCCCAGGAGGGAGCATGCAGGAGGAGAAATAAAAGAGATCGGCATTTTTAAAACCAAAAGCCACTATCTCAAAATGCTAACACTGGCAATTTTCTTTTTCTCATTCTGTTTATTCTTAAAATAAATATTTTCTATTGCTTTCAAAGAGGGGGAGAGAGAGAGAGAGAGAGAGAGAGTGAGAGAGGGAGGGAAACATCAATGATGAGAGAATCACTGATCAGCTGCCTCCTGCACGCCCCCCACTGGGGACCGAGTCCGCAGCCTGGGCGTGTGCCCTGACCTCCTGGTTCACAGGTCGGTGCTCAGCCAGAGCCACACCAGCTGGAGAAAAAGACTGCAAATTTTGGTAGAGGATACAAGCGTATTCTGTTTTTTTAAATTTCAACAATGAAGGAGAAGTAAAGGGGGAGCTGCACCTGCAGCTGAGCCCAGCCCCTGCGCAGCTCACAGCCTGAGCCCTCCGGCTCCCACTCCAGCCTTTCCATTCGCCCAAGGGTCTGATTACCAGTTCTTTCCACCCAGGAGCCCCCTCCAGGGGCCTGATGCAATTCCCACGCCAGGCCCGGGAGAAGGGATCCGCCCCGGAGGGTCTGGCTTTTTCTCCAGGTGACGAGAGACCTCGGTCCCAGGTGCAGCTGGAAGGGAACATTCCTGTAGGCCCCATGAGGTTGGCTCCTCTTCGCCTCTGACTCCCACTCCCTGGCCCTGCCTCTGAGGTTGGACGGATTCTGGGCTCAGCGGAGAGTCCTGGTTCCCCAATCATCCCAACCAGGGCTCTCTCAGCTGTGGTCCTTGCACCAGCACCAGCAGCAAACCAAGGAACTCATTAGAAATGCAAAGTCTTGCCAAAACCGGTTTGGCTCAATGGATAGAGCGTCAGCCTGAGGATTGAGGAGTCCCAGGTTCGATTCCGGTCAAGGGCATGTACATTGGTTGCAGGCACATCTCCGGTGGGGGGTGTGCAAGAGGCAGCTGGTCGATGTTTCTCTCTCATTGACGTTTCTGGCTCGCTCTCTCCCTCTGTAAAAAATCAATAAAATATATTAAAAAAAAGAAATGCAAAGTCTTGGACTCCCTGCCCCTCCCCCCCCCGCCAGACCTACTGAATCAAACTCTGCGGGTGGGGCCCAGCAGTCTGTGTTTCAATAAGTTCCCCAGTTTGAGAACCACTTCCCCGACCATCAGGAGGCATCTTAGAGGGCAAAGCTTGTGCCCCTTCATTTTGCAGAGAGGACAGGCCTGGCTCGCGTGGCACGGACAGGTAAGTGGCATTGTGGTGGCACTGCAAGTTAGGCCATTGGTTTCCAGAACCTCCCCTCTTGGTTCTGACTCAGGCAGACCTCCAAGTCCGCCCTGATTCACCCCGACTGTCTGGAAGGTCACTGTGAGCCAGCAATGCAGCACTCCCTCTGGCGGCCACTGTGCCGCTTGCTTCAGCTCATGAATCCTCGTGCTACACAGTAAGATTGGCGTGAGGGCTAGCCCCATTTTACAGAGCAGAAAACTGAGGCTAGAGGAAGGTCAGTACACTTGCCCAAGGTCACAGAGATAGAAAGGGCTGAGACAGAACACAAGCCAGCTTTCTCTGTCACCAGGGCTCAGGTTGTGGCTATCAAGACCACATCAAGGCCCGGCTGGTGTGGTTCAGTGGTTGAGCTTGAGCCAGGACCAAGAGGTTCCCAGTTCTGCCGAAACAGGTTTGGCTCCGTGGATAGAGCGTCGGCCTGCGGACTGAAAGTTCCCGGGTTCGATTCCGGTCAAGGACATGTACCTTGGTTGCAGGCAGCTGTTTGATGATTCTCTTTCATTGATGTTTCTAACTATCCCTCTCTGTAAAAAAAAAAATCAATAAAATATATTTAAAAAAAAAAAAGAGGTTCCCAGTTCAATTCCTGGTCAGGCCAAATGCCTGGGTTGTGGGCTTGTTACCCTGTGGGGGTGTGCAGAAGCCAGCAGATCAATGAGCCTCTGATTATCTCTCATTGTTGATGTTTCTCCCCTCTCTGAAATCAATAAAAAAGAAAGAAAAAAAGACAACATCAGGGTTTGCAGAGACTATCACCGTCCAGGGAGGGCCCCCTCCAGTGTCCACAGTTCACCCGAGACCAGAGGGAGACAAAAAGCTTCCTGAACAGCCTGGATGGCGTGGCTCAGTGGTTGAGCCTCGACCTATGAACCAGGAGGTCTCGGTTTGATTGCCAGTCAGGGCACCGCTGTGGGCGTGCAGGAGGCAGCCCATGGGTGAGCCTGTCTTGTGCCGCGCCAACACGGCCAAGGGTGACCCCTAGGGGGCGCGGTGAAGGATTGAGAAAAGAGAAGGAAAGCTGGGACTCACCTGATGGGGACCCCGCAGCGCCACAGACCACAAGCCGTGCCTTTATTTTGTAGCCGATGCCACGAGGCTCAGAAAGGGCGTGGCCAAGACGTTCCATGCACCTGGCCAGGCCTTGTTTACTTGCGGCCCACGTCACTCAGGCACGTGGGGCCAGTGTTTGGACCACAGGTTCACGCTCACAACCACAGCTGCTGGCCGTCACCATGCGGGAGGCTCCGCCCTCCAGCTGGGGCTTGCACGTGGCCCCGAGAGGACTGTGGCCTCTCATCAGCCCGAGGCTTGAACCTGTGCAGACACTGTAGCCATGCCCCACGCTCATCATTGATGCTCCTATCTCCTCCCTTCCTCTCTAAAATCAATAAAAATTTTTTTTTAAAAAGCATGATCCCTGAACAGGCAAAACAGTTAGCAAACAGCCGATGCACAAAAGCCACTGCCACTTACTCCTACGAAGCCCCTTGTCCCTTGGTTTGCACACAACCGGGGTGGGGGCAGAGCGGAGTAGCAGCCCTCCCTCAGGAGGAGGTTAGTAAACACGGTCCTTGCCCACTGACCCCATCCCACTCCCTTTGCCCCCCCCCCCCCCCCGCCCGCCTCCAAGCAGCAGTGAGCCTCAGGCAGCAGGGCGCGTAGAAACCCAAACTATTTGCACAGCCTCTGAGTAGTTCGGGTGGCTCAGTGGTTGAGCTAGAGTTAGTCTTGATAAAAATTTCACAACACATTCTTCATAATACAAATTCAGATGAGAAGTTATAGTATAAGTTTTAGGGAAGATATTAAAGCTCAGTTTGTATAAAACTTCCACATAAGCCCTAGCTGGTTTGGCTCAGTGGATCGAGCATCAGCCTGGGGACAAAAGGTCCTGGGTTCGATTCCGGTCAAGGGCATGTGCCTAGTACCTCGATTGCAGGCTCCTCCCCAGCCCAGACCCTGATCAGGGCGCATGCAGGAGGCTACCAATCGATGTGTTTCTCTCACATTGATATTTCTCTCTGTCTTTCCCTCTCTCTTCCACTCTCTCTGGAAATCAATGGGAAAATATCCTCAGGTGAGGATTAAATAAATAATGAAGCGTGATGCTGGATAAAAAGGAAGGCAGCACCAAAGCCACCTGCTGTTTGAGTCCATCCGTATGACAGTTTGGAAAAGCCAAACCAGGGATGGAAAGCCATGAGCAGTCTCCAGGGGCTGGAGCGAGAGCTGACTGCAGACGGGCACAGGGGAGTGGGGAAGCCGCAGTTTTAATCGCATAGATTCCCTGTCTGCATTGTAGTGGCAGTGACATGACTGTTTATGTTGTCAAATATCATCAAACACATTATTATACAAAATGAGCTGTAGGTAGATGGAGCAGGGCTCCCAAATCTGTCAGCTCCTCCGAATGACATGGAGTGGTCCGTTCAAACCAGCCAGGCGCCCTGGCCAGTGTGGGTTTGATTCCATTCCCAGTCAAGGGCACGTATGTGGGTTGCAGGTTCGATCTCTGGCCCTGGTTGGGGCTCGTGTGGGAGGCAACCAATCGATGTGTCTCTCTCACATCTATGTTTCTCTGTCTCTTCCTCTCCCCCTTCTTCCTTCCCTCCCACTCTCACATAGATGGGGTGGGGAAGTGATCTTTAAAAACAAAAATAAAAAAATAACTAGTCAGACTCCACCCAGAAGCTACTGGATCCGACCCTGCAGGGGGCCGGAGGGGCAGGTACCTGTGTTTTAACAAGCTCTTTGGTCGGCAGTGCCAGAGTGTGCGTGTCAGGGCCCGGGCTCTGGGTCAGGACAGGATTTCAATGAAGCTTCTAGCTCTAGCCCAGACTTGAACCCTGAACTCCTGGTTCAGGGGTCCAACCCCTACCCGGCATCTGTTCCTGGATCTCAAATTTGGCACGTCTGACTGTGACCTCCTGACCTGTCCCCAGACCAGCCCCACCGTGGTCTTCTCCACTCCAGTCCATGGCACCTCCATCCTTCCAGGAATTCTGCCGACAGCGCTGGCATCCTCCTCACCTCCTCCTCCTTCTCCCTGTCTCTTGTTGATGTTGTTTGGTTTTAATTTCAAAATTATCAACAACTCTTCATCCAGGAGGACTCGGAAGGGGACAAGGACAACATGGAACCCCAGCCACAGCAGCGAGAGCACAGAGATGGCAGGTGTCGTGAGCAGTGGGTGTGGAAGGGATGGCCCAATGGTTAAAACAGGAGGAAATGTTGGCACTGTCCACAGCCAGCTGTGGGGACCTGCTTGCTACTGGTCTTGTCACTCCCGGACCCAGGATGCTCTACGGGTCCCCAGTCCCCGTGCCCTTTCTCGCCTCCCAAAGGCCACGTGCCTGCCAAGCGCGCACTCCGGCCTGGCAGCGCCAAAAAGAGCTGGGACGGTTTGTGTTGGCCCAACTTCCGCCAGGGAGAAGATGCCAGGACGCATGTGCTCCAGGGTGACTCTCATTCCTCCCTGGACGGACCTGCCGCCTCTGCCACCATGTGGTGTGAAGTCACCAGCCTGGCACACGGATCCCAGAATCATTCTGTGAAGGCAGGACCCTTCATGGCCAAATCCCTCCCCAGTGCTCAGCGCGGGCCGTTTCTGCTGACTTTGGACCTCGGTCTGCAGAGCTGGAAGGCGGTGAGGCCCAGGCGCTCGCCGGCAATGCTGAAGAATGCCGAGGGGCTGGCCTGGGCCAGGGCGGCTCCTGGGGCAGTGTCTGCAGTGTGTTCTCTGGAAATTCTGTGGGCTCTACCTTTTCAGCACCCCCGCCCCACCCTGTGGAGTGAGGCACCATGTGTCTCACCTAAATGACTTTACCGGGTTGTGTCCCTATGTCTGCCCTAAGTTCATGCTCAGTACAGTAGCCAGGGTGATGGTGTTATAATCTAAGCCATTTCTCTGCCTGAAATCCTCCGGGGCTCCTTATCTCAGAGTAAAAGCCAGAGTGGCTTCCACAGTCCTCTCTGCTCTGGCCCTGACCTTGGCTCCATCATCTCCAGACCGTGGCTCCTCGCTCCCTCTGCTCCAGCACACTGGCCTCCTTGCTGCTTTTGAACTTGCCCCTCCTGCCTCAGGACCTTTGCACATGCTGCACCCGTGGCATGGAATGGCCTTCCTTCAGGTTCCCCATCATGGGCCCCCTCACCTCCTTCAAGTGTTTGTTCAGATGTTAACTTCTCAGATCATACTTGACATCTCCTCCTTTTTTCCTTTTTTTTTTTCTACATCTTACCCTCAAATATTTACTTGTTTTGTCTGCCTCCCTCACTAGAATGTCAGTTCCCAACCTCATGGAGCTGACATCTGTCTGTTTTATTTACTGCTGTATGTCTGCCGCCCAAGCCTGGCTTATAGGAGGTGCTCAATAATGTTCATTTTAAAGAATGCTGGGGAGCCTGGCTGGTGTGGCTCAGGAGGTTATGGTCCGATTCCCAGTTGGGGCAGATGCCTGAGTTTGTGGGCTTGATCCCCAGTGTGGGCTATGCAGGAAGCAGCCCATCAGTGGTTCTCTCCCATCATTGATGTTTCTCTCCCTCTCCTTTCCTCTATGAAATCAATAAAAAGATTAAAAAAAGGGGGGGGGGGGAGGACATCGGAAGCCTGGAGAGAAGTGATAGCTCCAGGTCACAGCCATCCAGAATCAATGGCTTTCACTCTCAGAACAAACAAATCTTAAGCCCCACAGCCCTGGCCCAAGTCCTCCTCACAGCCATGCCAGGTCCTGGATCCGAAGCCGGACCAGCTGGGCCTCATCGCCAGCCCAGTCTCTGGGGGTGCCTGTCTGACTTAGAGCTGTCCATGCCACAGTCCTGTGCTGCGGAGGCCGAGGCAGCCACCTCCCCGCCCCTCCAGCTGCCTGAGTGCAGGCATGGAGACGGTGGCTAGACTCTGAGGGGAGGGGTGGGGCGCGTGGAAGAAGGCCTGCAGTCCCAAGCAGAAGGGCGGACACAGCTGCTGCTGCTAAGCCACAGCACAGGGACGCATTTCAAATGCTCCAGGCTCCCTTCCCCTACCAGCAGAGGGCGCCCTGGCCCACGAGGTCCAGGCGCGGCCACCTAGCGCCCTCTGGCGGCCACCCTGGTTCAGGCCAGAGGGGAGCCTGATCTCCCCAGCCACTTCCACCAGAGGGTCCCAGCTCCACAGGGGAAGATCCAAAGGCAGGAGGCATCAACAGCCCTGGGTCTGGCCTAGGCCCTCCCTGACCTGCAAGGTGAGGCCTGTGATGCCCTTGACAGGCCCAGAGAGGGAGCACTCACTGTGGGCTCGGCTGCTTCCCACCCCACTTTACCAGCCAGTAGACGTCCAGCCGGGTGGGCCCGGCTCTGCCTCCAGGCTGCACTCCCCTCTGTCCCTCCAGCCGCTCACCTACAAATTTAGACCTCCTGACAGGCAAAGAGGCTCAGCCATGAGTTAAAAAACATAAAGTGCAGCCGAAACCGGTTTGGCTCAATGGATAGAGCGTCGGCTTGGGGACTGAAAGGTCCAAGGTTCGATTCCGGTCAAGGGCATGTATCTTGGTTGCGGGCATAAACCCAGTGGGGGGTGTGCAAGAGGCAGCTGATCGATGACTCTCTCTCATCGATGTTTCTAACTCTCTATCTCTCTCCCTTCTTCTCTGTACAAAAATCAATAAAATATTAAAAAACAAACAAACAAACAAAAACGTAAAGTGCAAACACCGGCTGACTTTATTGAGGGCCTCCTGGTTGCTGGGTCCTCCTCTCGCCACCTTGCACTTCCCGGTGACTGGGGGTCCAGCTTTGAGCTGGTAGGAGGGGGCAGCTGAGGTGGAGGTAGAAGGGGGAGGGTCCCCAGCAGCTGGGTCCTCGGGGAGGGCAGGGCCCCTGTGTCTGCCCAGCCTGAGCCTCCCTCACGTGCCTCCCCGCAGGCCGTGAGGCAGGCAGGCAGGCAGGGAAGAGGGCCTGCAGACGCTGCCCTTCCATGCCGTGACCTCGGACACGGAGACGCATCTCTGGCTTCTCCGACGTACGACGGGGCCAGGGGGCAGAGTGGCCATGCCCAAGGCGTCTGCTGGTTTCCCCTGGGTCTGGTTCCTAGTGGCGGCTCCCGCCAGCAATCTCCAACTCTGCTCCAGGGAAACACAGAGTACTGGCCTCTCCTGGGAGACACAGAGCTGGGTCAGACAGTGAGAGGCAGGCACACACAGGCAGATATAGTCAGAGACAGACAATCAGAGGTGAGCAGAGAGGCAGACAGAATCAGAGAGAGCGAGAGGCACCAGATACAGAGAAACAAAGAGTCAGAAACAGACACACACACAGAGAGCTAGAAGTGGATGGAGAAATGCAGACAGCCCAAGACACAGACAGAAACACACACAGAGAGAGAGAGAGAGAGAGAGAGAGAGAGAGAGAGAGAGAGAGAGAGAGAGAGAAAAGAAGAAGAAGAAGAAGGAGGAGGAGGAGGAGGAGGAGGAGGAGGAGGAGGAGGAGGGAGACAGACAGAAAGAGAGAGAGGGAGAGAAGACAGGCTGAGAAGGGGGAGCACAGACCAGACGCAGGTGCCATGAAGGGGAGAGGACACCCAGGCCCAGCCCGCACCTAGAGCTCGTCCCGGGGGCGGGGATGGAGGCGGTGCCCGCTGCTGCCGGCCAGGTCCAGGCGGGGGCCGCGGAGGGTCTTGTGAGAGCCGCTCCAGCTGGTGAGGCGGCCACTGTCGTCGTCCCAGAGGGAGGAGGTCTCCGTGTCGCTGAGCCACTCGGCGTCCCCCGCGTAATGCGTGGGCTCGGCGAGCAGGGGCCGGGCGGAGAAGGCCTGCAGGTCCCGAGGCCAGAAGTGCGCCTTGTACTGCTCACTGGGAGGGAGAGCAGGGGGCGGGGAGCGGAGGGGCCGGGGTGAGCCCCGCCTGCAGCCTCCTGCACCTCCCAGCCTCCCCATCTCCACCTCACCGCAGACATGAGGCCTGGCTTCCCTCACACCCTTTCCCAGATGGGGAAACTGAGGCCTAGAACTGGAAGTCGCCTCACTAGAAGCCACATGGCCAGCAGAGCCCACCCCTCGGGGAGTCTGCCTCCAGGGCGAGGCGGGGCTCCTGGACCACGCCTTGGCGCCTCAGTCTCCCCACCTGCGCGGCCAGGGGGTGCGTGACTAGCTGAGGCGGGCCTGCCCTGCCTGCCGCCCCCCCCCCCCCGAGACTCACTTGGGGTGCTGATCAAACATGATGGGCAAGAACTCGTCCACAGGCAGCATCCGGCGCAGCGGCTGGGAGGCCAGCAGCTTGCGGGCGCCGGCCAGGCTCAGGGCGTAGGCCAGCGTCCAGTAGGAATAGCCGGCCACCACCAGGCGCGGCAGCCCCTCCACGGCCACCTCCTCCTCGGGGTTCACCTGCTTCCGGCCGAGGTAGCTGCAGGCGACATGAGGGTCCCGGGAGGCATTGTAGGGCCTGGTGTGTCACAGGACCCAGCCCGCCCTCCAGCACCAGGTGGGAGAAGGAAGGCTCCAGCAGGAGGCAGACACCGCCCCAGGCTGCCCTCTCCCTTGCCCTGGGGGTGCCCACTGCCTACATCAGGTCCCACGGAAGCTTCTCTGCCTCCACCTCCTCCATCAGCCTCTCCAAACGCCCCTTGAAGTTGCTCTGGAAGCGCACGTCGTCCTCGAACACCACGACCTGGGCCAGGCCCCTGGCAGCCACCTGTGGTGAGAGGCGGGTGTGTGTGTGTGGGTGTGCGGGTGTGTGTGCGCGGGTGTGTGTGTGTGTGCGCGCGCGGGTGTGTGCGGGTGTGTGTGTGTGTGTGTGTGTGTGTGTGTGCGGGTGTGTGTGTGTGTGTGCGGGGGTGTGTGTGTGCGGGTGTGTGTGTGTGCGGGTGTGTGTGTGTGTGTGTGTGTGTGCGCGGGTGTGTGTGGGTGTGTGTGTGTGTGTGTGTGAGTGTGTGTGTGTGTGCGGGTGTGTGTGCGGGTGTGTGGGTGTGTGTGCGGGTGTGTGCGGGTGTGTGTGTGTGTGTGTGTGTGTGTGCGCGGGTGTGTGTGTGTGTGTGCGCGGGTGTGTGTGTGTGCGGGTGCGGGTGTGTGTGTGTGTGCGGGTGTGTGCGGGTGTGTGTGTGTGTGTGCGTGCACGGGTGTGTGTGTGTGTGTGTGTGTGTGTGCGGGTGTGTGTGTGCGGGTGTGTGTGTGTGTGTGTGTGTGTGTGTGTTAGGTTCGGGCTGTCCCCTTCCGCCTGGCTAACACTGACCCCTCCCTGGCCTCATGTGCATGCCAGCTGCTCAGTCCCGGCCACGTCACTCCGCTGCTCCAGAGCCTGCAGGCCCCCCGCCAGGGGGCGGAAACCCCAGCCCGCTCTGGCTTGCAAGGCCCCCCACACCCGTCCCAGCGCCCAGCAGGCTCATGATGGCGACGGAGCCGAGCTGCATTCGCCGAGTCCCCGGGGCCACAGGGACCCTCAGGGGCAGCGCACACGACGGCCCTGGACCGCAGCGAGGAGAGAGAGGGAGGGAGGGGAAGCCACGGGTCCAAGGACACGCAGGCCGAAAGTGGCAGAGCCCGGATCTGGACCGGCACCTGCTGGACTGCGGGGCCCAGGCGCTCACTGGGCCTCCTGCGCTTTTCTTCCTAAAGGAGGCCGGGCGGGCGGGGTGGGGGAGACCCTAGCCCCCAACATGGCTAAGAAAACGCACTTTCCGAAGCTTTTGCAAGTGTGAAAGGAACATGAAATGAGCTCAGCAAATGTGAAATGTACATCGTGTGTCCGTCTGTTCAGAGGCCTGGGAACAACGGAATAGAAGCTCACACACACACATTTTGGCAAAGAATGAAAACAAGGAGGGAGTCTGCACTGCCTCCGGCAGGGGGCGCCCCTTGGGCCTCTCAGAGTCATCACACCCTGGCCCTGGACTGAGGCCCTTCTTCCCACCCTGGACACAACCTACTCCTTCCTCCTCTAGGCCTTTGCTCCTACTGTGTGTGTGTGTGTGTGTGTGTGTGTGTGTGTGTGTTTTGCTAAGGAGGCCCTTCTCTTCGCCTGTCAATGGCGAGGTGCATGCGGGCCCCACACTGAGCCAGAAGCCCAGGCCAGCCCGCACACTAGGGCAGCCTGCGTACCTCCTTCAGAGGCTGGTGGATTTTTCCTTGATTCCAGTTCCCGCTCTGGTCCCTGAGCCCCAGGAGGCCAGGGCTGCATATTCTCTGTATTCTCAGAGAGGACAGCGCCTAGCACACAGTAGGTGCTCACAGAGAATGACCACGGTGTAGTGTTGTCAGGTTTAAAGCTGCGGAGCCTTTGCTAATGTATTCGACCACCCACCCTTCCCTCCAGGGCTGGGCAGAGCAGGAATGGGGGCCCTGCTCCCTGAGGTGCCGAGGGGCGGTGCTCACCTCCTCCCAGATGGCGTGGTGGCTCAGGAAGCAGCCCACCTCCCCCTTGGTCAGCGAGCGGCCGGAGTAGGGGTCCTGGTAGCCAGGGAGCAGGTCCACGCCGAGGCTCCTCAGGACACTGCTGTTGAGCGCCCTGAGGAGACAGGTGTAACGGGGTGAGGGCGCCGGCCAGGGACTCCAGTGGCCCACACTGCCCCCCGCTGCCCAGGGCCCCCCCAATGGCCCACACTGCCCCCCCACGCCCAGGGTCCCCAGGGGCCTCACCGGCCATCCACAGCGTCCACCACCCGCCCAGAGATCTCCATTTCCCAGAGCGAGCTCAGCATGCGCTCCCGCCTGTCGGGCCTGCGGGCCAGGCTGATGACAAAGACCTGGAGGAGGCAGGAGAGGGGGAGCGGGGAGTGGGTGCAGGGCAGGGGAGGGGCCCACCCACCTCCTGACCCCAGTCCTGCAGGCTGAGGCAACTCACCTCATCAAACCCCATCGTGGTGGGACGCTTCGGGGGCCGGGACACATGAGCCGAGGCCCACATAGGGGGCCCGTCCACTGCAGAGGAGAGCACCCCAATCACGAGCGCCTTTGGCAGTGACCCTGGAGTCCTTCCCCCCGCCCCCCCATTCCTGTCCCTTCGGCAGAACGCCCAGCAGAAAGGGCCCTCAGAGATCACAGAGCCTGCCTGCCTCCATCGTACAGATGGGAAGACTGAGGCCCAGTGGAGAATGGGACCTGCCCAGAGTCAGGGGAGGTGTTAGGGGTGAGGCTGGGACCCCGAGCCCGATGCCAGGCAGGCCTGAGCCCAGAAGGGGCACAGGGAGGGGGAGCGGGGGCAGCAGGCGGCGCCCGGCTCCAGCCCTCACCCAGCGCCTCCAGGATGAGGTGGACGAAGTTGACCCGCTCGTCCTCCAGCTGCTGGTGGGACTTCACAGGGACGTTCATGTACCCATAACGGTGCTCGTTGCACACGTGGACCGGGACTCCTGTGGAGAGAGGCTGGCTGAGGGCCGGGGCAGGGCTCTCAGACCCACCCAGGCCTGCCAGGGTCCCGAGTGAGTCCTCCCCGGGGCTCTGGCCCCACCTGTGGGATTGGGAAGGGCTGGGCTCAAAAAAAAAAAAAATTAAAAAAAATCGGAGGGAGGTTTCTGCCGAGGCGGTTTACTCATTTGGATGGTGTTTCTGGAACACCTGCTGGTTGCCAGGGCAATGGCCGTGAGCAAGACAGACAGAGTCTGCAGCCTCAGGGGCCAGGAACAGGCCAACTCCGTGCCCACAGTCAGCGAGACAGCCATAGGAGACCACGTGGGGGCGCCAAGGCTTCCTGTCCTCACTCTGCCTCTGCCCAGATCCAGCCCCAGCCAGCCCCAGCCAGCACCTCTGACCCCATCCCTGCACTTCAACCCACACCCTCTCTTGTTCCCTTCAAGCCGGCCTCCACTGGCCGCCTTTTCGTTTCTGCAAGACCTGCCACCGTTATTGTAATCACTGTTTACGCTCTATCCTCTATGGACTGCGAACTCCTCAGGGCAGGGGCACGATATCCTGTGGCCCAGTGGTTGAGCATCAACCCGTGAACCAGGAGGTCATGGTTCAGAGCATGTGCCTGGGTTGCAGGCTCGATCCCTATAGTGTGGGGCGGGCAGGAGACACCCAATCAATGGTTCTCTCTCATTATTGATGTTTCTTTATAAAAATATTTTTTTATTGATGTTTTACAGAGAAGGGAGAGGGACAGAGAGTTAGAAACATTCATGAGAGGGAAACATCGACCAGCTGCCTCCTGCACACCCCTCACTGGGGATGTGCCCGCAACCAAGGTACATGCCCTTGACCGGAATCGAACCCGGGGCCCTTCAGTCCCCAAGCCAATGCTCTATCCATTGAGCCAAACCGGTCCCGGCTTGTCTCTCACTTCTGACACGTGACTTGTGTCCTTCCTGTGTGTCTGCACCACAGACATGGGCGACTCCCCTGCACAGACACCCAGGACAGCGCCGCCCACTCTGAACCGCGGGCCGGGAAGGGCATGCGAAGCAGAGGGAACAGCACGCGTGAAGGCCAGGCGGCTCCCAGGGGAGGATCAGGGAGAAGAGCTGTCCTCACCAGCGGCCTGGCAGGAGAAGGCGAAGACGATGATGTCGTCGAAGGGCCAGGTGTAGTTGGGGTGAGGGGGGTGGAAGGCGAGCTGGGCCGCCCCCTCCGCCCGCAGGGACACCAGGAAGGTGGAGTGGACCATGGGGACCCGGAAGCAGCCCCGGCGCTGGCGGTTCTTCGTGGGGAAGTACTCGGCCGTGCGGCGGTAGTACCCCTGGGGGAGGGGTGCTCTGGGCAGTGAGGGGGACCCCCCGCCCCAAGAACACTGCTCCCTGCCAAGGCGCGCAGACCCCAAGGCCGCCGGGCCCTCTGGTCTCGGGGTCCCTCCGCCCAGGACCCCAGCTCCCTGAGGCCCCAGCCCGGCCTCACCTGCGGGGTGATCCCGCACCAGAAGTTGGAGTAGTAGGTCTGCGAGTCCAGCATCGGGGCCACCACGGGCAGCCCCTGCTCGACCAGAAGCCGCAGGGTCTGGTTGTTGGTCAGAATGTTGTCGGTGTCTGCAAACTGCGAGGAGGGCGTGTCACCGACCCCGGTGCAGCCCCCAGGGATTCGCTGGGTGGGACCCCTCCAGACGGCCAGGCTCCCAGAAGCTGTTCCCCTCGGGAGGCCTAACCTACAAACTACACATCTTCTGGACCAAGGAGCCAGTCTGGGGCGCTGGCTCAGAGTTTGGGTCCAGACATAAGAACTGAGCTGCTCGCCCAGCCAGTGTGGCTCAGTGGTTGAGTGTCCACCCATGAACCAAGAGGTCACGGTTTGAGTCCAGGTCAGGGCACACGTCTGGGTTGTCCAGCTAGATCCCCAGTAGGGGGCGTGCAGCAGGCAGCCGATAGGTGATTCTCTCTCCTTGATGTTTCTATCCCTCCTCCCCTTCTCTCTCTGGAAATAATACAAACATAAAATTAAAAAAAAGAACTGAGTTGCTGATCTATTAATAAGAACTGTCTCAGAGATCTGACTTGGGGAGTAGATCCACAGGCCTCGTCTGAGCCCTAGTTTGGGGAACTAGACTCAGTATATACCGTGGAGTCTGTCTCAGGGATCCAGGCTTAATAGCCAGCCTGAGTTCAATCAAGCTCAGGGACCCAAGCTCAGGATCTGATTTCTTTTTTTCTTTTTTGAATATATTTTATTTATTTTTCACAGAGAGGAAGAGAGAGGAATAAAGAGTTAGAAACATCGAGGACAGAGAATCATCAATCAGCTGCCTCTTGCACACCCCCCACTGGGGATGTGCCCGCAACCAAGGTACATTCCCTTGACTGGAATCGAACCCGGGACCTTTTAGTCCGCAGGCCGACGCTCTATCCGCAGAGCCAAACTGGTCTCGGCAGGATCTGATTTCTGACCTAGGCTGCTAGCCTGCAGGAGGGGGTCACACCAGAACTTCTGTCAGAAACAGATCCCAGGCGTAGGCCAGGCTTGCTTACCAGGATGTAGTCTGCCCCAGCGTCCCTGGCAAAGGTCAGGGCTTCCTGCCTCAGCTCCATCAGGAACTGGTGCCTCTCTCTGGTCCAGTGCTTGGGCCCCTCTTCGTCCGGGTAGGGCCTGAGGGGAACGACATGAGATGTCCCGGGGTAGGCGCCTCCTCCTGCAGGGCCGTGCTGGGAGCCTGTGGCTTGGACTATAGCTATTGCCTACCCGCCCCTGCCCCCCAGTTCACCACCTGGGCTCCCCCTCAGGCCTCCAGACCACGGCTGCATAGTCATTGCCCACGGCGGCCAGCCACTCCTGCAGCATCTCTGTGGTGTTGTCCACATTGTGGTCCGTGGCACACCTGGGGACACAGGAGGAAGAGGGGTGAAGGGGCGCAGCCACAGAGGAACCAAACCCCGAGGCCACCTTGACTCTGCAGCAACCACACCTGCGAGGCTGGCTTCTCCCAGGAGCGGGCGGGAGGTAAGCTATGGAGGAGGGGCTGAAGGGGGCAGCCGGGTGCCCTCACAGGTCTGTGACCCCCGGGGTGACCGAAGGCAAGTCCCGCCCCTCTCGGCCTTCACCTTCTTCCTTCTGACGGTACGATGACCAGCAGGCGGAGGAAACAGCTGGAGTGCATCTCCAAAGATGGAGAGCACCTCGCTCTGAAGAACACACCGGCCACACCTGTTACCGTCCCTCCTTCTGTGTGGCCGCATCAGCCCCGCCCCGAGTCGGGACTGGACGGAGGAGCTGATGCTTCTCTCTGTGGGAAGCTGTCAGAGGCTCACACGCACCGCGTGTCCTGGGAGGAGCGGACACGGAACACGCTCTCCTCTCCTCTGGAAGGCTCCCACGGCCGAGCCGGGGCTCGGGGCTCGGTGAAAAGCCAGGTTTTAGGTGGCACTGTCCCTTTAAGCCAATTCCCCAGAAATGAAGACTAACTACGTGTCAGGTCCCATAGGGGTGGGAACTGGGAGCTCCCAAACTGTGGTAATTGTGGGCGGCCTCCCCAGGCCACGGCTCCACCCCCAGCCTGGCGGGCTGTGAGGGGTAGTTTGTCATCTCCCTCCTTTCATCCCCAACCTCAGCGTGGGGCTCCTCCCTGTTCGCTGTCGCAGGCTGTGGCCTCTGAAGCCAGTGCTGGTGGGGACCCCTGGGGGTGGGGGAGCAGCGGGGGCACTGCCATCAGCTGGCAGGACCTGCCCCCTACAGCCTGGGACCAGCCCCGCGGGAGGGGGAGCAGTCGGACTCCCCTGCAGAGCAGACTGGAGCCCAGGGCTGCCTGCACCCCCACTGCTACCCGGGAACCCCCAGACCTACTGATGCCTGCCACCTCGGGCCCCAGGGGATGTCTGCTGTTCCTGTCTGCTCCCTCCAAGCCAACCACCACAGGTCCCGGGGGCTGAGCGTGGGCACTGACAGCCAGAGGGGCCCAGCCCGACTCACACCAGAGGAGGTGGCAAGAGGAGGCGCAGGGGCCGGGGCGGGTGTCCTAGGCCAGCGCACGGCCTTGGGGGTCAGTCCATGGCCTCGGAGGTCAGCCTCCGGCCTTGGAGGTCAGTCTGCAGGGCCAGGGGGCCGGTCCCGCCTGGGGCCGGGGGCTGACCAGGGCCTGTCTGCCGGGGAGGAGCCTGCTGGGTGGGTCCGGCCTGGGCGCAGAGGGCCTCGCTGGAGTTGGGGGCGATGCCCGGGGGGTGCCCGCGCCCGGGTCTCTCACCAGAGGGTCAGCCGGGCGCGGGGGTAGTCCAGCCGCTCCAGCGCGCCCAGGTAGTGCGGCAGCGAGTGCGCGGCATTGCGGGCCAGGACGGCCAGCACCACGGCGGGCGGCTCCGCGAGGCCGGTGGCCGGGAGCCGCGGGCCCAGCAGGAGCAGGAGCAGCAGCGGGCGCAGCGGGGCGGCGCGCATGGCGAGCTCCGGCTCCGGCGGCGGCGGCGGCCCCGGGCTCCGGCCCGGCCGAGGGGAGTGGGCGGCGCGGCGGGGCCGGGGCGGGGCCGGGCCCGGGGTGGGGCCGTGGCGGCCCAGAAGGGAACAGGGGTAGCGTACCCCCCCAAAGTGGGGTCCCACTCCCCACCCCTAGGTGGGGGCTTTCAAGTGTCCTCTCCTCGGCCGGGGGGACGCAGGACCGGGGCCCCGAGGGCCGCCCCACACGCGCCCGGGAGCAGCCCCCTCCCGGCGGGGCGCCCGCGGGGGGGCCGCGGAGGGGGGCGGGTCAGGGGTGACGGCATCGAGCCTCCCGGCGCTGCGCACGCTCCTCTCCAAGTCCCCGGGATGCAACCCCCGAAATCGAGCTCCCGAGGTCCCTAACCCGGCTTCCTTGGCCCAACGTCCGACCCACGGACCTCAGCCACCCACCCACCCCCGGACAGGACCCGCTCCCCGCGGCCCGCCCCGCCCCGCCCCGGCCCCGGCCCCGGCCCCGCCGCGCGCCGCGCGCCCTCTGGCGGCCGCAGGCGGAACCGCAGAGCCCAGTGGCGCGGGGCCCCTGACCTGGGCGCCGTCCCGCGGTGGCCGGAGCCCGGTGTCTCCCGCGCGGCATCGCCCTCGCCTCTGTCGCCGGCACCGGCGCTGCTTCGATCCTTTAAGAAAACAAAGTTCACTCTTAGCCCGAGGCAGAGCCAGGAGGCACCGCGCAGCCCGGGGATACAGCCTCCCCTGGGGATGAGCTGGGCTCTCTCAAAAACATTTTTAATTGACCGGCTGCCTCCTGCACGCCCCCTACTAGGGATGGAACCCGCAACCCGGGCATGTGCCCTAGACCGGAATTGCACCCGGGGCCCTTCAGTCCGCTGGGCTAGGATCTTGAGATGAGCTGGAGATAGGACTCAAAAGCCAGGTTTCCCTCCCATTCCCCACCCCGCCCACCACCCACCAGGAAAACCTGCTTCCTGTGACACCTTTGAGTCTTCCTTCAGCCTCTTCCCAGCGTCAGGGAGGAGGGCCAAGCCTGTGCACACTCTGTCCCCTGAGAGGCGAAGGGATGGGGGCCTGGTGATGGGGCAGATGTGGGGCATGAACCCTGGAGCCAGGTCTCACCTGGCTGCTCAGCCTCCCCCAGACCAGTGGAAGCTTCTCCAGGTGGAGCCACTCCCAGCGGATAGCCCTGCGATGGAAGGCACACGGCCTCTCTCTCCTGCTGGGAACTCTCATTTCCAGCCTCCAAACCCTGCGCCTCCCGCCCTAGGCCAGCCTCTGCGCTCACTGCCTGGGACAATGGGACAGGACTCTGTCCTCAGGACAGAGCCAGCCTGGGCTCCAAATCCATCCCCTGGCCCCTCCTGGATCGAAACCCTCCCTCTCTTCTGGATCCTTCCTTCGACTTCCCAAAGGACTGCAATCTCCCCAACAGAATACAAAACACCACTCTGCCTGCCAGCCCCAGCTGCAGCCCCCTCCCCTCCAAACCTCTCGGAGGGGGTCTCTGCCTCGCTCATCCTGCTTCCTCCTCCCCATTCAGAACGGACACAGGCCAGGCTGCTCCCGCCACCCTGCTCCTGCAGGACCAGCCTCCTCCCATGGGCACCTCTTCCCACCCATGAGGGCTCTCTCCTCAGCAGCTGATCTCCTGGAGCAGCTACTAAGTCCGTGTTTCTGGAAAACTGCCTGCCGAGACCCAAATTCCATCTGTCCCAAACAGAACCTCAGCCTTCCCCCAAACCTGTAACCCTCTGGTGGCCTCCGTCCACCCAGTCCTGCCAGCTGCAGCCCTGGGGTCGCTGATAGCAAGCCCCTCTCTCGGCCTGATCCATCACCCCGTCCTGGTAAGACCACCTCCCCACGTCTCCTGCACGTGGCCACTCGCCTGGCTCAGGGGCATCAGCATCACTCACCTGGCCCCTGCACCGCCCACTCCCCCCTGCACCGCCCAGCTTCCTCCCCCCACCTCCCATCCCTGGAAGCCACTCTGCACCCCATGGCCCGTTCTAAAACGCCTGACATGGGGAAGGGAGGTGCCCATTGCCCTCAGCAAAGAGCTCAAACCCCTCCGAGAGCAGCAAGGCCCTGCATGGCGTCCTGACTTCTCCACCTCCTCTGACCGCTCCTCCCACCCAATTTTCTGCTCCAGCCAAACGGGACTACGTACAGTTTCCAGAACACTCCATGCTCTAGGACCGTCTCACGTCCTTTTTAGTTGTTCCTCTGCATGAACTGGTCTTTCTGGCCAACGCCTACAGGCCCTCCAACCTCAGCTCAAACTGCCCTCCGCTGGGAGGTCTTCCCCAAGGTCATGGCTAAGGGACAGAGCCCTGCACGGGGTCCTTATAGCCCCATGCGTTCAGCGAGTGTTTATGGCGCCCATGCTGGGCTCAAGCGGAGGCACTGGGGCACAGACGTTCTGCGGAGAGGAGGCAGACAGGAAACACAGAAGATAAATTAGTAGATCGTTTCAAAGAGCAGTAATGCTACGAACAAAACAAAACAGTTTCCCAAGAACAGAGCCGCTGGGGTGGGAGGTAACGCTGAGTGGAGGTGTCAGTGAAAGGGAGCCGGGGGCTCTGGGGGAACAGTGTCCCTGGAGAGGGAGCGGGTGGGGTCACTGTCCGGGGGGAGGAGGGGACAAGCTGGGGAAGGGAGCCGGGGGAGTGTGGGGAGAGGAGAGGGCCACCGATAGGGGCTTCATCACAAGGAACAACAGCCTGTAATTATTGGAACCGAGAGTCTAGGTCAGTGGTTGGCAAACTCATTAGTCAACAGAGCGGCAAGCCTCGGCTCGAGAGCTGACCACTGACCTAGGCCTTTTTAAAAAACTGCAATGAGCTGAAACCGGTTTGGCTCAATGGATAGAGCGTCGGCTTGGGGACTGAAGGGTCCTGGGTTCAATTCCGGTCAAGGGCATGTACCTTGGTTGCGGGCATATCCCCAGTAGGGGGTATGCAAGAGGCAGCTGATCGATGACTCTCTCTCATCTATGTTTCTAACTCTCTATCTCTCTCCCTTCCTCTCTGTACAAAATCAATAAAAATATATTATTAAAAACAAAACAAAACAAAAAAAAAACCTGCAATGAGCCCTAACCAGTTTGGATAGAGCGTTGGCCTGCGGATTGAAAGGTCCCAGGTTTGATTCTGATCAAGGGCATTGGTTGCAGGCACATCCCCAGTAGAGGGTGTGCAGGAGGCAGCTGATGGATGTTTCTCTCTCATCGGTGTTTCTCTCTATCCCTCTCCCTTCCTCTCTGTAAAAAAAGATCAGTAAAATAAGCTTTTTAAAAAGTGCAATGAAAAGACATTGGAGGGGATAACTAAAGGAGTGCGATGATTTGTCTTTTAAAAGATTGCTTTCACCCTGGCCGGTTTGCTCAGTGGACAGAGCTTCAACTCCCTGTCAAGAGCCTGTATCTCAGTCGCAGGCTTGATCCCCATCCTCCTGGGGGTGCAAGTGGGAGGCAACCCATCCATGTTGTGCGAGAGCTCACAACAATGTTTCTCTTTCTCTCTCTCCCTCCTCCCTCCCCTTCACTCTCTTTAAAAAAATCAATGGAAAAAAATATCCTCCGGTGAAAATTAAAGAAAAGAAAAAAAAAAAAGATCGCTCTGGCTGCAGTTCAGAGGGTGGCCAAGGGGGGCAGGGATGGAAGTGGGGAGACACTGGCTCAGGGAGAGAAGCAGAGTGGTGGGGGGAGGAGTGTAACCAGATTAGATGTGAGATGGAGCCAGGAGTCAGGATGAGCCACAGGGTTTGCAACTGGGCTGGACGGTGGACTAGATCCTGAACGGGGAAGACCCGATAGAAAATATAAGGTGTACCGGTTAATAAGGCGGATTTTTTTTTCAATAGATGGAGTTACACATATGTTGAAATATATGCGATTTGATATATATTCAAAACTTTATATGTCAAATTTGTTGAAGGTGTTAACATCATAGATATTTTTATGCTTAAAAATGTTGAATTTCAGCTGAAACCGGTTTGGCTCAGTGGATAGAGCATCAGTCTGCGGACTGAAGGGTCCCGGGTTCGATTCCGGTCAAGGGCATGTACCTTGGTTGCGGGCACATCCCCGGTAGGGGGTGTGCAGGAGGCAGCTGGTCGATGTTTCTCTCATCGATGTTTCTAGCTCTCTATCCCTCTCCCTTCCTCTCTGTGGAAAATCAATAAAATATATATTTATATATATATATATATTTTAAATATATTTTATTGATTGTGGAAAATCAATAAAATATATATTTATATATATATATATTTTAAATATATTTTATTGATTGTGGAAAATCAATAAAATATATATTTATATATATATATATATTAAATATATTTTATTGATTGTGGAAAATCAATAAAATATATATTTATATATATATATATTTTTTAAATATATTTTATTGATTTTGTACAGAGAGGAAAGGAGAGAGATAGAGAGCTAGAAACATCGATGAGAGAAACATCGACCAGCTGCCTCCTGCACACCCCCTACCGGGGATGTGCCCGCAACCAAGGTACATGCCCTTGACCGGAATCGAACCCGGGACCTTTCAGTTGCCAAGCCAACGCTCTATCCATTGAGCCAAACCGGTTTCGGCAAATATATATTTTTTAAATGTCAAATTTCGTGTCGAAAAAAGAGCATTTGGGGGAAGTTTTAATTCATTTCTTTATTTTGAAGAAGGGTGCTGCTAAAAGTTATTGTATACTTCAGGAAGCTTATGGTGAACATGCTCCATCTCTAATTTCCAATCATTTACAAGCCATGGGAAAGATTTTAAAAGAAATAAAATGGGTGCCATATCAACCAAATGAAAGACAAATGGAAAACCGAAAAGTCATCACTAAGATGTTGCTTCAACAGCACGAGAAAGTCTTTTTTGCATGAATTGTGACTGGCGATGAAAAGTGGATTTATTTTGAGAATCCCAAATGCACAAAATAATGGGTTGACCCAGGTCAACCATCAACATGGACTGCAAGGCCAAATCGCTTTGGAAAGAAGACAATGCTCTGCGTTTGTGGGATCAGGAAGGTGTGGTGTATTTGAGCTTCTAAACACAGGTGAAACCGTTAATACTGATTTCTACCGACAAGAAATAATCACGTTTTGATCCTGTGCCAGAAGACACAGCAAAGTAATTTTGCTTCATGATGACACACCATCACACACTTCAAAACCAGTTAAAGACACGTTAAAAGATCTTGCCTGGAAAGTATTAACCCACCCGACGTATTCACCAGACCCTGCTCCTTCAGATCACCACTTCCTCCGATACATGGCACACACACTTTCTGAGCAGCACTTCAACACGTAGGAAGAAGTGGAAAACTGGGTCTCTGAATGGTTTGCCTCAAAACAAGAAAAGTTCTATTGGGACGGTACCCACAAATTACCTGAAAGATGGGGAAATGCGTAGCTAGCCATGGACAATACATTGAATAAAGCACTTTTGATGTTTCTCTTGAAATTATCGTGTTTTCTTTGATTACAAAATCCGCATTATTGACCGGTACAGTTGTATATTAGGTTCTGTTTGAGGCCTTGTTCTGACCTGACAAAATCAAACACCAGACCTACCTGGCTGTGAGTTTTTTTTTTGTTTTTTTTTAAAATATATTTTTACTGATTTTTCACAGAGAGGAAGAGAGAGGGATAGAGTTAGAAACATCAATGAGAGAGAAACATCGATCAGCTGCCTCTTGCACACCCCCTACTGGGGAGGTGCCCACAACCAAGGTACATGTCCTTAACCAGAATCGAACCTGGGACCTCTTCCCTTGAGCCAAACCTTTTTTGGCTGGCTGTGAGTTCTCAGGCAGAACTTGCTCGCCTTCCGCACCCTTCTATCCCATCCCCAGAGCGAGGCCCGCCGGGCAATTGAAAGATGATGGGGACGCTGTGTAGATAGCTGATCAAGCACCTGCAATCCCACGTCCAATCTCCCCCCCCAAAACAAACAAACAAACAAACAAACAAACGAAAAAACAACAACAAGATGTACTCTGTGAAGGTAGCATTGGGCCAAATTCACGGCATGACTAAAGCAGGAATCTCAAACTATGGTCCCTGATCAGCCTGCAGCAGCCTCACCTGGCAGCTGTTAGGAATGCAAATTCCTAAATCCCTCCCATCTGGACTGGATCACAAACTCTGCAAGTGGAGGTTTAACCAATGCGCTGCCTGGTCATTTTGAAGGCGGCTACTGTTTGAAGCTGCTGTTCTTGGGGCCTCGGGCCCCGTTCTCCAGGTCAGGTAGGGGACACACGTGGAAAAATACCGGGCCCGTCTGTCTGCACAGGACAGAGGCCATCCTGGACCGACATCTGGCTGAGCTGGGTGTCTCCCACCACAGCATCTTCACACCCATCCCTCCGCCACTGCAGTGCTGCCCACGGCCAGCTGGTGGCGCCAGAGCCTTAGGCTTCACTCTGGCATCAGGACCGAGAGACCCCAGAGCCGTGTCCCCCCGTCCCCCCGTCCCCGTCCCCCTCCCCCCCCCCCCCGCCCCGGTCCAGGGCCTTCTTCCCGCTGGGACCCTCACCCCCAGGCCTGCCCGCTGGCCTGGGCTCTGCAGGCTGGCCCTCGCGGGAAGAGGAGCACTGAGTCTGGCACCCACAAGTGGGGACCCCCCCCCTCCTCCTGGAGGTTAGGAAGGTGGGCTAGAGGACACCCCTTGGTGGGAGAGAAATGATGGGTGTCTGGTCTGTGCGACTCCGGGGTCAGGAGCCCAGGCAGGCGGCTCCGGTCCCGTGGACCCTGGCCACCCTCCCGTTAACCCTCTGCCCACCCTGCCCGACCTCCTGTAGGTCTCAGGTGCCGCTTCCCTGCCCGCGGTGGGGGCAGCCTGGGGGTGCTCCATCCAGGGGTCCCACGCAGGCTGGGACAGGGTGCCTAGATGGAGCTCTCTCTTACCAGCTGCCAGCTCCGTGCCGCCTGGGTTAGGGGCTCCCTGGGCCCTGTCCTGCTCTGTGGCCAGAGGGGCCCACACCCCACTTCTGGTTCTGGTGCAGCTCAGCAGAGAGGAGTCTAGGAGCCCCGCCTGGGCTGCCTCCCACTCAGGTTCCGAGCTCGGTGCCCAGAGGACCCAGGGCTGAGCACAGGCTTTGCCCCTTCTGCTCCCCTGCCTGCCATCTCCCTATTTGAGGGGAGACCGGAGCCCCCAGTCCTGCTGGAGTCACCCGTCCCCTCCGGCTTCGACCTAGCATACCTTGGCCTCTGCTCCGGAGTCTGCCTCCGCGCCCTCAACTCCTGGTCCCACCCTACACCCACACCCACTGCAAAGGACTCCCTCTTGGCCGGGCCTCCCTCCGCCAGGCGCCGGATGGGGAGCTGTCCTGGGAGGCTGCCTCCGTCCGTCCTCAGGAGGCTGGGCCGGGCCAGCTGTTTTCCCCGGGCAGCCAGCTGTTTTGCCCATCAGGAAGCAGCCCTGGCTCCGCTGAAGCCGTGGCTGAGGCTGGGCTGCAGCGTGGCAGCCGGGCTGGGCCAGGGCCTGAGCTGTTAACTCCTCTGGGCCCAGGAGCCCCTTCCCCTCCCGGCCATCCCTCTGGCCGCCCCCCACCCCCTCCAACCCCGACCTGGAGGAGTAGCCAGTCACATGACTGCTCGAGACCCCAAGAAAACCGAGCATTGCTATCCCCACCCCCATCAACAACGGCTCCCCCCCCCCCCCCCCAGAGCCTTGTCCTCAGGCGACCCCAGGTGAGAGGAAGGTTCAAAAGGATAACCGTTACCCCGTTTGGAACAATAGCAGTAACAGCTACCATTAAGTGCCTGCTGTGTGCCAGGCACGGTGCCTCAGTATTTAAACTATAATCTGATTTACATTTCACAACAACCCCGTAGAGCAGGGGCCATCTCCGTTTTACGGATGAGGGAGGGGAAGTGTGGGCTCTAAGTCTGTTCGAGTCCACAGAGCTGGGGTTTGAAACTGGGCTGCCTGCCTCCCTCTGGCTGACCCGGTGGCCGCAGAGTCACTGTTGGTGCTGCTGTTTAAGTTCCCCCAAGCTCCTCACCCCGGACTGTTTTTCCCTGGCCTGGGCCTCAGTAGCACCATCTGTGAAATGGGGACATTGAGGGATGGAACGGGCACCGTCAGCAGCTCCCCCAGGCTGAGCCGGCAGCTTAGCCAGGCTCTGCCTTCAACACCTTCCAAGTATTTAGTATTTATTAGCAGATCATTCCTCTCAGTGGCGGCGGTCAGCCTGGGCTAGGATCCGGCTCTGCCGCTTCCTGGCAGCCTGACTTTGGGCGAGAGACTTTACCTCTCAGCGCCTCGGGGTCCAAAGCTGGAAAACAGATACAAGAACCAAGAACCAAGAACTGAATCTACTGCATCCTCGTTTTGTTGTGAAAAGAGTGAGATAACACAGAGAAAGCGGGTGGGAATGTTAACCCCTTCCTGTTTTCACACCCCTGAGCCCAGCTCGGAGCTGGCAGGGAGGAGGGCCCTGTGGTTCCTGGTGAAGGAATGGATCCTGGTGCAACGGTGCCTACATGGGACAGACTTGCCAAGAGCATAGTTACCAGGTGGACGCATGGGGATCCCAAGGCGCCTGCTCTTAACTCCGGCACCCCCACGGCCTTCCTTCTGAGGCCGGACCCTGGCCGGGGGACAGGGAGGAGGGAGGAGGGACAGTCCCAGGACGCAGGCAGCCCAGGAGGTGACCGGCCGTGGCTGGGTGGGATCTCAGGGTCTGGGAATGACCCCTCAGGACGCAGTGACCCGTGCTCCCTCCTTTGTCCCCTCCCCCTGCCCACCATGGGTCAGCTCCCTGGTCCCAGCCTAGACATCTGGAACTGGGGCAGACAAAGGGCCGCGGGGAGGGACAATAACCTTCTGTCCATTTTCAGATGCGGCGGCCGGGGCTGGCCAGGGCTGGGGGCCGGAGCCCGGCGAGGCGGTGCCAGGCCCCCCGTGGGCAGCGGACAATGTTGGCAGTGATGGAGAGGAGGCATTTCAAAGCGTTTTGTTCCCGCTGACCCCCTCCTCGCCACAGCTCGACCTAGCTCAGGGTGAGGCCCCGGCCCCACCCCCAGCCACCCAGGCCCCTGCTCCCGCGGCTTGGGGACTGGCCACATTCTTGACCTCAGGGGAAAAGTTTAGACTCTTTGCGCCCCTGGCAACAATAACGGTGTCACAGACCTGATTTAGGAGCCGCACTTACCATCACAAAGCCCCAGACAAAGCCCGCGCTGAGAGGCGGCGGGGCTCGGGCCCACTGCTCCCAGCTCCGCTCCGCTCGCTCGCCCGCTCGGCTCTCCCTGCTCCCCGGGCAGGGCTCTGCGGGTGGGTGGGTGGGTGCCAAGGCCTGACCCTGGGCACTCCGGAGGAGGGCCAGAGGAGGGAAAGGCGCGGAGGAGAAGAGATGGAGACCCAAGTGGGAATTGGGGAAGCGGGGCAGAGCTGCTTCCGGCTCCACCACCCATTTGCAAGTTCCTCATTCTGGACCTCAGTTTCCCTCTGTGTAATAGGAGGCTAAAGGAGGAGGCCAAAAGCTGCGGGCTCTGACCTTGCAGATGGAAGGGGCTGCTGTGCGGACAGTGAGCTGTGGACCTTGCTTGCCAGGAAGGGTTGGGCTCTGATTGCAGCAGGAGGGACAGTGGTTAGACACCGAAGGCAAAGAGGCCCTGTTCTTGGGGCCCATGACGGTGGAGATGGGTGATGGAGATGAGCATTCGCTGCTTCATTCTGAGCACGTCACAGGCACCAGGCACCGTGATCACTGACTCTTTGCTGGCCTTCAACCTTTTTTTTTTTTTTTTTAATAGACTTTATCGATTTTTTATAGAGAGGAAGGGAGAGGGATAGAGAGCTAGAAACATCTATCAGCCGCCTCCTGCACACCTCCCACTGGAAATGTGCCTGCAACCAAGACACATGCCCTTGACCAGAATCGAACCTGGGACCCTTCAGTCCACAGGCCGACGCTCTATCCACTGAGCCAAACCAACTAGTGAAATAAAAAGGACTCCAGCCCTAGCCAGTTTGGCTCAGTGGATAGAGCATTGGCCTGCAGACTGAAAGGTCCCAGGTTCGATTCTGGTCAAGGGCATGTATCTTGGTTGCAGGCACATCCCCAGTGGGAGGTGTGCAGGAGGCAGCTGATCGATGTTTCTCTCTCATCTATGTTTCTAGCTCTCTATCCCTCTCCCTTCCTCTCTGTGAAAAATCAATAAAATATATTAAAAGAAGAAATGAAAAGGACTCCAAATAAACTTGGCTTATTAAGTAAGGCGTCTTCTGATTTACAGTATAATACACGGGCCCCAACCAGGGCCAGGGGGGCAAGCCTGCAACCAAGGTACGTGCCCTTGACCAGAATCGAACCCGGGACCCTTCAGTCCTCAGGCTGACTCCCTATCCATTGAGCCAAACCAGCCAGGGCAGCAGAGTCTTTTCATCCCCTTTTAACCATCAATCCTCATCAACCTCGCGAAGCTGGCGTATCATTAACCCAGTTCCAGCCCATCACTGAGCTCAGAGAGGCCGAGTCCCTTCCCAGGCGCACACAGCTGGCGGGTGTGGAGCCCAGCACAGCGAGGCCGGTTCCCTCAGCTGACCCTGCCTGGGGAGAAGCAGGGTGAGGGGGCAGCTGGACGCGGCTGAGCTCCGGGCGGGAGGGCCTCTCCCCAGCCGGAAGGCTATGAATACATAAATGGCTGAGCACCCCAGGGGGACCCACCCTCGGAGCAGGTGCCTTTAAGAGGAGATGGGCTCCTTGTGAGCGGAGGTGGCCCGCAGACACCCGGATGCAGGGGCCGGGCACCATGACCTCCGGTGGAGACGCTCGGCTTCGGCGCCAGGTGGACGGCACGGAAGGACCAGGGCGCTGCAGCCAGCTCTGGGCCCCAAAGCCAAGTCCGTTTTTCTGGGGAGTGTGTCCTGGACAAGTGATCGCAACACCTGTGCCTCAGTTTCCCATCTGTACGACCGAACCACCTTGGAGGGGTGGTGACCATCAGTGAGGCCCCTGGGAGGCCTGAGCACAGCGCCTGCCTCAGTGAGGTGGCCCTCCCCGGTCCCACGGCCAGGACACCTCACGGTGGGCCCGGGAGCCGCTGTGCGGACGGTCAGCTGTGGACCTTGCTTTCCAGGAGGCTTGGGCTCTGATTGCAGCAGGAGGGACTGTTAGAGACCAAGGGCAAAGGGGGCCTGTGCTTTGGGGTCCATAGGCAGAGGCCGCCCGTGGCATCTCGTGGCCTCCCTGGGGCCTGAGCAGGAATGCTGGGCCCTGCACGTGGGCCTGGAGGGAGGGCAGACAGAGGAGGCTGGGGGTGCTGTCCAGAGCCTGCCCGTCCCTTCATCCGAGGGCCCGGGCTGTGCGCGCAGAGGGGAGCAGCGGGGCCGAGCACGCATCATTGCACACGCTGTGCTGCCCTCGGGCCTGAAGTTTCAGCTCTGCTGATGGCTGGGGCACCCAGGGTGAGATGCTAACCCTCTTGCGCTCACTCTGTCTCTCAGAACCTAAAGTGCTCAAAGGAGACCATCATGGAACCCTCAGGGGTTCCGCAAGTCTAGTCTAAAGGTTGGCTTGGAATCCAGAGTCCTGCTCCCCAGACTCCAGTCCCTCCTGCCTCCCCTTACCCCGACTTTACCTCCAGCTTCTCGAACCATCTCTTTGGCTCCCTCATCAAACTGCAAGTATCACGTGTCCCCCAGACAGACGGCAGAGCTGGGACTTGAACCCACCAGGCCCCCTTCAGATGGGCCTCAAAGAGGGTGCGGGGGTCCCTGGGAGCCCCAGTAAGGACAGCCTCCCCTCACTGCCTGCCTGAGGGGCCAGGCAGCACTCACCTGGGCAGAGCACCTTGGGGTCCCCCTTGTCCCGGGAGGCGTATGGCACAGCTGGACCCGTCTCTGGCACAAGGTGGCTTCCCTTCTAGTTCCTGCTGCTAAGAAGGGCTGGTCAGGCAGGCCCTCAGGTGCCAGGCAGCCCTTCCTGGGCACAGACTCCCCTGGCATCTGGTGGGCAAGAGGCTGGGGGTGGAGCAGTGGGGCAGGGATCGGGCAAAGGTGTCTCGTTCAGAACTTGTCCCCAGCCCTGGAGCCCACTCCCTCCTGGACACTGTGGGCTGAAGTCCAGGAAGCCTGGGCCCTCAGGGCCCAGGAGAGGGTGATCCAGGAAGGCTGAGACGAGCCAGGCCTCTGCCCCAGCCTGTCCCCCCCCCCACCCCGCCCAACCGGCCAGCGTGGCCCAGGCTGGGTGTTTGCTTTTCCTGTCTCCACACTGACTCCATTCAGAGCAGCCTCTCTCCACCCCCAGCCGGTGGCCAGAGCCCGGGCACCAGGGAGAGAGATCACCACCCCACCTCCCTCCCCCGCAGCCCCTCCTGTTAGCTTCGAGGGCTTCCTAGGGTTTTTTTTGGGGGGGAGGGGAGAGGGGGGTACACAGAAGTAGGAGGACTGGGGCAGGGGAGGCCACCCCAGAGAAGAGGGAAACCAAATGGAGAAGAGGGTTGTGGGGAAGGAGGAGCGTGAGGTGGGGAAGGAGACATGGGATGAGAAGGGGCGGGTAGAGACGGCCTCCTCATGGAGAAAGCTCCAGGTAGAGGTGGCCAGGGCAGCCGGGCACAGAGCGGGGAGCTGCGGGGCAGAGGCTGGCACAGCTGACCTGGGCCCCAGCCTGGCTCTGGGCCATCAAAGCAGGCTGGGCCGGAGGTGGGCCCTGAGGCTGCTGCCCCCCTCGGAAAGCCGGCCTCCTCCTCCTCCCCGCCCTCACAGGGTCCAGGCAGGGCTGTGACCTGGTCTGGGCCCGGGGGGCGGGGGGCGAAAAGTCTCCCCGAGTCAGAAGGCCACGGGGGAGGCATCGCGAGGGCTCCTGCTCTTTGCTCCCCTGACTGTCGGGTTGGTACATAAAGGGGGTAGAGAGGTCAGAGGCGGCCTTCCAGGCCCGTGGGAAGAAGGCTGCCCATTTCCCTAATCCATATTTATTGGTGTGAGACCCTGGGCGGGAGGAGGCCAGGCCAGGTTAGCACCGAGGACGGGCTCCATGTCACCCAAATCCTACTCTTTGTCTCCAGATTGGCTCCGGAGTCCTCCCCCTTCCCTCCTCCCCCTTGCTCCCCCCACCTTCCTTTGGGGTTGCCAAGCAACTGTGGAAGGGTAGCTGAAATATTTTCTTTATTACAAGCAAAAGCAAGACGGCATCATGGCCCCAGGAGGAGAGCAGGGTGGGGGCAGGGGAGGGCATCTTGTGCTCCAGGGAACCTGATTCCTCAGTGCCCGGGCATGGGCAGTGCGAAGACGGCCTCAGAGGCCCAGGGAAGGCAGAGGATGGGCAGAGTGGTGATGGTGATGGGGTGTGTGTGTGTGTGTGTGTGTGTGCGCATAGACACTGACCGTCTGCCTAATGCTAAAAGGAGAAGCAGTGCCCAGAGACCAGGCCCAGGCCCTCACCCGCCACCCACCTGATGTATTCTGGACCAAGTCACTCCCCTCCTCTGGGCCAAGTTTCCTCTTTGATCAAAGGGGGAGCACGGCGTGTATTATCTCATTTAATGTCCACGCGGACCCCAAGAGGCATTTATTTTTCCCATTTCCCCGGTTAGATGGCTGAGTCTGGGAGATGTGAAGTGCCCAGCAGGGGAGTGGCAGAGGTGAGAGCCTTGAACCTGAACTTTTTTTTTTTTTTAATGAATTTTTATTGATTTCAGAGAGGAAGGTAGAGGGAGAGAGATAGAAACATCAACGATGAGAGAGAACTATTGATTGGCTGCCTCCTGCACGCCCCCCACTAGGAATTGAGCCTGCACGCTGGGCATGTGCCCCTGATTGGAATTGAACCCGGGACCCTCCAGTCCACAGGCTGATGCTCTGTCCACTGAGTCAAACCAGCCAGAGCAAGAACTCTTTTTTAGCCAAAACCGGTTTGGCTCAATGGATAGAGCGTCGGACTGCGGACTGAAAGGTCCCGGGTTCGATTCCGATCAAGGGCATGTATTAGGTCTAGTAATAATTAATGTCGTTTTCTAATACTTTTTAAAATAGAATTTATTTAAACAATACAACAAAATTTAATCAACAATATAGTTACCGTTGTTTTCTACTACTTGTGCCCAACGCTCAGGAAGCATTTTAATCCCTCTGTTGTAAAATTCTTGTGATTTTGATGCAAAAAATTCGGTCAATGCATTTTTGAGGCATTCTTCATTATTAAATTTTTTTCCAAGAAGAAAGTTTTGCAAAGAACGAAACAAATGGTAATCGGAAGGGGCAATATCAGGAGAATCGGAAGGGGCAATATCAGGGGCAATGCAGGTTGAGGGAGAACTTCCCATTCCAACTGGCGCAGTTTTTCAGCAGTAATTCTTGCAGTATGCGGTCGTGCGTTATCGTGGTGAAGAATTACGCCCTTCCGATTATTCAGCGCGGGTTCTTTTTCTCTTAAAGCTTGGGCTAACCTTTCCAATTGGGCACTATACACTGCACTTGTAATGGTTTGGTTAGATGGTAAAAGTTCATAATGAAGAATTCCTTTAAAATTCCACCAAACACACATCACTTTTTTCGCATGCAAGTCAGGTTTTGGTGTGGGCTGCGGAGCCTCATTTTTGTCCAACCATTGAGGCTGCCTTTTCAAATTAACATACAGCACCCATTGTTCATCTCCGGTAACAATTTGCTCTAAAAACGGCAAACGGTTTTGACGAGAGAGGAGCGAACTGCAAATTGTGACTCTTTGATTACGGTTGTTATCGGTCAACTCATGAGGAACCCATTTTCCAAACTTTCGGACTTTGCCAAGAGCACGCAATTGATTGGAAATTGTTTTCTGTGAACAATTTAAAGTTGTCGCAAGCTCTTGTTGGGTAATTTGAGGATTTTGCACCAAAAGAGCTTGAAGAGCTTCTTGATCAAAATTGGACACACGGCCTCGACCACTCTTGTCATCTAACAAAAAATTTCCCTCGCGAAATTTCTCAAACCAACGCTGGCATTTTCTGGCGCTAACTGCATCTTGACCAAGAGCACTACAGATGTTTTTTGCAGCCTCACTTGCTTTTCTTCCTAATTGGAACTCGTAAAGCATGCAGTGCCGAATATGCTCTTCATCCGCCATCTTCTTAGCCCTAGTTTTGCAACAAAAACCAAACCAAACACAAACTTTTTCAAGCAAAACTTGTTAATTGCACTTCACATGTTCTATAGATACCACGTGTTTGAAGGTATGTCAATATAAGTCAACGCCAAGCAAGATTTTAAACGAATGTTTAAAAACGACATTAATTATTACTGGACCCGATACCTTGGTTGTGGGCACATCCCCAGTAGGGGGTGTGCAAGAGGCAGCTGTTCGATGATTCTCATCAATTTTTCTAACTCTCTATCCCTCTCTCTTCCTCTCTGTTAAAAAAATCAATAAAATATATATATTTTTTTAAAAGAACTTTTTTAATATTGGCTTTACTGAAATGTAATTCATATACCATACAATTTTCCCATTGAAAACGGACAATTTAAGCCCTAGCTGGTTTGGCTCATTGGATAGAGCGTACCTATGGGTCCCGGGTTCGATTCCAGTCAAGGGCACGTACATTCGCTGCAGGCTCGATCCCCAGCCCGGGGTCAGGAATTGATGTGTCCCTCTCACTTCACTTTCTCTCCGTCTCCCTCGCTCCCTTTCACTCTCTCTAAAAACCAACGAAAACATACCCTCAGCTGAGGATTAACTACAAAAGTGGAGCTAAAATAGACGTTTCAAAATGAAATGGACCATCTGATGGCTTTCAGTGGACTAGTATTCACCGAGTTGTGCGACCATGGCCTAAAACAATCGGTGTTAGGCCATTTTTGTCACACACACACACCCCGACCCCCCCGAGGGAAGCCTGTGCTCATTAGCCTTCACTCATTTCCACTTGCCCTCCCTCCAGCCCCTGGCAACTGCTAATCTGCTTTCTGTCTCCATAGATTTTCCTCTTCTGGTCATTTCTACAAATGGAACCAGACAATATGTCTGAGTCCCAGCTCCTAACTCCCATGGTTCCGGCCTCCCTGGGCGCTGGGGTACCCTATGAGGTGTCAGCTGGTGGCCTGGTCAAGGACGTGGGTTTTGCTGTCTAAACCCTGGCTGGCGCTCAGGAGCTCTGTTCCTCCCTGAGCCGCAGGCCCCTGGTCCAGAGATCAGGAGGGTGCGGGCATTTCTCCCCAAGCTGTAGTGACCCCCCGAAGTGCTAGCCCGTGCCCAGTGCCTAGACCCGTGGTCGGCAAACTGCGGCTCTCGAGCCACATGTGGCTCTTTGGCCCCTTGAGTGTGGCTCTTCCACAAAATACCACGGCCTGGGGGAGTCTATTTTGAAGAAGTGGCGTTAGAAGAAGTTTAAGTTTAAAAAATGTGGCTCTCCAAAGAAATTTCAATCGTTGTCCTGCTGATATTTGGCTCTGTGGACTCATGAGTTTGCCGACCACTGGTCTAGACGGTATTGCTAACTGGGTCACAGGACTCCACGTAGCTGCCCATCTGCTCGTCTCTTCGCCCAGGCACTTAGCCCCCTCTAAGGGTCAGGCCTTGTTCTCGGTGCTGGGGACACAGCAATGGACGGGATGAGACCCCTGTCCACGCAGGGCTGGCATTCTGGTGGGGAGACAGGTATGCCAGCAGGTCAGGCAGAGGCTTCCGAGGAGTGATGCTGCCATGGAGGCAAGGGCACAGCATCCAGGCGTGGAGCCGCCCAGGGGGGTGGAGGTGGCTGCTTCCGTGTGAACGCTGCCCCTGCCTCACCTGCTCCCGGAGAGGACCATCTCCAGAAGCTGAAACACGCTATGCAGGGCAGAGGGCTCTGGGGACCCCCTCTGCATGGACACAATGGCCTGGCTTTGTCATCTTCTCAGACCGGGGACGTGTCAGACGGTCCAGGCACCTCTGAGGGCAGCCGCGCAGCTGGTCTCCATGGAGGAGCGCTGGCTGCTCTCAGAGAACGCAGTACAATTGGGCGATTGGAGCCGGGGCGGGCAGGGCCGGCCTGGGTGGTGGCAGAGTCTTCCTGCTCCCACAGCTGTGTGTGCAGAGAATGACTCAACTTCACTGCGGGCGTCAGCGGTCCCGGGCTGATGGGGACATTTGGGACAGGACTCCGGGGTTGGGAACATCTGGCACAGCCTGACCGGTCTGTGGCCACAGCTGCTCCCTGGGCACCTGCCTGGCACGCTTTGGGCCCTGGGCCTGCCTCTGGAGCACAGAAGTGAAGCACAGAAGGAAATTAGTTCAGTGAGCCCTACCCACAGCAGTGCCTCTAGTTCCACACCCAGAACCTCCGCTGACTGGCAGCATTCATGCACCCAGCAATTCTTTATTCATTCTCCTTTCACTCAAGTTTCTCTACGTCTGTTTAAAAAAAAAAAAAAAAAAAATATATATATATATATATATATATATATATATATATGATTTTTTTAAATTGATTTTTTTTACAGAAAGGAAAGGAGAGGGATAGAGAGCTAGAATCATCAATGAGAAACATTGACCAGCCGCCTCCTGCACATCCCTTACCAGGGATGTGCCCACAACCAATGTACATGCCCTTGACCGGAATCAAACCCAGGACCAGTCTACAGGCTAACGCTCTATTCACTGAGCCAAACCGGTTTCGGCTCTACATCTGCTTTTTTATCTATCTGTCTGTCTGTCCATCCACCCATTCACTTAGTTATTACTCCATAAGGCATTCATTCATTCATTCATTCATTCAATAGATGTTTACTGAGCATGTCCTTTGTGCTGGGCACCATGTTTGGTCACATGCCAGCTCTAGGGGGCTGGGTGGAGGGAGGCACAGAGGGGAAAACAGGGGACATCTGTGATGCCTTCAACAACAATAATAAACAAAAAAGCCAGTTCTGGAAGAAAAAACTTGCTTAACAGGCAGTGCGGACAACGTTGCTGCCTTCTTCCCGAGACTTGGCGTTAGAAGGGGCAATGAAGAGAGCAGAGGCTGGGAGCGTTGAGCGCATGCATGAGTCTGAACATGTGCGCGCGTGTCTGTAGATGATGACACAGCTTTACTGCGAGCAGATGCCAGGTGTGTCTGGGTCCTCCTAAGGCCACAGCCGTCTAGGGAGGCAGGACCGGCAGATGGTCCCGCATCACAGAGGCGGTAACTAAGGCTCGGTCCATTGGAGTCACCTGCCCTGGAAGCCGGAGGCAGTGCTGCCTCTTCCAGAAGTTTCCCGCAGTGCGCCTGTTGGAACGCATCCCTGACCTTCTGTAATCCCAGAGGACTCTGCTACCACCTGTGGCTCTGCTTCTCCCATCGGTGCTGGCTGGACGGATATTTCTGGAGAGACACTATCAGACTCCTCAGCTTTCCCCCTGCCTCTCCCCTCAGCCTCCAACACACACACAATGCGCTTCAGGTGCTCACCAAATGTTACTCATTGCCAAGTGGCCTGCCTAAGGCCCGCAGGACTGTTAAGAATAGTTTGGCCCTAGTGGTCAGCAAACTCATTAGTCACCAAATATCAACAATACAACAATTGAAATTTCTTTTGAGAGCCGAATTTTTTTATTTTATTTTTAAAAAAATATATTTTATTGATTTTTATACAGAGAGGAAGAGAGAGAGAGATAGTTAGAAACATCGCTGAGAGACAGTCATTGATCAGCTGCCTCCTGCACACCCCCCACTGGGGATATGCCCACAACCAAGGTACATGACCTTGACCGGAATCGAACCGGGACCCTTCAGACCCCAAGCTGACGCTCTATCCATTGAGCCAAACCAGTCCCGGCAAGAGCCGAATTTTTTAAACTTAAACTTCTAACGCCACTTCTTCAACATAGACTGGCCCAGGCCATGGTATTTTGTGGAAGAGCCACACTCAACGGGCCAAAGAGCCGCATGTGGCTCGAGAGCCGCAGTTTGCCGACCACGACCCTAGCTGGTTTGGCTCAATGGATAAGAGTGTTGGCCTGTGGAGTGAAGAGTCCTGGGTTTGATTCCAGTCAAGGGCATGTACCATGGCTGCAGGCTTGATCCCTGGCCTGGGTCAGGACACGTGTGGGAGGCAATCAATCGGTGTCTCTCTCACGTCGATGTTTCTCTCTCTGTCTCTCCCTCTCCCATCCATCCTCTCTAAAAACCAATGGGAAAAGATCCTCAGGTGAAGATTAACAAAAGGACAGCTTTGAAGCCTGCTCTGCCATCACCTAAACACATGCCACCATCAGCTCTCACCTGCAAACCAGTCGTCCCCATTTTTAGGACTCCTGCAGTCCAGCTTGCCCAATGCCCCTCGCCAATTCTTTACACATTATCCTAGCAAACCTTTATTTATTTATTTATATATTTTACTGATTTTGTACAGAAAGGAAAGGAGAGGGATAGAGAGCTAGAAACATCGATGAGAGAGAGTCATCAATCAGGTGCCTCTTGCACACCCCCCACTGGGGATATGCCCGCAACCAAGGTACATGCTCTTGACCGGAATCGAACCCAGGTCCCTTCAGTCCCCAAGCCGACGCTCTATCCATTGAGCCAAACCGGTTTTGGCTATCCTAGCAAACCTTTAAAAATGTAAATCTGGTGCCATCAGCGTGGCTCAGTGGCTGAGTGTCAACTTATGAACCAGGAGATCATGGTTCGGTCCCTGGTCAGGGCACCTGCCTGTGTTGTGGGCTAGATCCCTAGGAGGGGCTTGTAGGAGGCAGCTGATTGATGTTTCTCTCTCCCTCTCTCTGAAATCAATAAAACAAATTTAAAAAAACAACTGTAAATCTGAACTTGGCAGACCTTTTAGGATCCCCACTGGGTTAGGATAAAATCGCAGTGTCCTATAAGATCCGGCAGGGTCACTCTAGCCTTACCTGAAACTTCCTCTTCCTCTCTGAGCCCTAGCCCCCCCAGATTTTTCTTTCCCAGAACTCACCAAGTTCTTTCTTTTTTTAAAAAAAATATATTTTATTGATTTTTTACAGAGGGGAAGAGAGGGGGATAGAGAGTTAGAAACATCGATGAGAGAGAAATCATCGATCAGCTGCCTCTTGTACACCCCCCACTGGGTATGTGCCCGCAACCAAGGTACATGCCTTTGCCTGGAATCGAACCTGGGACCATTCAGTCCGCAGGCCGATGCTCTATCCACTGAGCCAAACAGGTCTCGGTACCAAGTTCTTTTTTGCTCATTAGCTTTTACGGCTGTTCCCTCAGCCTAGAACAGTGCCAATGTCAGCGCCCCGCCCACCGGCACCTGCCTCCCCACTGCTTAGGGTGTCCTGCCTCCCCTGAGCAGCTCCTTTGGGGACCTCTGCTGAGTCCGCCTCCACTAGCACACAGTAGGTATTCTACACACACTTGTTCAATGACTAATAGTACCCCCTGTCTCCGCAGTTTCCGAGGGGGAGAGTGAGTGAACGGACTGATGGCATCCCGGAGGCTGAGGGCCCCCCTGGTGCAGCCGACCAACAGGCCTGCGGGTTCCCCGTCATGCAGAGACCACCTGGCCACCCGACAAGGTGCGCTGCTGCAGGCCAGGGCAGGACAATCGGTAAGGGGACACTGGGTGTTCTCCTGGGTCTGGAGCTCCCGCCCCGCTCTTCTTTTCTTTTGGGGCGGGATGGGTTCTGGAGTTTGGAGTGTGAATTACATCAGTCCCCTCTCTGTGGAGTAAAGGCTGGCAAACTCGTGTGCCGCTGGCTCCAGAGCCCCGGGTTCCAACTCTGGCTCCACTGCCAGTTGCGTGGACTAGGAACTTAACTGCACCGGTCTCCATTTCTCCATCTGCGAAATGGGACTGATGACAGTGCGCCCTTCCCAGAGCTGTGGGGCTCAGCAGGCTGCCATCACCTTTCAAGCACACTGCATGAAGCATGGAGGGCATTGTCAGCCCATGGGGAGATCTCCAAGTGAGGACCCGGAGAGAGCCCAGGGGAGGACCCGGACAGAGCCCAGGGGAGGGCCCGTTAACAGGGTGCCTGCCCTCTCTAAAAGCCCTCACTCCCAGTGTCACTCCCCAGAAGCCACATTTCCTCCGCCTTTGTAATAAACTTCCAGAGGTTTGTGTGGTTCATTTTTAAGTCACCAATGGATATCCAATGACTGACTGAAGGGAGGGCACCCTACTAGGCTCCGGGGCACAAAGATCAGTAGGTCCCACTTCCTGTCTGAGCGAGAATGCACACACTGCTATGACAACTCAGCGGGACACAGACTGTGAGGAAAGAGGGCTGTCGGGCAGGGGTGCATTGGGGTCTTGGGGATCCCTGGTGTGGATGGAGGGCAGGAGGTATGGAAGGGATGGCCACACACTCCCTTCCAGGGTGTGAAATCCCTGGGAAAGCAGGCTGAGCTCTGCGGAGACAAACTGGTGTGTATCCCCATAGACTGAGAACGTCTCCTGGCAGAGGGGGGGTGGAGAGCGCCTCTGAACCACACAGCCCCTGCCCTCCTGCACGGACGGACGGACGGACGGATGGACGGACAGCAGGTTATCCAGTGGAAGACAGGACAGCAATGCTGGATTCCACGCCCCTCTTCCCCCCTGCTCCCTCCCCTCGCCCCTCTCTGGGAGAGCGGAGGTACCCAGGAGCCGCAGGAGGTGTGTTGGGAACAGGCCTGGGTCCCTGCAGGCTGATTCCCAGGGGGGGGTGTCATGGAGATGGCATCTCCAGCGGGGGGGGGGGGCCTGCATCCCCTCCCTAGGCTTCTGCAGAGCCTTTTAAGGGGTGACCCTCTGACCTCCAGACTGTTCCCCTCACCCTCCAGCGAGAAGCCCTTGGGGCAGGAGCTTAAGGAAGGGGGCTCCAGAGGCCTCAGTTCAGATGCAGAGAGGCGGCCAGGGCTGGTTGGGCACTGAGGCGTCCCCTGGGCACACAGGAAAGCTCAGTCAAGGCCAGGAGGCCGAGTCAGGTCCATGGGAGTGCAGGGCAGAGATGCGGGTGCCTAGCCCAGGAGGAGGGAGGGGGGCGGTGGGCAAAGGGTTCAGCGGAGGGAGCAGGCGGGGCACTGAGAGTCTAGGACACGGGGTGGGGGTGGGAGGGCGAGGGGTCCGGCCAGCGCAGGGGGGGCGCCCCGGGGAGGGGCACGCTATGGCTTTAAGAGCTGCCTGAGCGCAGGTTGCAGCTGCCTGGCCAGCTCAGAGACAGCGGAGATTCATTACCCGCCGACACAATGACCATTGATGGCCCCGTGGCGTTATTCAAATCCAGTACCAATTGCAGCCGAGCCCCTTTCTCCGCGCCAGGCCGTATTGTTGGAGCGGCCCACTAAAAGCCCGCCCCGGCCCCGAGCCGCCAGAGGCGCCCGCTCGGTCCAGCCCTGCGCCTCGCCAGCCCGCCGGCTCCGGCCCGGCCACCGGGCAGACAGGTGACCCGGCGGCGCATTCCGGCGCTCCCGCCGCCACCGGACCCAGCCACGGGGAGCGGAGCACCGAGCGGTGCGTGCGCGGGGGCGGCGGGCGCGGGGGCCCGGAGTCCAGCAGCCCGACCGGCTGGGAAACCACCGGCCTCGCCCCCGCGCCCGCCGCCCGGATTCCTGGCGCTCCCGGGAAGCCCAGGCTGGGGGCGGGGAGGGAGCCGGGGTTCCCCGGGGCTGCCGGCGGAGGTTCCCCAACCGGGGGCGGCGCAGAGACCAGCACGGGCCACTCCGGGACCCCGGGCCGCGATCGCAGGAGACACGCGCCCGGGATTCCCCACGCAGGGTGGGACCGTGCGTGGCCGCCTTACCGGGCACGGCCGAGACGGCCAGCGTCTGCGGGACCTCCGGTCTGTTCCTCCCCAAGGAGCGGAGCGGAGCCCCGCCGACCGGGGCCCTGAACTCAGGGGCTTCGCCACTGATTGTCCAAACGCAATTCTTGTACGAGTCTGCGGCCAACCGAGAATTGTGGCTGGACATCTGTGGCTGAGCTCCGGGCGCGACGGGGGCGGGCGCCGCAGGGACCCAGCTCGTGAGCGGAGACCCCCGCTCGAGCGGCGGCCGGCGGCTCCACCGCCAGGATCGCGGCCGCCCGGCCGCCGAGGAGGGATGCCGGTTCCTGCTGCCGCGCCGCCATCCTCCTCCTCCTCCTCTGCGGGCGACCAGTCCTGGCTGAGGGGGTCCTCCAGTCGATCGCGTCGTGTCCCCTTTTTCAAATTCCGGCCGGAATGAAGCAGGCGCGGCAGTGGGAGGAACTGGTCCCGGGAGCCCGCTGCAGCCGCAGGAAGTCGGAGCGAAAGAAGATGCCGATGCGGGCAGAACGCACGGACTCGTTGTGAATCATCCTCATCGATCCCCCACCGATATCCCAATACAAAAAAGTCTCAACCGACCCCTAAATTCCCAATAAACCGACCCCACCCGCCAGGCCTCCGGAGGGACCGGGTGGGCCGAGCCTCCGCCAGCCGCTGCCAGAGTGAAGTGTGGGGAGTGATGCGCCCCGGGCGGCCGGGCAGTTGCCTGGGCTTTGGAAACCGGACTTGGGTAAACGAATCCTTTTCATTAAAGACAAATCTTCGGAGATGGTGGGGCTTATTCGTTTATTTCCTCACAGGTGGGAGCCAGGAGATGCTGGGGAAAGAGGCAGCTGGGCACGGCTGGGGCTGACTGAGGTCAGGTAACCTGACCCCTCTGAAGGAGGACTGAAAATGACCCAAAATTCTGTGGATCCTGGCTCCGAGCTGGCATCTCTCCCTGTCTCCCTCCGAGGATGTGGTTTTCCCAGCGGGTCCTTCTGCCTTCCTCCTCCTCACCACTCACTGGGGTGCGGTGGAGGAAGGGATAGCCCAAATCTACCCCCCTCAGCCAGTCAAGGTGCGAAAGGAATCCTCACCCAGATTCCAACTTGGAATCCCCATGGGACAACGGGCCAGTCCAGCGGGGCTGGAGGCGGGGAAGGACCTCCAGGTTACAGGGATCAGGGGGCAGGCTGATCCCCTGAAGCTGAGGCAGTGGGGGGCCATTTCCAGTCCCCTGCTCTGTTCCCTATACGGAGACCCTGACATCAGCACCAGTGTGGGCTGTCGAACAGCCTCTCTAGACAACACTCTGGACCCCAACACTGGCCTTCATGTGCACCCAGACCAGCTCCTACCAATAACCCCAATATGGCTGCCTCCACCCACACAGGTCCAGAGGCCCCCCACCTGCAGAGTGGCGGGGGCGTGGGTCCCTTATGCCTTGAGAGTGATGCAAGCACGTCCCCCACAACTCCAGCACCCTGCTGGGACAACCAACGGGCATTTCATCCCCACAGTGGGAGAAGTTTCACCATAAACTTCTGCATTTAGTGTTTGGGGCAGGATGATGTTACTGCCCTCAGATTTATTTATTTAAGATCTCCCTCCAGCAACCAAAGCTTTTCTCCAGGTCTTGGGAAGGAGGGGTTCAGCAATCTTATCTATGCCACCCCCCATCCTGGGTTCTGGGGCTGCTGGCTGCAGCTGGTGGGACAAAGCCCGGCCTCAGACAGACTGGGACCCAGACTGGTCAGCACCGCCTGGCTCTGACCCTTCTCCAGATGGCCTGTCAGGTCACCCCTAGACGGGCTGGGTAGTCTGGGTTTCAACCTCTGCCCCCTTTTGGGGTGAAGGGCAGCTCTGAAAGCCCTGGGTGGGGACAGAGAGGCTGGACCAGAGGCCATGGCCGAGGGATTGTGGGGTGCCATTGGTTTCTAAGGATAGAGCTCCAGGCAAGGCTAGTAAACAACTTAGTCTTTTATTTGGCCAAGGCCAGCTGTTGCAGGCACTGAGGCCCCAAGACTTCCAGAAGGGATGGAGGGAGGAGGGGTGAGCCACCCTGCCGACCAGGTGCTGCCTGCCCCCATCCTGCATCTTGCAGGCGGTGGGAAGGGAGATAAAGTCTACCTTTGTGACATCAGTATCAGCCCTGCTTTCTGATACTATAATTACTCAGTTGTTGAGGAGGAAACTGAGGCACGGTGACCCTTTCAGGCTTCTGTTTGCTAGTCCAAGGTTAACCTCCTCCCTCCTCCCCAGAACGAGCTGCAGCCTTTGGCTGGGGGAGGGTCTCAGGAGCCCATCTGGTGGCCTGTGGGGGGAGGAAGGCCAGCCAGGGTCAAGGGCTGTGGATGGGGGGAGCAGAAGGAGGGGTGTGGTTGGAAGAGCAGCTGCTGAGTTGGGGGGAGGGGGGTAGCTCTGAATAGGGGACCCCAGCTGGGGTTCCATAATGATATCAGTGGGGGACGGGCAGAGCCCTCTGCTGTCCAGATGGGGAAACTGAGGCGGGGACTCCTCCAATGTTTGAGGAGGGAGGGGCCTCCCATCAGCTATTAAGGCCATTCATCTTCCCCATGAAGACACCGTGACCTGGCGCTGGAGCGCCTGGTCAGCGGTCTCTCAGTGCTTAGACTGAGACACAGGAGTGGAAGGCAGCTGGGTCACCTGGCCCGAGCCCCTCTCTCCTCGTGACAAGCCAGAGGGCACCCTCCCCCCTCAGCTGCTGGGCTCAGGCACCTGCCTGCCTGCCCCTGCTCACGTGCCTGCCTGCGAAAGGCTCATTTTAGCACCTGGCCTCTTTTCCCTGCATGGAGGGAACCCAGGGGACAGGCAGATCGGGGAAGAAAACAACGGAAGGGGATAGGGAGATCTGGAAGCAGGGTCCAAGAGCATGTCTGATTGTTCTCTTCTCTCCCCTCCAAGGGGCCCAGGCACAGAGTGGGGTTCAGCCCCCGTGCAGAGTGGAGATGAAGAGGACGCTGTCCTGGTCCTGCAGCTGGTAGTCCAGCTCACCCTGGTCCGGGAGAGACATGAGGAGACCATCAGGGCCGCCTTCCCAGTTTCTCCCCAGGGGTCGGGAGGGCCAGGGGGAGGGTGTGTGTGTGTGTTGCTTTGGCATAGAATATACCAGAAAACCAGGTAGCCTGTACTTCACCTTGCAAATATCCAGGATGGAGGACAGTTCACCACGCCCCCCAGCTCCCCTTTTCTTCCTCTCTGGGGTGGGAGACTGGAGTAGCCTCAGTTTGGAGGCTACAGTGGGACAGAGAATTCTCCCATCACCGCATTTGGGCCTCATGAAAGGCCCTGGCTTGCCCACTAAAGCAGTGAAGGGAAGGGGTGGGGGAGGGATGTCCGCGGTACTGACCAGCAATTCCCAATCTGCATCATTAATCAGCACCAGAATTCCCGGCCTCCTGTGGGAAAGATGGGGTGAATGGCAGGGAAGGAAGGGCGGGGGGCGGTCAGTAGCAAGGACAGAGGCTGAGACATTGGGCTGCAGGAGAGTGCGGTGGAGCCTTTTCTCCTGATGCTCCTGTTAAATATCTCCCCGGAAGTGGAGGTGACAGTCTGAATCTAATGGAAACAGGGTCAGACAGAAACAGCCCTGGGGCCATGTGGAAATGCCTGCTCCACCTCCCAGGGCTCAGGCAGGTCATCTTGTTTCTCTGGGTGTCCGTTTCCTCTGCTGAACGTGGGCCAATGACAGGGCCTTCCCCACGAGGCCTGTGCGAGGCTGAACTGGGATGATGTGGGAGGTGCTTCTCCCTGAGCCTGTGGCGGTGCCCCTGGCAGCAGCATGTTCCCAAGGGCCTGTCTCAGTCTGCCCAGCCGGGGAAGGCCTCTGGGCAGTCCTGCAGTGGATGGGGAGGTGGATGCTGGAACAGGTACCCTGCCTGGCTCCTGCTGGCAGTGGCCCAAGGAGCATTGCTGGCCTTCAGGGTGGCCTCCATGACTCCCGGACCGTGATCTGAGCCAGGGGCTGCATGGCCAGGACCTGCGGGTGACCTCTGCTTCGGGGCAGATGAACGAGTCCCACAAGCCCCCCCGCCCCCCCCGCTTCTACACCTGAGGCCGGCACTTCCTTTACTTTTGTGCACTTGGAACCTGGCTCTTGCCTGGGAGGCTGAGCTGGGCCTGGCGCAGGGGTAGGAGGTGTGGGCTGAGGGCAGGGGTGTCTTCAGTGGACACAAATGTGTGTGTGTTTATGGGTGCACATGCACTGAGTGACCCCCTAGAATCCTAGACCTCTGCTGTCCAATATGGTATCTATTAGCCATGTTTAAATTTAAATTACCAGGAAATAAATGAGTATTCAGCTCCTCAGACACACTAGCCACATTTTAGGGCTCAATAGGCTCACTGCCCAGCAGCTACCATATTGGACAGCATAGATACAGAACACTTCCACCATCACAGAAAGTTCTAGACTGTCAAGGAATGGAAGGGACCCCGGGCAGCTTCTTTTCCTCAGGACTTCTGAACAGGGTACGGAGCCAAGGCCTAGAGTAGGGGTGTCGAACTCAATCAGAGAAGGGGCCAAAATCTAAAATCCAGCCTAAATCGCGGGCCGAATGGTTTACTAACAGTCATAAACTGTCATTGTGATGGAAACGCAGCGGAGTGCAGTGATGACAGTGCGGTGCGGGCCACATTGCAAGGCCTGGCGGGACGGATTTGGCCCGCGGGCCTTGTGTTTGACACATGTGGCCTAGAGAATGGAAGTAACTTGCCTAAGGTTCCACGGCAAGTGTGTGGCAGCCAGAAGGAGGTTTGTGACCAGGACAAATCTATCAGCGTCCTGACCTGGGTGTTTAAAAAGTCCCCAACCATCGTGTGGTAACAAGAGAGAGAAAGCTCTCTCCTCAGAGGGTCAGGGGATGGCAAAGGAGACAGGAGGGGAGAGGGCGGGGGCTCGGACCTCCTCCCCTCCGCCCGCCCGCAGGGAAGGGGGACTCACACACTGTCTCCCTGGATGAACAGCTCCGGCCGCTCTTTTAGCAAATTCTTCTTGATCCAGACCAGGAGGCTCCGGATGTCCCCTGGAGGAAGGCACAGAACAAACCACTGTCAAAGCCACGTTATCCTGCTGCCCGGGGCCTGGCCCGCCCCAGAAGGAAGGGAACTCGGGCTCTGTAGAGCAGGCTGTCATGGCCCTGAACTCGGGGATTCCCAAGTGAGGGAAGGAGTGGGCTAGCAGAGTCAGGGACCTGCAGGGGGGTCACCTAGCTCACTGAAGGCTTGAGGAGGCAGGAGGAACTGTCACATCTGAAGGGTTGGGAGACAGAGCCCCACCCACGAGTACTGGAAACTGGTCTGGAGCTGCCCCAGACCGGCTTTTGAGAGGCCCTAAGAGCCCCCTCCACCGTCCTCTGCCCAGCCAGTCCTGGGTTCGGGTGGGGGGCGGATTCCGCTCTGCTCCTGGAGGGGTCTGCATATATTTCCCTTTGTGAGGGCAGAGAAACAATTGCCGAGCTGATACCATCAGTTAATTTCCTCCAGCAGAGGGAGAAGGATCCTTCACCAGAGAGAGCTGACAAATCACTGCCCCTGACGCCCCCACACAGAGCCCTCCCCTCCCTGGGCTGCGGGCAGCACCCTGAAGAGTGGGCCTCCTGCTCCTCCGGACACTGACACCTGCCGCTGTGTGTGGGACGGCCACCTAGCTCTGTGCACATGATGCGGAGGCTCAGGGCCTCTGTCCCCAGGGCCCCCTCTCCTTTCCCAGGCACGCCGAGACCTGGCTCTACAAGCTCCTCGGGTGCCACCTACTGCTCCTCAACGGTCTCCTGAGGCTGCTGGAGCTCCTTCTCGCCCAGACAACCCCAGGCCTGAAGGCCAAGGAGAGCCCTAGTGTTGGGGAAGCCAGTGGAGGGCTTGGGGCTAGCCAGTCACCCCACCCTGAGGGAATGTCTCAGGCCAAGCTGGAGAAGGGCCCAGGCAATGCCTTGGTTTCGGTGCCCGGAGTCTGTCCTGGCACGCTGGTGAGGGAAAGGCTGTGGGGCGAGGCAGGCCTGGCAGCAGGTCACACACACACACACACACACACACACACACACACACAGGAGCAGCATTGCTGGGTTGTAAGACTCTCAATGGCCTGCATACCAGCCTCCCGGAGGCAGACAGGCTGTACACTGGTCCAACCAGCTCACTCTGCTCCCTGCCAACTTCCCTGGATCATATGCCAGAAGAGCACGGGACCATGGGCAAAGTGTCCATGGGCTGGGATTGCCACCTTAAAAATTCCTGTCAAACAAAGCAGACGAGTCCGCAGGGTCCTCGCAGTGGGCAGGGATGGGGAGCATTGCCTGCAACTGGCTGCAGTCCATTTGGCTGTCTGGCTGTCTCCCGAGGCCTGAGCCTGAGGTTTCCCCTTGGCCTCCATCTTGGCACTGTCTGGGGGGCCGCCAGCCCATACATCTTGTGGCCGCTCGATAGAGCCGCCGGAGTCTGACACATCCATCAGCCAGCCCTGGCGGCAGGGTTCTGCCTGTGTGTGCGGAGGCAGAGAGGGACTGGGCAGGGCCTGGCCCTCAGGCCACCAGCTGCACCTCCACAACCTGGCCGTCCGGTACAGAACCAGCCCCAGTTGTGTAAAAGGAAGGGGCCGCCATTTCACTCTGGAGATGCTGGGGGGGGGGGGGGGGGATAGTAGTCAGGCCGGGGTCATCAGAGTGATGGCACCATCCTGCAGTCCCAGAGGGGTGGGCTCGGGGTGAGTCTGCTGCGGTGCTGGCTCATTTATCATGATGCTCCTCTTTGCTGAGGTCATTCCCTCCCTCCACTGCACCCCTCAGGCCTGCCCACATTCTTGATAACCTGTTACCATGGTGAGGCCACCGCATCACCATTCTTATTGTTCCCCCATGCCTGGATTTGGGGGTGGGGAGAGATAGGACTCAGAGCAGGCTGCAAGGGCCACTAGGCCTGGCCTCAAACACCCCCTCCCCCCCAGGGACATCTTGCTAGGCTTGCTGAGGCCCAGACAATATGCAAATGGCCTCCAAGCCAGATGGTCGGCTTCCAAAGGCACCCAGGGGAGCAGGAAGGGTTAAGCAGAGCCAGGGGCTGGTGGCTTGAGGATGGCTCTGGGGAATCTCACTTTTACCTTCCCACTGTGTCCTCCTGCCTTCCCGCTGCTACAGAGGGTGTTTTTCCTGCCGGGATCCCATGCAATCGTTCTCAATATAAATATTTACTGAGCAACTAGTAGTGGCAGGTGCTAGGGAGATGGGGGTGAGCAAGACAGACACGGCCTATCCTCATGGAGCTGACAAGCCAGACATTGCTTATTGAATGAGTGATGATAAATGCTCCTTTGTGTAGGACTGGGAAGACTTTTCTGAGGATGTTAACATTGATGCTGAGGCCTGAAGAATGAGGGTAGGATGGGGGAGCAGAAGGAAGAACATATGGGAAGACCTGAGGCAGGAAGGAATTGGCAGGTTCAAGAGAAGGCAAGAAGATTGGCATAAACGGTGTCAGGGGCCAGATCTGGCAGAGACTTCACTCTCCCCGTGAACCCCAGGGGAATTCACCAAATCCATGCTCCGAGGGCACAGAACCCACGCTGCCTGGAACTGTTCTCCGTGTTTCTCTGCCCCGACACAAGTAGCAAGATTCAGCTCAAATGTAGGACAGTCACCAGTACCAGAGTGCTGAGGACCCAGCGCGGGCCCAGCACACAGCACAGAGCCTTACGAACAGCCCTGGACTCCATCACTTCTGGTCATGTGACCTTGAGTAAAGGTTTCATGAGCCTCAGCTTCCTTCTTTGCGAAATGGGGTTGTTAAGAGTCTCTCAGGACGGTTGTGAGGATCGAGTGAGATGATTCACATAAAGCCCATGGCACTGTGCCCGGCATATCAATGCTGTAATTCTGTGATTCAGAAGAACCTATACCTTCTGCCCTTCTCGATGCCCAGAGCTTCTACACTCTGCCCGGGGTCAGCACCCTGGGGACATGCTCAGACCACTTTGAAGAATGGGGTACAGTCAGCCAACCATTAATCAGACAGTGCTGGGATTAGCTGGGATTTTTTTGTGCAATTCACTACCTTTCTTTTTTAAAATCCTCATCCAAGGATATGCTTTTATTGATTTTAGAGAGAGCAAGGGAGAGAGAAACATCACTGGATTGCCAACCATACATGCCTGAACTGGGGATTGAAGTGCAACCTAGGTATGTGCCCTGACTAGGAATCGAACCCACAACCTTTTGGTGTATGGGACGATACTCCAACCAACTGAAACCCCCTCACCCCCCCGGGAGGAGTCACTAACTTGGAGAGTGTGATGGAGTCCCTGACACTGGCCTTCTCTCTATTTTAGATGTTCAGACCCTATGATGCTGCCAAACCGGCTAGAAGGAACCACATCCCGAGGCCTTGAGTGCTAGAGGCCTGGGCTGGCCTGCCCACTGGGGAAAAGCAGTGATAAGTGACGGGGCTGCTTGCTGCTCTGTGGCGGAGTGGTTAAGGATTTGGTTTCTGGGGCCGGAAGTGTGTGCTAGATGGCCTTGGATAGGAAGTCACTTTACCCCTCTAAGCCTCATGTCATCCTCCGACAATTTGGAATGAGAATCCAACCACCAAAGAGTTGCTGTGAGGACTCAGGCCTAAGGCTAGCAGCAGGCCAACACGGCATCACACACACAGGACAAATGTACATTTGCTGCCAAAACCGGTTTGGCTCAGTGGATAGAGTGTCGGCCTGCAGACTGAAAGGTCCCAGGTTCGATTCCAATCAAGGGCATGTACCTTGGTTGCGAGCACATCCCTGGTAGGAGGTGTGCAGGAGGCAGCTCATCGATGTTTCTAGCTCTCTATCCCTCTCCCTTCCTCTCTGTAAAAAAACAATTAAAAAAAAAATATATATATATATATTTTTTTAAAATGTACATTTGCCCAGTGAGTTAGGAGTCCTTATCCTCTGGGCGTCCAGAGCCTCCGAAAAGCTGCTGGCAATAGGGCACCGTGCATGCCCCTTAGAGAGCACCTAAAAGGGCTCCACCCTCACCCCTCACCCTGCTGGACTTTCCTTGTCTGGGAACACTGGTTACCACTGTTATAGCCCCCACCACCACTACCAGTGTCAAGCCTAGATTCTCAGGCTGAAAGAGAACAATCTCAAGGTCTTATCAGATATTGAATCCTGGCTGCAACAGACCCTCATCCAGCCTCTGAACGCTTCAGGGAGCGTTTCCCCCAACCAGAAATCTATCTTCCTGTCATTCCCACTGAGCCTGGCTGGTCCACGGGGACCAGGCCAACAAATGTGTCCCCTCACCCCACGCCTGCCTTGCGCATTTGGGAGAGATGGATCCTGAATTTTCTCTTCCACAGGTTAAACCACTCAAGTCCCCACCAAGTCTACGGGGCTCCAAGACAAGGCTCTTCTGGGAGCCCACCCCAGGCCTCAGTTGAAAAGGGCAAAGAATGAGCTGGGATGGGGGGAATAAAAGAGAAGAGAGGGTAGAGGGAACATCAGAGGGTCCATTTACAAGTGAAAGGGGGTAAGAAAGGAGCAGTTTGTGGGCTAAACTGGCCTCAGAAGGAGGTTTACAGATGTGCAAAGGGACGCTCCTCATTGTTTAATTAAGCAGAAAGTGGATCTTTTCAAAAGCAATTTTGCACAGGGACTGGGGGGGGGGGGTTGAGGGGGAGAGGATGGCAGTGGGGAGGGGATCTGCAAACAGGCCGAGAGCAAAGAAAGGAACAGCTGGCCCAGAGAGGCTGTGAAATGCATACTAAGCAGTTTAAAGCACAGGGAGCCCTCCGGCTCCTACCCTCCCCATCAGCCAGCCTTTAGCACAATGGCGGGACAGAGGAAGAGGGGCAGGGAAAGGTGAGGCCAACGCGTCTCCCCCCGGGGGGTCAGGGCAGGTATTGCCCCTGGTGGGGCAGCCTGTCTACTGGTGTTTCGGGTTTGCTCCAGGCCACTGACCATGCACAGGCTGGAAGCCTTGAGCTGAAGGGATCCTTGAAGCATAAAAGCCAGCGGCCACAATGCCCAAAGCTGGTGGGTGCCCAGATGATCTGTTCCATGGAAATGGCTATTAAGATGCCGCCCTGCAACAGTGGTGGGGAACCTTTTTTTCTGCCAAAGGTCATTGGTGTATTTACAGCATCATTTGTGGGCCATACACATTTATCAACTTAAAAATTACCTCTTAGATTTGGTCAAACATTTAATGAACTCACTCCTAATGCCTTGGCAGGGCCAGACCAAATGGTTTCCTGGACCCTATGTGGCCACAGACCAGATGTTCCCTATCCCTGCTGCCCGGAATGGTACACTTGCCTTGGAAGTAATGTTTCCAAAGGTAGATGTCTGATAGATAATAACCGAACCAACGAAGATGAGACCCAGCCCCCCTTCCGCTTACAGACGGAAGCCAGGCTCACAGAGGGAAGTGACTCGCTATCGTGCAGCGCCAGGCTCGGCTCTTGCAGTGTCACCCACTTTGGCTTTGCCCATCCTCTTCCCCCAAACTGGCCGCCGGGTTGGAAGCTGTCCCCTGGCCCCAGACCCAGGGCCCTGGAGTTTCCTTGTTTGTGAGACGTGTCACAACCCATAAACTTATGGCTGCTGTTTTCTCTGCTGGAGCCTGCAGGACCTACTTGGCCAAGTGGCAGCCCCTGGGCTGGGAAGGCTGCCAGACAACAGATCTGGGCACGGGCCTGGGAGAAGAGTAAGACTCTCCCAGTGGCAACTGCTGGGCTCCCGGGTGCCAGGGTAAGGCCTGGCCGCTGCCAACCAGCCCTGTGGCTGTGATGTGACCCAAGCCTCTGGGCACAGCAGGGCAAAATGGGAACCAGAGGTAGAGTAACAGCCAGGGGCCCAAAGACTGAGCAAAGGGCCCGTTTCCACTTCCCTCCAGCCTCCTTTTCTGTCATTCAGAGGGAAGGCTAGGCAGCAAATGGAGGGCGAGGGATCAAAAACCTGGTTAGCCCACCCTCCCTACTTGAGTAACTCTGGACAGGTCTCCTTTCTCTTGGTTTGGTTTCCTTGGTGATGGATAATATTTACTGGGGTCATTATGAGAATCAAAATAAGTAGCTGTTGAAAGCAGGAATATAAATGAATCAAAGTGTAAAAACTGTAAAGTACACTGCAGGTGTGAGATGTTACGTGAGTCAGGGAGCCTCTTAGGGTAAATGATGATGAGTTAGAGGCACTATGCAAGGACTCTGGAGACCCTGAAATCTGGTTCTGAATCCCAGCTCTGCCATTTAAATAACTGTATGACCCTAACTGGTTTGGCTCAGTGGATGGAGCGTTGGCCTGCAGACTGAAGGGCCCCGGGTTCAATTCCAGTCAAGGGTGTGTGCCTTGTTTGCGGACATGTCCCCAGTGGGAAGTGTGCAGGAGGCAGCTGGTTGATGTTTCTCTCTCATCGATGTTTCTAACTCGCTATCCCTCTCTCTTCCTCTCAGTAAAAAAATCAATAAATATATTTAAAAAAAATAATTGTATGATTTGGAGGAAGACACGTGACACCTGAGTTTGGGTGGCCACTTTTAAAAACGGAATGACAGCTACCGCCTAGGAATCTGTGACAATTATGCGCACAACCAATTGGGGCTTTGCCAACCATGCCAAACTCAGCCCGCGCCCCTCACGACACTGGACCTCAGTCCCTTGACCATCCTGAGGCCTTTCACCCGGGCCTTCCCAAGTGCTGTCTGCTTTGCTTGAAGCAGCCCCAGGCCTCTGCTGTCCTCCCATTTACTGGGCCGGCTCCTTTCATCCTCAGGGCTTAGCCGCCAGGTCACCTCTTTAAAGAGGCTGTCGTCTAACTCACAGCACCCTTCTACTCTCAGGCCCGTGACAACCACCTGCATTTATGTCTTATGTATTGTATTTACTTGTTTATTGCCTGGCACCACTTCGTAAGCTCCATTATTAGGGCAAGAACCATATCTGTTCCATTACCACCAAATACCCAGTAACTAGTACTATGTCTGGCACAAAGGAGGCACTCAAAATAATACAGGCCAACCACAGGAAAGAATAAAGTACTAGCATTCGGTGAGCATTTGGCCAATGAATAAATAAAAAGGGCTGGAATTATTAAACTTGGGGACATTCGTGCCATGCAAATGGAGGGGAAAATAAGTAATAATTTGTGGTATTTTATTTTATTTTATTTTTATTTATTTATTTATTTTTAATATATTTTATTAATTTTGTACAGAGAGGAAGGGAGAGAGATAGAGAGTTAGAAACATCGATGAGAGAGAGTCATCGATCAGCTGCCTCTTGCACACCCCCTACTGGGGATATGCCCGCAACCAAGGTACATGCCCTTGACCGGAATCGAACCCGGGACCCTTCAGTCCCCAAGTCGACGCACTATCCATTGAGCCAAACTGGTCTCGGCAATTTGTGGTATTTTAATCACTGCCCAGCCAGGTCTTTAAAGCTTCTTCTGAGAGCCTCTTTCTCCCTCTCAAAGTTGCATGGCCATCTGTCAAACTAAGAAACAATCACCTTCATCATCCTGGCTCTTTCCCTACCGAGGACACACACAATCCCACAACCCTGACATTTAACCCAGCCTCATCCCTACCCTGTTCCTTGGTGAGTGACCCCCAACCTCTGAATGTGACACGTGGACCTACCTTGTGCCACTGCTCTCAGACCCGAGGGAGGATCAGAGATAGCCGTGGCAGCCAGGGGATCTGGGGAATAATTGTTGGATTCCTGGCAGATGAACATCCAGTTCTGGAAGAATCCTGTCAATCCTCACTGATTTTTTTCCTCTGCCTGCTTCCAGGAACCTCATTCCCCTGCCTCCTACTGACTGATGTCCTCTTCTCCCCTGAAGCGCCTAGGCCCTAGGTAAAATGGGCTCTCAGTCCTGAGCATTCTTCTCTGGGGAGGACTCACAGCTAGGAACGTGGTGTATCTCCACGGTGATACCACCCTGCCTCTAGGCTACACTGATATTTACCCAGCTGGACCTCTTCAACACCCCCCCCCCCCCCCCCCCCCCCGAGTTTGAAGGCAGGGACTGGCTCTCATTCATGCTGTCTCCCCAGTGCCTGGTACACGGTCTGCCACACAGCAAGTGCTCAGTGTATGTTTGTTAAAGAAAGATGAGCAAGTATTTAAATGGACAAATGAAAAAAGCCCATTGTCTCCCTCAGTCATCCTCCCTCCTCCAGCCTCCTTTTTAGCTGGCTATCTTTTTCTCATCTAAATCCTCTTACCATAATGTGAGCCCAAGTGCATTTCCCCATTCTCGTTGAAGATTCCCACCTTCTTGAGAACATCTCTCTGCTGCCATATCTATACTAATAAAAGGGTGATATGCTAATTAGACCAGGTTGACTGGACATCTTCCGGACGTCCGACTTCCTTCTGGACAGTTAGGGGGTGACCAGGCCAGCAGGGGGGCAGTTAGGGGGCAACCAGGCCAGCAGGGGGGGCAGTTAGGAGGGCAAGCAGGCCAGCAAGCAGAGGCAGTTAGAAGCGATCAGGCAGGCAGGCAGCTGAGTGATTAGGAGCCAGCGGTCCTGGATTGTAAGAGGGATGTCCGAGTGCCATTTAAACTGTAGTTGGACATCCCCCGAGGGGTCCCGGATTGGAGAGGGTGAAGGCCAGGTTGAGGGACCCTCCCATGCATGAATTTTGTGCACCAGGCCTCTAGTAATAAGAATAAAGTAGCTTGGTTGGTTAAAGCATTATCCTGATACACCAAGACTGCGGGTTTAATTTCTGATCAGGGCATATACAAGAAGCAACAAATGAATCCATAAATAAGTAGAACAACAAATCAACATTTCTCTGTTCCTTCCTCTCTCAATAAAGGAAAATGTTTTAAAAATTAAATTAGTAGAGATGCTCCCTTTAACAACCATGAGAGCTAGAGATTACCAAGCCCACTTCACAGATAAGAACACTAAATCTAAGAGAGGTGAGGGCACAGCCTAAGGTCCTAAGGGGATACACACTTCACCCACATTCATAAAGACTTACCCTGTTTCCCCGAAAATAAGACAGAGTCTTATATTAATTTTTGCTCCCAAAGATCTTATTTTTCCATGCGCTAGGTCTTATTTTCGGAGGATGTCTTATTTTTGGGGAAACACGATAGGTACCCCATCACCTTCCTGCAAAGCTGGCTGGTCTGAGAGAGGATGGGGAAGGGTACTCTGGTGGTCTCTCTTCCTCCTTCCCTCTGGCCAGGAAATCTGACTATTCCCACCTGAACGGGGTTGAATGACCCGTAGACGCCCGCCCAGTGTACCAGAGAGGGGCTCAGATACCCGTACTCACAGGGCTCCTCCTGGCCAGGCAAGGTGACCTGATGCTTTTTCACACCGTCGAACAGGAGCTCCGCGCCACCTCTGTAAAGGAGGGCCAGAGAAAGACAGCCAGTCAGTTCCTGCAAACACCTCGCTGAGGATGAAAACTGAGGAGGGGGCTGGCACCGAAGCCCACGAGATGCCGAGATCCATGGTTCAGGAACACCGTGAGTACCAGTGACTGATTCTCCAATGTGACTTCCTGATGTGGTAAAGGAGGATATAAATCATTTTTACCAATAACCCAGTATCCGATTGCAGACTCTTGTTTTTACTCCTCTGCTTTCTCAAGAGGCAGCTTAGCATACAGGTTCAAGTTGATGCTTTCCGCCCCGAGATGGAGACCAGCCTTCACTCCTACCTGACACCCAGACCCTGGGCATGTGACTCCATGTTCTCAAGCCTTAGCCTTTCCATCTACAGAAAATGTGGAGACGCCACATGAGTTACACTGCAGACCCTGTATGTGGCCAGGTGAGGGTTTGGAATGGCCCTGCTGTGCCAACCACTGCTGGCTGGTGGCACACCACAGTGCCGGAGGTAAGAGATTTCACCAGGTTTGGCAATTTACAAGACCATTCTTCATCTCATCTCATCCTCAGGGCATCCCAGGGAAGGAAGCGAGGCAGACATTATTGACGCCATCCAAGGGAGAAGCAGGAGCCTGAAGCAGTGACTTATCTAAAGACAGAGAGGCAGTGGCTGAACTAAGTTTTGAAGTCTAACTGGTTTCTGCTTAGCCCTGGCAGCCTTAGCAGAAACCCCCGCCCCCCCCCCCCCCAAAGGTCAGAAAGCCCCTTGAGGGCAGGATTTGGTTCACTTCTGAACAAACCAAGTGAAGGCTGACAACTCCAGAAGCCTGGGCTGATGGTGTGGACACCAGGACTCTTTCGATGCCCCATCCTGCTCTCCCCCTGGGTCTCCAGAGTCCACGCAGACTTAACTGAGAAGGCCTTAACAGGCCCTAACAAGATGCGAGGCCGCCCTCCCTACCCCTCTTGCCCAATGTCAGAGAACAGAGATGTCCTGAGACATTCTGCTGGGAGGCAAAGGCAAGGCGAGCATTGTCACGGGGAAACATGGGGCGACTGTCGTCCAAACAAGGTTATGCTTTGTCGATGCAGAAATGTGGAGGGGGAGAGGAGGCCCATCTGTGGCGGCGCGCAGGGCCATCTCAGCTGCAAGCCTGCACAGAGCCTTCATTTATCCCCTTCCAAGCGCCTCGTTCCCCCTGGGTGGGGGCTGGCACGTGCAGCAGCTGGGGTGGGGGAGGGCCACAGGCAAGGGGCTCGGAAATTGGGGGGTCAGAGAAAAGGGGTGGGAGCTGGAGACATTGGGACCCAGGCAAACAACCAAGAATGGCCAAACCTGGTGGTGCCAGGCTCAGAGGCTGAGCCTGTGTTTCCCTTCACAGGCAGATGAAGAGAACCAGAGAGTGACCTGACTCAGAGAGTGACCTGCCACTGCTGGGTTCGCTAGCTCACCGAGAGGGGTTTCTGCTGACAGCACACCTGGGGGGGAATAAGGTGTGTGCCCAGCCTGGAGTGACACAGAGAGGCAGGCAAGGGACCTGTTTTGGCCCCATTAGAGAACCAAAGCCAGACTCTTATGTCTGACAGAGTTTGCTTTTCAGAGTCAGTTAAGGAATTGTATCTTAAGATACCTCATCTTTCTTCCACTCCTCAGTTCTTGGTGGGAGTGTTTCTTGGTACCAGTGACTAGTATAGACATTCGCAAAATTGCCTTCACTTTTTCTAGCTTATCATCTTCTTATCACACACACACACACAAACGTACATACATATATGAACATATTTTTATTGTTTTCAGAAAGGAAGAGAGACGGAGATAGAAACATCAATGAGAGAGAATCATTGATCGGCTGCCTCCTGCACCCTCCTACTGGGGATCGAGCCTGCAACCTGGGCATGTGCCCTGATCAGGAATCGAACTGTGACCTCCTGGTTCACAGGTTGATGCTCAACTACTGAGCCACACCGGCTGGGCTTATCTTATATTCTTCAAAATTTATTTCTCCTCTGCCAGGTGGAATGCAAGCTCTGCCTAAAACAAGGCCTGACACACAACGGGCACTCAGTTTGCCATGAGTGAAAATGCCCATTTCTCCCAATTCTTCTCTAACTTCGTTCCCTCCCTTTGTCAATCCCTCCAGACTCAGGAAGGAGGAAAAGAGAAAAGGAGGAGGGAATCTCACATCTGCACCACAGGAACAAAACACACCTCTACTACAGACTTTGAATCCTGTGTGACCGAAGAAAATGGTCTGCTCAGGACAGTTGAGGAGGGAAGACAAAGGATGGCAGAACTGGTTACGAGTGAGAAACGTATAAGTGGTCTTCTGGATCAGAGCTGGTAGGACTGGAAGGACATCTGCCCAAGGGGGAGAGGCTAAGTCCGCACACAGACTCTTCAAGGATCACAGTGGCAGTTTCTATGCAGATCTGCTAAGGTTCGGAGTGAAGGGTGAGGGGAGTCTGCTAAGAATCGTAGGAAATTAAAGAAAGGCCTGGGACAAGACCAGGCATTGAGAAAAGAACAGAGAGAGAAGGTATTTGGGTTTGGTACGCATCTTGGGCATTCCTGCTTTCCTGAGAGGCTGCGATTCTCATGGGACACTGTGGTGGTGGATGGAGGTGTTAGGAGGTGGGTAAAAGGGTGCAGGAATTTTTGGGGTTCACTGTTGCTCTTGGGGATAAGGGAGGCTGAGGCTAGACATAATCCAGCCAGGAAAGGGGTAATTAAGCTAGTCTATAAGCTCTGGAGGGCAAGGACCATATTTTCTTCACAGGAATTCCCTACTGCTGACAGACAGAAGACATTTTTGTTCAACAAATACCATGTCTGACTCAGTGAGACTGAAAGGTTAGGTTGGCTGTAAACCTTAACACTGGCAGTCGGCAGCTTTCCCATTTTCAGCTCTGCTAAGGCCTGTCAAAGCAGCAGGGATCTCCTAGAACCTCTATGCTATGGAGGCCATGGCTGGGCCAAGGGTCAGTGAAACAAAATAATCAGGAGTCCAAACCAGTATGGTCCTAACTGAATCCAAGGGACTAGACAACATCAATTAAAATGCATTTAACATTCATGAGACTGCCTCCTCCTAAGGGCCAGAAATGCTGAACACTGGAGAACATGGACAGAGTTCTGTTTATCTTTGTATCCTGTGTCTGGCTCACTGCCTGGGCACATGGTAGGCACTAATAAATGACTAATGAATAAACTACCCAATGAAGGGAGAGCATGAAAGAAACTGGGGGCATCCAATATAAGAAAAGGCATTTAGGGACAGAGGTTTTAGATTTCCATTTCAGACTTTTCTTTTCACATAAGCCTTGGCTTGTTTACAGTCCTCCCCACACCCCCACTCTCTCTCACTCTCTCTCTCTCTCTCACACACACACACACACAGCTTCCATATGACTGGAAATTACACCACCCATCTCTTAGGGTCTCAGTTCCTTTGCCTTCTAAGCTCTGCAGTTTCTCGGAGCTCTGAAATCATATATAGAGGACAGAGAATAGTGGTTTGAGGAGGCATCCTCTCTGATCATTGTTTCTTCAGCTGATGTTATGCATACTCCAACTCCTGTACTTTTCATCTGTGCATACTGTATTCTCAGGGTTAGTCTTCTCCACTGCACTGCTTATCCCTGTATCTCCACCTGACCTCTGACAGTCTCAGTCCATTTCTTGAACGTCCTAAACGGGGCTGAGGTGTGTTTAACACCACACATCTTGCGAAAGAGAAGGAGTCTCGTCTTGGCCACACATCCCACGAGAATCAAGGCTTCAAGAACCGTGTAAGGGGACTTGCTGCCAGAAAAAAAGAATGCATGAGTGTAGGTGGTCCTTCTCGGCTCCACATCAGGTGCCAGACACATGGGCCTGGTCCAAAACGGGGTTGGCAAAGAAGGGACGTAGCACGCCTGCCAACCATCACGCCTTTTGAGTCCGGCAGGATGGAGGCCACTGAGGAGTGTCCGGGGCGCACCTCCACGCCCGGACGTGCGCCTCTATTCCCGGACTTACGGCCCCGTCGCCAAAGGAGACCAAGCCTCTCAGACCCTCCAAGGCGGGTGGCGTAGCTCAGAGAACGCGCCAGAAACCTCAGACACTCGGTCACGACAGGCCCCAAAGCAGAGGGAGAGGCGTCCTGGGCCTGAAGACTTCCATCCACCCCCACGGCGCCCCCAACTCTGTGACTCACCCGAACTCCACCTCCACTGATAAGGGCGCTGCCATGTTGAGGAAGCCGAGGTCGCAGGAAACTCCCTTCAACTTCCGGCGCTCCCGCCACACTTCCGGTTCCGCGCACGGAAGAGGCGGTGCCCAGGGAGCCGTTGTCCTCAGCTATTGGAGAAAGGCCCCGAGTGGGCGGGGCAGGTCACGGGGCCGGGGCAGGGGGTGGTCCTTTGAGTTGGTCCCTCTCCGTCCTTTAGGGAAGGGGCTCAGACCCCCAAGGTAGACAGCGACTTGGAAGCCACAGCCGGGCGGAGGAGAGCCCGCCGCATCTTTGCGCAGCGACTGTGAGCCACGTTACTGTGTGTCTTGGGATTAGTTACAAATATCTTGTCCGCACACCGCTTGCGCGAGCCCGTCCACTTTATTCTGTAAATAAAGATTGACCCCTCCAATCTTTATTTACAGCCCAGAAATCTCTCTCCTGGGCTATCGGCTCGCCATCCAACCCCCCATTTCACTCAGTCTGTAGCTATTTATTGCCCGTCCTCTGTGGACCAGGCATCTTGGTGGGTGCTGTGGGTGCAGTGGTGAACCATCCTGCAATGGGGCAACCACAGTTTAGTGGGGGAAACTAACACTGATCATGTAAACATATCAGCCTTCCTAGTAAATGTAAAAAACCTCAAAGAAGTGACTCAGTTTGAGCTGAGCTTTTAAAGCCTGAGAATTATCGAGGTGGATGTCAGGGGAGAGAAACCTCCGGGAGCGTTCCAGTATGGAGAACGGAAGGTGCATAGGCTGTGGGTGGGAGAGCATGCTGGATCAACAAGACCGGAAGGTGCAAACTGGGGAACAGAGGACCTGATCAAACATGAGGCTAGGAAAGGGGGCAGGGATCAAGTCATGCCTTGTGAGCCAGGGAAGAATTTCAGTCTCTATTCTAAGGACACTGGGTGGCCTTTGGAGAGTTTTAAGAGGGGGCGACATTAGAACTGTTGTAAGATATCTTTCTGGCTGCAGTGTGGAGAATGGTTCGGAGAGGAACAAGGAAGGAGACGGGGAGACCGCTGGAGCCTGGTACAGAAGCTCCGGGCACAAATGGAGTGAAGTGGATGTCTCAGGGTATGTAAACCACAGCGCTTCCAAAATCGAGCTGGGCACTGGTAGAGGATGGTGGTGCAGTCTGCTGGTTAAGGGCAGAATGATGTAATGGTTAAAGGTTGAGTTCAACTGCCAGCTTAATATCTGGGCCCCACCACTTCCTAGCTGTATCTTTGGGCAAGTCCCTAAACTTCTTCGTGCCTCAGTTTCCTCGTCCATAAAACAGGGATAATAACAGCCCCGACTTCATAGGGGTTTTGTGAGGACTAAATGAGTTTTTGGCTCAGTGCCTTTCCCCAAAAAAGCTCTCACTGTGTTCCCCTTCTCAAATATACCACTGCCCCCCACTGCAACACTCAAACAGAAAACCTTGGACATTGTTCTGCACCCTCTCCTACATCCAGTCACCAAATTTGGACAAATGAGACCCAGCCCTGGTTCTCAAACTGCAAAGGAATCCCATGTAAACGGAGAGGCCCACAGTCACCATGTTGGATAGGTCACACCTCCTCTCTGGAACTCAGTTTCCCCAATCTAGAAAAAAGGTTTAGTACCAAAGGATCTCCCCCCCCCCCCCCCCCCCCCCCGCCTCAGAACCAAAGGATCTTAAAGTCCTTTCAACAAAAATATTCTTCTTAGATTATTTCACTGGATCCAGCTCCCCCAGCGTATAAACCTTGCCTGATTCATTTTTGATCCCTAACTCATGGTATTTATATTGCACATTGTTTGGGGTCTGGTAAGTGCTTGCTGAATGAATGAATGAATGAATGAACACATATCACTCCCCTGCTCAAAATCATTTAATGGGCTTCTCTTTGCTAACAAGACAAGGGCCTTCCCAGAAGTCATTCAGGAGTTCTTTGGGCCTCTGATCCCAGCCTACCTCTGAGTTGACTATCCTCAGCCCTGGGAACTCCCACCTCTTGAACTGGAGAGCTGAGGAGCATTTGAAGAGCTTCATCCATTTCACAAACATTCACTGAGCACGCATTAAGTGCCAGGCAGTGCTGTGCAGGGAATACAATGGTGAACAAAACCAATGGGGTCCCTGCCCTCAAGGGCTGATGTTCTAGGTCAGCAGTCACCGACTGGTGGTCCGTGAGGTCTGAAAGGTTGGCAACCACTGTTCTAGGAGACACAGATGAAAAGAAAAAAAAAAATGTATAGCCGAAACCGGTTTGGCTTAGTGGATAGAGCGTTGGCCTGCGGACTGAAGGGTCCCGGGTTCGATTCCAGTCAAGGGCATGTACCTTGGTTGCGGGCACATCCCCTTTGGGGGGTGTGCAAGAGGCAGCTGATTGATGCTTCTCTCTCAATGTTTCCGGCTCTCTGTCCCTCTCTCTTCCTCTCTGTGAAAAATCAATAAAATATATTAAAAAAAAAAAAGAAAAAAGAAAAAAAAAAAAGTATAAAATGGCCCTGGCTCCTGCTCAGTGGTTAGAGCACCGGACCAGGAACCAAAGGGTCAAGGGCACATACCTTAGTTACAGGTTCTCCAGTCCCTGTATGGACATGTGCAGGAGGCACCAACTGATTTGTCACTCTCACTTTGATGTTTCTCTCTCTTTCTCCACCCCCCCCCTCTACTCTAGAAATTAATGGGAAAAAAATATCTTCAGGTGAGGATTTTTAAAAAAACAAACACAAACAACAACAACAACCCAGACTCAGTTGTTGAGTATCAACCTATAAACCAGGAGATCACGGTTCAATTCCGATCATTGGGGACACATGGCTGGGTTGCGGGCTCGATTCTCAGTAGAGGACATACAGGAGGCAGTTGAGCAATGATTCTCTCTCATCATTGATGTTTCTCTCTCTCTCCTTTCCCTTCCTCTCTGAAATAAATAAAAACATATTTTTAAAAACCAGAAACAGAGCACACAGCACAGTCAGCGTCATGAAGGGGGAGCAGGAGGTAGGGGGGACACTAGGAGCAGAAGGAGGCCCCTAATCCAGCCCCGGAGGTCACTACTAAACCCCAATCCAAAGGAATTGTGGGGGTGGGGAGGGAGCCGGTGCTGGGAAAGCCAGATTCCCTCCCTCCCGGAGCAGTGGGGATCCTTCCCCATCTCCACAGGCGGGGCCACCAGCTTCTCCTGGCTTAGCCCCGGAGACTGGGAGCTGCCTTCCGGATAAATCTGCCATTCTGTGAGTGCCGGGGACTCATTCTGCCCCCGAGCCTACGCCACTCCATGCCCACATTGCACCTGCCAGGTGTTTTACATGAATTACCAGGTTGCTTGCTCACAGGGACTATGAGTCTTATTTTTGAAAAAAAAAATTTTTTTATTGAGTTTAGAAAGAGGCAGGAGGAAACAAACATTGATTTGCTGTCCCACTAACTTATGCGTTCATGCGTTGATTCTTGCATGTGCCTTGATGGGAGATCAAACCCAAAACTTAGGCGTATAGGTACGGTGCTCTAGCTGAGCTCACTGGCCAGGTCAATCCCCTTTTTTCAAATGAGAAACGCTGAGGCCCAGGACCCCTGGAACCCCTAAATGCCGGGCCTCGCCCCAGCTGCTGTGCTTCAGGATTCCTGGCCTCCTCCCTGGACCTCTCTCTGGCAGGGCAGCTCCCCCGAGCCTCCCCCTGGGACCCCGCAGAAGCTTCCACCGCCCCCAGCTCCCCCGGCCCCATCCCGTCCTCTCCGGCCAGCCGGCCAGCCCGGGCGTCGGCCTCCGTCCCTTCTGAAGCTGCTGCGGAGACAAAGGCGGGGCCTGCGGGGGGGGCGAGGGCGCGGGTGCCCCTGCCCGCTGCCCTTTGTCTTCCCGCCGGCTCCCCTCGTGCGACCGGGGAGGCTGGGAGGCGCCTCTCGCAGGCTTCCTCCTCCCATTCTTGTGCTAATTGGGTGTCAAGCTGAGATCAGTGAGAAAGAAATCCACCCCGGCTCGGGTTAAACTGCCGCCAAAGGCCGGCCGAGCCAGAATACCATTAGGCGGAGGAAGCGGGGCCTCCCCGGGGGGAGGGGCCCGCCGCCCATTCAGGTCCTTTGAAAGTCGCTCGCTCGCCCCCTCCTCGGCCGCCGCTTCAATGGGCCCCTCGGAGGTATTTAACCGTCTTCCCAGGAACTGAAAGCGATAGGCCACGCACTGGCTCGGGCGGCCACTTGCCTGTCCCGAGGGCGGCAGGACCTCCGGGGTCGCTGGAGGCAGGCCTCCGGGGCGCAGGCTGCGGATGGGAACCCGGAGGCTCCGGAACGGGGCCTGGCCTCCCAGCGCCACCCTCCACAGGCTCTGCAGTTAACGGAGGGACTCTGACTTCCTGAGCATCAGAATAGCAGCTGCTTTGTTACGGATTTAATGGAGTAGTGCACAGGAAGTGCTTTGCACAATTCCGGGCACCTAGGCAGAGTTACCCACGTGGTGGCTATTAGCGAGTCTGAGGGGCCTTCCCCTGCACACTGGGCCCTCCTAGCGGGCTCTGGAGGTGTGCCATTACACGTGCCCACGGGCACTCATTTTCACATCTAGCCTCGCCTCTCCCCCTTCACTCCCTGGCAGCCAAACTGCACTTCTTTCATCTGCTCTGCCCTCCAGGCCTCTGTTTTGCTGCTCCTTCTGTTCAGAACACTATTCCCCCCAGATTCTTGGCGCTCTTCTTTGAAAAGTCTCTCTGACCTGGAAACACGACCCCCCCTCCCCCTTCTTGTGCTGTCAGGAAGCCAGATTAGGTCAGCTAAGCTAAGCACATACCCTCTGCTGCTTTACTGCCAGCCTCCTCTGCCTTCCCCAGGTAAATCTAGGGCTTGGGTCTTTGTCTTGCTCACCCTCGCCCACTCTACCGCTTGCACAAACTCCTTTAGAATCTGCTCCACAGATGAAGTTACTTGGTGTCCAGTAATAGCCACTGCCATTAACGTCACAAGCACCTACTGTGTGCATGGAGACACCTCACACAGACAGATATGCATGCATGAGGCTGCAAGGCCCAGAGGCCCACCAGTCCCACCTCTTCATGAAGGGGCTGATATGGAAGTGGGGAACTTAGGCCTAGTCTGGGGTCTTAACACCTGAACATATATTCCTTTTTAACTACCATATACTGAGGAGGATTAGCACCAGACCCCATGCTGAGATTTCCATGCATGATCTTATTGCATGTTCACAAAGACAGCGATGTAGGTTCCTTCCGGAGAGAAAACAGGCTGAACCTGACTAACGGACTGGACTTGAACACACGCCTGCCTGCCTCCCCTCCATACTGCCTTTGGGGGCTGTTCAATCTGGAGAAAGGCTTAAGCTCCTTCCCATTGGAGAGCACGCACTGCTGAGGGTTAAAGATACAAGGCCACGCAGTCCTGTGCACTGAAAGGGTTAGGGTTTGATTTCCTGTCAGGGCATATACCAGGTTGTGGGTTTGATCCCTGATTAGGTGCGAATGAGAGGCAATCAATAGATGTTCCTCACATGGATGTTTCTCTCAAATCAATAAAAAATAAATACACATATATATGAAAAGAAAAAAAGATACACAGCCGTGCTCTCAGGCCAGCCCAGCCCCTTGGAAGCCTCAAAAGCCCACCGCAGGGTCTTCTGGGATGGGTAGAGGACCCAATCCCTGCTTCCCACTTGCCGGGGTGAGGCCCGGAGGGATTCTGCAGTCTCTGCACGCCCTCTGCCGGTCACATCAGAGCACTGCAGACATGCCTGGCAACAGCCCACAAGCCCCCTCCCCGCCGCCCAACCCCACTTAGCATCGCTTCCCACTGGGCTAACTGCCATCCACCCCCCACCCCATTTGCCCCCAAGAGAATCACCAGACTCCTTTTCAAAAGTCACTTCCCCAGAAGGCAACCCTCCCCCTGAACGGCCAGCTGCTGGCCTAGGGCGTGGCCCATAGATGCTCTGCAGGCATGTGTGGAATGGGAGTGCTTCTGGCTTCCCTGTTGTCTTCGCACCCGGAGGTGGGTGGAGCAGTGGGAAGGGCCCCCTGGCCTGGGGTTTACATTCCAGCCCCCACTACATGCTATGTGACCTCAGCCAAGTGACACAGTGAAGACAAAAATCAGGGATGCAGTGCCTAATGCCCTGGGCTGGGTCGGACTCCTTTCCCACCAGGCCTTGCGTTCCCAGCCTGGGTGTAACTCCAGTGATGGGGCCAAGGGCACTGCTGACTCTGGAGCCCCGGTAAGCCTGCTCCAGAGAGCTTTCCTGAACTCTGCTAGAGCTCGTTAGGCAGCCCTGCTCTGCCTCGGCAGGGCCTGCAATCCTCCAGGGGAGCGCATCCCAGGAAAAGGGGACAGCATGAGCAAAGGTCTGCAGGGGGGACCCTGCTCTGGGCTAGGTTTCCTCTTTCCAAGGCTCTGAGCAGCCCTTTCCTCATAATGGCTACCTTCAGTTCTGAACCCTCCTTAATCCCATTTCCCTGGTGGAAAGACCGAGTCACTTGCCCAAGACCCAGGTGGGAGCTGTAGCATCTCACCTGCCCTAAGCCCAAAAGAGTGAACAGATGGGTGCGTGAGTGAAGGGGCCAGCGGGGCAGCAGGTGGGGCCTGCATAGGCTGGGAGAGCTCAGGTGGCATGCATACAGGCTGGGGGGAGTCAAGGCAGAGTTTATTGGCCCTTGAGTGCCCCCACCCCTCCTCCCAAAGCCAGGTCAGGACTGAGATGGAGGTGACATGGACAGACCCAGGCAGAAAGGCCCTGCCTGAGGACAGCCACCAGGGAGAGGGGAGGAGGGAGGAGGCGCAGTCGGGCGGCCTGCTGCAGGTCGGGGTCCTCTCCCATCTTCCTTCTGTCTCTGCCCACTCTACTGGCTTCCTGAGTCTGGGGGCTAATGCCCTGGTCCCATTTACAACCTCCCTGGCTCTCGGAGGAGCGCTTGGCAACCCTCCCCTCCCCCTGGCCTGACCCAAGACATCATCCTGAGGGGCCCAGTCAGTCTCAGCCTGGGGCCCTGCCTGGCCTCGAAGACATGGGGCATGAGGCTTTCACAGAAAGCCCTGGGGGAGGGGGAGGCGGCAGTGAGTCACTTGGCAGTTTGAAGGGGGAGGGGGCCAGCACCTCACAGTTGAGGTGCTGGGCCCTGCTTGCTTTGGTCTGGCATTACCCAGGACCCCTTTGGGGTGTGAGCTGGGGCTCTGGACCCAGTATCTGCTGGCCCTGAGGGTCTCAGGGCAAATCACAGTTTCTCCTCGCCAGCCTGGATGCGGGTGTAGGCCTCTTGGTCCAGCGGTAGGTAGCGGCCCTTCCGGGCATCCAGGTAGAACAGCGGGTCTTTCACAGCAGCAGGGTCAAAGCCTTCCTTCCGCAGCTCCGTCTTCTGTAACTTAAACGTCCCTGAGGGAGCAGAGGCCGGGGAGGGAGAATCAGAGGGTGCAGGCAGGGGCTGAGCCCCCGGGAACCCACCCACTGACAGAGGAAGACCAGAGAGGCATAGGAAAGGGCACATGTGGGGCGGCAGATCCCTTTGTAGTTTGCAAAGAAGGCTCCATCCACTTCATTATGTACCGATTCTCAGAGCAGCCCTGCATTACCCACCTCCTTTTTACAAAAGGGGAAACTGAGACCCAAAATATGGGAGCTATTTGTCCACAGCCACATACTGAGTGACAGCAGAGGAAGCAGAACTTGGGTCTCTGTGATGGCTCCTTTGATCTGAGCACCTCCCTGGCATTTAATCTGCTCATCAAACCGTGTCCATCCATATGCTATGGATTCTAAGATGTACATGCTTTCAGATTTTAACATCCCTGAAATAGTGTCAGTGGCTTTTTTTAATGCCATGTTTCCCCGAAAATATGACATCCTCCGAAAATAAGACATCCTCCGAAAATAAGACCTAGCACATGGAAAGATAAGAATCCCCTGAAAATAAGACTTGGCGCAACTTTGGGAGAAAAAATTAATATAAGATACTGTCTTATTTTCGGGAAAACAGGGTAGTATCAAGCAGGGCTGACATGATAACCATGTGGGAGGTGACCAGGCAAGTGAGACCGAGGCTGAGCAGCCAGGGAAGGGCCGGGAAATGAGGAGAGTCGGAGCAGGGCAGCAGGGACTGAGCAGAGCAGGACGGGGGTCAGGCCGTGGACTTCCTGACCACCAGATCACTCCTGAGTCGTCAATGTGCCAACGACAGAAGAATGGCACCGTCTGTCAGGCCACTGTAGACCCACAACTCACCTCTCCCCACGCCCCGCCCTGGCTGCCTGCTACCCCCGCCCCCCATTCCATGCAGCAGCAAGAGGGCTTTGCAGAACCTGAATCTGGCCAGCTACTACCTTGCTCAGCCAATCCTGTAGCTCCCTACTGCCCCCACCCCAGCCCCCAAGGCTCTGGGCTTCCAGCCGTTAGCCCCTCTTCCCCCCTCATGCCACTGCCCACCCCTCACTGACTCCCGCTTTGGGGGCCTTCTTTTACGCCTCTAGTGTCCAAGGTCCTCCTGCCCCAGGCTTCACACTGCTGCTCCCGGAGCCCAGATTGCCTCCCACTGATACAGGCCTCCTTCTCACTCAGGTCTCAGCCTAAACAGTCCTCCGAAACCCCTTCATTCACTTTTCTGCCAGTTTGATCAGAATTCCCTTCTTAATCTTGGAATTCCCTTCCTAAGGCTGTCTCCGCTACTGCGCCAGAAGCTCCCAGAAAGCACAGGTCCCGTCAGAAACCGTTACCTAGGCCCCCAGGGCTTAGCACAGTGTCTGGCATATAGCTAGGACTCAACATTTCTTCCATTAACGAATGGATGAACTTCTCTCTCTGAAGACTCCATCTGCTCACTTGCACACAGGGAGGTCAGTTTATCAACTACCTGGCTAAGCTATGGGTGAAGTTCAAGTGACAGCACCCAGGTCTCTCAAGAAGGAACTGGGAAGGAGCCCGGAAGGAGCCGAGGCCTGCACTGCACGCTGGAGCAGGGGAGACAGACCTGTTTTGTGAAGCTCAGGCATGAGGCGCAGGAAGATGGGACGGGCGTAGAGGGGCAGCTCTTTCTCCAGCAGCTGTGCGAAGCGCTCCAGGTCGCAACTGCCCGAGGGGTTGGCCACAGCAGCCATTCCGGCTCGGCCCTCGGTTCCTGAGTGGAGTGAACAGTGAGTGGCTGGCAGTGCCCCCTCGTGGTACCTCCGGGTACACATACCGGGTACCTCACACCCGCCCACCAAAGATACCTGGCACCTCGACACCGTACACTGCCACATCGGCCATGTCTAGCAGGCGGCTGAGTGTGCCCTCCACCTCCGTGGTGGACACATTCTCGCCTTTCCAGCGGAAAGTGTCCCCCGTGCGGTCTCGGAAATACAGGTAGCCCAGCTCATCCATCACCAGTACGTCACCTAGGAGAGGGTGTGAGGCAGGGCTTAGGCCAGTAGTCCTGGCTGGATCCCAAGAATTTGCTTGGCTGAAGGGGATGGGATTGGGCGGGTCCTGGGGAGGTGTCCTCTGAATGTGGCAAAGACCCCTTCCTTGCTCCCCATTCCTACCCTCCGCTGGGGCTGTGAAGGGCTAGGGAGAGGAGCCCACTCACCGGTGAGGTAAGCCTGGTCCCCCTTTTTGAAGACATCCTTGGCGATCTTCTTGTTGTTGGCACCCTGGTTGAGGTAGCCGTCGAAGCGCCGCAGGGGGTCCTGCTGGATGATGCGGCCCACCAACTGGCCCGGCTCACCTGGGGGCGGAAGGCAGGGCCAGATTTGCCATGGTGGCCTCTTCTCCGATCCCCCTGCCCCCAAATGCACCCTACGTGCTGATCTGCCCTCTGGTCACACTATTTCCCAGTGCAGCCCCCCAAGGCAGGGCGCTTCTCTTGGCAGGTCTGACACACGTGGGCACTCAGTGGTATCTGGTCACTGAGCCGAAGGAAGGATGGACAAATAGCTGACAGGGTGGCTGAACCCTATACGGACAGTCTGGCCACAGCAGCATTCCCTGGGCTCCTGGCTCAGCTCAAAGAGCTTCACGTTCTGCAGCACATGATCCTCCGGGCCACCCTGTGAGGCAGTGCTGCCATCAGCCCCGATGCTAGGTGGGAGTCTCGGGCCCAGAGCTAAAGGGCTGAGCGAGGATCGTCCCAGGCGGCCTGGACCCAGGTCCTCAACACAACAGAGAAGAGATGAACAGAGGGAATAAACGACTAAGAACTGACTGACGGCCACTGGTCAGACAAGGTTTCCTCCAGCCCACCCCTGACCTGTTTTCCTCCTGGGCCAACCCCTCCCCGCCAACCCCCAATCCCGACCCCCAACCCCAGCACAGACCTGGCTGGCAGGGAAGGCAGACACCATCGGGCCCCCGGATCAGCTCCATGGTGTCCTCGTTGACACGCACTAGCCGGATTGGGTACACGAAGGACAGGATGCGGCTGTTGAAGCCACAGGCTCCCACCTGCAAAGGCCAAGACTTGGGCCTGGGCTCTCCCCGTGCGCTCAAACCCGGGCAAGGTGTGCGAGGACACTCCAGCACCACTCTCCCTGCTGGAACCCTGCCCTCCCTCCTGCTGCCAGTGCCTTCGCGATCCATCCATGTCCCCACCGGAGCATACCTGGCTGTCAAAGTTGCCCAGGCTGCAGTTGCACTCGGTGGCCCCGTAGAACTCGGCCACCTGGGGGATGTTGAAGCGACCGGAGAATTCCGTCCATATGGACTGTCGGAGGCCGTTGCCCAGCGCCATGCGCACCCGGTGCCGGTTTTCCACCTCCCGGGGCGGCTGGTTCAGGAGGTAGCGGCACAGCTCACCGATGTACTGCACGATCTGGAGGCGGACTTGGGGTGAGTTTGGGTCCCGGAGGTTGCTCTCACTTCCCACCTCCCAGTCTCCCGGGCCCCTTCCCCTACTAGCTCTGGCCCTCCCCACCGGGCAACCCTTTTCCTCTCCGGGCCTCAACCTCTCCATCTGAACAATGAACAACTGGCTGCCTCAGCCGTAAGACAGAAGTCCCGAGTGGAGCTGGTGGGAGGGTCACCAGGGGGCAGGGATGGCTCATCTCCTTCCCGCTCACTCACTGTGCAGTTATACTTGATACAATCATCCCAGAACCGAGAGGCGGAGAATTTCTTCCGGATAACCACTGTCATGCCATGGAGCAGGCACTGCCCGACTCCCACGATGTTTCCTAAAGGCAGAGGTAGCCCTGGAGGTCAGCGAGATGGGCCACCCTTCCCTCCAGAGCCTCGTCTTACCCAGCCCAAAGGTCCTTTCCCTTGGTCTCTCTTTCCTGTCCTCTCCCTCCAACACCAACGATAATCACTCCCCTAGTCAGACATCTTCCATGGCTTCCCTGTGCCTATTGGATCGATTACACACTCCCCCAGTGTCTGCAGAGCTGACCCCAAGTTCCTGTTCTGATAACCGTAATGATGCCCTTCAACTGGGGGACTAAGTTAGCCACCTGGCTTCTGCACCTCAGATCTGCCTGCACTGAATACACCTCTTCCAGGAAGCCTTCCAGGCCAGACCGAGCTCTTCCCTGGAGCTGAGCTCCTGTTCCCTGACCCTCCCACACTCACCATGCCATTTCCTGTATCATGTAAGGTGGGCCTCCATCATTCATCCTGCCCCAACACACACCCAACTACAAGCACCTTGAGGACTGGAACTATATTTATTCCATCTCTGTCTTTCCTTAAGACCAAGCAGCAAGGCCATGTATGTCCACGGGAACAAACTGAACAGTCAGACCAGCCCCGGTGCCCTGCGGGACATGGCCATACAAGCGATCAGACTGGAGTGGCCATCTCGTTTTTGTTGTTGTTTATTTTTTGGCCATCCTTGTTCAGAGCCCCAGTCAATGGCCACATCTGGATCTGAACCCTGACTACCCTTGAAAGCTCATGTGTTTCTACTGCAACCCGCTGCCTGACAAGAGGGCCAGGGTTCCTGAGGCCCCAGGAGCGGCCCCCGTTACCGGCAGAGTGGTAGAGCGGGAGGCAGTCGTAGACGATGTCATCGGGACGCATGCGAAAGCCGTAGTACACCAGGGAAGCCATGCGGTAATACCTGGGAAGGCAGAGGGCGGAGAGCTCAGCGGGCCCCTGGGAAGGCAGAAGGGGGGGTTCCTGAGCCCTGTCACCCCGGCTCTCCCCCCAGGCACCGGTCCCTTACCTGCTGTGCACCACGATGGCAGCTTTGGGCAGCCCCGTGGTGCCCGACGTGTAGATGTAGAAGAGCTTATCTGAAGAAAACAGACACATAAGCATCTGTGAGAGGGGGCAGCAGAGGGCTGAGACGGAGTCAGACGGACACGTGTGCATGTGTGCCATTCAGTGCCCATTCCCATCACACCTCCTCCAGGCCTGCTCTGCTGAGCCCAGACACCACTCTCTGCTCTAATGTCTGCGTCTGTTCCGTCAACAACCCTTTTCAGGCCCTCACTCTGTGCCAGCCCCAGAGAGACACCGGTGACCGAGAGGAGCACAGGCTCTGCCTGGGCGGAGGCTGCAGCCGCGTGAGACAGGCAGGTGCAGACCGGCACCCCAACCTGAGGACAAAGGGAAGCGCAGGGCCTGTCCAAGATGAGGCTCAGCACCCCCAGGCTGGAGGCTCCGGGAGGTCCGAACACCATGGGGTGACTGCATGTTCCTTGTTGACCATCTCCTGCACTTGTGTGCCTGCCCTATGCCAGCCTAGGCTGCACACCATGAGGGCAACAGGCTGAACCAGCCCGAGTCCCCGCACCAGGAGATAAGATCTGTATATGACAGAGTAAATGACTAGAATGAGGACAATGACCTGTTACGGAGCCCTTCCTGCCACACCCTAGTTCCCAGTGCATCTATTTCAATCCTTAGTCACTACACAAAACAGGCTGCTACCACCGCCTATGGCTGTAGGAACCCAGGGCTCGGAGGGGCAGCTCAGGTGTTCAGGGTCACACAAGGGAAGAAGCGACAGAGCCAGAATATGAACTAGTCCACGCTCTGAGCCACCGGGAGATACAGCAGGCTATGGGCTCCACAAGGCAGTATGGAAGAAGAGAGGCAAAAGGGCCTGGGGGGCTGCCTGGAGGAGGGGAGGTGGAGACAGGCAGCCCAGTACAGGGAGGATCACAGCCCAATAAGGGCCTGCACCGAACAGGTGCTGGATGAATATTTAAAGGGCCCCTGGCCCAATTCCAAACAAAACTTAGAAACAGCAGGTTTTCCCGGGCTCCGCATGACCCTGAGCACGTTAGGCATCCATGAAGGCTTGTTCAACAAATCAGATTGTGTGAGCTCCTGTGTACTCGACACCATGCCCAGCACTTCCCTAAAGACCAGCTCATTTAACCTGCAGTAACCCCAGTTACTGTACCCATTTTCCCAGATGGGAAAGGGAGGTGACAGGACTCCCTCCAGGTCACACAGCAAGTATGCGGAACACAGGCCTCTGGCCATAAGGCCAGTGACCTGTCCTTGGCACCTCAGGGTTCCTCTGAGAGGGTGCGAGACTCACCTGTGAAGCCCTTGTCAGGGCAACTGGGCAGGTGCTTGGGGGCATCTTCCAGCAAGGGGTCCAGGTGCTCTGTGCTGGCAGGCACTAGGCTGGGCTCCCACGGACCGGAGCAGAAGAGGCTGACTGAAGGGTCCAAGCTGGCATGGATCTCAAAGACAGCTGCAGGGGAGACAGGGCAGGTCAGCAGGCACATCCCAGGAACTCTGCTCATGGGCATGCTGTCAGGGGAGGCTGGCTGGGTAGGCGGAGAGAGAAGCACCCAGGACCTCATAATAAGAAAGATGCTGATAGGAGCAACAGCTCCTATTAGCTTCTGGCTAACTATACAGTGGGCTCTTTATCTGCATTCTCCTGCTCACACACCCTAGGAGGCAGGTACCAATATCAGCCCATTTTACAGATGAGGAAATTGAGGCTCTGAGAATGAGAGGGACTTGTTCACAGCCAGAACATGCTGAACCTGGGAATCGAAGCCAGCTCTATCTCACATGAAGGTTTACTCTCTTACCCACTGTACTAGGCTTGTCTGTGGGGGTCTGGGTAGAAGGGAGGAGGGGGACTCAGAGGCTAGCAGCCCTCCAGCCTCTTCAGACAGTGGGAACCTTCTCTCAGGCTCCCCCAAGCATTACAGATGGCCACCCGCCCTAGGCATGGGCCAGTCCTGGCCCACTTGGCCCCATTTCCTCTGGCTTCCTCTTTTTTATCCAAACACCTCCACTCGCCCTCTTCCCCTTTCAACTTCTCAATAACCTTCCCTGTCCATTACTCCACAAACCACAGCGACGTGGGGAGAAGGAACAGGAACACTGTGGCCATGCCCAGATCAAATCTGGGTCCCGCCACTTACCAGGTGCCTGAGTTCCTCACCACTACGAACCTCAGTCTCCTCATCTACAAAGCCGACGACAGGCCCGTCCGCAGCAGGCTCTGTGAAGGTTAGAGCTGCGCTTGTCAAGTACATGCTCAGCACCCAGTTAGTGCCCGGTGTGGCGGCCAAAAACCATAAGCTCTGCAGGACAGCAGAGAACGGACTCTTGTGCCCATTTTATAGATGAAGAAATGAGGCCTAATTAGTCATAAGAATGGTTACCAATGAAATCTGAGAGCTGAAACCGGTTTGGCTCAGTGGATAGAGCATTGGCCTGCGGACTGAAGGGTCCCAGGTTCGATTCCGGTCAAGGGCATGTACCTTGGTTGCGGGCACATCCCCGGTGGGGAGTGTGCAAGAGGTGGCTGATAGATGATTCTCTCTCATCAATGTTTCTAACTCTCTATCCCTCTCCCTTACTCTCTGTGAAAAATCAATAAAATGTATTTTAAAAAGAAAAAAAGAGAAGAAATCTGAGAGCTTACCTAGCACCACTTTGCTAGTGCTGCAGGTGAAGCATTACCTTGAAAACAGTATGAGTAGGTACTATAGTGAAGAAACGGGAGGCACAGGGAATTCTGGTCTCTTACTCAGGATCACCAGCTTACTAGCGGCAGAGCCCAGGCCATCTGACTCCAGGGCTCATGCTCTTAACCTCTGAGCTACACAGCTTTCCCGGGGCTGGAAGAGGTCTGTGCAAGGTTCCACGGGACTTCCTGCCTGTCCCTGCCCCTTTGGGGCTCACCTGGGGCCATCTCACTGCCGAAGATGAGTGCGCGGGCCCGGGAGGTGGTCAGGCAGTGGCGCAGGGCATCCCGCCGGAGGTTGGTGTTGATCAGGGCCGCCTCCACACCCAGCTTGGCCATGCCCAGCCACAGGCCCACGAACTCATTGCGGTTCTCCATGAAGAGGGCAGCCACGTCGCCGGAGGCCAGGCCCCGGGCCTGCAGGAAGTTGGCCACACCGCTTGAGTAGTCATCCAGCTGGCGGAAGGTCCAGTGTGTGTCGGTGCCCTCGAAGATCAGGGCGGTCTTGTTGGGGTGGCGCTGTACCGTGGAGGCGAACAAGATGGGCACCGTCCGCCGCTCCCGCAGGTACCGCCGGACCTTGGCCTTCACCTTCAGGAGCACCATGCCGCCGCTGTGCGGGAGCCAGCCAGGGAGCGGTGACTGCTGGGCTGGCAGTGGGGGTCCCTGCACCCTGGCCCAGGGTGCTGCCCCGTGGGCCTACGGCTCCTAAGCCCCATCACTTACAGCACTCCCCTTGTCCAGCCCCTGTATGCTGGGCCCGTGACACACGCCAGCTTGCTAACGTCATACAGGGACCAGGGCAATTACTCCCTCCCCTGCACAGAGGCGGAAACTAAGGCTCTGCCAACACATGGCTTGCCCTGGCTTCGCAGGTAGAGATCTGAAGCCCATCCCTCTCTGGCTCCAGAGTGCAACCCCTACTACCAGCCCCGTCTCCTCTGAGTCTGCTGCTCCGTCAGAGCATTCTGGGACTCCGGGCCCAAGTCAAGATCTCTGTCGGGGCCTCCCACAATGCCGTATCATACCTCCCCCACACTCCAATAAAGGATGAGTTTGCGATTTGTCCAGTCTTCCTCTCTGTGAGCCCAGCAAGGAGAGGGCTCCATCCTAGTCACCACCTTGTCCTCTGGGCCCTGCTCAGTGCCAGGCAGAGATGTTCAGCAGGTGTTTGTGGAATCGCTGGCCACACCCCCCTCTCCTGCCCTGCCCCTGCCACCTCTGACCCCTGAACTGTCTCAGCTTCCCAGCCTCTATGCGTTTGGTGATGCTGTACCCTCTGGCTGGAATCCCTTGATGCCACCACCTTGAGGTATCTCTCAAGAACAACTACTTTGGCCCTAGCCTGTTTGGCTCAGTGGATAGAGCATTAGCCTGAGGACTGAAGGGTCCTGGGTTTGATTCCGGTCAAGGGTACATGACTGGATCCCCAGTGGGGGCACACTGGAAGCAGTCAAATCAATGATTCTCTTTCATCATTAATGTTTCTATCTCTAGCTCCCTCTCCCTTCCTCTCTGAAATCAATAAAAATGTTTTGTGTTTTTTTTAAATAACTACTTTGCCCCCAGAAGGCCGCCTCTGATTCCCCGAGGCCCTGGCCTAAGCCATCTCTCCCTGCCCGCTCCCACAGCTCTCTGCTGCTACCACCCTTTGTGCAGTGGCCACTCTCTACTTCCTTCTGAAATCAAATCAGACTGACAAACGCTGGGCTGCCTGTTCTGGGTGTGAGTCAGTGTGTTGGGCACTGGGACATTACTGTGAGTAAGACAGCCAGGGTCTCTGCCCACATGGCACTGCCAGCTTAGGGATTTACTGTATGCCCTAAGTATCTCCAGACCAGTGCAAGCTTGGCCCGGGACCGGGTCTGCCTTGCTCTGAGAGCCTCGCACCTGGCACAGAGAAGGTAACAGCAGGTGATTCTGGTCCAGGACATCCCTGTGGAGCACACCTGGCATTCTCTGGGGCGGTTTTCCCACATATCTGACTCGGAGCCCTCTCAGACTCCTGCCAATCCAGGGACAGGACTTTCCCACAGGGATGTAGTATTAGCCACTACAGTCCCCTTTCAGATGTCTCAACACCTCTCCCTGAGTCTTCCACGCTATGTCCCAGGCCCCCAAGTTGGCCCCAGGCTAAGGACACCAAGTCAGGGAGATTCCCCAGGAGGAGACTGTGACCTTGGAGGGGGAGGTACCTGTGCCGGGGAAAGAGCGTGGAGAAGAGGTGCTGCTCTGGGGCCCAGCTGCCCTGCGCTGGCGAGGCCCCGGTCTGTCCTGGGGAAACTGTGTGGACGAGGAGCCCGCAGAGGTGTGGGAGGCTCCAGGAAGGGCTAACCCAGGTACTCACAAAACATCGCGCCTGATGGTCTTGATGAAGATCCGGACAAAGCGCCAGCCGCCAGACCCCAGATAGAGGAACAGCAGGGAAAACACCACCTGAGTCCAGGGCAGTTTCAGCACCAGCTTGGAGAAGAGCAAGGCTCCCACGAGAGACGCCCCGAGCAGCATGGTGGCCTGTGAGCACAGGGTCGTCAGTGGATTCAAACGGCCAAGTCCTCCACTCCCTGGCCCAGTCAGCCAGGCCACTATGACCCCATGGGGTCAACCTGTAGTGTGTCTTGGCCCTTGACGGGCTCCCTTTCCAGGGCTGTCTGGAAGGGGCAGGTAGAGGCACTGGAGGAGAGGTGAGGAGTTCCAGAGGTGACAGGCAGGAGGCTAGGGTCTAAAGCCCTTGTCCCATCGCTGCCCGTGATTCTCCGAGTGACCTTGGGCAAGTCCCTTTCCTGCTTTAGGACTTAGTTTCCTCCTCTGCGCAATGGGTGTAGTGAGATTTGCTCTCAGAAACCTTTCCAGCCAAAATAGGACAGTCCACTCCCCTGACATCTAGGGTCCCTAACCAAATGGCTTGGGGAGGAGTACTAAGGTAAGTACCTCTGGCTCCGCCCCCATACCCAAAGACCTGGGCAGGTTGTGTGGAGGACCGGGCCAAGCCACAACACCCCGAGGGGCAGCTTCCAGGGAAGGGGCCTTAGCCCCGACCCTGCCCAGAGGCTCCGGCAGCGCCATGGCTCTGCTGGCCCATAGGGGGCGACAGAGCAAACGGGGTAGAGTCCGGAGGTGCGGATTGCTGATCGCCCGAAAGCAAAAGATGATTGAGAGGGCGAGGGCCTTGAAAGCTCCGCCGCAAACACACTCAGCGAGCCACTCGGGTGAAGATTTGGGGATTGAGCTCAGGGGGAGGGGAAAGACTGGCCGGGCTGAGATTACAGCGCCTGGGTTCTATTCCTGGCTCTTCACGGATTTGCTCAAGAGGGCGGCAGGTAGGGCTGAGCTTTTCTCCAGGTCCCATTCCTGGGGAGGGGGTGAAGGTCACGGCTGTAAGATAGCCGGAGGGCCTCCACGCCAGGAGGAGGACGCGGTCTGGACCACAGAGAGCCCTGACAGACCACCTCCCTCTCCTTCACGCGGAAAGGAGAAGCCGGTGGTACTGAACTAGCGACCCCAACTCCAAAGCCAGGACCTACCTGCAAGGTCCTCAGACCTCTGGCCTTCCAGAGCCGCCAGAGCCAAGGGTAGGAGCCCGCCCCGGAAGGCTGGGAGATGGGATGTGGAGAGAAGAGGATGCCTAGTTCCCTGGGGACCCTGTCTCAGGTCCGGTCACTGCATACAGCCCCGGCCCCTAAAGAGCCAGGGTAGCGGCAGAGCGGCCGGCAAGGAGACAGACAGCAGCAGGGCGCGCCTCTCACCCGAGGCCGGCGCCGTCGCACCTGCCTCCGCCGGGCCGGGCACCTTCCCCCGCCCAGGGACCCACTCGCCTGGTCTATGCTCACCCAGCGTCGGCCCCGCCGCGCGGCGCCCCGTCCAGATCCGGCCCGGCAGCGGCAGCGGCGTGGAGGGCGCGGGGGGCGGCAGCCGCCCCTGGGCGCGCAGAGCCGGGTCTCAGGAGCCCTTCGCCAGCTCTGCGCCCTGCATGGCCCGGACAGTCCCTCCTGCCGCTCAGCGCCGCCCGCCCGCGGCGCTCCTCCCCCCGCCTGCCTCCAGCAGCCCAAACCGGCTGCGCCGGCCGGCAGCGAGGCGAGCCGCAGAGCGAGAGGCGCAGGGCGGTCCCAGCGCGCTCGACGCCACCTGGCCCAGCCCGCTCTGCGCGCGCGACGGCCGGAGGCGACGCCCCCCGTGGCATCCTGGGAATTGTAGTCCGTGCCGCAGAGACCCGTGCTTTCTTCTCGCCGCGACCCGCCTTTCCCACCGCCCTCCCCTCCGCACCCAGTACGGGTAAGAGACAGGCCGGCTCCGCCTGGGCCCCGAACTCCCAATCCTCCGGCATTCGGATCTGCGGGAGAGCACCCCCCACCTGCCACATTGGCGGAGAATTGGAGTCCGCATTTAGACCCGGCAGATTTCGGCAAAGGCCCAGCACCACACCTATAAGAGCTGGAAGTGTGGTTTCAGACAGAGAAGGGTTAAGTCTAGTAATAGTTCTGTGGCAAAAAGGCTAGCGCATTGGACTTCTATTTGAATTTGGAATGGTTATTCGAAAGTTTTGGATTCGAGGTCCTCCCTCAATTCCATTTTTTTAATGTTCTATTATTTTTTCTTTAATGATTAAGGTATTGCATATGTGTCTTTATCCTCCCATTACCCCCCTCTCCCCTAAGCCCCTCGTGCCCTCACCCCCCCTATAGTCTGTGTCCATTGGTTATGCTTATGTGCATGAACACAAGTCCTTTGATCTCTCGCTAGGTTTTTTTGTTTTGTTTTGTTTTGTTTTGTTTTGTTTATGGACACAGTACCTTTCGAGGTTCAGAAGACCTGCAGATTTGAGCGCCTCTCACCTCCTCTTCTGGGACAATAAACTTGGTGCCCGGATTGCTGAGTAGGAATCCTTTCTCTTCCATGATAGTATCTTGTAAGCAATCTGGCACACCTGATGGTACAAAGGGCACGGATCTAACTTTGGCTTCTAATCACTGAACCCTGCAGGAAATTAACCTCCAAGTCAGTGACCATATTTGTCATGCCACCTGCTAAGCCCTGGGCCACTGGCCAGCTTCCCAGCCCTGTGCAGCTAGCTCTGGGCCTCTGAAAACTTGGTTCCTTAATGTTGGTCATCCACAGTTATCATCTGTCTTTGAATAGCTAGGTCCCTTAATCTCTTAATCTAGTAGAAGTCCTTAGAAAGGGGGTAGGGGCAGTTTTCAGGGTCTACTCATAGGGATTAAAAATGAAAATATGGCATGATAAGCATTTGGACCTATTTCTTCCAGAGTAGAGGGTGCATCCTTTTGGCGGAGCTAGGTAAATTGAAGCACCTCCTTCTCATGGGTGTTACAATCAGGAGGCAGTGCTGCACTGGGTGCTTATGGGTGTGGACATCCCACAGACTTGGGTCAACTCAATTGAAAGTCAAAGTCTCCATTTCTTCTATGTAAAAATGAGAACATACTGATGGTGATTATCTCACAGGGGTTGAGTGGAGAGTCATGGGGAGTTTTTGAATTAGCACTTGACATACTTGCTATTTTTTAAAATATATTTTATTGATTTTTCACAGAGAGGAAGGGAGAGGGATAGAGAGTTAGAAACATCAATGGGAGAGAAACATCGATCAGCTGCCTCCCGCACCTGGGACCTTTCAGTCCACAAGCCGATGCTCCATCCACTGAGCCAAACTGGCCAGGGCGACATACTTGCTATTGTGGTTTACAGGCTCATTGACCACAAAGCTCCACAAAATCTAGGCAAGAAGATTATCTCTGGTTGTATCCACAGGGTTTAGGAAATAACAGAAGCTTGATAAAGGTTTGATAGGGAGAGTGATTTGGAAGCACTGATCTTATCCACACCAGGATCCAGGGAAATAATTATGATTATTTCCACATCAAGTGCAGAGGTCATATGCAAATAAGGCAAGTGAGAATTTGAAGGAGGATGGTGGTGACCAGCACCCCCGTTCTCCTCCACCCAGGCAGGTCACATTGGTGAAGCCAAAGCGGTAAGCCCACAGCCACGGGGCCAGGCCTGAGGGATAGATGCAAAGGGACAGAGGCAACAAGACAATCTGCCTTCAAGTTGCTTATAGTCTAGTTTAGGGGTGTCGAACTCAATCAGAGAAGGGGCCAAAATCTAAAATCCAGCCTAAATCGAAGGCCGAAAGGTTTACTGAACAGTCATAAACTGTCATTGTGATGGAAACGCAGCGGAGTGCAGTGATGACAGCGCGGTGCGGGCCACATTGCAAGGCCTGGCGGGACGGATTTGGCCCGCGGGCCTTGTGTTTGACACATGTGGTCTAGTTGGACACACAGAGAGGGCATGTGGAGATTAGATCGCTAGACGAGGCTGCTCACCGCCCTTGGGTAATACCCACCACACGTTATTGTGATATCTTCTTTGCTTTGTAGTCAGGTGCATTGGGGTTGCACTTCCACCCCCAACTGTGAGAAAAAACTGGGCAAATCACCTCTCCCCATGGAGCCTCAGTGTCCTCATCTGCAGAATGGGAATCCAGACATCATGGCCACCGCTTCGTGGGGCTGGGTAGTGATTGTGCATGGCAAGCTGTCAGCCCAGAGCATGACAGCACATGAAGCCTCAGCTGCCACAAAGTTTCTCATCCAAGAGGGTGGGGACGCAGCCGTCTTGAGCACTGAGCACCCCCAGCGATCAGCAAACACTTAGCAGACACTAGTGGGCTTGTGCATCAGGGTCCATGGGCAGGGAAGGCCACGTGGTGGGGAGGGATTGGAAAGGTCTTGGTATGCCAGGTTTTGTCCTGGTGTGGTGAAGAGGCATTGCAGGTTCTTAGGAAGGGCAGGAGCTGGATGCTGTCATTTGTGGGACAGGCTCAGCCTAAGCTGACCTCACAGTGGGCTCCTTTCCACGGACATGACCCCCATGGGCCCTGCAGGAGGGAACATCAGCACTTGAATCTCCAGATTTGCCAGAGCCTCACATTTGGACTCACTTGAATTAAACCTCATCAGAGTGGAGTGATTTGACCGCTGGCACCCAGTAGGCACTTACCCCATAGATACCCAGTAGTGTGGCGTTAGTGACCTCTGAGTTGTGTAAGTCCACCCACTCTGGGTGTGTGCAAAACAAACAGCTCTGGTTTATTTGTACATGATGACCTCAGAGGCCTCCAAGGGCCTTCCTGGCAGATGACAGCTTCCATTTCCTAAGTGTTTACAATGTGCTAAGCTACTCGAGCACATGGCCTGTTGTGGGACAGGCACATTACTCTCCCTGCTTTACAGAGAAGAAAACAGAGGCTCCGGGGGCAGAGCTGGTCAGTGGGGGGGAAGGAGGGGCAGATCTGCCTTTAGCGCCTGTGCCCCCAAACGCTGCTCTGGGACCAGCTGCAGGTGTGGTTTTTTTTTATTTTTAAATATATATCTTATTGATTTTTTACAGAAAGGAAGAGAGAGGGATAGAGTTAGAAACATCAATGAGAGACTATCATCAATCAGCTGCCTCTTGCACACCCCCTACTGGGGATGTGCCCACAACCAAGGTACATGCCCCTGACCGGAATCAAACCTGGGACCTTTCAATTCACAAGCTGGCGCTCTATCCACTGAGCCAAACCGGTTTTGGCTGCAGGTGGCTTTTGTGGGGCAGAGGGAAAGGGAGTGCCCCCTTGGCTTCTGGGAGAGGACTCAAACCTGTGCGCTGAGACAAGGTCCACCACCCCGGCTGTGGGACCCAGGACACTCCCTGAACTTGAGACCCAGGGTCTTTGCCATGAAGTGAGGCTGTGGTGGGGGCTGAATAAGGTCTTGCATGTGGGATGCTCAGCAAGGGGCTTGACATCCATTCCTTCAAGAACGTGTGTGTGCCAAGCAGTTCCCAGCAGTGAAAGAATAGGTCCCCACCCTCATGGAGCAGACATGGAACTGGTAAGTAAATAAAATAAATTCAGAGTGCTCTGGCCCGGTAGCTCAGTTGGTTAGGGCATCGTCCCCATTCATGAAGGCTGCAGGTTTGATCTCTGGTCAGGACACATACAAGAAGCAACCAATGAATGCATCAATAAATGGAATGACAAATCAGTGTTTCTCTCCCTCTCCCTCTCTCTCTGAAAAATAAAAGTAAAAATAAGTAAAAAGTTGAAAAAAAAAAAAAGATAATTTCTGAGTGGTAAGCACTCTAACAAGGTGATGCGGATAAAGGGGAGGGGGCTGTTTCAGATGGCGTGGTCAGGGCAGGCCCCTCTTGAGGTGACATCTGAGCACAGGCGTGAATAAGAAGCTGACTATGGAATGACTTGGGAACAAAGACAGGAAAAAGGTCAACATGGTTTATTAAGATGTATGTAAGTTTCTAGGCAGAAGTTGACAGGGCCTCGTGGCCTGTGGTGAGAACTTGGTACGTGGTAGCTACAGCCAGTATAATTTTCCTCCAACTGGTGACTAAAATGCCACCCTATGATCTGGAAACAGGACTCTGCCTGCGACCCCTGCTAATCCTAGTACCCAGCGCCCATCTCTTGCGAGCTGCCGAGGCCCAGGGTCGTGCAGGCACCAAGATGCTGGAGCAGGTGAGCTACCAGGCTGGGTAGAGGCCACCTCAAGTCTGACCTTTCTCCCTTAACCTTGGCACTGTTGACTTTGACTGCTCTGGGGACAGTGCCTGGGACCCTGGGAAGCCATGGAAACAGCTGGCAGGTCTGGAAAGGCCTATCTTGCAAAGACCGATGAGGTATGAGGAGCTCCCTCCAACCTCCTCCTCTTTCTGCAGAAACTCAGAGCTCAGGAAAAGACTTTCCTCTTGAAAAGATGATGGCTTGCCGAAACTGGTTTGGCTCAATGGATAGAGCATCAGCCTGTGGACTGAAAGGCCCCAGGTTCGATTCCTGTCAAGGGCTTGTACCTTGGTTGTGGGCACATCCCCAGTAGGGGTTGTGCAAGAGGCAACTAATCGATGCTTCTCTCTCATTGATGTTTCTAACTCTCTATCCCTCTCTCTTCCTCTCTGTAAGAAATCAATAAAATATATTTAAAAAAAGAAAGATGATGGCTCCGAGGTCAGCCTCCAGCCTCCCACGTCCTCCCTCTGCCACTGGAGCCCTAGACTGGGATGTGGTGGGCACAAGACTGGCACACGGGCCTGGCAGTGCTGAGCAGGTCTGACAATTCCAGTCCCAGCCCCAGCTCTGCTCCTGTTGCCTCATTAGGAAAATACAACAAATAGTACCACCTCGCGCCATGACTGCTGGTGTCAATGTGATACCAGCTTACACACAGCAGTTATAACTACACTGTAGTTGTTATTGTCCACAGGGAAACGGAGGCGCAGGAAAACCAAGCAGGAGGCCTTGCAACCTGTGTTCCAGTTGCTCCAGCCAAGTCCTTGCCCATTCTGGGCCTTTGCTGCCCTGGCCACACGATGAGGAACCAGTCCCTCAAAACTCTAAAGGCTCTGCCATTCTAAATCCAGCCAGGGCCACGCACTCTTTCACTTGTCTGTCCCCATCCTTGGCTCTGACCCAGGACAATGCCTGGTTGCTGCTCCTCCACCTGTGCACACAGTGACACAATGGCTCCTGCCTCTGGTCCTCTCTCGGATGCTCTCTGGAGCACCACCCCCTGAAACCTGCGCAATGACCAGAGGCGGTGCTGTGTTCGTCCCCCTTTCGCTGATGAAATGGGGGAGGGTTTGCCCCAGGGCCTGGGCTAGAAATCCCCAGAGGAGTGAGGAGCTTCAATCTGGCCAACTCCAGGCCAGAGGTGGGCCAAGCGGCTGAAGCGCAGATGGGAGGCCCAAGGCTGCCATCAGCCAGCCCTGGGCGAAGGCAGGGAGGCAGGCGCTGACCGATGAAGCGGATACTCCCTCCCCCTTCTCCGGCCTTCGGGATTGGGTCGCATCTGCACTCCTGGGAGGACACCCAGGCTGGCACCCGGAAAGCGCTGGCTGGCAGGGAAGGCTCTAGGACCGGTGTGGACCAGCGCGAGTCCAGATGGCTGGTTCCCGCCCACGTGTGGCTCTCCTTGGGCAGCTCCAGGCTCCCTGGGAGCCGCCGGCACTGCCTGCCCCGCCTGGGTTGGCCTCAGAGCCACTCAGGAGTGTTAGGGCAAATTCTGATAAGTAATACCCAAGGGTCAATGTTCAAGAAGAGCAGCGAAGGGAGTGGCCCGGAGCCTTCGGCCTCCAGGGGAAGTGGGCGGGTGAGGGGAGGAGGGCCTAGGGCTGGATGTGCATGGGGGGGTCCGTGATGCCCAGCTCCTCCCGAAGGGCCGTCAGGGGCTGCTCCCAGCGCCGCTCGTAGTACAGGTTGAGGACACACGGGGCCCTGCGCCCGTTCTCCACTGCCCATGGGACCAGCTCCGAGTACAGCACTTGCAGTTGCCTGTGGGGCCGCAGAGGGAGAAAACAGAGGGTCCTGAGGGCCGGCAATGTGCCCAGCAGCCCATGTGCATTTCCTCAGCGGGTCCTCACACACACCCAAGAAGTAGTGATTATCGCCAGTTTTCCAATGAGGAAGCAGAAGCTCAGCGAGAATCCCGTGTCCGAAGCCACACATCCTCACCGCACCAAGCCCGGGTTTAAATTTCGGGTTACCTCACTCCAGAAACTAATGCTAGACTGCCCCCAGCCGCAACTGCATCCTCCTGCCCTGGCACCGAGGCCTGGCCAAGAGGCCCAGAGGCCCAGGGCCAGGCCCGTTCTCCCCCCCTGGCTTCCTGGAGGACCCCCCGAGGCTGCTGAGGAAGGCTGCGTGCTCTTCCTCTTCCTGGAGCCTTGGCCCCTCTGACATCTCCCTTGACCCCTCACCCCGTGAGAACTTACTGGACACTGAGTCGGATTGGTCCAAAGAGCGCGCCCAGGATGCACATGGGCAAGCCGGTCTGCACAGCCTCAAACCACTTCACCACGATCTCCCCTGCGGGACAGGGTAGGGACGGGGGTGGGAGGTGAGGAGGGGCCAGGAAGAGGCCAGGACCCTCATGGCAGGGAACAGTGAGGTGTCTGCTCCCTCTAAGGTGCCTCTTCTCTACAAGGCGTCAGCCATACTGTCTGGTCTGTGGTGTGCCCAGGCACTCGGCTTGGAGGGGTTGAGAGGGCCCAAGAAAGAGCCAGAGGAAGGGAGGGCTGGAGAGGAAGTCTGAGGTCAGACGCAGAGGATCTGACAGCCAGGCTAGTTCCTACAGGCCTCAGGGAGCTCTGGAGGGTGTGGGGAGAGGGAGCCTGCTGCTTGGATGCTGCTCTGTCTGTGCAGGAGCCGTGAGAGGTACTGGGGATGGCACAGATGCTACCAAGATGTTTGGATAAAGCAGAAAAATGAGGCACTGCGGCAGCTAACTGGTGGGTGGCAGAAACAGGCGAACCCTGCCCTGGCCCTAAACACAGACCCTGATGGTCGGGCTTGCTGGAGCATCCCGCCCTGCCCAACCCCCACTCTCAAGGCAGCTGGCACTCACCCAGGATGTTGGTGGGCATCCCCAGCAAGGTGTGTAGCATGTCGTGCACCTCCCGGTACCGCTGAATCACGTACGCCAGCTCCTCATCGTCCACGAATCGGGTGGGTGCCCGGGTATCTGGGGAGACCCTCTGACAACCATGAGCCTCCCCTAGACCCCTTTCCACAGTTCGAGGCCCCACTGCCAGCCTCCCCTGGACTCTGTCAATCAATCCCACCAAAACCATACCCTCAAGACTCCCCGGAGACTCAGCTTCTGTCTATACCTGCGGACAGGGGAATCCTTCGTGGTATTGGCAAGCCCTCAGCCCACACCAACTCACACACAGGTATGTAGCCTGTTGGGATGTTTGGTAAAAAAGCCCCAGGGAGAGGGGGAAGCAGGATCTTAATGGGGATAGAACTTCAGTTGGTCTCATAACAATGTGAGTATATTTAACTCTACTGAGCTGTCCATGTAGAGATGGATAAGATGGGAACATTTGAAAAATTTTCTTTATTGGTTGATTCATGTTAGAGAAGAGGGAGAGAAACATGATTTGTTGTTCTACTTATTGATGCATTTATTGGCTGATTCTTGCATGTACCTTGACCTGGGATCAAACCGGAAACCCTAGCATATCAGGACAATACTCTGAGTACCAAATGAGCCTGGCCAGGAAAGATGAGAAATTGTGTGTGTGTGTGTGTGTGTGTGTGTATGTGTTTTACCACAATTAGAAATCGAGGGGGGAAATAGATCCTTAGCATGAGCTAAGGCTCCTAGCCTGTTCTCTCCCACCACCCTCGGCTTCACTTCGATAATTCCTTCTCATCCTTTATGACCCTGCTTAAGTGTCCCCTCCAAGGGCAGAGTGTTCCTGGCCTTCAGACTGATCAGGCCCACAGTAGCATGCCGTACCTCCCTATGGCACTTGACATGACTGTGACTGTATCCTGTTTTAACGCATGTGCTTTTTGTTTTTAATGCATGTGCTCGTTAACGTCTCTTTCCTAGCCCTGGCTGTCCCATACAGCACCACTTGCCACATGTGGTCATTGAGCCTTGAAATGAAACAAATTCCAGCTGAGACATGTTATACGTGAAAATTAAACACTGGATTTCAAAGACTTAGTATGAGAATAGTGTCAACTCTCAAGAATTAAAAAATATTCACTACATGCTGAGAATGACCACAGGTTGAGAACTGCTAGCAGGGTCGCCTAAGACCATCGGAAAACACAGATATTTACACTACCATTCCTAACAGTAGCAAAATTACAGTTATGAAGTACACAACAAAAATAATTTCATGGTTGAAGGGTCACCACAACATGAGGAGCTGTATTAAAGGGTCGCGGCATTAGGAAGGTTGAGAACCACCTATCTAAGGGGTGGATACTGTTATGAGCCTCAGATACAGATAAGAAAAGTGAGCCTGCTGGTGTGGCTCAGAGGTTGAGCGTGGACCTATGAACCAGGAGATCACAGTTCGATTCCAGGGTTGCTGGCTTGATCCCCAGGAGGGAAGGGTGTGCTGGAGGCAGCCAATCAGTGACTCTCTCTTATCATTGATGTTTCTATCTCTCTCTCCCTTCCTCTCCGAAATCAATAAAAAAATATATTGGGGAGGGGGGGGATGAGACTCAGAGAGATAAAGTAACTTGCCCAAAGATCACACAACTCATCAAATGGCTGAACCAGGATTTGAAACAAAGTTTGCTGGATCCCAAAGCCAACAGCTTTGACACCCATTATTGATAAGCCTTGTAGGTGCCCTGGAAGATAAACATTAGGTCCCTTTGCCTCGGATAAGGCATCTGAGCCTCAGAAAGGCCAAATGACTCAAGAGGCTGGATTCTAACTCGCCTACTCTTAACTCCAAAGCTCACGCCTTACAATTTTGATGCCACAAGGACAACTGGCCACATTCCTTACCAATGTCCACTCAGGGAGGGTGATTTGTTTGAACTTTGAACTAAATCTCTGCTGGTTCAAAGGTGTTACTCACCTTTCACGAGCTGCTGGTTCCCATCCTCTGGAAGTGTCACAATTGCTAGGGCTGTTACCACAGCTGGGGCTGAGGGGGCAGGTTATTTTTCCAAGGATAATAACCTAGAGCAGTGGTTCTCGACTGTCCACCAGGGGACGTCTGCAAAGTCTGGAGACACGTGTGGTAGCTAGGACGTAGGGCGGTGCTACTGTCAGCCGGTGGAGAGGGAGGCTGCTAAACAGTCTACAAGGCACAGGACAGCCCCACAACAAAGGATGATCCGGCCCCCAAAATAATAGTGCCAAGGTGGAGAAACCCAATTCCAAAGAAACCTTCAGTCCCTCCTTCACCTCCTCAGCCTGGCTGGCTCCTGCGCTGGGTGGGATAGGTCCTTTTGGCGGGGGTGGGAGTGGGGGTGTGGGGGGGTGTACATGTTGGCGGGTGGGGGCAGGGGCAGGGGCTGTCTCCTAAAGTGTTTTTTAAAAAAAAAAAAATATATTTTATTGATTTTTTTACAGAGAGGAAGGGAGAGAAATAGTCAGAAACATCGATGAGAGAGAAACATCGATTAGCTGCCTCCTGCGGGCCCCCCGCACCCCCACTGGGGATGTGTCTGCAACCAAGGTACATGCCCTTGACCGGAATCGAACCTGGGACCCTTCAGTCCGCAGGCCGACGCTCTATCCACTGAGCCAAACCGGTCTCGGCTAAAGTGGTTTTATAAGTCAGATGTTCCTCTCCTGCTTGAAAACCTCAGTGGCTTCCTATTGATCCTATTACAAAATACAGACTCCTCCCCATGGCTGGCAGGCCCGGCCCGGCTGACCTCTCTCTGTGGCCACATGGGTAGGTCTCCCTCTCCTTACACTCACAGAGTCTCACACTTGCCAATCCCTCGGAATGGTCCTCCTAGGTTTCCTCAGGGCTGGCTCCTCCTTCTTAGTCTCCCATGACCGCCGCATCAAAAGTGGCCAGCCCCACTCCCACGCTCGTTCTGTCTCCTGATTGCTGTCCTCATAGCACCGCCTGCTAGAATGGAAGCCCACAGGCAGGCTGTTGGCTGTTCTTCTCACTGTATCCAATTACTACGAACAGTGTCTGGTAAGTTCTAAGTACTCAATAAATACTTTACATGAGTTTTATAGGACCATTTCTTTCTTTTACTGTTTTATTTACCTCCCCAGCCAGAATACTAGCTCCATGAGGGCAGAGATTGTGCCTGGCTAGTTCACTATTATGTCTCCGGGACCTGGAACAACGTGATGACACATGCCAGATGCTAAACACATGAATGAGTGCCTCAGTAATTGGGACCCTCCCCCATCCACAACCCGCCACCGGGGGCTGGAGAGTGCCACGACCTGCCATCCCCTAGGGAAGCATATGCTCTGGAACTGGGGACACAGGGCAGCAGTTAGCAGCATGACCTGGGTGTGCATACCCCGCACTGCTTCCATGAACACTGGCTGTATGAAGCCAGCAAGTTGCTTAACTCCTCTGAGCCTCATCTGTTCAAAGGGGATAATAAAACGTACGTGACGGCATTATTGGGAGGATTCAGCAAGATCATGTGAGCCTGGCATCTGGAGAGCAGGAAGAGGTTAATAAATGCAGCCAGAATTCTCCACTGGAGCGGTTACTGGCCCATTTACCTGTCCCAGAGAGCATGGCAAAGCCTTGGCACCAGAGACTGAAAAGTACTCCTGCCCATGGTGGCAACTCAGGCCCCCTCCTTCCTTGGGACGTCACTCCCATGCCACTCATCTGAGTTTCCCGGCGGGGCCAAAGGCACGGACACTGGGCACTCACATTCACATCCAGGAAACGGAGATACTCGCGGCCGAGGGAGCCCTCAGGCAGGCTCTGGAGCTTGTCCAGGTCAAGGGTGGACAGAGAGATCCGGGGACGCTCCCTGCAAGGCAGAAGGCAGGACCTGGGTATTGGGAGGGCACCAGCTAAGGCAGGTAAAAGGCCCAGCTGGAACAAGGCTGAGAGAGGTGAAGGGGCAGAGCAGCAAGGGGGCCACAAGTCCTGAGGGAGCTTCTTCTGGTGGCAGGGACTGTGCTTCCTGCCTACAGGGGCACAGAGTGGGCAGGCAGACCTCAGAGGTGGTCAGGGCACTCACCAAGGGCACTGCAAGAAGGGGTGAGGGCACAGCTAGCACGTGTCATGGGAGCTTAGAGAGGATATGGAGCCCTGTGGCTGGAACTGGGCCCAGGCCACCGGATGGGACTACCCAGGGGTCATCGTAGTGTCTGTATGAATGGCATCCCTGGAGTTTAGCAGTGCCCAGCCTGTGCAGCCATCCACAGCCAGGATAGGGGGAGCTCCCTAGAGGAACAGGACTGACACAATGTGACTCGAGAGCCCCCACAGAATATTCCCAACCAACACCCCAGGCAGAGCTGGCACCTACTGCAGGATCTGGGCGCCCTCTGGGTCCCTCTTCATCTGGTCCCTGAGGATCTTCAGGGCATAACATCCTGTGGTCTCCCCTAGCACTGCAACCATGTCTGAAAGGAAATTGGGACAAATACGGGATATGATTAGGTAAGTTACTTGACCTGGTCTGAGTCTTACTTTCCTAACTGATAAAGATCTACCACTCAGGAGGATTCATGTTAAACACTTAGCAAATCATCCCCACACTTAGGGCTCAATATACCTATACTCGTTAGTATTGCTGTTACCAGTCTACTGGGATGAGGTGGCTCTGGTTAGCACAGTGCTTCCCGGATCACTGTCACATCCATTATCACCACACACTCTATGGTCTTCATTGACAAGTACAAGCTTTGCGATCAGTGTATTGAGTTTGTCCAGGTGCAGTCGCTATCTAGGTGATCTTGCATAAACTGCTTCACGTTTCCAAGCCCCAGTGTCCTAGATTGTGAAGGGCAGATAACACCTTTCTAATAGGGTTAATGTAGAAATCAAACCATCATGCATAATAAAGCACTTAGCACAGGGAGCAGCCAGAATGTGCTCAGTGAGCAGTCAGCATTATAATTTTTTTTAATTATTTTTTTTACAGAGAGGAAGAGAGAGGGATAGAGAGTTAGAAACATCAATGAGAGAAACATCGATCAGCTGCCTCCAGCCCACTCCCCACTGGGGATGTGCCCGCAACCACATGCCATTGACCGGAATCGGCCGGATTTGAACCTGGGACTGTTCCGTCCGCAGGCCGAGGCTCTATCCGCTGAGCCAAACCGGTTAGGGCAGCATTAACATTTTTATTAGCAGGAGTAATAGTACTCTCCAGACGCAAGAAGCCCGGGAGGGATGAGAAAGGCATGGTAGACTCTTAGAATGTTGTAGTGATGCACCCAGCAAACGTTTATCGAGTCTTTATTACGGGCCAGGCATTATCCAAAATGCTGTCGATACAGTGAATGGGGCAGTCATGGTCCCTAACTTACAAAGTTTAATTTCCGGTGCGATGTTATCATTCAATGGTGCTTATAAATCACCTATTTAGTCCAGACGTTGTCACTGTGGCTGGATGACAGACTATCCTGGGAAGTCGTTTCCAAGGGGAGAGGCTCAGATTCCAGGCCCCTTCCTCCTGCCCTCTCCACACCTGACAGATACGGAACCCGGGCATCTGCATTTTTATGAGTGTACCGGGTGATGATGAGGTACAGCCACCAGCCTTGGGTACCCGGACCTAGTCTATTCCCCAGTGACCCGTAGGAAACGGAAATTGTGACAGAGGTCGGGGCCTCCCGGGGAGCGCGGGGCATGGCCGCCTTACCGTGGCGGTACGGGTTGTAGAGGGCCATGCCCGCAGAGCCGGCGGTCAGCAGCACCTTCTGCAGCAGGGACGTGGGGATGTGTTCTGGGTAGAGCAAGCCGGCGCCATGGCTGGCCGTTCGGAGGGGCGCATCTGCGGGGCAAGAAAAAGGCCCGGGTCAAAAGCGCGTGGGGCGGCGCGGGGGTGGGGCGTGGGGACGACCCCAAAACTTCCTCGGTCTCCGCCACTTGCCTGCAGCAGGGCCAGGGAGAGCTCGGAACAGACGGAGGGGACGCAGGGTCCCGCGCAGCAGCGTCACCATGACAGCACGGCTGCGCCGAGGTCGCGGGAGGACAGCCGGGCCGCAGCTCCAAACGTCCCTGGCGACCGAGCCGGAAGGTCAGAACTCGGTCCCTGTTACTCTGAGGAGGGCCTTTGGGAGGCGGGGAGTAGGGCCGAGGAAAGGGCTCTCTCGCCAAATATGAGCAGTGAACCCAGGCGATCTGTCTGCTTCCTACTCTACGGATGAAAACTCCTTGTTTCACTTCACCCCGGAAGGGTCTCCGCGTCAGACCGGCCAGCACGGGGCTTCGGCGACGGAACACACTTCCTTTTCCGCACACCGTTCCCCCCGGAGGATGTTAGGGGGAGGACCACTTCCGGCTGAGAAGCCTGACGGCACCCATTGTAAGGACTCTATTTGGAGCGGGACCGTATGGCACTTCCGGTCGTCCGGCTTTGCCTGGATCCTGCGCCGCCGCGGGCTGCAGACATGGGGGCGGCCGGCGTGGCCCGGCTACACGGGCTCTTTGCGGCCTACAAGCCCCCGGGGCTGCACTGGAAGCACCTGCGGGACACGGTGGAGCTGCAGCTGCTGAAGGGTGAGTGCCTTTATCTAGCCAGACTCCCGCTCTCCCGGGAATCCTTTCCCGCTTCTGATCCTCTAGCAAAATAGTCATGTGATCTAGTCGCCTGGGCAGAGCGTTTTTCTAATCATGTGTGCCGCCTCACCTTCCCTTGGGTTCAAATGGGTGAACAGACTCGGTATTGTCCGTTGTCATGAGCAGTAAGTAAGTAATAGGGTTGAGATTTGAACTCGTCTGTTGCCTAACTACTGTTCTGTTCGCTGGTGCGCACCTTGGGTTCTCGTCTGTCTCCCGCATCTCCGCACTTCCCTGCCCCGCCTCCCCCAGGTGTTTGGACAGAATTGACAAGATGTCCTTTGCCTGTGTATGCACAGGTCTCAATGCTAGGAAGCCTCCTGCCCCTCAACAGCGTGTTCGCTTTCTGCTGGGCCCCGTGGAAGGCAGCGAAGAGAAGGAGCTGACCCTCACGGCCACCAGTGTGCCCAGCCTCACCAACCATCCGCTGGGTAAGGCACATTCGGGGCAGGGTGGGGGTTACTTTGCAGGAAACCGCTGCCCAGAGTCAGTGTCCCAGTCAGTGCTCAGACTCCTGTCTCAGACTTTTGGAGGGCCACAGTGGAGTTGAAGTGTTTGGCAAGAAATATGCAAATTTTAGTAAATACTTCAGGCTTTGCAGGTTCAGATCTGCCATTGTAGCGCAAAAGCAGCTGTAGGCAGTATGTAAAGCAACGAGCCTGTTTGTATCTCAATAAAACTTTATTTATGGATACTGACCTTTGAATTTCATAAGTCACAAACTATTATTCACTTGATTTTTTTAAAATATTTTATTGATTTTTTTTTGCCCCCCTCCCTCCCTCCCTCCCACACATCCCCTCCCTCCCCAGAGTTTTGTGTCCATTGGTTGTACTTATAAGCATGTATAAAAGTCCTTCGGTTGATCTATTATCTCCCCCAGATCTTCCTCCCCTCCCCGCTGTAATTTGACAGTCTACTTGTTGATATACTGTCTCTATATCTATCTTTTGGTTCATCAGTTTATAATGCTCTTTATTATCCACAAATGAGTGAGGTCATGTGGTGTTTCTCTTTCATTGATTGGCTTATTTCACTCAGCATGATGTTCTCCAATTCCATCCAGGTTGCTGCAAATGATGAGAATTCCTTCTTTTTTATGGCAGCATAGTATTCCATTGTGTAGATGTACCACAGTTTTTGGATCCAATCATCTGCTGACGGGCACCTAGGCTGTTTCCAAATCCTAGCTATTGTAGATTGTGCTGCTATGAACATAGGGGTGCATATGTCCTTTCTGATTGGTGTTTCTAGTTTCTTGGGATATATTCCTAGAAGTGGGATTACTGGGTCAAATGGGAGTTCTATTTTCAGTTTTTTGAGGAAACTCCACACTGTTCTCCACAGTGGTTGCACCAGTCTGCATTCCCACCAGCAGTGCACGAGGGTTCCTTTTTGATTTTTTTTTTAATCTGTGAAAAATGGGGGGAAATTTAACTCATAGGCCATTATAAAAACAGGCTTGCGGATTTGTCCTGTGGACTGTAGTTTGCTGAGCTTTACTGTTCTCGGCCTCCAGGTAGGAATTGAGACCCTCGGGTAGCAGTCTTTTTTTTAAATATATTTTTTAAATTAAATTATTTTTGTACCTATACCAATGTCCCCCCCTCCCAAACATCCCCTCCCTCCCCATAGTTTTGTGTCCATTGGTTGTACTTGCATGCATGTATATAAGTCCTTCGGTTGATTTTTTTTTTTTTTTCCGGGTAGCAGTCTTAAGGAGGTAGAAGACGATGGGAGGCTTTAGGAAGACCAAGGGGAACCTCTAAGCCTCTTCAGCAGCGACTCTGTAACAATCACAAGTGTGGTATATTAAGGGTCTGCTTTGTACTAGATACTGTGTAAGCCTTTCCCAAATAACTTCTCATTGAAACTTCACCACAATCCCATGAGGTCCAACCTATAGCTGTAAGGCTACATGCTAATTATGAGGTCATCACACAGCCCAGAGCCAACCTGATTTGTTGAGGAAAAGTACCGCATTTGTTTCTTTCTAGTACGTGGACCAGCATTCACCAGCCTGAAGATTGGCATGGGACACCGGCTGGATGTCCAGGCATCTGGGGTGGTTGGTAGGTGAGGGGGTGCAGTCATTTGGGCTTGGGGGAGGATTGGGAGATACCAGGAGCCCAGCCCACTTCTAACCTGACACCCATTTCCCACCACTATGCTCCCCTGATTCTCGCCCCAAATCTGACCAGCTGGAGGGAAATGGGAAGTCAGAATCACCTATCTATATCAAGTGATCTCTGCATGTGATGTGGTACAAAGCCATTTGTGCACATGTATGCACCACAGCAGCCTCACTAGGTAGGTATTATATGATTTTGTGAATGAAGCAGTAAGGTTACGTGACTTGTCCTAGGTCGCATGGCTAGTGAATGCCCTTGGTCCAGAGAGGGGAAGCCATCATCCACTTTCGTGGGGTAGCCGAGCACGTGACTCTGGCCTCACTAGCGAGGGTCTGGCCACACAAAGCCCTGAGTCATGAGCCATCTGTGTCCTCAGGGTCAGGCGGTGTTTACATCCGTATGCGACAGTCACTCCCCTTGTCTTGCTTCCTGGGGCACTGGCAGGCAGACATGATCTCATGCCCCCCTCCCTGTCGAGGCGTGAATGGAGGATCATTCTCTCCTTCAGCCAGAGGGAGAAACAGCCGGGGAAAGGCAGGGAGTGGCCACAATGCCCTCATTTATGGGGCCCTTGCTTTGTGCTGACTGCTTCCTGTGCGCAGCCTCAGTCTTCACGACCGGGGCCCGGCAGTGTTTCCATCCCCACTTGGCTGATGAAGAGCCTGAAGCCGAGGAGGTGAAGGACATGCTTAGAGCCTCTCCTGATTTCAGTCCGGTCTCTGACTGGGCCAGTGGTCTCTGACTGGGCCAGTGGTCTCTTGCTTTTGAGAGCATCAGAAACCCCTGGAAAGCCCTGGCCGGTGTGGCTCGGTTGGTTGGTTGGTTGTCATCGGGTACACCAAAAGGTTGCTTGTTCAGTTCCTGGTCAGGGCACGTGCCCAGGTTGCAGGCTTGATCCCAGTAGGGGGCATGCGGGAAGCAGCCTATCAATGTTTTCCTTTCACAGTCATGTTTCTCTCTCTTTCCCCCTCTCCCTTCCTCTCTCTCTAAAAAACAATTTAAAATCCTTCAAAAAGAAAGAAAGAAAGAAAGAAACCCCTGGAGAGCTTGCTAAGCATCCTAGGCCCCTCCCCCCCACAAGTCAGAGTCAGTGCTGATGGGTGGGACCCAGGAATCCACACTGTCATATATACCCAGAGGAGCTCACTTGCTTCCTGTACAAGAAGCTGTCCTTGCCCCCTGCTGGCTTCAGCGGCATCGGAGGTGGGGATATTCTGATGGCAGGTGTGGGGGTTGGGTCTGAGGGAAACGGGAAGGTAGTGCTGGATGTGAGATCAGCCTGGGTTCCTTTCAGTGCTCGGCGTGGGACAGGGATGCAGTCTCCTCACTGACATGTACCACGCACACCTCACCAAGGTACAGGGGGCTGGGGACAGCCTGCTTATCCTCTGATCCTTTCCCTGGGGTCACTGGTGGGGTTCTGAAGCTGAGAGGATCCCATTGGGAACAGCCAGACCATAAGGAAGCATGTGTTTATGGCCATATGCTATGGAAGAGTAAGTGACGTAACCATGACAGCTGGCATTGCGTGCTGACTGCCCTGTGCTGAGCACTGTCTATGGACTCCCTGCAAAGTGGGGTCTGTTGTTAACCCTTTCTGCAGATGAGGGGACTCAGAGAGAGGATGTCACTTGCTCAGGGTCCTGCGGCCTGAAGGACAGAGCTGGAGTTTGACCCGGGATCTGTCCGACACCGGAGCCTGATCATGACCCCACTTCATTCTCTCCCCAAGACTAAGAGGTGGATATCACCGGCTAAGCATCAGGGCAATCTGGCACCACAAATGTGTGCAATGGGTGTCATGTTAGAAAGTCCATGTTTTTGATGGTTAAGAGCACAAATTCTGGAGCCAAAAGCAGCTTCTACCTGTGCCAGCGATGGGTCCTTGTGTGGATGACTTAACATCTGTGCGCCATCTCTTAAATGGGAACGGTAATAGTACCTCTTCTGTACTCGGGTCCCTTTGAAGATTAGATCAGTGACTACATGCCACGTAGCCCATGGTAAATGCTGTCAGTGCCACTGTTATCTCTGTCATCATTGTCGTCATTACTCTGAGTTGTGGCAGAGGCATTCAGCCGCATGGATCCTACTCCGAGGGGGTGAAAGAAGCCCACAGGCTGTGCTCGGCGGGGCCCAGCATGACAGATGGTCAGGTTTGTGGAGTGGAAAGGCGTGGAGTGGTTGCAGTATGTCCTTCAGTGCCCTTGGTGGGCTGCCAGGCCTGACTGTGTAGGAAAGTCCAGCATCCTTCCCCTGGGGACAGTGGGCAGCCAGGCATGGACTGAGGACCCAGTGGCCCCAGCCTCAGCCTAGCACCTCCCTCCTCAGTGCTGAGGCTCAGAGCAGGGACACAACTGGACCTTCCCCTCCCTGTCCTCGCAGGATTACACGGTTCTCGGCCTCCTGGGCAAAGCCACAGATGACTTCCGCGAGGACGGGCGGCTGGTGGAGAGGACGACGTATGGTGAGCGCCCTGGAGCCCGGGCGTGTGGGTGGAGCAGCCGAGGCCTCTCAACCCCCAACGGAGCAGAGGATGCTCTGCATCCTTCAAATTCTGAGGCTGGTTTGGAGGAGGCAGTTTGTCAGGCTGCTGTTGCCCAGCTTCACAGCTACCTGTGTGCTAACCATCCCTTTCTTTTCAGACCACGTGACCAGAGAGAAACTGGACCGAATCCTGGCCGTGATCCAAGGCTCCCATCAGAAGGCCCTGGTGACGTAAGTGGGGCCCCACCCACACCTCCCTGGAACGGCCCTTTAGGTGCTGGAAGATCAGGAGTTGTGTCCCACCGGGCTCCCTTAGCCTCCCTCAGGGGCAGATTCCACGGATCTTTTCAGAGTCTGAAACCAGACATGAACCATTCATTCCTTTTTAAAAAAATATATTTTATTGATTTTTTTACAGAGAGGAAGGGAGAGGGAGAGTTAGAAACGTCGATGAGAGAGAAACATTGACTAGCTGCCTCTTGCACATCCCCTATCGGGGATGTGCCAGCAACCAATGTACATGCCCTTGACCGGAATCGAACCTGGGACCTTTCAGTCCACAGACCGACGCTCTACCACTGAGCCAAACCGGTTTCGGCCATTCCTTCCTTCTGTGTTGGGTCATAGGCCAGGCCTTGGGGACACTGAGGGGAACGGAACACCAGCTGCCCTCCTAGGGAGTGTACAATCTGATGAAGAGGCGCAGCCAGGGCGCGGGAGCAGTCCGCCCTCGTGTGAGTTGAAGTTGGGGGAGTGTGCAGAGGAGGACAGGCTGCATTTACAGATTGGAAGGCAGAGAAGACAGGTGCTGTGGGCCCTGGAGGGGAAGGGGAGATGGAGAGGCATGGAGAGCTTCAGGAGTGGCCAGGGCCAGGGCTAAGCATCAGCCCAGTTCCCCACCCCACGCCAGCCACCCACGCCTGTCCACCTCCTGCTCCCAGGTACTCCAACCTCGATCTGCAGACCCAGGAGGCCTACGAGATGGCCGTGAAGGGCTTGATCCGGCCCATGAACAAGTCCCCGATGCTGGTAACCGGCATCCGATGCCTCCGCTTTGCGCCTCCAGAATTCCTCTTAGGTAAGTTGCCCAGGAAGTGGGAGCAGGGAGATGGGACTCCACGGAATGCCCGGCACCTGCCAGCCCCGAACTCTGCTGCCCAAGGCGGCAAGGACTGCCTGCCTACCAGCTCCAGCTGGACTTGGCGATCATAGGCACACAGAACAAATGCTGTCCTGTCTTCTGCCAAGACACCCTTTGTAGCCAGGACTTAACAAGCAGCTGTTAGGTTTAGCGGCTCCAGAGCCACCCGCTGCTTCTAGCAGATGTGGGCCTTTAGACAGCATTCTCACTTCCCGTCCCACCCAACCTAGCCCTCCCCCCATCCCCCACTACTCACACTGCTGCTTCTCCACTGATCACATTACCGAGGGCTCCATTTCTGGGCACTAACCAAGACTTCCCATGCTAAACACCTGATAGTATCAGTTATCCCTTGGACTCCTCATAGCCACCCATTTTACAGATGAGCAAACCAAGTCTTACAGCTGTGCTTTGACTTTGACCTGCCCACACCTCACCTGGGGGTCTTCTCACAAGGCACCTCTGACTCAGCAGGTCTGGGTGGGGCCTGAGATTTTGTCTAATCACCTTTCCCTACGGGGTGGCTCTCAGGCAACACTGAATAGCAAAGCCCTGGAGAACTAAGGGGTTTTGCTGAGGTTATTTCACAGCGAGGAGGTACCCCAGGGTGTGGATCTAGATTAGCCGGCACCCGAGGCTGTGCTGCTGACTACCTGTCTGTTGCGTCTGTTGTTGCCTTGTCGCCGGCAGAGGTGCAGTGCATGAACGAGACGCAGAAGCAGCTGCGGAGTCTGGTGCATGAGATCGGCCTGGAGCTGAAGACCACCGCTGTCTGCTCTCACGTGCGGCGCACGCGGGATGGCTGCTTCACCCTGGACGATGCCCTCCTGAGGACCCAGTGGAACCTGAACAGCATCCAGGACGCCATGCAGGCCGCAGCCCCCCGGGTGGCAGCCGAGCTGGAGAAGAACTTGAGGCTGCGGCTGGGCACCCAGCAGCTCCAGGGTCCAGGCTGGCAGGGGGACAACGAGGGGCCAAGCCCTGCCTTGGAAGGCCGGACGGCTGGTGGGGCAGCGGTGGGTAAAGGTCAGAGTTGTTCATGAGCTGGGATGGCTGACTGCAGAGAGAGCAGGGGAAGTTCTATTACATGTGACGTGAACCTTTGAAGCTGTAGGAGAAAACACTTGACCCAACTGAAAAGGAAAAACTTCTACATGGAGAAAAACACTATATGCGCATGACAAACTGATAAAAATATTTGCGTCTGGCCGAAGCCGGTTTGGCTCACTGGATAGAGCGTAGATCTGAGGACTGAAGGGTCCCAGGTTTGATTCCGGTCAAGGGCATGTACATTGGTGTGGGCACATCCCCGGTAGAGGGTGTGCAGGAGGCAGCTGGTCCATGTTTCTTTCTGATCGATGTTTCTAGCTCTATCCCTCTCCCTTCCTCTCTAAAAAATCAATAAAATATATATATTTTAAAAAATTTGCGTCTGAACCTTGAGCTGTGGAATCTGTTGACTCCAGGCAGTGTCAGATTTGAGTTAAACTGTAGGACACGGTGTGGGTCCACCAAGAGCTGCAGAATTGCTTGGTATGGGAGATGCCACGTGCCCTGTGTCAGAAGCACTGCGTGCAGAGGACAGTTTCCCTTCATCTGTGTGTGTGTAGCATGTGTGTGGAATGAACCCCAATGGTTAATTTTTTTACCCAAGTGGAATTATACTCAGTGTGGCAAATGGCTTTCCTTGAACAATAAGAGCGTGGTCATTTCTCCATCTGCCCATCAGGTATGGTGCTCCTTCCTGCAGACCCTGTGGGGGAGGCCAGGTCACAGGGCTCCGGTGAAGAGCTCGGCCTCGGTTCTGTCATCTTACCGAACCTCTCAGGGTGAAGAGCCAGCGTGCTCAGTGTTTGTTCCTGCGGAAGGGCTCTTAGCCCTTGGCCTCTGGCACTCAGCGATAACGCAAGAGACGGCAGACATTAGCTGCCACTCTCTTCCTGAAAGGCTAGACTGATGCCATGGCTGCAGATGGCGCCCAGGACCCAGGGCCCAGCCCGCAGCCTGGGCAGGTGTGGTCAGCAGGCCAGTGACCTGAAGGGGAGATGATGTCAGTGACATGAGTAACAGCTGGCACTCACTGAGGCCTGTGCTAAGAGCTTTGCAGTCAGTGACCACCTCACATGAAACTAGTGATCCCCCTTGTATGGAAGGAAAGCTGCTAGGGAGAGCCACCTGCCTGGCAGAGGGCGTCTTCGTCTGCACAAGACCTGCCCCTCCATGATTTCTGACCCGGTAGCTGCTGGACATCAGTCTAACCGGCATGCCTCCCCAATCTGCCCCAGAGGAGACTGCAGAGCGGTCTTCCCTCTTCAGGGTGGCTCTAACCATGACGAGGCTGAGCCAAGAGCCGGGCTCTCCACCTGTGCTTGCTCAAGCCACATTCACCGCCACTTCCTGTTTAGCATCTCCAGATATCCGACTCCCCCACCCCCCCATTACACCAGCCCTCCCTCAGACTAGAACCCCCAGGGAATTTAATCCCCATTTTACAGATGGAGAAACTGAGGCCTAAGAAGGTAATACTTGCCTGGGCCTCACAGCCAGTCAAGGGTAGATTTGAACTGGACACTCTGGCTCCAGAGCCCATGCTCTTAATCTCTCTTAACCATGCTCTTAATCTCTCTTTTTTCTTTTAAAATATATTTTATTGATTTTTTACAGAGAGGAAGAGAGAGGGATAGAGAATCAGAAACATCGATGAGAGAGAATCATTGATCAGCTGCCTCCTGCACACCCCCTACTGGGGATGTGCCCGCAACCAAGGTATATGCCCTTGACCGGAACTGAACCTGGGACCCTTCAGTCCGCAGGCTGACACTGAGCCAAACCGGTTTCGGCGACCTCTCTATCTTTTTTTTTTTTTTTTTTTTAATATATTTTATTGATTTTTTACAGATAGGAAGAGAGAGGGATAGAGAGTTAGAAACATCGATGAGAGAGAATCATCGATCAGCTGCCTCTTGCACAACCCTACCGGGGACGTGCCCGCAACCAACGTACATGCCCTTGACCGGAATCGAACCCGGGACCTTTCAGTCCGCAGGCAGACGCTCTACCACTGAGCCAAACCGGTTTTGGCGACCTCTCTATCTTGACGTTGGTGGAACCTAGGCCCAGCCCTGGGTTGTGTCCCTAGTGAGATTTTCCTATTGAGACCTTGGAGCCAGGGGTGATCTGCATAATCAAATCCCATCTTAGAGGTTTCCTGGATAGATAGGAAACATGGAAATATATACCTCTGCATGTAGACAATTCAGAATAAAATTGAACAATATTTGGATTAGTGGAATCTAACCCAAAGAAAGGGAAAACTGGGTGGGCAGAGGGGCAAATCTCAATATGTAATTGGAACCCAGGCTACATAGGCAGTCACACTGAGACAGGCTTACTGGGCATAGGGAAACTGAGGCAGAAAGTTTGTGCAGCTACCCAGTAACCCTATCTTCCCTAAACCAGGACGCTTGAGAGTGAATCATTGGCACTTATCCCTAACCAGAGGGTAGATAGCTTAAGTCACCTTACTCAGGGAGACTGATAGCAGGAATTCAATTAGTGCCATATGCCAACCACACCCAAGGACAAAAGAAGTTAAGAGAATAAATCTCATTTTGGCATGTCAGCATAAATCTGATTAATATTCTATTAAGATCCCTCCCAAGAATTCCCCTAAATGTCCAGCCTTAAAAACTCCTCAAAACGAAGGTCATGAGGTGAGCAAGCCCTTGCCTCCCTCCCCCTCCCACTTTCCCAATGGTATGCATCTCTGGCTTGAAATCGGGGCGCAAAGGGCAATGGCGACCATCCCCCCAACCTGTCCCCACCGTCCTCTTTTCTGTGACTTCTTAGTGAGCCAAAGCAGATCAGCCAGGCTTACTTTCCCAGCCCTTCTTTGTTTCGCTGTCCCAGCTTTAATAAATGTCCTCTCAAACTCACCTGGACTTTATTGTGAACATTTTTTCTACACAAAAGTCAAGAGCCCACACCCTACCGGCCGGCTCTGTGCAGACTCACTAAGGGCCAGGTCTCCCTTCCAGTAACAACATCACCTCATTTGGAGTCCTTATTGACAGAGATTATAAAAGAGGTCGGAGTGGCCTATCTTGATCTCAGGATTGGGTGGGGGGAAGAGGAAGGGGTACCTCTGAGTCACGCCAAAATATTTGGACAACATACAGCCTCAGTCTGCTGGGAAAAACCACTCCAAATCCCTCGGGATGGTAAAATGTAGGTGTTTTTAACCCTGAAAGGTTAGAAATGAACAATGATTGTTAAATTGGGCCAAATGTGTAAGCAACTTGAGATTTGTAATTTGAGCTTTCAATTTTAAAGTTAAACTACTGGGTTGATTTATTTCAAGAAAAACTTTTTAAAGCCAAATAAAATGCAAATAATTCTGTGTACAAAATGTGCTCTCAAGAACACTAGCAACTTCCTTAACAAACCCACAGGCGCGCCGAAACCAGTTTGGCTCAGTGGATAGAGCGTCGGCCTGCGGACTGAAAGGTCCCAGGTTTAATTCCGGTCAAGGGCATGTACCTTGGTTTCAGGCACATCCCCAGTGGGGGTGTGCAAGAGGCAGCTGATTGATGATTATGATTCTCTCTCATCAATGTTTCTAACTCTCTATCCCTCTCTCTTTCTCTCTGTAAAAAATCAATATATATATATATATATATATATATATATATATATATATACACACACACACACACACACACACACAGTGTATATATATATATATATCTCAAACAAACAAACAAAAAACCCCACAGGCTTTTGATTTTTTTTGATTTTTTACAGAGAGGAAGAGAGAGGGATAGAGAGTCAGAAACATGACTCTCATTTGCCAATTGCTTGCCTGGCAACTGATTTATCGTCTGTCTCCCCTCCTTAGAATGTAAGTACCACAAGGTAGGGATGTGTGTCTGTTTTCCTTACTATTGCATCCTCATAGGTTAGAGCAGTGCCTGGAAAAATACTTGGATTTATGAATGAATGTCCAAATAAATGAATGAATATCAATGCCCAAATACTACAGCTTTCTTTTTTTTACTTTTTATTTATATTTTATTGATTTTTTACAGAGGAGGAGAGAGGGATAGAGAGCTAGAAACGTTGATGAGAGAGAAACATCAACCAGCTGCCTCTTGCACACCCCCTACCGGGGATGTGCCCGCAACCAATGTACATGCCCTTGACCGGAATTGAACCTGGGACCTTTCAGTCCGCAGACCAACGCTTTACCACTGAGCCAAACTGGTTTTGGCTATACTACAGCTTTCAAGGCAAAAGTTATCTCTTCATACACTCACACCTACTCCTCTCTGCCCCTCTCCTACATGCCCTCTTATTCCTTCCCAGCTCTCCTCCCTCCACCCCTCCCCAGAGGCCACTGCACCCGGAAAATTGGCTCATTAAGGCCCCACTTTTAGCCAAAAGGACCTTGCATTCCCCGAGGACCAGAAGTGTGCTTAGAACACACAAGCATATCATCATCATAACGAGCTGACATTTGTCTCTGCCTCTGTGGTCATTAAACCAGCCTTTATATCTATGATCACTTGTGAAGTGGCCACAGTGGGTATTATTTTACCCACTTTATAGATGTGGAAACTGAGGCCTGGAGAGGCGGAGCCCAGCCTCCTGGATCTGTCTATAAGTGACATACCAAGCTGAGCTTTCTCTGAGTGGCCACAGGATAAAAAACGGACAAAAAAACCATATCCACCATCATAGTATCAACATCCGGATCTCCCCTGCATATCCTGTCAGTCCCTCCTCTGAGCACCTCCCTCCGCGGGAGACGTGGGCCTCGTCTGGGGATGGGCTGCATATCAGGAGGGACTGATATTAGTCACACAAAGAAATTTCTGCGTGGGTGAGACTGGGCTCGGGATGCTGTGGGGGTGGTGCAGGTTGATTGAGAGAGACAAGCATCAGGGGCGGCTCAGGTGCGATGGGAGGAGTGTGGGGTGTCCAGAGCCTCCGTGATCAGCAGAGAAGCCTGTGCTCCAAGTGACCCCCTGACCGGAACTTTTCTCCATGGTCCCCACTCCCAACTTCCCCAGGTCCTATCTGAGCCCCCAATCAACCAGGACCTGGAAGAGCCCTAAGAAGGCAAACCGGACCAGCTCCTCCCTGGCAAACCAGCCGGGTAGGTCTGCAGGTGCCAGGGTGGAGGGTGGAGCAGCAGGCAACAGAGCTGACAAATGCCTGGGCTCTGAGGGCTCTGGGGAGCAGCCAGGGGAAAGCCACCGGGTTTGGCCTACAGCTGGCTCTGGGGCCCGTGGCTCTGAGGCCTGTGGCTCTGGAGGTAGGATTAGAGACAGCTGGTTTGGAGGCAGGATTTGATCAGACATTATTACTCATTCTTAAAAGTTATTAGAAGCAATTTGTCAATTGTTAAGGAACACTCACTGGAGAGACCAGGTATCAAGACACCTGGGTTGCTCATTAAAAAATGTAAGTCCGCCTCAAGCCTGCAAAATCAGAATCCCTAGGCAGGTGTTAGGGACTCGAATCTTTATTTTATTTTTATTCTTTTGTTAATCCTCACCTGAGGATATTTTTTCCATTGACTTTTAGAGAGAGTAGAAGGGGGTGGGAAAAGAGGGGAACATGTGAGAGAGACACATTGATTGATTGGTTGCCTCTTGTACACTCTCCAACCGGGGCGGGGGATCGAACCTGCAACCCAGGCCCTTGACCGGGAATCAAACTGTTGATCCTTCAGCTCACAGGATGATGCTCCAAACACTGAGCAACACTGGCCAACGCCCAAACTTTATTTTTAAAAGCCCTCTCGAATAATTGTGATGCTCAGAGGTTTAGAAATTATTCCCAGGTCTTTAAAAAAACATGTCCTTGGAGCCCTCAATCTCTGAGTCCGCTATTTACCTGTGTTTCTTTGGGAAGGTGATTTAACCTCTCTGAGCTTCATTTGCTTCATCTGGAAAAGGGAGTAACCATATACCTCTTAGGGCTGCCATTAGGAATACACGCAATTGCCACACTGAGCGCTAGGTTTGGGGCCTGGCACAGAGCATGTGCTCAGCGTGTTAGCTGCCCGGATTTTTATTGCAGCTGGGATCCTTGGGGATTCTGGGATGAAACAAGGAACCGAGAGGTAAAGGTCAGGAGAGGATCTGCTCCTGTTCAGAGTTCCCGATGTTGGGAACGAGGGGCTCACTGAGAAGAGAGCAGGGCCTCCTACTCAGAGAAATTAGGAGAGGGGCCAAGGCCAAGCCCAATGTCAAAGCTGAAGCTGTTCATTACTGAACGCTGGCCTGGCTGTTAGGTCAGGGCCGTGTGCAGATGCAACTTGTAAGAAGCATAACAGAGATTTGTAGTTAAGACCTTGGGCTTAGCTCAGAGGTTTGGGTTCAAGTTCTGACTCCTTTTATTAATGCGTGACCTTGGGTAAGACACTCAGGAGAGGATGAGCCTCTGCCAGGGTGCAGAGCAGCACATGGCAGCCAGGCTCTGAGGTTTGGACCTGTGACCTTAGCAGATGGCTCCACCCCGAGCTTCAGTTTGGGCTTCCTGAACTGGGGATGCATGGGAGGACCTCACCCAGCCACACTGACCCACAGCGTTTTCTAAATGTTGGTTATTACTCCCCTCCAACCCTTTCTGGGGAAACCTTTGCTTGTAGCTGGGCCCCTTGCCTGGCCTTCCTCCTCTCTCTCCCTTCCCGAGGTGTCCCCTTCTTTTTTTTTTATTTTTTATAATATATTTTATTCATTTTTTATAGAGAGGAAGGGAGAGGGAGAGAGAGTTAGAAACATCAATGAGAGAATCATCAATCAGCTGCCTCCTTCACATCCCACACCGGGGACGTGCCGGCAACCAAGGTACATGCCCTTGACTGGAATCGAACCTGGGACCTTTCAGTTCGCAGGCTGACGCTCTATCCACTGAGCCAAACCGGTTTTGGCTGTCCCCTTCTTCTGAGCAAAGCTAAAGCGGGGTGCTGGCCTGGCTGTAGTGGGTTCCACCTCGTTAGGGTGCATACGAAAGGAACTGAGAGATGTTTCTCTCTCTCTCTCTCTCTCTCTCTCTCTCTCTCTCTCTCTCTCTCTCTCAAAAGCAATAAACATATCCTCGGGTGAGGATTAAAAAAAAATCATGTTACTATAAAAACACCATTAAAAAAAAAAGACAAACAATGAGAGGTGCCAGCCGGTGACACTCCCTCGGGGAGGTCAGGCTGCCCAGGGATGACCCCTTTGGTTGCCAGGGACGAGAATGCAGGCGGTTTTGAAATTGTGTTTTGAATTTCTGTTTTGCCAGGTGATAAATATTTTCAGGGAACTTTGCCCTGGACGTGATCAAACAGAGGGCGCCCTACAAGGTCAGAGTTACTCTGGGCGGCTTGTTTTCCGCAGGCTGGAGAAATGTCACACTCTATCCACATCTCACAGCCAGGGGGCTTCTTACTGACTTGGGGGGAGGAGGGGTCTCACTCCTGGGAGGAGTGCTGCCAGAGAAACCCTCTCTTCTCTAAGGGGCGCTGGGAGAATGGAGTCTGCGGCTCCAGACTTGCCAGTGAGGCCCTCCAGGCATAGTCTCCTGGCTGCCGGGCTCATCTCTGAGCAGACACTGCCCCCTTGGGGCAGCCTCTCGCCATGACATCTGGAAGAAGGGACTTGCAAAAGAAGGAAATGGTCCCAGATGATGCTTTCCTTCCAAGCGTTCTATTTAGTGCCTTAAAATTGGACCCTGACCTGGCCAGTTTGCTCAGCGGATAGAGTGTCGGCCTGCGGGCTGAAGGCTCCTGGGTTCGAATCCGGTCACGGGCATATGCCTGGGTTGTGGGCTCGGTCCCCCGTGTGGGGTATGCAGGAGGCAGCCAATCAATGATTCTCTCTCATCATTGATGTTCTATCTCGCTCCCTCTCCATTCCTCTCTGAAATCAATAAAAATGTTTTTAAAAAATATTAAAATTGGCCCCTAGTGCAAGTCTTTGGAGCACTGGCAGCGTATTCGTCCTCAGCTTCCAAAGCTGGAACCTACCCTCGTGCCTTTGTTGCCTTCCAGAAGAGATGCAACGCAGGGGACTGCCAGAAAGCAAGGACACGGCCTAAGAGATTCAGGGGCTTAGGGGACGAGTGACAAGTGCCCTTGCTTTCTAGTAAAAATAACGGTATGGAGGTAAGGGACAGGAGGAAAGATATTGTACCTTGCTGTAAGTTTTTATTTTTATTTTGTTAATCCTCATTGAGGATATTTTCCCATTGATTTTTAGAGAGAGTGGAAGGAAGCGGAGAGCCAGACAGAGAAACATTGATGTAAAGTTTTATACTAAAAAGGGGATGGGAGAAATAAAGAGAGCATCAGCTACAGGATTAATTAAGCGAGAATGAGAACTCGGTGAGCTCAGAGGTGCTGTGGTGGGGTGTGGAGACGTGGGTCCCATCACTCCTGTATTGCCAGCAGGATGGTAACTTTGAGTGCTGGATTTTCAAATCCTCAGAGTTAAATCATCAAGCATGTGAGTTGCAGGAAATGGAACTGCATCCATTCCCTCCCCCAAAATATTGGTCACCACGCAGAGCTGCGCTGGAATGTGTTTGGGTTCCTTTTCTAACCACTCCCCACCTGGACTCAGTCCTTTCCTGCCCTGGACCCAAGCTCTCTGCTTCCGGTCCTTTGCAAATACCGCATGGCTCCTGGAACTCTCTCCTGCATTCCTGCTGGCTGACTCCTCCTTTCTAACCACAGGCATTGCCTGCTGATGTCTCTTCTCCCTGGAAGTTTCCCTGCGTCCCAAGTTGGTGAGGTGCCACTCAAATGTGCTCCTGTAACCCAAACCCTTTTATCAAACATATCATGTTTCTTAGCTCCCGGATCTCCTGCTGGGAGGGGAGCAGAGACTGAGAGACCATGGCTCCCTGCTCCTGGTATTGACTTTTAAAATTAAAAAATATATATATATTTTGATTGATTGGTTGGTTTTTAGAAATGATTCTTACTTCACCTCATGACAGCTTATGCCCAAGGGCTGCTGTCACATCTGAACTCTTATGTGAATGCCCAGCAGGACAGGGCCAGAGCGGCAGCTGGAGTAGTCAGAACTCCTAGCAGGTCTGGAGGGAAATGCTGCATTCTGGATTGCACCGAGCAGTTGCGACACTCCAGTTTCACCCCTGCCAGTGATAGTTGGTCACGATAAGCGACACCCAATGAAGAAGTGACAGCTCACCCTTGCTTGGCAGCGGTTACAACTAGGGATCGGAACCTCATTCTGCAGATCAGTTTATAAGGTAAGAAATCTCAATTTTGCTATTTCACTCTCAGCTCTTACTTGCTTGTTCCCAACCCAGAAAGGCAGTACTGCAAACCAACAGCTTCAGAGTTAGACTTGAGCTCGAATCCCTGCTCTGCTACTTACTGGCTGTGTGACCTTGGGCAAGTCACTTTGCCTCTCTGAGCCTCAATTTCCTCATCTGAAAAGAGGGGACAACAAAACTAAATCCTCATAGGATGGATTTTAGCATCTGAGATAATGGACGTAAAGCACTTAGCACAGAGCCCGGCTTACATAAGATTGTTCTAACAAAGGCAGGCGGGCTCCAGGGTGAGATGGGGCTACCAGAGGAGAGAGACAGCATCCAGATTCACATCAACATTATCTACATGCTTTGCCCTGGCTGGTTTGGCTCAGTGGATAGAGCGTCGGCTTGCGGACTGAAGGGTCCCAGGTTCGATTCTGGTCAAGGGCATGTACCTTGGTTGCAGGCACATCCCCAGTAGGAGGTGTGCAGGAGGCAACTGATTGATATTTCTCTCTCATCGATGTTTCTAACTCTCCCTCTCCCTTCCTCTCTGTAAAAAATCAATAAATATATATGTATATTTTAAAAAAGATTATCTACATGTTTATTTACAAATAGGACAACGTACATACATACACACATATCACTGGGCCACCTCAGGAGTCCTGGAGCTGGAAACACACCGTCTGCCTCCCCGGGCTCCCTGGAAAAGGGCTGCTGGCACTTCATCGCCTGTTCCGGTGGCCGTGGACAAGGCGTGGGAGCCTCCGCTCAGTCACTCACGTCCAGGCCAAATTCTGGATACAACTCTTTGGTGGCGACACCTCGGATCACGGCTGAAAGGAAGGATGAATGCCCAGTGGGGGAATGGCCACATCCCTGACCACCCAGCCCCCACTCCTACACCTTCTTCCTGCTCCCCCAGTTGCCAAGGTAACCCTCCTGCCTGGCCATCCTAATCTACAATAGACTCACTGAACCCGCACCCCACTTTGCAGAGGAGCCAAACAAAGCTCCCCTTGAATCTTTGCTCCACCCGGAGCAGCTGGAGCCATCTGCTGAGAATGAAAGTGCACATTTGGTCTATGCAGCGCCTGTGGCACACCCGGCCTCCTTAATCTGGCCCCACTGCCGTGCCCTGGCCGTGTGGCGACACTTCCTCCTGCTCCCTCCAAGGCCCTTTCCTCCAATGGGACGGGCTCACCTCAGAGGCCTCCGCTGACTCCCCTCGCCCCCACTTGCCACCTGTTCCTGCCTCTCCATCTCTGCCCTTGGATTCATTCCTTCATGGCACTTAACACATTTTATAACTCCTTTGTGTTCTTTAGTTAGTGACCACTCCCCTCCCCTCCAACATGGAAACGGAAGTCACATGTCCATTCTCCAAAGTGTGCCCATGCCTAGGAGAGCAGCACAGGCAGGCGCTCAGTAAACTCTCACTGAGCAAGTGCAAGCCGACAGGCCGCCCGCTCCAGCTCCTAGGACCTAAGGACAGGTCTCCAGCTGGGGTCTGTCTAGCGAGCACATGTCCTAACCACTAGGCCACAGTCACCTTGCATCCCTTCTCCCTGGCCCTGCTCATCCTCCTCTCTTCACCATCGATAACTCCCTCATCCTGTCTGCTTTCCCCTCGTTTGGGACCCGCTCCTCACTGAAACAGAGAAGCCCTCCTTGGGGCAGGGGCATTCAGGGAGCGGGGCAGCTGAGAAGGAGGGGGGGTTGGCAAGTTAGAATGCCCAGGAGATGGCCATGGCCGGGTAGCTCAGTTGGTTAAGAGTCGCCTTGATATGTTAAGGTTGCAGGTTTGATCCTAGCTCAGGGAACGTACAAGAATCACCCGTGAATACATAAATAAGTGGAACAACAAATTGACTTATATTTTTCTTCCTTCCTCTGCCCCCCCACCCCTATTTTCTCTCTCCCCACTTTCTCTCTCTCTCTCTCAAATCAATCAATAAAAATTTTATTTTATTATTTTAAAAAATATATTTCTTTATTGACTTCAGAGAGAAAGGGAGAGGGATAGAGAAATAGAAACATCAATGATGAGAATCAATGATTGGTTGCCTCCTGCATGCCCCCTACTGGGGATTGAGACTACAACTTGGGCATGTACCCTTGGCTGGAATCGAACCTGGGACCATTCAGTCTGCAGGCAGACGCTCTATCCACTGAGCCAAACCGGCTAGGGCCAATCAATAAAAAATTTAAAATAAAAACAAAACAGAACAGAGTAGCCCAGGAGGAAAATCCTGCCCCCTGGAGTCCTGCCGCTCACCTAGTTTGCCCAGCAGCATCTGGCCCACATCTTTGATGTCGTTATACTCGTGGAGCTGGGCGATATGGTCCTCCAGCTCATCCACACTGTAGCCTCTGGGCAAGGGAGAAAGAGAAAGGTGATGAGGACCCAAGGTTCGGAGAGTAACAGACTCACAAAGGGCCTACTAAGTGCTCAGCACTGCAGCGTAGAGAAAGCAGGATAGACCCTGCTCACTAATAATAACACTGACAACGTGACCAGTCCCTGGCAAATGCTCCCTGAACCCGTAGAGAGACATCCCAACCACACTGGTACTGTGTGACCCTGGCCACGGCTGAGGGATTCACAGATGGGCACATGAGTGCTATTCAGAAACCCCTCAAGTGGGAAATGCATTCAAAAGCTGCTCAGCCTGAGCCGTGCGGCTGGAGCAAAAGGCGTGGGAAACTCAGGAGCTGTGGAAGAACCAGCTTCCCCCAGGCCCTGAAAACCGCCTGCAGGGAGGAAAGCAGGCGGGGTGCAGACGAAAGCAGAGGCAGATAATGTGGGCCCCGGAGAGGCTGCTGAGACAGCCTGAATCCAGCGGTGCGGTTCCGTCTTTATGCTGAGCTGGAATGACTGGGCACTAGTTGTGTTAAGTACGCTGAGGACCCCAACAAGACTTACTCAGATATTAACTGGGAGATCTCCTTGTCCAGCACGTCCCTCTTCTCCTTCAGCTTCTCAATGTCAAGGTGCAGAGAATCCTCGCTGGCCCCATCAGCCTGGCCAGCCTTGGGAGATGGCCGCTGAGTGGCACAGCCATTAGCTGGACTGGCCACTCCCTGCTTCTGTTTGGTTATAGACACCACCCAACCCCAAAGAAGACCACATTTCCCAGCTTCCCTTGCAAGTAGATGTGGCCCTATAACTTAGTTCTGATAGATGGAACTTAATCAGAAAAGGTGTATGCCATGCCTGGGAACTGTCCTTCCAGGGAGAGGACAGCCTTTCCTGGCCTCCTTCCTGCCAGCTGGAACGTGGAAGTAACCCTGGAGCTGAACGGCATCTTGGATGCTGAGGGTGAAGACGTGGTGGAATGAGACAGAGGCCTGGCTCCCTTAGGACTTTAAGCCACCACTGTTTTGGGTTTTCTTTCACTCCCAGCCAAACCGAATTCTAACTAAAGGGCCTATCCTGGCCCCCAGTCTGACCCCAAGATTCCGCCTCAGGTCTGTGTGGATTCTCGGCGAAGTCACTGGGTTTACAATCTCATTAGCTGACAGAGTCTACAGTCCGGGGCTGTAGTTCATCTGTGCCCTGTCTGCTTCCAAAGGCTCACAGGCCAGTGTGTGGCATGCTGCATATCTTCAGGAAACGTGTGTTGCATCAACAGTCTACATATGATGCAAAAAGAGACCGAGGAAGATGTGGTTCCTATTCTTAGGATGGGGCAGTCACCAAAGAGTGAGTGGGCACCATCTGGCTCCCGGGTTCACGATGGAGAGGACAGCAAGCCTGACCTCTGCTTTCCTGGACCGGACAGCCTCATCCCAAATAGGAAACTCCCAACAATTCCGCTTTTCCTCCTGAGATCTTCACTTAGAGACCACGCACAGGTCACATTCGTCAGGAAGGGCTTCTCTGACCACCCCATTTAAATGGTCTCTCCTCGCCTGACTGGTGTGGCTCAGTGGTCGAGCGTCGACTTATGACCCAGGAGGTCACAGTTCGATTCCCAGTCAGGGCACATGGCCGGGTTGCAGGCTCGATCCCCAGGAGGGGGTGTGCCAGAGGCAACTGATCCATGATTCTCTCTCATCATTAATGTTTCTATCTCTCTCTTCCTCTCTGAAATTAATAAAAATACTTAAAGAAATGGCCTCTTCACTAGTCCTTTGTCCTGATGTTTTATGACAGCTGACATGTCATGCCTTTCATTGATATTACGTGGCTCAGTGCTCGAAATTTGTGCACTGGGGGGAGGGTCCCTCAGCCTGGCCTGTGCCCTTGCAGTCCTGGAGCCCTCACTCCTCACACCCCCCCCCCCCCTCCTTACAGCTCTGCTTGCTGCATCTTAGCCCTGCCTTGAAGGCAGGAGAGGCTCCCACCACCATCCCTGGGCTCACCAGCTGGGAGCCCAGCTCCTGCTGAGAGGCATACCCTCTGTAGGAGCGCACTGACCACCAGGGGGCAGCTCCTGCGTTGAGCGTCTGCCCCCTGGTGGTCAGTGTGCATCATAGCAACCAGGTCTTTCTGGTTGTTCCCCAGTAATGGTCCCTTAGGCTTTTATTATATAGATTATTTTCATTGTTGGCCTTACATCTCTGGAGTGTAAACTCCACGAGGGCAAGGACTGTTATATTTACTGTTGATTGCACTGCATCTACAACCATACCTGGCACACAGTAGGCACTCAATACAACAATTGATCAAATGAATGAGTGAATGACACATTAGTAGTAATCAACTAACGACAAGGTTGAAAAGTGCTTTGAAGCTGGAGTACAGTGTGCTAAGGGGATGTCAAACAGGGTCACTGGATTGAGCCGGAAGTGGGGGTGAGGAAACTCAATTGTAAAGGATGTGTGGGCATCAGCTTGGCAAAAAGCTGGAAGAAGAGCGTTCCACACAGAGGACAGTACATCCCAACGCCCTAAGACAGGGGAGAGCGCATGTGTTTGAGGGAACCGAGTGCTCTGTGTGTGGGTGGGTGGGTGAGGGAGGGGACAGCGTGTGAAAAAGGAACCACCAGCCGCGGTGTGTCAGGGAGGGGGAGAGACGGAGCCCCCTTGGGTGCCACTGACAAGGACAGCACACGCTTCTTCCTGGCAGCTTGGTGGGCACGAGGACAAGGGGAAGGACGGAGAAATGAGCTGGCGGTTCTCAGCAGAACACGCTGGCTAGGGGGAGACTTTCTCGAGGGCTGGGAGCAGCAGGGACTTACAGGGGGAGAGAAAGAGTGTGGGGCCGGGGCACAGGCATACTCACAGGGGATCGGAAGGCCCCGCGGCAACTTTTGGAAAGTCCCGGTTGAGTCCTGGAGAGGAATCCGAGGGAGAAATGGCTGGTTGGGACCAGGATCCGCTCCGGGAAGAAGGGGTACTGTGGGGTGTGGGGGGAGCCAGGGGGACAGCCGGAAAGGGGGCGGATACACTCCCGTGGGGTCAGGGTAGAGGTCCTAGAGGAAGAGGAGATCCTGAGAGGATGGAGCGTGCGGAGGGCCGACTGGGGTCTCTGGAAAGTGGGGAGTCAGGAAAGGGATGTGAAGGGATGAGCTCATCCCCTGCTGTCCGCTCGCAGCCCACCTCCTGAGTCCTGGGGTCCGGGGCCCCCGTGGCGGGGGGGTCTGCAGTGCGGGAGGGTCCAGGTCGGGGGCGGGAGAGCGGCCTCTCAGGTCCGCCCGGTAAGCAAAGTAAGGCGACGGAGGCCCGGAAGGGCCACACGGCGAGCTGCGCGCGCACCCGGCGAGGTTCTGGCCCCGCCCACTCCGAGGTGGGCGGAGACAGCGTTCGCTGCGACTCCGCCTGTTTCTCCCGGCCGGCGCGGACCTGGCCACGCCCCCTTCGTCTTCATCTCTCTCGCGGACCAATGATATCGAAGAAGCGAGGCCACGCCCACCCATCTGCTGCCTGTCGGCGCCTTGGTCCCTCCTTTTTAGCTTCAGTCGCCAAGATGCGCGGTGGCTGCCGGAAGCAATTCCGAGGTGGTTTCCGGGATCGCGGTGATGTGGCCCCCCCGTCTCCCTCCCCTTCCAGAGATGTCGGAAGAAGTCCGACAGAAAAAATTGGCGGAGGCCAGGAAAAAGGTAAAAGGTGCCGAGTCGCGGCTCCCCGACTCAGCCCGAGGTCCCTGGGCGGCCGGACCGTGGCCAGAGCCTGTGCTGCCTCTAGAGGCACACGGGACCGGACCCCGGGCGCCCCTAGGCGTCCCCCCGAAAGTCTGCTCCCAGCCCCGCCCCCCGCCCCCCCACTCCCAGCAGCCCAGCTCCCGCCCTCGCTCGTCCGCCCCGGGTGACTTTGGGCTGGTGACCCCCGAGGTTCCCGGCTCCAGGCTCGGCGCTCGCCTTCTGCCGCCCAGAACCGGACCGCCTGGGCTCCCGGGCTCCCAGGGCTTCCTCTCTGCGGGGACCCGGATCCGGGCCGGCGCTCCCTTCCCCCAGTGCGGAGCGGCGACTTGGGCGTCGGTTGGGAGGAGTGGAATGCAGTTCTGTCACAATCCCCCTGGAAACTGTCATTATCGCCCTGAGCCCCGTGTTTGAATGTTGCGACCCAGTCTCCTAGTGTTTTCATCCCCTTTCGGGTTCTCTGGTCACGGTCCAAATTTCCAGCTTCAAGGGGACTCGGGACTAGGGGACTTAGGTCAGAGAGGTTTCAGGCTCCAGACTGTGCGTCATCCGTAGACACTGGTATCGTGAAAAGCCTGCATTGCCCGGGTGAGCTGAAACTGACCTGCATTGCACTTGTTGTCATTGGGGAGAATGTGTTTGGTTTGGTTTGGTTTTCTCCCAGGTTTCTAACTCTCCAGAGAGACTTTGACATTTTTTAATCTGAATTCTCATAGCTCATGTTCTAATTTCCGATGATTCTGGAATCAGATTGGCCCTCAGTGCTCTTTGGAGCGCTGCACTTCACAGCTGGCAATCCTTCCCAAGTCTCCTCTCAACATGGCGTGCTGGAGTGCCACAGGAGAAATAGCACCAGTTTTGCTGAGTTCTCTTGAGAGAGAAAAAGCCTTTTATGTTAATATACGTAGGAATGACATTTGCATAGGGTTGTAAGGTTATAATAGACTTCTCTGACATGGTGCTTGGGTTGTCTCATTTCTGTTACCGCCCCGGATTCTGTTACCGCCCCGGTGCACCTTCACTGCCTTCTGCCCCTAAGACACATGGATATAGAGCTTTGAGAAGTAGTGGTGTGCATCTCCAACAGATTCAGAAAGAAGGGCCCTTATGTCTGATCACTTAAACGGTCACCCCTTCTCCCTCTGGTTTTGTCCCCTGGCAGCTGCTGCTTTCTGGCATAACCCCAGAACTCAGAGCCAGAAGACTTAGTTGAAATGCTATGACTGCTTTTTTTTTAAAAAAAAAACTTTGTTGCCAGTCCATTTCTTCAGTCATTATGTACGAATTGCAACACTTTGTTGTGGCATTAAGTCAGATGGCGAGTGAATATTTTTTAAACGGTAGGATGGAACTCCACAGGTTTGTAGTCGTCAGGAGTCTCACCGCTTTTCCTTCTTGCAGTTGAGAGAATTCCAGCAGCAGCGAGGCATCGGCGCTCCTTCAGGAGCTAAGAAGAAAAAGAAGGTTAAAAATGGCAGCAGCCCCGAGACAACCACCTCTGACGGTCACTCGCCTGAGGATGTGAGTCCTGGCCTCCGGGGGTAGGAGTGCTCAGGGGCCGTAGAGGGTGGTGGTTAAGATTGTGGAGGAAGTATTCGGTACTGGTTAAGAATTCTGGGTTTGAATTCTTTTATTTTAAAATTAATTTTTATTGTTGAGGGTATTACAGATGTCCCCCATTCCCCCCCCCCCCTTTTTTTTTTTAATTCTCACCCAAGGACATGCTTAGAGTGAGGAAGGGCGAGAGAGAGAGAGAGAGAGAGAGAGAGAGAGAGAGAGAGAGAGAGAGAGAGAGAGAAACATTTATTGGTTGCCGTCTGTATGTGCCCCAATCAGGGATCGAACCAGCAACTCAGTTATGTGCCCTGACCAGGAATGGGACTTGCAAGTTTCCATTGCACAGGTTGATGCTCAACCAACTGAGCCACTATGGCCAGGCTTGAATTCTTAATTCTACCCCTCCCTTTGCTAGGAATATGTTTGGGGCAAATTGTTCAAGCTGTTGGGGCCTGTGTTTTCACATGAGTAAAATCGGGGTAATATTGTGAAGTTTAAATGACATTGTTGTTTTTATATTAATCCCTTAATACAGGGCCTGGTGTGGGTAAATATCCAATGAAGGGTAGTTGCTATTGGTCCTGCTCATCTGGTGGCTTTTCTCACCCCCAGTTTCCTGGGGGAGCCAGGCTGTGAGAACAGCCAGCAAAGGAGCCCGAGGGCCTGGCTCCGGGGTACAATGAGGAGAGGCCAGGGGTACAGAGGAGAACCCCAGGCACTGGATTAGGAAATTTGAGCCGGCCTCTGGGCAGCCTCAGGTAAATCGCTTCCTCCGACTGGCCTCAGTTTCCTCCTTTGTGAGATGATATTATTGGGTCAGATTAGTGTCTTTCAAACTTATTTTTAGCTGTAATCCCTTTTGTTCAAGCAACCCTGTACTTGGAAGCCTGGCTTTTAAAGTGGAGGTGGGGTCCGGAGCCCTGCCAGATTGGTCCCCAGCATCCTGGGCCTGAGGAGAGGGCCTGGAGGGTGTATTCAGAGCTGCACTGGTCAGGTGACTCCACTCCACGTGACCGCTTCGCTCAGGGGGCTTGTCCATCTGTTCATTTGCGTTGATTCCTGCCTGGGGCAAGGCAGCCAGTGTCTGTCTGGAAAGGTGGCACCGGCCATGGTATTGATCCCCTTCTCTCTTCTCTAGCATTGAAATCCCCCGACCCATCTCTTCTTTCTTTCCTGCCCCTCTTGCCTCTCTCTAAGCCACTTTTCTGTTTCTCCCCCTACCCTTGTTTTTGCCTTTTCGCTTCCTGTAGATTCAGGATATTCTGAAGGTGTTGGTGTCCGACCTTACCCATCCCAATGGGGTAGCGCTCGCCCCATTGCACGATTGGAAGGTGAGGCAGTGCTGAGACCCCTGTCTGGCTTGCTCTCTCCCAGCTGCGCATGTCCCCGAGGCTTCTCTGGTTTGGGGGGTTCTTTAAACTCCGGCTTATTTTTTATGTTGCTCTCATTAGCCCTCGGCCTGCTCATGTCTGCTTTTTCACCTGCTTGGTTGATTGGGTTTGTTTTCTTCCCCCACCTCTTTTATCCTCTTGGAGCAGATGAGATGCACCTTGAAGGTTCAAGGTAATTTGGGAATAGCTTCCAGAACAGGTGTGTGGGGGTTGAGTGTTTTTGAACCTCAAGTGTTTGAATGGCCAGTGGTGCTCTCAGACTAAGAGGTTAAAGAAAACCAAACCTTCAGGTCTTGCCCTGTTGGCATCTGTCCCCAAAAGAGCAATAGATTGCAGAGCAGTTTGTAATTTTTCAAGTCGATTAATTTTGGTTTGAGAGTCAGCTGTCTAGGGTCAAGAGAAAGGGAGTAAACATCAAACATGGACACCACCATATTCAGTGGGCCCCGGAGAAGATAGGGGAGGAACCAGGTAGAATGCCCACCGAGGGCGGCAGGCTGTGCTGGAAGGGGCCAGATAGAATGTGGCAACATCCCACAAGAGAAGAATTGGTTTTACATGGACTTGAGGCTGGAGGGGTGGCATTGGAGTCTGGTTTGGAGATCAGAGGTGGGTAACATTCCTCCGTATGGAGAAGGAAACATGGAAGTTCCGGGCCAAGGGCGTGGTACAGCTAACGGCCAGGCTTGTGCGCTCACAGAGCACATTCCAGAAAGGCGGCAGCCTGGTGTGTGCCGGGCCAGGAGACAACGTTCTCCGGGTGTGATGTTGGCACTTCCTCCTTCATTAACTTCCTGGGGCACCTCTGCCAGGCCAGAGTGGGCTGAAATGGGGCCAGATCCTGTTGGAGGGGGCACGGGGTGGAGGCTGGGACCAGCCTGCTGGCTGGCGTTAGAGTATTTATCATCAGGCCTACGCACACCCAGTCAGTCAGGTCTCTCCAGGTGCTGTGACTCACCTTGTCGGCTCCGGCGGCGTGGGGAGGGCAGCACAGGCCGGAGGAATTCTGAAGCTGGGTATTTACACTGATGATCTGTGCCATGCCCTCCTGTCCTTCTGAAATGAGGATGAATATTCCCATAGTCCTTTCGTGCTTTTTTTTTCTTTTGGTGTGTGTTTTTAAAATATTTTTATTGATTTCAGAGAGGAAGGGAGAGGGAGAGATACTAGATGTTTACTAGTAAATATTTAAGTTTTTAGAAAAGTACTTTTCCCCTCCTTTGCTTTTTTGTGTCTAATGCTAGGGATGAGTGGGAATCCAAGATGCCAGGAGGGACCTCGAGCTTGCTGGGGCCCATGGCTGGGATGGTGCCCACCTCCCCCAAAGTCTGTCTGGTCAGCTCAGAACCCCTGCTCTGATCTATTAGAGTCAGTTGTACAGGTTGGCAAGGCAGCAGCAGGTTCCAGGGCCAAAGGTCACAGAGTGGACAGTAATGCAAACAACTGACTCCACCACAGCTCCTCAGGTTCCGCAGCATTTGCCCTGGGGAGGGCGGCAGGTTGGGACTCTCGGGGGCCAGAGCTGAGGGATCCAGCGAGCAGGCACAACTCCCCCCGCCCAGAGGTGCAGCCTCCTCCTCTGGGACCCAGCTTCGCTGGACAGCTCCTGGCTCCCTGGCGCTGTCCTTCGTCAAGCTTCAGCTTGTCACCACCTTCCTGTCTCTGCCCATCTGGCCTGCTGGATGGTAGCTCTCTAGAGCCAGAGTCGTCTTCTTTTTTTTAAATATATATTTTATTGATTTTTTTACCGAGAGGAAGGGAGAGGGATAGAGAGTTAGATGAGAGAGAGTCATCGATCAGCTGCCTCCTGCACATTCCCTAATGAGGATGTGCCCGCAACCAAGGTACATGCCCCTGACTGGAATCGAACCCGGGACCCTTGAGTCCTCAGGCCAAACTGGTTAGAGCCAGAGTCTTAGACCAGGTGTCAGGCCTGAGCCCAAAGAGAGGCTTGGGGGTGGGGGGCCCTCTGGTCAAGCAGGTGGGCCAGTCGGGGCAGAGGGTGGCTCCCTCGTGACTCCTGGCCAGTCCAGGCTGCCGTCGGGAGCCCAGTCCGCGGTGGATATCTCGCCTCTGCTTTCTCAGTGGCTGCTTGGTTGGGTGGTTGTGTTGGAGCTAGGAGGTTGGGGTGGGGTTACTTTTTACCCCAGGAACAGGGAGAGGCTTCTAGTTGGAAAGCTTCATTCCCGGAGAAGACCTGAGTCAGGCCAGCGCAGCCAGTGGTTGGTGGGAGGAGGAGAGGGAGGAGAGGAGAGGGAGAGAAAAGCCGTGCGGCCAGCTTGGATCCGCTGCTTCATCGCTGCACCCTCTGCCCAGCAGGGGCCCAGGGGGAGGGTCACCGAGGCACCGGCAGGCTCTCCCTCTCCCTGATCGGCACGCCTTCCTTCCACCTGCTGTGGCTGCCACAGGTCGGAGCCTGGCACTGACTTGCTGCGCTCCAGGGAACAAGGCCCCTGTGTTCTGGAAAGTCTGCAGTCCTGCTTTGAGCTCTGGCCGGCCAGAAGGCTGCAGAGTGGCCGAGCCCTGGGCGAGCCATGGCCACACCCCGGAGTGGCTCCCAGCATGTGTGACTGTCACTATTGCAGCAACACCTGTCCTACCTGCTCCGCACCCCCGCTTCCATGGCAGCGAGAAGCCTCTCCCGCGGGTCCCCTGACCCCCTCTCTTTTCCGTGCTAGGCGCCCAAAGACCACCCGGCCCCCGCGGCACCGCCTGCGGATGACGCCATGTCACCTGGCGGTGTCCTCTCCCCCAGTGCTGCTTCCTCAGCTCAGGTTCGTGCCTCTCCCCCTGTGCCCGCGGCCCCTCTGCGTTCACCCCTCCTCTCGGGATCTTCCCTCCTTCCTTCAGGGGCTGGGTTCCAGGAGCCCCGCGCCTTCCTGCGGCCTAGGGTGGGGGAGGCCAAGGCCAGGTTTCCCTTCAGTGTTGGGGAGCCGGCAGGTGGTCAGAATGAGCTTGGCTCACCCCACCCCTGGGTGGTTCTCACCTCATGCGTTTCTTCCCAAACAGAATTATGATCCTGAAAATGTTCCTTTTGTCCTGTCTGAAAGCACGTGAGTGTCTCCTGTGGGGGCAGCAGTTGCTAGGCTGAGGGAGTCGGGGCAGGCCACTGCCCATGACTCCTTCTTCCCCATCGAGCCTCCTGCACCCCTGACTCCTGTGTTCACCCCCAGATTCTCTTCTACTGAGAGCCTGCGCCAGCTTTCCCAGCAGCTCAACGGTCTCGTATGTGAGGTACCCCAGAAACGGGAGCCCAGAGGGAGCTGAGTGGGGAGGAGACACTGACAAAAATGGAGGCAGAGGTTCCCAAGAGGGAGGGGAGACCCTGGGAGCAGGCCCGCAGCTGGGTGAGGCTGAGCCTCTTCTCTGAAGCTGCGCAGATGGAGGAGTGGGACCAGGAGGTCCGTTACATCCTTCCCCGCAGGAAGCACGGGGAGAGCTGCTGGGGAGGAGGAGAGGGGGAGAGAAGAACCAGGAGAGGTTGGCACAAACGGGTTATGGGAAGAGGGGGCCAACTTAGGAGGCAGAAAAGGACGTTTTGCCAGTCGCTGGGGAAGACAGGAAGTCAGAGGCTTAGGCGTGGAGAGGGCATCTCCATGTGAGCTCTTTCATCTCTCCTAGTCTGCGTCCTTCGTCAATGGGGAGGGACTAGCATCTTCCGCTAATATAAAGGCTCTGGAGGTGAGTGGCTCTGGGCTGTGGCCCAGTGACCCTGCAGGCCAGCCTCCAGACCCCAGCGGGGACCGCCCGGATACCCCCAGCCCTAATGATTGCTCTCTCTACCTCTCCCCCCACCCTCCTCCATCTCCTCCTCTCTGCATGCGCCTCAGAGCCGGTACCAAGAACTATCCCTAGCCCTGGACTCCAGCAATCTAACAAACAAACAACTCAGTAGCGAGATAGAGGAATTGGTAAGAGTCCAGTGGGGCCCCTGATTCCATGCTGCCAATCTGAGAAAGGGGCCGGGAGCCCTAGTGCCAAGGGAGAATGGGGTGCCGGGGGCCTAGGCCTCAGCTGGAGGGACCCCGGAGTGCGGAGCATGTGGCATGGCTCTTCTGTGGCTGCCCTCTGTGCCTGCTCTGTCCTCCGTACCCCACTGCTTGTCAAACCTTCTCCACACTTGCCCTGGGGGCACTCTTTCTCTAGGGAAAGTACTAGCTTGACTGTTGTGTTCTGGTCCTGACTCTGCCTCTAATTTGCTGTCTTTGACCTTGAACAAGTCACTTCTCTTTGGACTTCAGTGTCCTGGGGGTATAGAAGTAGAGGGTATCTAAAGTCCCTTTTAGCTTAAGAAATCCAAGATGGAAAGGTCCTTTTCATTCCTGTATCTTTGCTGTTGAGGACAGAGCCTGTCCCGTGGGGTGTGCTCAGTAATATTCGTTGAGTGAGTGAATGGATGAATGAATGACTGAACGCCCGTCCACACCACGAGCTGGCAGGGTGTCTTTCCCTCTCAAAGCCCATTGCTAGAGTTTTATGTCATTGTCCACTCAGGAATCCAGGGACCAGAACCACCCTAGACCCACAGTCTCCCTTTAAAAGCCGTTCCTGGTCCCTGTCCGTCCCTCCTTGGTCTGGGGAGCATAGTAAAGGGGACATAACCTCAGTCACCTTCCTCTGACTCTTTCCACAGAAACGGCAGAACCAGGAAATTGCAGATCAACTAGAAAAGGTAATGTGATTTCTTTGTCTACTCATTACACGGCTGAGGGGCTCGGAGGAGGACTCGGCCTGGAAAATAAGGGGCCCACCTCTCCCTCCCCCGCTCCTGCCCCTTCCAGCCTGGCCTCGCTGGTGGGCTTGTCCCGGGCCTTGGTGGCATTCTGGAGCATGTGCTTTGCTGTTTGATTCCTCCTCCCAGTAAGAGGTGCCTCCTCTCTCTCCCGCAGGAGAAGCAGGAGTATAAGCAGAAGCTCGCGAAGGAACAGGGGGCGCTGAGGGAGCAGCTGCAGGTGAGCCAGCGGGAGCGTGCTCCCCGTGTTCCCCCGGCGTGTGCTTCCCCCTCTCAGCGCCTGTTCGGCTTTTCTCCCGAAGGTTCACATCCAGACCATAGGGATCCTCGTGTCTGAGAAGACAGAGCTACAGACAGCGCTGGCCCACACTCAGCAGGCAGCCAGGCAGAAAACAGGTGGGCGTCCGCGCCCTGCCCTGCTTCCTGCTTCAGCCCGGCACTGGGCCGGCCATGAGCGGCCGTCCTTCTCTGGGCTTCGTCTCTGTCCTTCCAGGCGAGGCCGAGGACCTTGCTGGGCTCCTGCAGTCCGCCCAGCAGCGCGTCGGCGATCTGGAGCGGACGCTGTGTGCCGTCTCCACGCAGCAGAAGCAGGCGGACAGGGTGAGCCAGCAGCGTCTCCGAGGCGGGAGCGAGCCTCTAGTTCCCTTTAAAAAAAAAAAAAAAAAGTTTATTTTTTTCTTTTTTAAAAATCTTCACCCCAGGAGATGTTTTCCAATTTATTTTAGAGAGAGAAGAAGGGAGAGGGAGAGAAACATGGGTGGGTTGCCTCCTATACATGTGCCTGCCTAAGGGATCAAACCCGCAACCTGAGTGTGTGTCCTGACTGGGAATCAAACCTGCAACCCTCTGTGCACAGGACAGTGTTCCAGCCAACTGAGCCGCACTGGCCAGGGCCACGGTCCCTTCTTCGGCATGGCGTGTGCTGCCAGCAGGCAGCGGGCCATTTCCCACCGCTTTCCAGTGGGTGGTTGTCGGAAGCACTGTGGGTGAGGTGGGTGCTGTGGTTGTTGGGAGTGTACTGTCCAGAGCGAGTCCTGGATATGGAGCCCAGAGCCCACGTGCCAGCCCCGCCCTTACCTGGCAGTGGGCCTTGGCCAAGTCCTAGGCACAGAGCAGTATTTTTATCGTGTTACCGTGTGTAGAAAGGGGAGAAGTGTGTGTGTGATGTAAGTCATACCTGAAAGGACCCATGAAATCCCAGGGGAGAGGAACAGGGTGGCTGGGAGACATGTCACTTCTGTGCTTTTGAGTTTGGGGCTGAGTCAGTATCATCCATTAAGGTAATGAAAGATTTGCCGAAACCTGTTTGGCTCAGCTGTAGAGCATTGGTCTGCGGACTGAAAGGTCCCAGGTTCGATTCCAGTCAGGGGCATGTACGTTGGTTGTGGGCACATCCCTGGTAGGGGGTGTGCAAGAGGCAGCTGGTCGATGATTCTCTCATCGATGTTTCTAGCTCTCTCCCTTCCTCTCTGTAAAAAAAAAAGATAATGAAAGATCACAATAAAAATGTAATCTCCCCCCCCATATTGTGCCCACCCCCAGACCTGAGTGTTCAGCCATAACTCTTGAGTGATGTTAGGCAAGTGAGTTACCCTCTGATGCTCCGAGGTGCTCACCTGTAAAACGGGAGCAATAACAGTAACTGCTTCCTGTGGTGACGGTGAGGGTTCACGGGTTGGCACAGTGCTGGGTAAAGTGCGGTGTGACGAGGCTGATGTGACGGCAGCACTGTCCGCTCTCCTGGGCCTCTGTCGGCCTCTGTGATGCTCTCCACCTGCCTCTTCCACCCTCACCCAGTTCTCACTAAGAGCAGGCGAGAACTGGGCTCGGAAGTGCTTTGGCAAAATGCAGTGCGACTGCATGTGAGAAAGCGTCGCTGTTACTCTTCGTCTGCCACACACCTGACCTCACCTTTCTGTGTTTGCAGCACAACAAAGAACTCACCAAAAACCGCGATGCCCTCAAGCTGGAGTTATACAAGAACAAGTAGGCTGTGGGGGAGGGGAGCGGGGAGGGGGCTGGGCCGGGTGGTGTGCTGGGAAGCGGGAGGGACAGAGTCGCATGGCGAGGAGGTTGTCCAGGTTGGACACGTGCAGCCTGACTAGACCTTGCTGTGCTGGCTCATGCTTAACCTCATGCAACTCGTGTCCTTTTCTCTGGCCGGTCACTGTGACTCTGATCCTGGGGTCCCTTCCCATGCCACTAGTCTGCGGTTCTGTGGTGACGGCGGTGGGTTGATGCCGCAGTGATCCTTTCTGTCTTTATTCATGCCTTTCCCCCTGCCTCTGGCCACAGCAAAACGAATGAAGACCTGAAGCAGGAGAACTCGGAACTGCAGGAGAAGCTTCGGGTCTTGGTGACGGACAAGGAGGCCTCGCAGCTCAGGGTGGAAGAGCTGCAAAAGAAGCTGGAGATGTCGGAGCTGCTGCTGCAACAAGTGAGGGCCTGGGCCCAAGGAGTCCCGCCCCCTCCCGCTGGGGCCAGGCCTCAGGGGTCACTGTGCGGGACCCCAGCCAGGAGCTGGAGAACTTGGATCCTTGTTCTGGCCCTGCCATGGAATCCTCCAGATTCTGATAAAAATCTCCACCTGGGGGCCCTGCCCTGAACTGTGGAATCAGAATCTCAGGGTTTAGGGATTTTTCATTTTTGCCTTTAAAGGCATTCTGATTGAAAGCCATTGTTTTATAGAGGACATTGACCAGGCTGGCCCCTGAGTCTGTGTTCTTCCTTTGGGGGGACCGAGCCACCAGCTGGTCAGGGTGCTCCTCCTCATTTTCTCCACACTGAGCAATACTCTGCCTTCACGGAACTAACTTCCTCCCACTGGGGTCTTTCTGCCCTCCGGAGCGGCACAGGCAAAGTCTCAACTCTTTCCCAAGACAGCCCTGCCGGCACTTTGAAAGGGGGTGTGTGTGCTTTCCCTGTCTTCCCCAGGACCTTTTCTGAGCTAAACACCCTCCTGATTGCTGTCTCCCGGATGTGACGTGGTTGTCAGGGACCCCAGAGTGAAACACCATTCTTCAAATCTCTGGCCTGGGCAGCAGGCAGATAGGCAGTCTGGCAAGTGGCTGGCTGGAGAGATGAAAGAGCCTCAGGGTGCTCAGATGGCTGCTCATACCTTTGACCCAACCACTCCATCTTGAAGGCCAGCCCCATGTGTAATGTCACTCGCTGTAGCCGTCTAAAAGGCCCTCAGGAAAGGTATGAGGGAGGTATGCTATATGCATATGTTGGACTGCTGTGCAACAGTTACAAGATTAAATATACCTTGTACGCAGCAAAGTGAAAGTAAGTTGCAGAACCATATGTGAATGGATCCCAAGACAACTCATATTGGGAGGACTGAATGGGTGGGAAGGTGGGAGGACTGGGAACACTCATTGACTAGCTTACACTGAGCAGCACAGATAAGCCTGTGGACGTGGTACTGACAAAATGAGGCCACAGCTCTTCATTGACCCTGAGTTGTTCAGACCCTTTTGGGGAGCATTGGGTGGGACCACCGGGGCTCCCCGGATCTAACCTCATTCTCTACCATCCAGTTTTCCAGTCAGTCTGAAACCCCCGACAGGAAGGAGCAGCTGCAGCAGGCGCTGGAGGAGCGGGCGCAGCTGGAGACACATGTGGAGCAGGTGAGGCTCTGCAGAGGGAGGGGTGCGATGCCCAGGAGTGGGAGTGGCCGGTGCCAGCCCCCGCTGACTTCTGTGCCCGTTCTTGCAGCTGAAGGAGCTGCTGAAGCAGCTCCAGATGGAGAGAGACCAGTACGCAGAGAATCTGAAAGAAGAGAATGCCATCTGGCAACAGAAGATGCAGCAGATGTCAGAGCAGGTGAGGTGACTTCGGCCCCCACCTTAGATAGGTCGCTTGCTCTCTGGGCACCTGTGAAATGGGAACCACATCACTTGTGTGTGCAGGTAGATGTGTATGTGTTTTTTTTTAATTTTAAACATTTTATTAATTTGAGAGAGAGACTGATTTCCACTTATTTAGGCACAGTTGGTTGATTCTCATATGTGCCCTGACTGGGATAGAACACACAAGTTGGCTGATGGGGACAGTACCCTGACTAACAGCCACCCAGCCAGGGCTGGGTGTGTGTGCTTTGTAGGTGGGGGCGGAGAGGGAGATGGTCACATGGCCATTGGCCCATCCCCTCCCTCCATACTCTCTGTGCTTTGGGCAGGTGTGCAAGCTGAGGGAGGAGAAGGAGCAGAGCGTGAGTCAGGTGCAGGAGCTGGAGACCAGCTTGGCCGAACTGAGGAATCAGATAGGTAAGTTGAGACTGGAGTGATCTGGGAGCAGGACTCACGTTGGGGAGCCCGAGAGGCTGGCTAGAATGCCCCCAGAAGGGGGACGGATGGGAGGGCACTGTGGCACAGGGAAGGGGTGTGTACCAGGAGCTGACAAGTCTTGCAATCTCTCTGAGCCTCAGTGTCTCCATCTGAAAAAGGGTGGAGTGTGCACTGTCCACCCAGAGTGGTCTGAGCATGAGAATGTGGAGAACTAACTCCATTGAAAGTAACTTGAAAGATTGAACCTTATAGGAGTGCGGGAATTACTAGCAGGAAGCCAATATTTGGGGTGAGGAGCCCAAATTAGCTGTGGACCAAGAGGCGAGAGGCCCTTCTTGTCTGCTTGCCTCCTCAGCTGTCCCCCCACCCCAGGAGCCCCCGGCAGGGCCCTCAGAGGCAGAAGAGCGGCTACAAGCCAGAGCGGAACAGCTACAGCAGGAACTGGAGGTCCTGACGGGGCAGCTGCGGGCCCAAATCCAGGACAATGAGAGTCTGAGTCGCCTGAATCAGGAGCAGGGGCAGCGGCTGCTGGAGCTGGAGCAGGAGGCCGAGCGCTGGGGCGAGCAGGCGGAGATGCGCAAGCAGATCCTGGAGGACATGCAGAGCGACCGCACCACCATCAGCCGCGCGCTCGCCCAGAACCGCGAGCTCAAGGAGCAGCTGGCCGAGCTGCAGGACAGTTTTGTCCGGCTGGTGCGAAGTCTTCTCCTGCGCCTTTGTTTTCTCACTTTTAGAATGGGGTGGTATGGTCCTTACGTGAACTGGAGCCTATGAAGGCATCCTATGACCCAGAGAGGCCATGTTGATGAACGTGAGGAAGCGGGGAGTGGGGGGTTCCCTCCTGCTTCTACCCCTTCCTGAACTGTGTGTGTGTGTGTGGGGGGGGGCAGCGGCAGGGGGAGGTCATCAAATTCCGTTGTCTCCAGCTGCATTGAGTGGCCACTAATTGCTTCTCTCTGTGCCCAGACCAACGAGAACATGGAGATCACCAGCACGCTTCAGACGGAGCAGTATGTCAAGAAGGAGCTGGCCAAGAAGCTGGGCCAGCTGCAGGAGAAGCTGGGGGAGCTGAAGGAGACGGTAACGCCGCCCCAGCCGAGAAGGGCTCAGACAGGCACTGGCCTCGGGTGGAAGCACTGGGCAGGGATGAGCTGGGTGCTGGGGCCAGAGCTGAGCCAGCTCCTGCCTGGAGAGAGTTCTTCAGGGCCTATGGCTGCATTGCCCTCTGCCCTCTGCCCTCTGCCCTCTGCCCTGTACAGGTGCGTAGCCTGTGCTGTGGTCAGCTCCAGTGGAGGCATTTAGCTCGCTCACAGGGGAAGAGATGTGGAATTTGGGGGGCGGCTCTTTGCAGTCAGCCCTGGCTTCTAACCTCAGCCCCACTAGTCACATCTCTGAGCTCAGTTTCCTTAACTTGAAAGGGAGACCAGCACTTTCCTCATAGCGGTCTGAGGATTAAAACAAGAATCATGCATGTAAAGTCTTGAGCATTTAGTGTGCAACTTAGCAGATACTGGTTGGCGCGCTCTGCTTTTCCACAAGCCTGTGGCCTAAAGTGAAAACAGAAAGCAGGTTGTTATGAGGTGTGAGCCTGGGTGAAGGCGGCACGGGACTCTGGACAAGGGAGGCAGTCACTGAGGCCCTGGAGTGAGGAAGCCAGGAGCCTGGGCAGAGGCCTGGGCAGAGGCCTGGGCAGGGGGGTCTGTGCTGGTCTCAGAATCGGGAAGCAAGCCACCACTTGCCCTCACACCCAGGGCCTTCCTGCAGGTGGAGCTGAAGAGCCAAGAGGCCCAGGGCCTGCAGCAGCAGCGGGACCAGTACCTGAGCTACCTGCAGCAGTACGTGGCTGCCTACCAGCAGCTGGCCGCGGACAAGGAGGCCCTGCAGAAGCAGGTCCTGGTGCACTCCCAGCTCATGGAGCAGCAGCAGCAGGAGGAAGTTCAGAGCCAGGAGGAGGCCAAGCAGGCCCGCCAGGCGCTGCAGGAGACGCAGGTGAGGGAGTCGGAGTGCTGGGCCGCTAAGCCCTGAGTGGGAAGGCCTGCAGCCTGTGTCCTTTCTCACGCTCTCTCCCTCTCCTGGCCCCTTAGGGGCTCCTGGAAGCTGTCAACCAACAGAACCAGCAGCTACAGGCCCAGCTGAGCCTCATGGCGCTGCCTGGGGAAGGTAATTGGAACTACCCAGAGGGAGGAGCCCGAGCAGCCCGAGGAGGAGGGGGACTTTCAGCAGCAAAGAGCTGGGTTAGAAGAGACCTTTAGGGCAGCGAATCCTTTCCTCTGGGGTCCGTGAGGCGGGCAGAGCTGGGTCCCGAGCTGTGTTCCTGGGCTGCTCACTGCCCTGTGGGGTTGTCTGAGACCCTCTGGCTGCCCCCACAGGAGATGGAGTGGATGGAGAGGAGATGGAGGAGGACGCCCCCCGGCCAAAGCTGAGTGTGCCAGAGGACCTGGGGAGCCGAGAGGCCATGGTGAGCTGACCTCCCTGCCCTTTGCCCGTCCCACCTGCCTGCCTCTGAGGGCCCTTCTCACCTCTTGGTTTCTGCCCTCTAACTTCTCTTGATTCCCAACCTCCGCTGGGAGCCAGTGGTCAGACTCCACCCATCCCTGACCCACGGATGTGTCCACAGAGGCCCTGTGATGGGAGGGTCCTCGCCGCCTCCTGCTGTGCTGCGCATTCCCCCGCAAAAGCGCACGCACACCTCTTGCCCGCAGGTGGAATTTTTTAACACGGCCTTAGCCAGCGCCGAGGAGGAACGGGCACAACTGCGTCAGGAGCTGAAGAAGCAAAAGCTACACTGCCGGCGCCTGGCGCAGCTGGCAGCCCCATCCCAGCGCAGGCTAGAGGCGGGGACCCCAGCCCCGAGCGCCGAGGGGGATGGTGTGCCTGCGGAGACCCACCAGGCCTTGCAGGTGGCCATGGACCAGCTGCAGGTGAGTGAGTGTCCCAGGGCCAGGGCCAGGGCCAGGGAGGGTGGGAATGGGCGGGGCAGGTGGCTGCTGAGCCCTGACCCTGCTTGGTGGCTGCAGAGCCGCTTTACAGAGGTCATGCAAGCGAACGTGGATCTGAAGGAGCGGGTTGAGGAGCTGGAGCATCGCTGCATTCAACTGTCTGGAGAAACAGATACTATTGGTGAGGGGGAAGGCCAGGGCCTGGGGCAGGGGGCACTGTATGGGGGTGGGGATCCCCAGCAGCTGAGCCCTGTCCACCCGCTGTGCGCGCCCCCCCCCCCCTTCGCAGGAGACTACATCACCCTGTATCAGAACCAGAGGGCGGTACTGAAGGAGCGCCACCGGGAGAAGGAGGAGTACATAAGCCGGCTGGCTAAGGACAAGGAGGAGATGAAGGTAGGGCGAGGGCCCTGACCGCCTCTGTGGGCGGGGCTGGGCCGGGCGGGGTTGCTGAGTGCCTCTCTCTCCAGGTGAAGCTGCTGGAGCTGCAGGAGCTGGTGGTGCGCCTGGTCGGTGAGCGCAATGAGTGGTACGGCAGGTTCCTGGGGGCTGCTCAGAACCCTGCTGGGGAGCCCACGACAGCACCCCCGGCCCCCCAGGCAGCTGGCGCTGCTCTCAGCCAAGGCGGTGAGTAGAGCTCGGGGTGGGCGAGCGGGCGGGGGGGGGGGGGGCACCCTCACAGCACTCAGAGCCCTGCCTTCTCCAAAGATCTGCACGAGGTGAGCCTGACGGACGGCGCAGAGCCGGGCCCTGCTGCGCTCGAGAGCTCCACCGCCCAGCAGATCATGCAGCTGCTGTGTGAGCTGCAGAGCCCGCAGGAGTACCCGGGCCTGAGCAGAAACCCCTGCATCCCCTTCTTCTACCGGGCCGACAGCGACGCTGGCGTGAAGATCATGGTGATCTAGTGACACTACCCCTGGAGAATTATAATGGGGCGGCAGGGATGGGGTGCAGGGACCGGGTGGGGAGAGCACACCTGGTCCCTGCACCCCATCCCTGCCGCTCCCATTATTATTATAATGCAAGAATAAACTTATTTATTAATAACATGACAGAGGAAGGAGGTGGGGATGGGTTGATTTGACTCTATTTGTTTTATTTCGGAATAAATGGATTTAGCCATACTGCCTTTTGTGTGTGTGTGTGTGTGTGTGTGTGTGTGTGTGTGTGTGTATTGGTTTTTAAAATATGTGATTTCAGCCGAAACCGGTTTGGTTCAGTGGTAGAGCGTCGGTCTTCGAACTGAAAGGTCCCGGGTTCGATTCCCATCAAGGGCATGTACCTTGGTTGCAGGCACATCCCCGGTAGGGTGTGCAGGAGGCAGCTGGTTGATATTTCTCTCTCATCAATGTTTCTAACTCTCTATCCCTCTCCCTTCCTCTCTGTAAAAAATCAATAAAATATATTAATATATATATATATATATATATATATATATATATATATATATATATATATGTGATTTCAGAGAGAGGAAGGGAGAGAAACGAGAGAAAAACACTGATCGGCTGCCTCCTGCATGGAGCTCACAACCTGGGCATGAGCCCTGACCGGGAATCGAACCATGACCTGGCTCGTAGGTGGACGCTCAGTCACAGCCACGCCAGCCAGTGCCTTGTGTGTTTGTTTCCGGTCACTGGGTCTTGCTCCTGTGCCTGAGTACCGAACAGGAAGTGAGGCCTGCTAGCAGAGGGCAGGCTTCTGCATTGTGTGGCGCCCCAGGGGGTCTGAGCATGTCCAGTGGGGTGTTAGAGATCCGGGCCTGTCCTGTGCTGCTTGGTAAAGCCTGGGGGCTCCAGGGGGTCAGCCACAGCCCTGCCTGGATGGCTGACAGACTCAGAAGACTGATCTAACCCTGGGGAGGGAAAGCAGCCGACTTCCAGGCCAGGTGGTTTCCATTCCATGAGCCTGTTTGTTCAGTCTCTCCACCCTGCCCGCCCACACCCCACCTCCTCCCTCCAGGCTGATGGTGCGCCTGCTCCCTAGTGGTCAGAGCAGGATTCACAGCATGAGGGCCTGCTAATACCTAGGTGCTCTCCCAGTAGCTGTGGAAACGGAGGGGCCTGGTTTTATCATTCCTCACAGAACCCTACAATGGCTGGGTCCCCCGCCCCTGCACCCCAATGTTAAGCCCTCACCTCAGTGCCACGGACGAACACAGCCACCAGAGGACACACGCTTCCCCATTGTCAGAAATGGGTTTTATTCTCAGCCAAGAGACAGTAAGACTGGTAGCGGTCAGAGAACCACAAGCTGCCAATACAGCGCCCTGCACAGGAGGAGGGCGGGGTGGGCTGGCAGCAGAGGGGGCTGGCTGTCACAGGCTGGGTGGGCATGACAGGGAAGCTCATCGGAGGTGGCACGCTTTGGAGGAGGATGCCAGGGTGACAGCGTTCCCTTATAGCGGGGCCACAAGACGCCTCAAGGACAGCACGGTAATTCCAGCACTAGAGGTGAGGCCGTGGCAGCTGTATCTGTGCACGTATATATATATATCTGTATAATATATGGTTATTTATAGATATTTATAGAACGGAGCAGGAGAAATACCACTGAGGGGCACAAGTTTCACCAACGTCACGCTGGGTGTGTCAGCTCACCACTACAACAGACTAAGTCACAGAGGAAGGGGAGGCCGTGGGGCTGGGAGCCACTGTCAGTCACAGGACAGCCGTCCGGGCAGGCTTGGAAAGAGAAGTCTCCGAGGAACAGAGGGATCTGCTTAGAGGTCGAAGGGGGGCCTGGGGCTCTCAGGACGGGATGGACTTGCCTGACCCGATCGGCTGGCAGTTGGAGAGGAAACAGAGAACAGGAGAGGAGGGAGAGAGCTGGTAAGGCAGGGTAGCTGCGCCCGCAGGGGGGTGAGGGGAGGGCAGGGGAAGAAGACGCAGGTGAAGGTGTGGGTGAGGATTCTGGAAGAGACAAGAAAGGGAAGGTGGGAGGGAGCTGGAGATGGGGCGGGGCAGAGCTTTGTGGGGTCTGGGCTGGAGGCCGGGGTGGCCCTCCCCTTGCCACACACACTGGTCTCTCACACACCACCAGGCAGTGCACCCACAGCTCCAGACACATGCTTAGCCCCCTCTGGCTTCCTTCTGTGGTTCCCTATCCTCAACCCACTGGCCACGGCCGCCACTAGCGTCAGGGAGGACAGGGCTGAGCCCCAGGCAGCAGCCACCAGGCCTGATGGAAAAGGCAGGAGAAAGAACACTTTGAACCAGGAGGGCAAAACCACAAGGATGGCCGGAGGGAGCCCTGGAGGCCTCTCTGGGGGCGCAGAGAGCCCAGGAGCCTCTGAGGGACCCTGGGGAGGTGGAGGACAGGCGGCTGGATGCCAGTGGCCACAGGCTTATAAGTCTAAGAGGGGAGCCTCGGGTGGTCGGGGGACCGCAGGTCGCGTAGGTGAGGCTGGGCCCTTCCTGCTGGGGAAAAGCAGAAGAATGGAGTCAGCGGCCGGACCGAGGCAGGCGGGTTCACTGGGCGAGTCTGCGGCCCAGCTGGGATGGAACTCGGAGGGCGGAGCAGCGGGCCCGGGCCTGTGAGTCCTTGGCTGGCTGGGAGCTTCAGCTGGGCTGAGAAGACTGCCCTCAGGAGTGCATGCCCAGGCTTGGCAGCACCAGGGAGCAGGGGAAGGGCCTCGCCTGTGAGGTGTCCTGGGCCGATGGCGTGGCTGGGACCCAGAGGCTTTCAGAGCCTCCTCCCGAGATCACTGCGTAACAGAGGTGGGACTCTGCCCTCTCCTGCCCTCTGGGGGATTCGGGTCCTCGAGCTCCCGGGCTGTGACTGGCTGACTGGGAACGAGTATGGCACCCCAGGGTGACATCCCAAGGCTGCCTGAGCCCGAGCTCCCTGCCCCTATACCATACACCACAGCTCTCTGCCTCTGGCAGTGCCGCAGAACACCATGTCTGCCAGCTCGGTGCGGAGCCTGTCCCTAGAGCCCCCAGGCTCCGCCTCGGAGATCCCGAGCCGTGGCACTGAGTCCCGAGGCTCGCTGAGAAGAGAGGTGAGAGCAGCTGGCAGTGAGGACAGAAGGAGGACAGAATAAGTCTGGAGCTGCAGAGGCAGAGGGGGAGCCTGGCTCTGAAGGCCCGGTGTGCCCCGGTGTGGAGCTGGTGCAGCAGGGGCAGACACACCACTCATGCAGCAGGCCAAGAGGCATGTACCTACCGTGGCTGACTCCTCAGGGGTCACTGATAGTGATTCTGAAAGACAGCACGAAATCAACATGGCAGTTCACACGCACGGACGGGGCAGGCCTGGGGGTGGTGGACACACTCACACACACGCACGGGCGTGCACACAATGCTGTGAGGCCCCACAGCCCCGCATGCACACGCTGACACACATGCCCACAGACAACACGCATACACCTCTCCCGCCTCCCCCAACCCAGCGCCCCCACTGGCTGGCACGTGCAGCATGGATCCGGGGCATGCAGCCACTTGGCACACGGAAGCACACGCGTGGCCTGAGTCACGACACAGAAGCTCGCCCGCATACAGGAGGCATTTGCACCAGCTCCCTGCACACTCATGCCTGGCGCGCTCAGAGGGCCGTCTGCAATGCTCCGGAGAGTAGGTTTTGCTTTCTTAGGGGCCATTATCATTTCTCTGCCCCAGAGCCTTCCATGGCTCCCTGTTACCCACCGTGTTGGGTCCTAACAAGTCCAACCTTTCTGTGGACTCTGAGGCTTCTTCAAGCTGTCCCACTGCACCTAGCCCAGTGGTCGGCAAACTCATTAGTCACCAGAGCCAAATATCAACAGTACAATCACTGAAATTTCTTTTGAGCTAAATTTTGTAAACTTAAACTTCTTCTAATGCCACTTCTTCAAAATAGACTCGCCCAGGCCGTGGTATTTTGTGGAAGAGCCACACTCAAGGGGCCAAAGAGCCGCATGTGGCTCGAGAGCTGCGGTTTGCCAACCACTGACCTAGGGCAACCTTTGCTTATTCTTCCTTGTTCTATCTGCACTCGGCTCTGGCCAGCGGCTCTCCTCACTGCATCCCACACAGCCGCTCCCTGCCCAAATGCCTCCCAACTGCTGCCAACCGGAGCCTTATCTCAGTCAGCACCCAGGCCTCACTGTCAAGCTGCCCTGTGAATCCCTGAGTCTGCTCTCTCCCCTGAGGCAGGGCCATGCTGTGCCAAATGTTGCCTGTGTGTTAGCAAAACGGGAGTCAGGGCAGGTACCAAATCTTCCAGTTCCGGTACGTCAGACCTCAGCAGACCGGGGCATGTCAAATGTCCTCAAGAATCGGGACTCACGCTGGAAGTTAGCCAAGGGCTCGCAGAGCCCCATTTGTGGCTAACGAGGCATTCCTCTAGCCACGGTCCCCCTCGATCCCCACACCAACCCTGGGAAAAAGGCAGAGGTTAATGATCGCTTGGTAGAAGGGAAACTGAGGCCTTGGAAGGGACATGCCTTGCCTACAGGCCAGAGCGAACCAGAACCTCTGAGCTGCTCTTGGTCAGCACCGTGCTGCCTGCTTTACCCATCCGCTGTGATCACGGATCACGGAGAGCAAGCCTCATCACTGCTGCCTCATGAAGGCTGGACCCATGGCCCTACCCTCCAGCCACCTGGAAACATAAACAGACGCTGTGGGTCTGATTTGTGCTTCCTCAGACAGCGTGTCCGGTGGGCACAGGGCAGACTGCGTTAGACATCAGCGTGAGTGTCCTTAAAAGAGGGTCATGGATCAGGAAGCAAAGCCACGGGATGAAGTAGAATCCTTTTCCCTGAAGATCTCTGGGAAAGGGTCAGCCTTCACCCGCTCCTGTCCCACACTCCCCAGGTGGGCCCAGGACAGCAGGGCCAGAGGCAGGGGAAAGGAAGACAGCCATCGGGTGGTCCCATGGCTCCTGGGCCCTTTCCCAGCGGCTCCGTGTCCTACCCCTTTGCCTGGGTGCCATTCGTACACTCTCACACCCGTGTGCACGCCCACACTCACATCACACACCTCGCTGGTCACAGTCACAGCCGGGCCTCTGTCCTGAGGCAGAGGCGGGACACCCTCCTGGGATGGACAGCTCAAAAGAGCCAGGACTGGGAGGTGGGGACATCAGGGGACCCCTGCGTGTTAAGTGAACAAAATCCACACATTCCAGGAAGACCTGGGTTCAGATGCTCACACCTAAGGTAGGGACTGGGTGAGAGAAGGGGAGGCAAATGGAGAAAGGGAAGGAAGGAGGAATGCAATATGTGACAGATAAGAGTGAAAAAAGGAGGGAAGCGCCATGCAAGTGCTGGAAAGATGAGCCCCACCGCCCCCTCCCCAGAAACCACCTCCGGGACTCAGCGCTCCGCCAGCCCTCGGCCCCACCTCCGGGCTCCGGCACCCTCTGGCGGCCAGGGCCGAGGCCGCAGCATCCGGCCACCTCTCCCTCCCGGCCACGCCCGCCCGGCGGTCTCTTCCGCGGCTTTCCACCCCTACTCACCTGGGGACCCCGGGCGGGGCGCGGTTGGGGCGCGAGGGCACCTGGGGGGGAGGGCCGAAGGGGTCAGGGGAAGCCCCCGGCCTGGAGGGCACGGGGGGCGCCGCCCCCAGGGCGGACCCAGCAGGCGGAGGCCCAGGAGCAGGGCCCCGCGACCCGGGCCGGGCTGGGGGCACGGCGGGGGCTCGGCGCTGCGGCGTGGGGCTGGACGTGGGTGACCTGCGGGCGAGAGGAAGCCGAGGACAGGAGGCCGGAGATGAGCGGCTCCGCCCCGCCGGAAGCCCCGCCTCAGCCCCGTGCAGGCCCCGCCCACGCTCGCAAGCCCCGCCCCACGTGGTTGCCGGAAGGTTAGCCCCGCCCCCAGGGACGCCCACGTTCCAGCCCCGCCCGGCCCCGCAGCCAGCGCCCCGCGGCAAGCCCCGCCCCGCGCCAGGCCCCGCCCTCTCTAAGCCCCGCCCCTCGCTCCAGTGGGAGCCGCCCCGGTGACGCGGGCGCGCCACCGCCCGGTCCCGGCCCTCCGCCCGTGGGCCCCGGGCTGCGGGGCTTTGGTTGGGGCCGTGGGGGCCGGCCCTGGTACCTGCGTCCAGCCGGTACACTCTGCACCTGCAGCCAGGAGTCGTCCACGGGCGGCGGCATGGGCGTGCTGACGGTGGTCGTGTTGATGTCGCCGATGATGCTGAGCGCCTCCTTCAGTGCGTGGTACATGCGCAGCATCTCATCGCGCCGCTGGGCCTGCTCGGCTGACTCCTCCATCAGGGTGTTCTGGTCCCCGCACGAGTACAGGTTGGCCAGCAGCTCCGAGAAGATGAATTCCTTGGTCTGTGGGCAGGCAGGCGAAGAGAGGAGAGGAGTGGGACCTGACGCCTTTTCTGCCCGCCTCGCGGGGCCCTGCTACGAGACCGTGCCCTGGACTGGAAGTTTTGGGGGTGGAGGTCTCTGCCTAAACTCTGAGATCTCCCCAGTTTCTTCTCCCCCACCCCCCTTCCCCAGCTCTGGTCCCCTGCCCTTTTCTCAGATGATCCAGAGAGGAAAAGTGACCTGTTCAAGATCACAGATCCGGAAGGACACTCAGGGGCTATCATATATCTAGGAAAACCCTTACGCAGCATTTTTCAGCCTCACTTTCCTCGCCTGGTTAAACCCTTTCCAAGGACTTGTATGCTCCACTGGACCAAAACAAGGAAGGTAGTTGAAAATGTTCTGAGCCCTGGAGCAACAGGTATCAATGTGCTTGGATTGGGGGAGACGTGAGTGTCGGGGTGTAGGAGAAGGGTACCTGGCCTGGGCTGTGGGATATTCATGGAGAGATGCTGAGATTTTTTACACCAGAGGCCTGCGGCTTATTTGTTATTCAAATATATGTTGAACAGCTCCTACATGCCAGGCATTGTGTTGCTATCCACTTTATATTAATTTATTCCTCAACTCTATTATTATCCACTTCCTATATAATAAAAAGCTAATATGCAAATTGTCCCCTCCATGGGGAGTTCCACCAAGAGTTTGACCAGGGGGCAGAGCTGCCAACCTCCCGTGTCCCCCCCCAGCTGTGCACAAATTCATGCACCAGGCCTCTAGTTTTAAATATAAACAGGCTCAGGGAGGGTAGTTCAATCGCTCAAAGTCACTCAGCAAATCTGTGGCAGGATTTCAAACACAGTTCTAATTCTCCAGGGCCTACACTTTTTCACTAAGCCGCAGGTGGCAGTGGTTCTATGGAGTGTGTTTTAAAACATGGTCTGGGTGTTCTCAAAAGATGCAGATTCCTGGCCCTCCTGAAAACCTTCCGAGCAGGTTTGGGACTTTGGCATGTGAATCACATTATACCGTTTTCTACGGGATAGTTCTGGTGTGGGCCTAACCCTCCCTCCAGCCAACCTGGCCGCCCGCCTCCCGGGTCTCACAAGAGCACCCGCCCCCCGCGGGGTGGGGCACCCACATTGTTAATCATGAGGTGCATGATGGTCTTGGGCATGAGGTCCCGCACGGTCTTGTTGACGATGGCCATGTACGAGTCCACCAGGTTGCGGATGGTCTCCACCTGCCGCTCCAGCTGCGGGTCCATGGAGTGCATGAAGTTGTCCGAGCCGTTCTCCTCCGTCTCGCTGGCCTGCCGCGGGGAACAGAGGGCATCAGGGTGCTGGACCCTCAGAGCCAGGATCCAGGCACCCCAAGGTCTTGGCCCCTCCCCTCTAAGGGTCCCTGGAACATGCAGGCACACGGAGAAGCACCTGGCCTGCACACATGGACACTGGCTCCCCCATATGCTCTGGCTCTCGGGGCCCTGCCCGTCCCAAAGCCCCTCAGAACCCCGGACCTGCGTTTAACCTTATCTCTGACTCTCGAGCTTAGAATTTGCCTCAGTTTCCCAGTCCATGAGCTGGGAAGGGACCTCTCTAAGGCCCCTTGGTGATTCTAGAGACCTGCCAGAGGTCGGTGCCCGGCTGGAGGGGAGGGCGGGGCACACTCACCTTCTCCTTGTCCTGGGGCGGCCCACGCCAAAGCCATGAGGTCACCACACCAGCACGGCCACCGCCGGCGAGCACAGCCGAGACAGACACACAGAGGAAAAGGGGAAGGACTGAGTGAGCCCAGAGCGCGGTACCCCGACTCTAAGGCAACTCGCGACACCGCCACAGTGAGAGGGGGAGAAGAGGAGGCAGTCACAAGAAGCCACTGTCACCTGACGGGGATGCAGGAAACGCCAGCTGTGGCAGCGAAGGGGACACAGAAGTCCGCCGTTGGACTCCTAGCTCAGTGCGGACTGGGGGACATGGCGTCCCTGAGGATGGGGCCCCAGGCTCCCCATTATCAGCAGCTTGCCCCTCCCCGCCCCTCCCTGCCCTGCCACTCACCCCAACACGCTCGGGGTACACGCCAGCCCTCAGGAAGGAGGCCTTCCAGCTGTCCACCTCCTCCTGCGTCTCGCAGGCCAGCTCCAGCTGCCGATAGTCTTTGTACACATTCCTGCAGGGTGGCAGGCGTGAGGGGACGGCCAGGCCCACCCACCCGGCGCCTCCGAGCTTGCATGGGCTGCGGTCAGCGCGCCTGGGGTGCAGGCCCAGCTTTCCCGTTTCCCAGCTGGGTGATGCTGGGTGACCCTGGTTAAGTCCCTTCTCTCCAAGCCTCAGTTTCCCATGGGCAAGTCCCTTCCTCACTCCAAGCCTCAGTTTCCTCACCTGGAAGGCAGGTGAACAATAATTCCTGCCTCCTGGGGGACTGCGAGGATTCAGTGACATGAGCGCTAAAATATTCAGGTAGAGCCGAAACCGGTTTGGCTCAGTGGATAGAGCGTCGGTCTGCAGACTGAAAGGTCCCGGGTTCAATTCTGGTCAAGGGCATGTACCTTGGTTGCGGGCACATCCCCAGTAGGGGGTGTGCAAGAGGCAGCTGATCGATGACGTTCTCTCATCAATATTTCTAACGCTCTGTCCCTCTCTCTTCCTCTCTAAAATATCAATAAAATATATATTTTAAAAAATATTCAGGTAGAAAGGGACCTAGCCCTCCTCAAAGTACTCGGTGACAGCGAAGCCCTCCTGTGGATCTCAGCCCCGCTGCTCCTCTCTGACTCTGGGGCCTCCCCGCTGGCAGCTGCACTGAACCCTCGTCTCCGAGCAGGAGAAAGCCCATTAGAACGAGCCCCGGGTGAGGAGGGGAGAGGCCGGTATTGCCCGCCCTCCCCCGGACACTTACCAACCTGAGAAGGCAAGACAGGGGCTCCCCTTTGTCCCCAGTGCCTAGCAGAGTGGCCTATGCAGAGCAGGCACTGCCAGACTGTGTGAGGATGGGGGAGGAGGGAGAGAGGAGGGGAGGAGGGAGAGAGGAGGGGAGGAGGGAGAGAGGAGAGGAGGAAGGAGAGAGGAGGGGAGAAAGGAGAGAGAAGGGGAGGAGGGAGAGAGGAGAGGAAGGAGAGAGGAGGGGAGAAAGGAGAGAGGAGGGGAGGAAGGAGAGAGGAGGGGAGGAGGGAGAGAGAGGAGAGGAGAGGAGGAAGGAGAGAGAGAGGAGGAGGAAGGAGAGAGGAGGGGAGGAAGGAGAGAGGAGGGGAGGAGGGGAGAGAGGAGGGAGGAAGGAGAGAGGAGGGAGAGAGGAGGGGAGAGGAAGAGAGGAGGAGGAGGGAGGAGAGGAGAAGGGGAGAGATGAGGGGAGGAAGGAGAGAGGAGGAGGAGGAGAGAGAGGAGAAGGAGAGAGGAGGGGAGGAGGAGAGAAGAGGGAGGAGGGAGAGAGAAGGGCAGGAGGGAGAGAGGAGGGGAGGAGGGAGAGAGGAGGGGAGAGAGGAGGGAGGAAGGAGAGAGGAGGGAGGAAGGAGAGAGGAGGGAGGAAGGAGAGAGGAGGGGGTGGCGGGTGGGAAGTCTTGACAAAATGCCCGGCACAGAGTAGGGGCTCCATAAATAATTGTCAATGAGTGGCTGGCTGTGGGCTGTGGGCACTGCCCCTCGCCTCTGTCTGCGGACCCCGCTCCTCCTCGGGGCTGGCGGGGCGGCGGGCACCTCTGCTCCGTGTTGAAGAGCGCGAAGATGTGCTTGCTCGACATGAAGCCCTTCTCCACGTCCCGCAGCTTCAGGTTGTCCACGGACAGCATGTACTTCTTCTCCTTCTCCTGCGGGCAGAGCAGGGCGAGGTTGGCACTGCCCTCTGCCACGCCTCGCTCCCTGAGACAGCTCTGCGCTGGGGGTGCCCGGGCTGGGGCTCCCTGAGACAGCTCTGCGCCGGGGGTGCCCGGGCTGGGGCTCCCTGAGACAGCTCTGCGCTGGGGGTGCCCGGGCTGGGGCTCCCTGAGACAGCTCTGCGCTGGGGGCGCCGGGGCTGGGGCTCCCTGAGACAGCTCTGCGCTGGGGGTGCCCGGGGCTGGGGCTCCCTGAGACAGCTCTGCGCTGGGGGTGCCCGGGGCTGGGGCTCCCTGAGACAGCTCTGCCCTGGGGGTGCCCGGGCTGGGGCTCCCTGAGACAGCTCTGCGCTGGGGGCGCCGGGGCTGGGGCTCCCTGAGACAGCTCTGCGCTGGGGGCGCCGGGGCTGGGGCTCCCTGAGACAGCTCTGCGCTGGGGGCGCCGGGGCTGGGGCTCCCTGAGACAGCTCTGCGCTGGGGGCGCCGGGGCTGGGGCTCCCTGAGACAGCTCTGCGCTGGGGGTGCCCGGGCTGGGGCTCCCTGAGACAGCTCTGCGCTGGGGGTGCCCGGGGCTGGGGCTCCCTGAGACAGGTCTGCGCTGGGGGTGCCCGGGGCTGGGGCTCCCTGAGACAGCACTGCCCTGGGGGTGCCCGGGCTGGGGCTCCCTGAGACAGCTCTGCGCTGGGGGTGCCCGAGTGGCCCTGGCTTCTGGCTCCAGCCCCCTCCCACGGTACAGGGGCTGTCTGACCCCAGCGCCCTGGGCTTGCTGGCACCCCCGCTCCCAATGGCCCTCAAGCCATGCCCACCTCTGCAGACCTGCCAGAGCCCGAGCGCCCCGGGTGGCAAGCTGAGGGTGGCTCCCATTTCCCTCCCCAAGAAGGTCCTGGAGGCAGGCCAGGGCAGCCCCAGCCAGGGGACCCCCCCCCCCCCACACACACACACACCCTACCCGCCACCCCCACCCTGGAGCCTCTTTCGCCCCTGGCCTGGCTGCCGGGCCTGCTCTGGCCAAGCCTCTGACTTCATTTCCTGACTGCGGAGACAGGAAGGGGGGCCACGGGCCCCTGGGCTTCAAAGGGCGGCTCAGCCCCTCCCCGCAGACGCCCATGTGTTAGCAATCAGCACACAGCGCCGGCCGGCCGGCCGGGGAGGGCGGGTCTGTGCAGACACAGCTCCTCTCCCGCCGCGGGCGTGCCCGGAGCCTGTGCCGCAGAGATGTGTGTCTGAGGAGGTGCCCGGCACAGCGTGCGTCCATGTGAGCACGTGTGTGTGCCCGTGAGGATGTGTGCACATGCATACAGATGTGTGTGGCGACTGTAAATGTCTGTGTCTTGGCCTGGACGTGACTGTAGGACACGGATGTGCGTCCGTGTGTTTCTGTGCAGTGTTTGTGTGACGGGCTGGACGGGCTTGGTTTATCTGTGGTCTTCTGGGAGGAGTTGTGCGTGTCCGTGAACGGGCATGTGAGTGCCCGGCCCACGTGCACACATGTGTGAGTCTGGTGGGGGCCGGCGTGTCTGGAGGATGCTGTGTTAAGGGGAAGGGCCCAGAGATTCCGGGGAGGAGGGGCAGGGGGCTCCAGGATGGGGCTCTGGGAGGAGAGGTCTCTGCTGTGCGGGACCCAGTGCCCACCCGCTGCCACCAGGCCCATGCTGGGGCGGGGGGGGGGGGGGGGGGGGGGGGGGGGCAGGGAGGAGGTCTGTGTGGGTCTTGGGGACTCACGGTTTGGGCAGGGACCTCAGCCCCGCTCCCAGGTGGGGCTGGGTCAGGAGAACCCTGCTCCCTGTCGTGGCCTCATCCCGCCCACCTCCCTCTGCCCCTGCGCCCGCCTGGCCGTCCGTCAGCCGCATAAAGCCCTCTTTATGCCAGGCCAGTGGCCCGGTGGCCGGAGCCCCAGGGCGGCGGGGGAGGAGAGGAGGAAGTTGCACAGGAGGCCAGGGAACATCTGGAAGCGTTCGAGGGAGGCCCCGCCGCCACAGCCCCAGCTCCGGGGTTGGACACGAGGCAGGAGTGGCCGCCTCCCCCCAGCCCTCCCTTCCTGCCGGCCGGCCCCCTCCCCAAGCCCCTCCTCCCCAGCCACAGCGCCTGCTCACCCTGCCACGTCAAAGGAGGCAGAAGGGGAGCCGCGCGGAGAGGGGACAGCGGGCCGTGGGCTGGCGGGCTGGGCCGGGGCTGGGTCTCCAGGACGGGCCGAGCTCCCACAGACAACACCGCCGCCACCACCACCGCCGCCCGGATGGACCACTCCGTCTACCCAGTGTTTAGACTATCTGTTCAGGACTCGCACATTGTACAGTAGTCTGCACATTGGTTAGGCTGGCTGGGTTAGACCCTCGGCGCCGCTGGAGCTGGAGCTGGACCGCCCGCCGTCCGGAGCCGGAGCGTGGAGCTGGGGCAGGGGCGCGGGGCGCGGGGGCAGAGGGTGGGCTGGGGGGAGGCGCAGAGGGAGGGGGTGCCGTCCTGCTGTGAGACGTGGGGGTGCTGGGGGGGTGCTGAGGGGGTGGTGAAGGGGGTCTGAGAAGACGGGGGAGTTGGTGAGAGTTGGGGGTATGGGTAGCTGTCTGCCCTGAGGGTCACCCCAATCCCAAAGATTGGAGGGCCAGCGGCCGGGGGAAGAAGGGGGACAGGTCCCCTTCCCCCTCAGCCGGGCCCCCCTCCACGTCCCCAGATGTTCTAGTGCAAAATCCCACTCACACCCAACACACACACACCCACAGCTCAGCACCCACACACACAGCACTTTCAATCACACATGCATGCCCCAAGCACAGAGCAAGCACACACACACACTCACACTCACACTCACATACACATTCACACACACACTCATACACTCACACATTCACACACACACATTCACACTCACATACACATTCACACACACACTTATACACTCACACATTCACACACATACACTCACACACACTCACACACACACATTCGCACACATTCACCACACATTCACACACACACTCATACACTCACACACATACACACACATTCACACTCACACACACATTCACACACACACACATTCACACACACATTCACACACACACACACACACACACACCCTTTCAACGGACCACTGGTCCTCTCCCATCTTACATCCCAAACACATACATATTCACACTCACACACACACACACATTCACACACACACACTCACACACACTCACACACACACACACACACACACACACCCTCCTTAAGCCCCCCCCATACACTGACACACGGAACACAGCAACACGCTTGAGTCATGCTTCAGGCACACACAGTCTGCCCCCAGATACACACAAGACCCTCATGTACCGAATATACCTACATGCTTACACCCCAAACACGCTCCCACAAAACACTGGCACACAACGGCCACAGCCTCCCCTCCCCCTCCCAGCACTCACTCCACATCCCCCCGCCCCTGTGCACTCAGGGCCCCTTGCACACAGCTCCGCTCCATGTACACACAGAGCCCAAGAAAGACCCCTTTATGCCCAGGTGGGGGACCGACCCCCAGACACCCCGTCCCTGCAGAGCCGCCAGTCCGCCCCTGCCACATGTCCGCTGTGGGGCCCGCGGTGGGCACTCCAGCTGCTGGGAGCCCCTGGGAGCCCCTGGGAGCCGGCGGGCAGCAGAGCAGGAAGCAACGCCCCCACGCCCGCCCGCCACGCCACCTCACACTCCATCCCTGCCCGGGCCCCTGTGCTGGGAGAGGCCAGGCTGGAGGTAATGAGGTCCAGATGGCTTGGCGCCCCTGCCGGTGACGACAGAGGGTCCCGCCCAAGGTGGGGAGGAGGCCGGTCCAGGCGGCTTGAAGGGGGCAGGGAGCGGGAGGGGGGTGCCTGGGAGACCACCCCCCCAGCCCTGCTTCCCCATTGAGAGTGGAGGGCGCCCCCTTCTCCAGGCCCTCTCTGGGAGAAGAGGTCCCCTCCCCCACACGCGGCCAGCTGGAGTTCATTACCACAAGCCCCCCCAGCCCTCCCCGCGCTCTCTGGTCACCTCTGGAATCCAGATGTGGAAGCCAAACAGACTCATTCTTAAAGGAGACCGGCAGCAGGGGAGGGCGGGGGCTGGCGGGGGGTCTGTGTGCCCCACTGGGCAGGGAGGGGTCTTGAGGGGCGCCCCTGTGGGTCCTGTCACTCCTGACCCCTCAGCCTGGAGGCGCTCTGGGCACCCCCCTGGATGCTGGGGTCTGGGGTGCAGGGGTTAACGGGGCGGCTGGAAGCCGGACTGTGTGTCACGGGTCTGCGGGGGCCACAGGAGAGGTGGCGCGCCCTGGAGCAGAACAGGACGGCTGCAGGGCCGGGGTCTGGGGTTAGGAGGGTGCCCAGCACCCTTGCCCACCCTCTTGAGGGTGCTCAGCCCAGGCTCCCCATCCTGCCACGCCACCTTCTCTGCCCGGCCCCGATGAGCCCCAGGATCGCCTGGCCCTGGTCCTTGCCGCCCAGCTCCACCCAAGGGTCTTCGCTGGGATTTGTAAAACCCCCCGTTGGGTCTGAGCCCGACTTTGGCCACCAGTCCGACCCCGTGCCTCACCTCATCATCCTTGTACCAGGACAGGTTCTCGGCGGTCAGCACAAACCAGTACTCCTTGGAGCCTCCCTTCATAATGCCGATGTTGTTAATGGTCAGCCAGCCCTTCCGGATGACCTGGAGGGTGGGGGGCAGGGGGTCAGCGGGCAGAGGGGGGTCCCCGGGAGGTTGGGGTAGGCTGAGAGAGGCGCTAGAAAGCCCACCCCTCCCCCAGCTCTCGGAGGCCTGGCGGGTCCGGGAGGGTGGGGGCCGGACCCGGCTGGTGTGAACCACCAGTGACCAGGCTGGAGGCAGAGGACGGCAGAGCCTCTGACGGGCAGAGCCACGCGCGCCGGGCCCTGCTGGCCGGGGAGGAGAGGACCCCACTGACAGAGCACAACGGAGCTTAGGGGGCCGACCGACGGGGCAAGACGACTCGAGCGCCTCTTCGGCTTAAGATCCGATTTATTCCAAGACGGCCTCCGACCTCAGGGACTTTGCATGTGCTGCCGTCGCTTCTGCCTCCAGAGCGCCTCCTCTCCTGTTTGCCTGCAAATGCCTACTCCCCCTCTGTGTGTCGGCTCAGAAGTCACCTTCATTCTCAGGCAGGCTCTCTCTATACCGGCCCCCGCCCCCCAATAAAGCCAGGACCCCCACTATAATCTTTTATCCCTGCTGGAGTGACTGGGATCTTGAATTAACGTGTGTGTGTGTGTGTGTGTGTGTGTGTGTGTGTGTGTGTGTGTGTCTGTGTGTGTGTGTGATGTCAGCCTCTCTTGCTGAGGTGTTTACTCTCTCTACCATTGTACCCCAGCACGTTGCAGAAAGCTCGGCAGACAGTAAGCGGTCAATAAACACGCGTGGCATGAATGCTGCCGTAGTTGGGTGCTAAGGGGCTTTGGCCCCAGACACAGGTTGGGGGGGAGGGTGGAAGGGGTGGGGGCGGGGGCGGGGGCTGAGCATGAGACGCCAGGCCCCTTCTTCCTGGGGGCAGCTCGGAGCTCCAGGCAAAGGTCTCCTTCCACAGCAGAAAGAGCGGTCCTGAGCCATTGCCACGGACCCGGGCCCTGCATTGCACCCCAGGAGCAGAGCCACGGCCCAGACCCTGGGGGAGGGCCAGTCTGAGAGGCCCCTCCCTGGCCCCGCCCTCCCTGCTTCTCTTCTGAGCGGCCACAGGAGATCCAAGGATCCTGGGGCCTGTGGGAAAGTCCTCGGGGCCAGGCCCGCTTCTGAGACCCTGGAGGCCCTCCTTACCCTCTCCGGCTTTCCCCCGAGTCTCAAAGAGAACCCAAGTCACATGGCGGACCAGCAGCTGAGTCATGGCTCAGCCCTGTGACTCCTCTCCCCCGGGTCCCAGTCCAGTGAAGACCCACTCAGTGTCTCGTCACCGCCTTCGGAGCTGAGTCCACATGCCGCACCCTGGCCTGAGCATCGCAGCATCTGACCAGCGGGCTCTGTCACTCTGCTCCTTGCCCTCACTCGCAGCCTGGTCCTCCCTCAGCCACCCCCAAGCCTGCCCTTCTCCCTCCTCCTTGCTCCCCCAAAGCTCTCTCCAGAGCCCATCCACCAGGACCGCCCACTCCCCGACCCCCACCCTGCAGGGGTCCTGCCTGCGGATCCGGGTCTCTGAGGTGCAGGGCCAGGGTCTGACTCCTGTCCGGGGGCCAGCACCGTGCAGGCACCAGTGAGCGTTCGCTGCACCGAACTGCCTTGGGATAATCCACTCATTAATTACTTTATCCTCCTGAGCACCTACTGTGTGCCAGGCCCTGGGCTGGGCACTGAGGGTTTACCGATGAACAAGACAGACCCAGCCCCGCCCCTGTTGGTTTGGGAGGGAAATAATCACACCAACACCTCGATTATTACAAAGAAACTCCCGCCTCTGGAACGGCCCAGGACTGTGTGGCTCGTGTGTACACCTGGGGTGGAGAAATGATGTGTCCACAGGGATCTGAAGGACACAACAGATGAGGAGGGATTTGTCTCTTGACATGTCACTCATCTCTTTATTTTCTGGTGAAATGGTCTGCTCCAAAGCATGCTTCTTTCCCATCCATCTGTCCGTCATCCATCCATCCATCCATCCGTCCGTCCGTCCGTCCGTCCATCCATCCGTCCGTCCGTCCGTCCGTCCGTCCATCCGTCCGTCCGTCCATCCATCCATCCATCCGTCCGTCCATCCATCCATCCATCCATCCATCCATCTGTCTGTCCATCCATCCATCCATCCGTCTATCCAAGTGTCCATCCATCCATCCATCGGTCCATCCATCCATCCATCTGTCCATCCATCCATCCATCCGTCCATCTGTCCATCCATCCGTCCGTCCATCCATCCATCCGTCCATCCATCCATCCATCCATCCATCCGTCCGTCCATCCATCCGTCCATCTGTCTGTCCATCCGTCCATCCATCCATCCATCCATCCATCCATCCATCCATCCATCCGTCCATCTGTCTGTCCATCCATCCATCCGTCCGTTCGTCCGTTCGTCTGTCCATTCGTTCATCCATCCGTCCATCCGCCCAACAGACATTTAAGCAGCACCTACTAAATGCCAGGCCCCGGCCAGGCGTTTCCACCCGCCCCAGCCCACATGGTGTGCCTCTGCCTGAAGCAGCACTGAGCTCCTGGGCATTGGTGGACAGGGGGCTGGGACCCTGTGTGTGTGAGGCCTTGTCTCTGGCCTGAGAGCAAGTGTGGGCAGCCTGTGCTCAAGCCAAGGGGACCCCTCCTGCCCATCCCCGCTCACACGGGCCCTTCCTCCCCCCCTTGCTACACAAGGCAAGAGCCCCAGTCCTGGTACTCACCAGAATCTCATCCTGCAAAGAGGTAACCATATCAACCACGAGAAGCATCGGGAGAGAGGAGAGAGGGTTACTGAGGCGGAGTGGGAGGCTTGCGGCTGGCGGCTGACAGGCTCCCTGGCCCCCGGGGACCCTTGCCCTCGGGGAGGGGGCTCAGAGCTTGGCGTCCGTCCGGCACCCTCCATCCCTCGGGCTGGGGCACCGGGCTCGCTCACCTGGTTCCCTGAAGCCTTCTTCTTGTTCATTTGGCTGCTCCTCTGCTGAGCACTGAAGGGAGAGAGAGAGGAGTCATCTCAGAACTCCTCCTCTCAAGAGGCCCAGCTCCACTGCCACTGCTCAGTGGGCGGCAAACACAGAGGGTTAACCCAGAAGGCCTGGGCCTCTCTCTCTCTCTCTCTCTCTCTCTCTCTCTCTCTCTCTCTCTCTCTCTCTCTCTCTCTTTCTCTCTCATACACACACACACACACACAGTCACCTTCTCTGCCCGGGGAGCACTCACTTGGCAAAGCCGATGAAGTCCTCGTGGTTGGTGTTCATGTAAGCCAGCTCAATGTCGATGAGGAGCATGACCTTCGGGGACACAGCGGGTGGGGGAAGGTGGGAAAGACACCACAAAGTTTTAAGATGCATGTCATACTCACAGGAATACAGGGTCCACAATAAATACACCCACTGTGATAAATGGATACAGACATACATAACAGTGCCCATAATAAGTGAAGAGTTCCTACACAAGAGGCACAAATCAAAGTGGTCAAAGAATGGGAATGGGGAACTCGGAGAAGAAATACATGTAGCCAATAAGGATACGTAAAGAATGCTCACTCCCAGGAATAAAGAAATGTAAGTTAAAACCATGAGGCCCCTTTACACCTATGGGTTTAGTGCTAAATATTGATAATGACCAGTGTGGGCAAAGTTGTGAGAAGATAGGTTCTCTCATCAACTATTGGTGGAAGTGTCAATTAGTATCAAATTCTTGGAGGGCAATTGGGTAATACTTAACAATTTCTAGAACTACATCTCATTGATAAACTCATCAAGTGTGGTGTGGTGTGCAGTGGAGAAAAATTGGGAACAGGCCAATGGCCATCAAAAGGTGAAATAGCTCAGCCTGTGTGGCTCAGTGGTTGATCATCCACCAGGAGGTGCTCAGGTTGCGGGATCATCCCCAGTAGAGGGCATGCAGGAGACAGCCAATCAATGATTCTCTCCCATCTTTTTTTTCTTCTTTCTTTTAAATATATATTTTTATTGATTTTTTACAAAGAGAAAGGGAGAGGGATAGAGAGTTAGAAACATCGATGAGAGAGAAACATCGACCAGCTGCCTCCTGCACACTCCCTACTGAGGATGTGCCCGCAACCAAGGTACATGCCCTTGACCTGAATCTAACCTGGGACCCTTCAGTCCACAGGCCAATGCTCTATCCACTAAGCCAAACCGGTTAGGCCAAATCTATTTTTTCTTGAGTGTTTATCACTCTTGTAATTAAAGAGACCGATAAGAATTCACAAGTAGCATCAAAAACAAAGGTGGGAGGAGCTGAGGACAGGAAGAGGGATGTGTGAGGAGAGAGGCTGGGAAATGGGAGGTAGAGGGGGGCTTGGATGGAAGATGCGAGAAGGACCAGGAAGGAGGGCTGGGCTGGGAGCTTCCTGATGGCCTGAGGAGGCTGCTCTCTGCTCCCCCAGCCCTGAGACGGCACTCGGTAACACGTGCGAGTGAGTGAGTGAATGAATGTCTGATCAATGCCTCCTAGAAGGAAGAGGTGGCTAGGACAGGTGTGGGTCACCCGGAGAAACCACAAATAGAGAGAGGCCCAGAGAGACGCCAGAGGATAGGCTGCCAGGAAGTTAAAATGGTACAGCTGCTTTGGGAATCAGTATGTGGTTCCTCAGTAAATGATCATACATAGAATGACACAGAATTACCATCTGATCGAGCAATTCCATTTCTAGGTATCTACCCCTAAGCATCGAAAGCAGGGTCTCCAAGAGATACGTGCATGTCTATGATCATACAAGAACTACTTGCCATGGCCGAAGTGGAAACAGCCCGGCTTGGTTTCCCCAGATGGCTAAGCCACACGTGGCAGACACATACAACGGAATGTTACTCAGCCTCCGAGAGGCAGTGCGGACACGGGCCACGACAACATGGATGACCTTAAACACGGTATGCTACGTGACACGAGTCAGACACAAAAGGACGGTACGCTGTCCCTTATGCGAGGGCCCTCGAGGTGTTGAATTCTTTTTTCTTTTTTTTTAATATATTTTATTGATTTTGTACAGAGAGGAAGGGAGAGAGATAGAGAGTTAGAAACATCGATGAGAGAGAGTCATCGATCAGCTGCCTCTTGCACACCCTCTACTGGGGATGTGCCCGCAACCAAGGTACATACCCTTGACCGGAATCGAACCCGGGACCCTTCAGTCCGCAGGCCGAGACTCTCTATCCATTGAGCCAAACCGGTTTCGGCTAGGTGTCGAATTTTTAGAAACGGGAAGTAGAGTGGTGGGTCCCAGGGGCTGGGGGAAGGGAACGGAGCCGGTACTTGTGAGTTTCCTTTGGGGAAGATGAAAAGTTGGGGAAACGATGCCGGTGATGGCCGCACAGCACGTGAATGTTTTCTCCCACAGAATGCACACGCAGACAGTGAGTGTACACAGACATCCCCACAGTAGCCACAGAGGCTGGTGTGAGGACGGAGAGCAGAGGGAAGGCTGGTGCAGAGGGACAGCGGGCGCCGGGGAGAGGGCCGGGAGAGGGCCGGCTCACCTGCTCCTTGGTGCGGCCCTCGCGCTCCCGGATGTGGGTGGTCACGATGCGCTCCATCTCCTCGCGCAGCCGGGGGTACTGCTGGAGCTGGGGGTGGGCAGAGGGGAGAGAGCCACGTACACAGGGGGCACGGGCAGGGAACACCCCAGCCCACCAGAGTCCAGGGGTCCGGGGCATGGGGCGGGAGACACACGCAGAATGCCAGAGCAGGGCGGGGAGCAGGGGGGGGGAAGCGGAGGGAGGAAGAACCAGGGGTCCCAGAAGCCGATGGCACCAAGCCATGGCCGCCCCTTTCCTCTAAGTACAGGCTCCCAATGGCAATTCCAGGGTCTCCCCGGCCCAGGCCTTCATCCCTCGGATGGGAGGGCCGGTCTGGGGCGGACATGCAGTGGGCGTCAGCCTGCTCCTGGCCCCATCCTGGAAGCAGACAGGAGCAGGCTGACGCCCACTGCATGTCCACCGGGGCCTTTGCTTGGAGGACCGTGAGCTCCCGGGGGGATCGGGGGAGGGAGGGACAGGGAGGAGGGGCACCAGGTAGGGAACCCCGATGCAGGAAGAATCTGGGGGACTGGGCCCCGGCGTGGCCGGGCCTCCTGAGTCCGGCTGGGGACGGGCCATGCTCCTTGTCAGAGCCGGGAGGCAGGGGGACCGGCAGTCACACGTGCAGGAGCCACAGGCACGGACATGCGAGGACGTGGGGGCATGCGGAGGGTGCAGCAGCATGAGCAGTACCCCGCGGGGGCCTGGCTGGGCCCCTGGCCCTCCTGGTAGGACCCACCCAGTTCTGCCCCCTCTGCACGCTCCAGACTGGCACTGTCACCTCCCGCCGTGTGTGTCTGGCTCCGAGCCGGGCCAGCCTGTCTGCCTCTCCTCTGGGGTCAGGAGCTCAGCAGCACCGCTGCTGCCCATTTCTGTCAGCTCCAAGCCCGCCCCCTGCCCCCTCTGCCGTGAAGTCTGCCCTCGGCTCCGCTGGGCTCCGGACCAAGCCCAGGGGACTCACTCTCCTTCAAGACACTGTTGGGTGTCACCTCCATCCAGAAGCCTCCCCAGCCACCCCCAGAGCTGGGTTGGGGGTCTCCCTGTCATCTTTCCTCCTCAAACGGTGTCTACTCGCCCCGAAGGCAGGGGCGGGGCCAGGCACCCCTAGCGCTGGGGAGGGCACGTGGAGGAATGAGGGGATGAATGAAGGATGGATGCCCGCCCTCCTTGCCAAGGTGCAGGGACACGGCGCCTCTGCCCTGTGCCTCGTGAGCCTGCAGCGCCTTGGGAGGGAGGCTCTGAGCTGCTGAGGGTGGGCGCTCACCCACAGGGACCTCCGGTTCCGCTCAGCGGCCCTCCCCGCTCGCTCGGGGCCACAGGGGCCAAGGAGGCAAAGCTAGAGCCACAGGCTGCCTCTGGGTCAGGGGGCTCAGGAGGGCCCCCAGGTGGGAGACAGCTGGATGTATAATAGCAGGACTAGTTCCTGGTGGTGCCTCTGAGGGCGATGGAGGTCAAGGCGATGGGGTGGGGCGAGGGGAGGCCGGAGGATGGGGAAGGGAGCAGCGCCCTGGATGCCAGCCCGGGCGGCAGATGTGAGATGTCACAGCCTCCCACCCCCACCCCACCCCCCTGTCCAGGGGCTGTGCCAAGGGTGTGACTGCTGCGGCCAAGCCCAGGGGACTCGGGGGCGGGGCGGCCGGGGAGCAGGGGCTTGAAAAGAAACTCCTGGAGAGGCCATCGCGGCCCCAGAGGCCCAGGGCGGCTCCGGCTCCTTCTCGAAGGAAGCCTCCGAGCTGGAGCAGGGACTCGGGGTGAGTCACCCCGCCAGCAGGCCTCCTCCGGGGTGGTCCCCAGTGCTCCCTCCCAGGGTGGGGTGCAGGGGCGTGGGGGAGGGTGGGCGATGAGGGAGGAGGAGGGAGCGATCTGCCAGGAGCGTGACCAGTCCTCCCACTAACCGCCTGCCTGCTACGTTCGTCACGTTTTCCACGTGTCACACGGGCGGGCCAGCCTCAGCCCCCGTGAGCTCCCTGTTCCCTTTGAGCATCTTTTTCCATTCCGCCTGCCTCTGGGCCTGCCCGGAACCTGGAGCCAGTTTTCCCAAACGGAACTGTTCTCTCTCAGACCTTGGCTGAGCAGGGCGGTCCGCTGGAGCCCACCAGCGGGTGGTGAAGGACACAGGCCTGGGAGCCACAGGGCTCTGGGTTCAAAGCCAGGCCCTGCCCTCTGTGAGCCTCTGTCTCTGCTGATGGAAAGTGGGGGGAGGGGGAGGGCTGCACCCCACATGCTGACATTCAGCTCTAGATTTCATCCAGGGAGGAGAATGGTCCAGCAGGGCCGGGGGTAATGACAGTTGACTATTTTTCAAATCTCTGGCAGGAGTTTGGACGCTGGGACAGTTGGGGAAGGGAAAAAAAAAAAAAAAAGACAAAGATGGGTGAATTTTGCCACGTAAAGAAAAAGGAATTACTTTCCACGAAATAAACCAAAAGGGAAAAGTCTTTTTTAAAGTAATATAAAAGCTTTCCCGGGTAAATGTTTCGTTGATCATTTCTTTCTGCTCACAAAAATCATACAGACTCAGTGTAAGAAATTTGAAAGTGATTAAAATGTGTGCAGTGAAAACGGAAAAATTCCTACATGCGTGCCCTCTTTTAAAGCGACAGTTAACGATTTGGTAGATGTGTCTTTGGAGCTTCATCATTCATATATACTGTTCCCCTAAATTCTATACATTCTTCTCTGAAACTGCTCCCCCCCCCCCCCACAGCCTGTGAGGAGGGACACTGAAAGGAAATAAGTATGCATTGCCCTTTAAGCAGCTGTAGGCATACTTTGCTTTATTGGGCTTTGCAGATCCTGCATTTTTTACAAATTGAAAGTAAAATCCTCCATCAGCAAAAAAGATTATGACTCGCTGATGACTAGATGATGGTTAGCATTTTTTAGCAATAAAGTATTTAATTTTTTTTTTTTTAATTTCAGAGAGGGAGATAGAGAAACATCAATGATGAGAATCATTGATCAGCTGCCTCTTGCGCGCCCCCTACTGGGGATGGAGCCTGCAACCCTGGTGTGTGCCCTTGACCGAAATCAAACCTGGGACCCCTCAGTCCTCAGGTCGATGCTCTATCCACCGAGCCAAACCAGCTAGGGCAATAACGCATTTTTAAGTTAAGGTATGTACAATACTTTTTAAAGCAAAACGCTATTGCATACTTAACAGACTACAGTATAGTGTAACTAGAACGTTTATATGCACTGGGAACCCAAAAAAAATCGAGTGCCTCGCTTCCTGCGATATTTCCTTTACTGCAGGTCTCAAACCAAACTCCCACCATCTCTAAGCTATGACTGGGTAGTCTTTGTCCGTCTGATATTTTATGTAATCAGTCTCCTCTTGATGGACTTTTGGGTTATTTCCAAAATTTTAGTATTTCCAATAATTACTCTCTTTTTTTGGAATTCAATTCAGCAAAGTGTTCCAGGTTTTTAAATGTTTATATCCAGTAGTCATTCTTCTAGGAATCTATCCTAAGGAAATAATTCGAGAGAGAGAGAAATAAAATTCTTTATAACAAAGATGTTCATTGCCAGGTTACTTTATAATATTGAAAAACTGGAGGCAATGTAAATGTTCACCAATAGGAAAATGGATAAGTGAACTGTGATAAGCCTATTCAATGAAATAGTAGGCTATCATTAAAAATGTTTAGGTAGGTTCTGGCCAGGTAGCTCAGTGGGGTAGGGCATCATCCTGATACACCAAGGTTATGGGTTCCATCCCCGGACAGAGCACATACAAGAATCAACCAATGGCCGGCACCGGTTTGGCTCAGTGGATAGAGCGTCAGCCTGCAGACTGGAAGGTCCCAGGTTCGATTCCCGTCAAGGGCATGTACCTTGGTTGAGGGCACATCCCCAGTGGGGAGTGTGCAAGAGGCAGCTGATCGATGATTCTCTCTCATCGATGTTTCTAACTCTCTATCCCTCTCTCTTCCTCTCTATGAAAAATCAATAAAAAATAAAATAAAATAAAAAGAGCCAAAACCGGTTTGGCTCAATGGATAGAGCGTCGGCTTGGGGACTGAAAGGTCCCGGGTTCGATTCCGGTCAAGGGCATGTACCTTGGTTGCGGGCATATCCCCGGTAGGGGGTATGCAAGAGGCAGCTGATCGATGACTCTCTCTCATCTATGTTTCTAACTCTCTATCTCTCCCTTCCTCTGTACAAAATCAATAAAATATATTTAAAAAAAAAAGAATCAACCAATGAATGCATGAATAAGTGGAACAACAAATTGGTGATTCTCTCTCTCTCTCCCTCTTTAAAAGCAATCAATTAAAAAATATTAGAGATTTATAAGTACAAAGTATATAGTCACGGGGACATAATAAACACTGCAGGGAAGATAATAATATTGTGGTAACTTTGTATGGAGTCAGATGGGTACTAGATTTACCGGCGTGATCTCTTCACAAATTATATAAATGTCAAATCACTGGGGTGTACACCTGAAACTAACATATGGTACGTCAACTGTAATTGAAAAATACAAATTATTTAGAATTTTTCAGTTGTATCTTGACCTCTTGTATAAACGGATCTGAGGCAGCTTTTTCAAAGTTTGACAAAAGATCGCGTTGCCTGGGATTCACGATGCCTGGGCTGGTGACCTAGATGTCCGGTCCAGGTTTTATCCCACCTGCACCCGGCACTGAGGATGCTCATTGGCTGAGACTCCCCATGTGACACAAAAGTGGGCTAAAAGGAGCCGGGTTGAGAAAGGGGTGCAGGTGATGTGACTAATTGTGTGGGAGCCATGAGCCGCCGTGATGCTTGTTTGAAAAGGGAAGGGAAAGCAGGTGTGCCCCCACCGGGAGCTTTTCAAACACAGGCCACGGGGCTCTCCCCCAGGGGTTCCCGTTCTGCCTGCCTGGAGGGGGGCAGCATCTGCGTCTGGAAAGGCTCCCCCCCCCCCCCCCACTCCCCTGGGAAGCACTGCTCCAGGCAATCTGGCTAAAAATCCTCAAAAGGCTCAAAAGCAGGCAAACAGGAAAAAGGCAGCTAACAGGTCACACGTGACTCCAAAGAGGCAGGCCCTGCCACGAGGGCATGGATTCTTGTAAAAGGAGTCGCCCAATAGGCTTTCAGCAAGTTGGTTTGGAGGGAATGGGACTGGGGGCCCTGACCCCAGGTCTCTCCCCTCTGCCTCCCAAGTCTGAGTCCCAGGCTGCTTTTCCTGACGGAGACTCAGTGTCGCCATCTGTAAAGTGGGGGTAATTCTATTATTCCACTTCCTGGGGTTGCTGAGAGGAGTAAGTCGGGTGACAGGCAAGCACTTAGCTTAGTGCTTGGCCCTTAGCAATTGCTCGCTAAATAGCTGCCTGTCCCTCAGCACCCACGCTGGTGGGAGAGGCCGCTGCACTGAGGATGCTGGGGTTGGAGCGAAGCCCTCTGGGCGGGATGGAGGCCTGAGGGATGGTGAGAGCAGGGGGACCCAGGGCACAAACTGGCACAAGCCCCGAGGCCAGAGTCACCTGGCAGCGTGGGCGTCCACGTGGCTGGCTGAGAGGCTGCCAGGCCTGCTCTGCAGATGGCCCTGCCCACGGGAGGCCGCAGCCGGGAGGGAGGGAGGGGGGCCCTGCCCCGCCCATGTGGCCGCCGTACCTTTTCGCTACACTTTCTGATGGTGGACGTGAGCTCACTGACTACCATATCCACACACTTGATACTGGGCTCTTTGAGCTTCTGCACCTGCTTTTTCACTGTGGCTTCAAAAGCGAGGTCAGGTGTGAAGAGGCCCGTCCTGCACCCAGGGAGGAGGGTGGGGTGGGGTGGTGGGGGAGGAAAAGGAGAGTGAAAGCCAAGCAGGACCAGGGTCCAAGTGGAGGATGGCACAGGCATGGGTAGAGAGAGAGACACGACACAGAGAAAGAGAGAGAGAACAGAAGACAATGTGAGCGTGGGGCCCAGCCCTCCCTCCCGCCCCCTGGGTGGGCGCCTCCCGGGTGCTGCCAGCATCCCCCAGGCTCTGTGGGTATCAAGGGGAGGCTGCTTCTGAAGGACCAACCCCCCTGCTCCATACAAGGCCCTTGGGTCCCTCGCTCCTCAGCCGCACTGAGCCTGCGCCCTCTCTCTTTCCAATGCCACCTTGGTCCCAGTCTCGGGTCCTCCTAAGGGGCTGGCCACGGCGAGGACACCGCCCACCCCTTCCGTTCAATTCCAGGTTTCCCGGCGCCTCCTGCACTCACTCCAGAGCCCAGCACGACCCCCTACTTCCACCTGGGGTGCTGCATCAGCTGCCCAGGCTGTGCCCTGAGCCCGGCGCCCTGCACAACCCCAGGGGGTTCCGTGTGCATGGCCATGGCCAAGGTGCAGACGGGGCCCCTGGGGCCGCGGTGTAGCTGCCTGCCCTCCACTCTCAGCTCCCTGCTCTGCTCCTGCCCTCCCCTTTCTCCTCCAGGGCACCCTTTGCCGTTCCTCCAAAGGCCCTGGAGGCCTCAGCTCGGAAACACAGAGAGAGAGAGAGGAGAGGAAAGACAGAGAGAGTGGAGGCGGTGAGAGAGAGGGGCGTGGCCAGCAGTGGGGAGAGGAGAGGAAGGGAGCTGGGGGTGGGATAGAATGAGCACTGGGCTTGGAGTCAAAGCCTTGGCTTACAGAAACAGCTCTGCCACCTCCTAGCTAACGGGGCCTGGCTGTGCTGAGCCTCGGCTTCCCCGTTGTGAAAGGGGCGTCCTGCCGGCCTGCCTGCCCTCCCGGGTGGTGCTGCCGGCTCAGGTGGCATGGCAGATGGGAGGGCGCTGTCTCTGGAAGGAGATGTGATGGAAGGGAAGGCGAAGGTCCTGGGGGGGGGGGGGAGGTCCTGCGTGAGGGTGGGGTGGGAATGGGGGGGGGAATGAAGGACACGGGGGTCAGGGGACCTCTCTGGCTGACCAGGCCCCTAGAGCAGCACCTAAGAAGGTCCTGTCCCTCCACTGTCTCCGGGGCCAGGCTTCCCCAAGACCCCTCCATGGAGCCCCCAAAGGGGGCGCACCCCTGAGGGCAGAGAGAGGGCGCAGGGTCCCCTCAGCCCTGTTCTCCCTGAGCTGGGGAGCTCTCGGTGGGCTCTCAGGGTAATTAGCCACGATCATCGCCATCTCACGGGCGCCTAATCCCTTGGTGTGCTGGCCCGGGGGGCCAGGAGGGTGGGTGAGGCCCCTGAGAGAGCCCCCCTCTCAGGTGTGTGGTGGCCAGCCTTTCTCACCCCGCCGAGGTCTGGACATGCTACCAGGGAGGCAGGGGGCGTGGGGAGGGGCGCTGGCAGCAGTGCGGGGCGGGGCAGAGGCGGGGGCTGGCGGGCGCGGGTTACCTTCTTGGTGCACTGTCTAACGGTGTTGATTAGCTCCGAGATAACCATGTCCACACACTTGAGACACGGTTCTCGGATCTTCTTCACCTGCTTTTTCACAATGGTCTCAAAGGCCATGTCCGGGGTGAAGAGCCCGGTTCTGAGCGCCCGGGGCGGGAGAAGGGCAGGGTCACCGGCCAGCTCCTGCCAGGAGGGCCCCCTCCCCCCCCCCAGCTCTGCCCTCGGGCCCCCTCCCCCTCTCTGGGCCTCAGCGTCCCCATCTGTAAAATGGGCGGAGGGACTCTCTGGGACAAGACAAGGGCTGCTTCTGTCTGCCTCCGTGCCTTGCTTCCTCTTACGATTCTGTTCACACACAAGCTTCTGTGGCAGGACTGCTGAGCTGGGTCTCTTTAACAGCCTTTCCAGGAACAGAGCGTTTTATTTTAGGACTAGGAGAGATTCCTTTTTTTTCTGTGCCCCGGCCAATGCACTTGTCAGTCTGTAAATTCCCTGCCAAACCTGGAATTGAACTTGCTTGAAAGCAGGGCAACCTGGTCTCTCCCTGCCCGGCATAGAGCAGGTGTGTAAACGTCCTTGTTGTGAGGATCTGGGTCCCCGAAGGGGTCTAAGCTTTTAAGAAACAGTCTATTTCCCAGCCCCTTCCGGCCTCGCAGGCCTGGGGTGAGCAAGAAGGCTAGGAGGTGAGAAGTGGGGTACAATGGGGCCCACGAAGGGATCCTGGGACTGTGGAGGGTCTGGAGGGTTGAGAGGCCCCATTCGGTCCTAAAAGGACACAGGCCAATCCCGGGACACCGCCCCAGGGCCTACCCATTTCCTGGAGGCTGGACGAGCTGGGCAGAGCCCAGGCCACAGGGGCCAGGTGGCACCCTCTGAGCCTGGGCTCCCTGCCCACCCAGGGTGGACAGCTCCCAGTTCTCTCCAGGAAATGGGTAGGCCCTGGGGCGGAGCGTCAGAACTGGGAGCCAGAAAGTCGGGGTCGAGGGGATAGGGGACCAGGGCTCTCGGTCTTTCCTGCGGGAGGCTCACTTCATCACCCCCCGTGCCTCTGCACAGGACCCCCTGCCTTCTGGGGCTCGCCCCCCCCCCCCCCCGGGCCCAATACGTGCCTGATGCCATGGATGTTCTTGATGGCATAGCTGATCTCCCTGCGCAGCTCCTTCTCGTCAAACTCCATCTGCGCAGGAGATGGAGAGGCGGCCCGTCAGGGCCTGTCCCGATACCTGGGAGGTCAGGATGGGGCCCGCCCACTCCCGGGGCTGGCCCCTGGACCCTGAGCGCCCCTCCCGGCCCCGGGGAGCCTTCCCACCTTGACCAGCTCGAAGGGGAAGCGCTCATGGAAGATGCGGTTGATGCGAGCTCCCCCCGACAGCTCGTAGGTGTCGATCTGGTCCCCCGAGCCCTCGATGCGCTTCTCAAAGTCCACGGCGAACTGCTGGACCATCCTGCGGGGAGAGCGGGGCGGCCTGAGGGGGCGCAGGGCCCAGCGGAGGGGCCCGGGAGAGGAGAGTCTGGGGCAGGGGCGTGGAGAGCCGGGGAGACCCTCACTGCAGCAGGGCCTTGGTCTTGCGCGCCGGGTCGTCCGGACGGAAGTTCTTGTACTCGTCCACCTCCTTCTCGATGGACAGCAGCTGGCTCTGCAGCTTGTTCCGCAGCCCAGGCAGGGTGTCTCGGATGTGGTTCGTCAGTTGCTGGGGGTGGGGGTGGGAGACAAGGGTTAAGGCCAAGGTCACAGGTCACAAATCCCAAATGCCCACGGGGTCAGGATGCCAGGGGGGCTGTGGCTGTGGGGAGGTGGTGAGCTAAAGAGCGGCCCTGGCCCTGCCCACCAGAACCAAGGCTGTCTGAGGGCAGGGCCTGGCACACAGCGGTCCCTCGCGGAGGTGTGTTCATTGAATGACTGAGTGAGGAACTCAATTGTCAAAGAAGCAGAAATCCAGGTTTTATTTGAGATTGCCTGCTTTTTGGCTGGTTTATTTATTTATTACTGAAATATTTTAAAAAATATTTTTTATTGAATCATCCACTGAGGATGGAGCCCGCAACCCAGGCACGTGTCCTGATGGGGTATCGAACCTCGGCCTCCTGGCTCCTAGGTCAATGCTCAAATTGCTGAGCCACGACAACCAGGCTTGGCTAATTCAGTATTTTCAAATATCATGAGGGCCACACAAAATGTATCAGGGGCGCCCTGGCCGGGTGGCTAGTTGATTGGAGCCTCATAGACAAGTGTGGAGAGCGGCTACAGCGTTTGGACAGGTTCAAGCCTGAGACTAATGAGAGGGCTCGGTCCTCTCATGGCAAAGCCACAGGCAAGCCCAGCACAATCAGAGCCGAAGCCTATCGTTGAAAGCTTAGTCTTATGGTCCGAACCGGTGGTCCCACGTGGCTGAGGGATATGGGCTGAGGGAGGTGCAGCTAGTGACCAAAGCTTGACCAGGTGCATGTAATCGGGTAGATTTGAAACCCACAAGAACGCTGTAAACATCTGACCACACCCTTACTTTGCCTCGTGGAATCTGGCTGTAAAATAAAGACTCAGCTTGCAGGCCATGGCGCTGCCTCTCCATCAGAGAGGGCAACGTCCCACCTCGCCCCAGCTTTATTCTCTTGTCTGACTTCTCCGTCCTTCCCCGCCCCCTCTCAGGTTTACCCGTGGCCATGCCGGCCGGCACATGGAAGGGTCTCGGGTTCAATCCCTAGTCGGAGTGGGTACAGGAGGCAACCGATCAGTGTTTTTCTCTCACATCCAGGTTTTTTTTCTCTCTCTTTCTCCCTCTCCCTCTCTCTCTAAAATAAATGAAAACAACTGGCCGGTGTAGCTCAGTGGCTGAGTATCAACCCATGAACCAAGAGGTCACTGGTTTGATTCCTGGTCAGGGCACACGCCAAGGTTGTGGGCTCCATCCCAAGTAGGGGGTGTGCAGGAGGCAGCTGATCAGTGATGTTTCCCTCTCATGAATGTTTCTATGGCAGGGGTCTTCAAACTTCTCTCATTGTGAGAATCACCTGGTGGAGGTGTTAAAACACAGATTCCTGATAGCACTTCTTATAGTTGGGATCCGGGAATCTGTGTTTTAACAACTCCACCAGGTGATTCTCATAATGAGAGAAGTTTGAAGACCACTGTATGGTATTATCCCTCTCCCTTCCTCTCTCTCTAAAAAAATCAATAAAAACATAAAATAAAAAAAAAACAATGAAAACATGTCCTCGGGTGAGGATTTGAAAGAATGCAGCAGGGGCAGGGGTGACAGGCAGGCTGCCCCTTCTCAAGCCCTGGGGCTCACTCTGGCTAGGTCCTCAGACTCAGTACCTCCCTGAACCTGCACAGTGACCCGATGAGACAGGGTCTTCTCACCATGACCACCATGTACAGGTGCAGAGATAGAGGCTCAGAGAGCTGGACAGAGTCTCGGTGGGTGAGTGACAGGCTGAGGTTGGAACCCAGGTCAGTGGCCTCCAGACTCCCAAATCCTGCTCCATGCCACACTGTACCCCCCATTGCCTTCCGCCTGTCAACACACACACACACACACACACACACACGCTTCAGCTCTTAAAGCCCCAGTCCAGAGGGCGAAACATCCTAGGGGAGCCCCTGGGATGGCCATCCCCATTTCCAGACCAGTCCCCTCCCCCCCGTTTCAGAAAGAACCAAGGTCTTCAGCTCCAATACATGCCAGTCCTGGCCTCCCGACCCAAGCCATGGCCAGTGCCACCCTCCACACAAGATCTTGATCTTCCCTCCATCCTGGGGGGATCCAGGGCTCCCCTCCTAGGCCCCAGACAGGGACAGTTCAGCAAAGCTCCGTTGCCACCTCGCTGTGGGACTGTGGGCAAGCTCCTCTACTTTCTGGGTCTCAGTTTGTTTATCTGCATAATGGGGATGCTAACCTCGGCTGGTCACCCTCACAGAGCACACCTAAGAGATCTGATCTCATTCTGGCCTGAGCCCCTACCTGGTTGAGGACCTTCTGCAGGTAGGGCGTGCCCATGCGGTCAGCCAGGTGGCGGTAGGATGGGTGGGAGAGGAAGAACTTGCGCTCCGCGGCCAAGGCAGCCGTGATGTCCTTCTTGCCATCAATGTCCTTCTGGCTCCGGTTCACCACCCCGATGTAGCCTGTGGGTGGGGTCGAGGTCAGGGTCCACCAGCCTTGGAGGGGTGGGGGTGAAGGGGGAGGGCAGGGAGAGGAGCGGGGGTGTGGGCGGACTACCTCTGCGCAGGGGCAGCAGCTTGTTCTCCAGCACATCGCGGGCGTCGGTGCCCTCGTCCATCAGGTCCAGCTTGGTGATGACCCCGATGGTGCGCTGACCTGGAGGGCAGCGACGAGAGGCTTGTCCACACCTGCCCTTGCCCTCAGGCAGGAGGCCCTCTGCTCTCCCACTCCCACCCGGCTGCCCCATCGCCCCACTCCCTCCGGCACCCACTGCCTGCGCCACTCCCTCTCCACAGAGCGGCCAACATCATTTCAAAGGGGGACACCAGACCCCCAACCTTCGCTGGTTGTGGGCGGGAGCTTACCCTGGGGGTCCACCTCCTTGGCGATCTTGAGGGCGTCGGAGTTGGCCAGGTCGGAGTTGGCGGGGGACACGGCCAGGATGAGGCAGTTCTCCTTGGTGACGAACTGCATGAGCATGTCCCGGATCTGGAACTCGATGTCCGCAGGCTGGTCCCCCACGGGGACCTTGGTCATGCCGGGCAGGTCCACCAGGGTCAGGTTCAGCACTGGACAGGGCGGGGCGGGTAGAGGGCGGGCTCAGGGCGAATGGCAGGGCCGTTTGGGGGCCGCTTCAGGAACGGGGCGGGGCTAGAGAGGATTCCCCGGGGGGCGTGGCCGCGGATGGGCGGGGTTAGGGAAAGGCGCTGGGCTGAATGGGTGGCCTGGTGAGGGCGTGGTCAGTGATGGGCGTGGTCACAGGTGGGTGGGGCTTGGGATAGGATGCTCAGAGGGCAGCTGTGGGGGCGGGGGGCGTGGCCAGAAAAAGGGTGGGGCCAAGAAATTGGTCCTGAGGGGCGAGCTGAGCCAAGGAGCCCCAGAGGCCGGGCCTGGCAGGTCTCACCGTGCGGCGAGTAGACGCGGAGGTTGATGGGCACCGGCGAGATGCCCTTGTTGGTGCCGGTGACCCGGTCGGTCTCCGCCTCGATCTCCAGGCGCACCTCCTCGAAGTCGGTGAACTTCTTCCCCTTGCAGTGCAGGAACTCGGCATATTCTGCTCCAGAGGCAGGGAGGGGGCGGAGGTGTTGGAGAGGGAGAGGGATGGAGCACCATAGCCCCACCTGCCACCAGGAAGAGAACCCCATCCCAAACACGGCCTCCTCCTCCCTCCCTATAACAACGCCTCCTGCCCGTTATGCATTGTTATGCATTGTTATCCCCGCCGTCCAGATGGGGAACGGAGCCCCACCCACAGTCACCCGGCAAGCTAGTTCAGTGGTTATGCTGGGCCTCTGCTTGGGGCTGGGGTGGGAGCTGGAGAGGCCGGCCTGGCTGAGGAGGGCACGTACCTGTGGTGGCATTGACCAGCTGCAGGACCAGGGGGCGTCTGGTGACAATGCCAGACCCTCGGGGCAGGAAGTCTCTGCAGTGAATTAGAGGTGAGAGGTCACTTGTCCTGCCACTGGGAGCTCCGCACTCCCCTAATGCTCCCTCTCCCTGCCATACCTCAGCCCGAGGGCCTCAGGTCGCTCGGGGCAGCCTGCAGCCGAGAAAGGTGGGGAAGAGCCCCCCAGCTCCCTGGGTCACAGAATCCATGCATCTGAGCTGCCAGGAGACCCGGCCAAGTCCCCAGGCCTGTCCCAGGTCTGCCCCCACCCGGCGACTGCCATTCAAGCCAGAGGAACGGAGGCGCAGGGCGCCCCACAGGCATCAGGGCCCAGTGGCCACAGAGTGGATCCCAAGGACACAGAGCCACACCTTCTCCCTTCCCTTCCGCCGTGGGGATGGGCAGCGTCTCACTTCCCCTGCCCGGCCCCATCTGGCTGGGTGAGGATGAGGGGGATGGGAGGAAGTAGAAGGCAAGGAGAAGAACTCCTGCTCCTTCAGTGCCCACGGCATGCCAGGCTTTCTGTGGGCAGTCTCTCATGGACTCCACACAATAGCCCGTGGATTAGGTGTTATCAGCATTCCCATTCACAGATGGGGAAACTGAGGCTTGGAGCTGTTCAGGCTGCACAGCCAGTGTCTAACAGAGCAGACCCGTTTGACTCTGCAGTGGAAGCTCCCTGCCCTTCAGTGCCATGCAGATCCAGCTCCCCAGAAGAACTGGACTGAGGGGGTCCCCAAGTCACCCCCTGCGCCCAGACCTGGTGTCTGCACCCCGGGGATCTGCCTGTGCTCGGGTCAATCTCAGCAGTGCTTTCGGCTAACTCTCCTGGGTGCAGATTCTCTCTGTGTAGTCAGCTCTTCTCCTCCCTGCCCTCTCCACCCCCTGGCCCCACCCAGGCTGGCACAAGCACGAGGGTGGAGGCCTCTCAGGGATCAGGCCGTTGGAACCCATAGTCATGGCACCCCCAGGACCCCGAAAAGGGGGGAACGGGCTGGAGCCTGAGGGACTACATTCAGCCCCCTCATCCATGGAGAGGCACAGGGAGGGGCAGTGTCTGTCATACAGGGCTGGGACAGCCAGAGCAGGAACCCCGGTCTCCTGCCCCCCAGCCCAGAGCCTGACCTAGATTCACCCCGCTTCCTGTACCCAGAGTTCTGGGGGGAACAGAGTAGGCCCAGGCTCCTGGGTACAAGGCCTGGGGAGCCCTGGGGAGGCCTCCTCCATCCCTGTCCTCGCCCCTCCCCTCCTCCGGGGAGATGAGAAGCTGCTGGGAGGAACCAGCCATTTAATGAGGAAGAAGAAGGATGAGAAAGCCTGCCGTTAGTCATCATTTCCAGGTGCCAGGCAAGGACTGTTCACCTTTGCAAACCCGAGCTTCAGCAGGCACGGCTTGCGAGCTTCGTCCACCCCTGTGCCCCATGCCCAGCACAAGGCTCAGCACTCAGGAGGCCCTTCGTGTTGACTGAAACCACAACTCCCCTACACAGTGCTCTGGTATGGAAATTATCATTTAAAAATATATATTTTATTGATTTCAGAGAGGAAAGGAGAGGGAGAGAGAGAAACATTAATGATGAGAGAATCATCGATCGGCTGCCTCCTGCACACCCCCTCCTGGGGATCGAGCCTGCAGCGCGGGCCTGCGCCCTGACCGGGAATCAAACCGTGACTTCCAGGTTCCTAGGTCAGCGCTCCACCAGTGAGCCACACTGGCTGGGCAGGAAGTGGTCATTTTGCAGACGAGACAACTGAGGCTCAGACGTGGGGTGACTCGCCCAGGGTTACCCGGGTCGGGATGGCAGAACCAGGACCCAAACCAAGTGTCTGCTGGACCCCAGAGCCGGGAACTTCCCTGTCAGACCCCGCGGCTCACGAAAGCCGAGGAGCAGGAGCCAGGCTCGGCGTCTTACGTAACTCAGCTCAGTTCCGTCGGGGGCATATTTGGGAGCAGCTGCTCTGTGCCAGGCCCAGGGCTGGGCCCTGGGGACGGGAGGGGGTGAGTCAGACAGCTCCCACCCGAGGAGCTCGCACTGGTGGGAGAGACAGGCGAGTAAACAGATAATGCAATGCAGTGTGATGTCTGCCGGAGCGGGGGTGCACCTGGCAGCACAGAGAAGGGGTGATTACCAGGGGGAGGGGGGGGCCTGTCTCTGTCTTTCCCGCCCCTTACTGACGCCTGTGGGAGGGTGACCCCCTAGTATTTGGGATCTCCCAGGGTGGTGAAGATAGGACATCTATTTTTATTTATTTATTTTTTATTTTAAAAAATATATATTTTATTGGTTTTTTTTACAGAGAGGAAGGGGAGAGGGATAGAGAGTCAGAAACATCGATGAGAGAGAAACATCGACCAGTTGCCTCTTGCACACCCTCTACTGGGGATGTGCCCGCAACCGAGGTACATGCTCTTGGCCGGAATCGAACCCGGGACCTTTCAGTCCGCAGGCCGATGCTCTACCACTGAGCCAAACCGGTTTCGGCAGGACATCTATTTTTATAGAGCTTAGGGTGGGGAGGCGGGCCTGGGGTCCACCAGCTTCTGCACTAGCTCTGCACCCAGCAATACCATGGCAACAGGAGTTGCCATGGAAACTTCAGGAGGGGCTGGAAAGGATGGGACTCCCCACAGAGAACCCCCCACCCAGAGACATGGACTTTCCCTGGAGCTCTTCCCTCAGAGGCCTCACCCCACGCAGATGGGCCCACGGAGCCCCGGCTGGCCCGAGGGGCGGAGGGAGTGTGGGAGCCCCGGGCTCGGCTGGAGGGGGTGGTCAGGGGTCTGGGCCAGGCGGCCCCAGGTCACTGGCTCCCCAGGGCTACTTAGAGGACAAGCAGCTTACGGGAGAGATTAGAGGGCAGGGCCACGTGTGGGAGCTGAGCCCCTCAGACCAGCATCTCCCGGGCCCGGTGGGAGGGGTGCCTGGGTGGGGCGGGCCCGGCTCTGCCATGGCCCAGGCTCTCCGAGCGAGCGAGGCCCTCTCCGGGCTGCGTCAGGATTCCCGGGGCAGTTTGTTAAAATGCTGCCTCCTCAGACGTGCTGCGTTGGCATCTCATGGGCGGGGTGCAGGAGAGGGGAGGAGAGAATCTGGATTTTATTTTATTTAAAAAAAAATATTTTATTGATTTTTTACAGAGAGGAAGGGAGAGGGATAGAGAGCTAAAAACATCAATGAGAGAGAGAAATATCGACCAGCTGCCTCCTGCACACCCTCTACCGGGGATGTGCCCGCAACCAAGGTACATGCCCCCGAACGGAATCGAACCTGGGACTCTTGAATCCGCAGACCGACACTCTATCCACTGAGCCAAACCGGTTTCGGCGAGAATCTGGATTTTAAACATGACCCTCCACCCCCAAATAAACACGGTCTCCATGCGATTTTCATGATCCCCTCCAAGTTTAAGGGTCACTGGCTTAGTGGTAAGGGCCAGTGCCAGGCCGAGGCTCTGGGTTCGAATCCCGCTTGGCCATTCCCGAGCCTGGTGGCCCTGGGCAGGTTGCTTCACTCTCTGGATCTCACGTCCTCAGCTGTGAGCCAGTGTCATCTAAACCAGGCGTCCTGCACCGACTATCCCCCCCCTTCCCCGCTGCGGGGGTACGGTGAGTGGCCTGTTTCTCAGCCCCCCCTGGACCTGGACGGGCAGCGAAGAGTGCCTGCTGGTTCCCAGGTCTAGACAGACTGCCTCGCTCCCGGCCGGATTCCCTCGCTAGCCCAGGCTCAGCACATAGTAGGTGCTCTGGCAACTCAAAGGAGGCGGCACAGCTCAGGCCTGGCAGCTCCTCAGCTCCAGCCTTTCCCCTGGACACACTGCCCCTGGGCTCTCTGGTTAAGAGTCCTCTATCACACCCGGCCAGTGTGGCTCAGTGGTCGGTGTGGTTCAGAGCGTCGACCTCTGAACCAAGAGGTCACAGTTCGATTCCCAATCAGGGCACATGCCCGGGTTGCAGGCTCAATTCCCAAGGTGGGGATGGGGGGTAGGGTGTGCAGAGGCAACCGATCAATGATTCTCTCTCCTCATTGATGTTTCTCTCTCCCTTCCTCTCTAAGATCAATAAACATATAGGTATATCGCCTCCTTCCTGGGGACTCAGGCCTGATCCAGCCTCCAGCCAGTGCCGCCCCTGCACCTCCCGCCCAGCTCCCGGCTCGCCTGCGGGAGGACAGAGCAGGTGCCCAGAGAGAAGTGTGCGGGGCCCACCAGCCTCGTGGCCGTGTGGGCGGGCCGGATGGTGCCAGCTCTCCCTGCTCATGGGCAGATGGCGGTTTCCCAGGGAGGCCTCGCCTCGCCTCGCCATCTGCAGAGGCACCTTCAAGCCTGCAGCACCGGGAGGCAGGACGGAATTAACCCCTCCCAGGACCTCCCAACGCCACACGCTCCCTCTCCTTGGGCACCGCCACCCAGGGGGGTCTGGAGGAAGCATGCGAAAGGTCCCCCTGCTCCGGAGCCTGAGGTCTGGCCCAGGGCTCGGGGTCCCGGCCCCCAGATCCCGCTGGGTGCAGACCATGCCGGAGAGCGCCAGGCTGGGCCTGGCGGGGACCCAGCGGCGGCCATCCTTAGTCTCCTGTTTCCCAGGCTCTGGTGTCGGGCAGGCCTGGCATTGAAGGTCAGAGCTGCCGCTGAGGAGCCGTGTGGCTTCAGTGACCATCCCTCTCTGAGCCTCAGTGTCCGCATCAGCAAAATGGGCTGCTGTGAGGCTTATGTAAGATAGTGCCTGATAGCCCTAACCGGTGTGGCTCAGTGGATAGAGCGTCGGCCTGCAGACTGAAGGGTCCCAGGCTCGATTCCGGTCAAGGGCATGAACCCTGGTTGTGGGCACATCCCCAGTAGGGGCTGTGCAGGAGGCAGCTTGTTGATGTTTCTCTCTTATCGACGTTTCTGACCCTCTCTCCCTCTCCCTCTCTGCAAAAAATCAATAAAATATATTAAAAAAAAAAAAAAAGATAATGCCTGATAAATGGTAGCCGTGAGGACGATAACGTCTGATAACTTGCTGAGAACACAGGCTGGACTCCCGCAACCAGGTCACCCAAGGGAGTGGCAGGGAGGGGGCTGGCAGGTGGGCCTCCAGGGGGCAGGCTGGGACAGTGGGCTGGGATATTTCCAGCCAGATTTGCCCCAGGAAGGGGGGGCCCAGAGGCCCAGCGGGCTCCGAGGCTTCCCTAAGGCAGGGAGCGGGTGGAGGGAGGGTGGAGGTGGGCCAAGAAACACAGGCGGAGGAGGTGAGGCTGCCTCGGGCTACAAGCCGCTCTCGGCTCCCGCCCGGCCGGGCGCCCACACCGCGGAGGCCGCCCCGGCGTTCCCTCCTGTCCTGCTGTCCTGAGAGCGGGGACGGGGCTGGTCCTGTTCGCCACCACGTCCCCAGCACGGGCACGGAGCCTGGCACCTCCGGGCACGCCCAGCGCCCTGACTGAAGATGAGCTCCTCCAGGTTCCCACCATCGCTCTCACTGCACGGTGGGGAAACCGAGGCCCAGAAAGGGATGCGTGGAAATGCTAATGTCTATCGCCTGTGACCTTATTAGATGTAAGGGAATTTTTCCCCAATAACTGGTGTCTATTGCATGTAACGTTATCATATTTAAAATCGTTTTCCTTGAGACTTTAATGTTCATTGCATGTAATAGTATTAGATTTAAAACCACTTTCCTTGAAATTAAAAACACACAAAACTGGGAAATGAAAAAGGGAAGCTGTTGCCCAAGATCCTAGTGCGAGTGGTGACGGGGGGGCGGTCTCCGACTCCAAGTTCCGGCGTCTCTCCATCAACCCTCTTCTCTGGCAAAGAAAACCTGTGCTCTCTCCTCCCCCTGTGCCTTCCCACCTTCCTCCCTTCCCTTCTTTCCTTCCCTCCCTCCTCCTTCCCTCCTCCCTCCCTCCCTCCTCCCTCCCTCCCTCCCTCCCTCCCTCCTTTCCTTCCTTCCTTCCTTCCTTCCTTCCTTCCTTCCTTCCTTCCTTCCTTCATTCCTCCCTCCATCCTCCTTCCCTCCTCCCTCCTTCCCTCCCTCCCTCCTTTCTTTCCTTCCTTCCTTCCTTCCTTCCTTCCTTCCTTCCTCTCTCTCTCCCTCCTCCCTCCCTCCCTCCTCCCTCCCTCCCTCCTTCCTCCCTCCTCCCTCCCTCCCTCCTTCCTTCCTTCCTTTCTTCCTTGGTATTGATGATTTTATAATTTCAAAATGGAAGTAGATTTCTCTTGTGCTCCTAATTTTAAAAATATTATGTTCTCCCTTTAAAAAATATTCAGCCCGGCCGGCGTGGCTCAGCGGTTGAGCGTTGACCTATGAACCAGGAGGTCAGGGTTCGCTTCCTGGCCAGGGCACAGGCCCGGGTTTCGGGCTTGATCCTCAGTGTAGGCAGGAGGCAGCCGATCCACGGTTCTCTTTCATCATTGATGTTTCTATCTCTCTCCCCCTCTCCCTTCCTCTCTGAAATCAATAAAAATATATCTTGCCGAAACCAGTTTGGCTCAGTGGATAGAGTGTCGGCCTGCGGACTGAAGGGTCACGGGTTCGATTCCAACCAAGGGCTCGATTCCAACCAAGGGCATGTACCTTGGTTGCGGGCACATCCCCAGTAGGGGTTGTGCAAGAGGCAGCTGATTGATGATTCTCTCTCATCAATGTTTCTGACTCTCTGTCCCTCTCCCTTCCTCTCTGTAAACAATCAATAAAATATATTAATGTATAATATATATATATTACATTATATATATATATATCGGAAGTGGAGATAAATGGTGATGGAAGGAAACTTGACTTTGGGGCGGTGAACACAGACTACAATGTACAGATGATGTGTTATAGAATTGTACCCTGAAACCTCTATGATGTCATCAGCCAATGTCACCCAATCAAGTCAATAAAATATTCAGAAAATATATTAAAATGTTTTAAAATGACAACGCAGCCACCCCCCTCGCACCTGGGCCACCAAGTAAACATGTCGTCCCTGAGAATAATCACCATGGCGAACGCCGGGGGGCGGCTGACCGCCGGCCGGGGGTGCTGCCGGCTCTCAAACCCGCAGCCTCGCGAGGCTTCTTCCTGGGCGAGGAAGCTCTAAACTTAGATGTGCTGATGGCTGCAAGCGCCGGAGGATGCTCAGAACCACCGAGCTGCGCCCCGGAACGGGCGAATCTCCCGCACGTGAGCTGTGCCTCCATCAAGCTGTTTAAGAAACCTGCCCCTTGGCTGATGCCGGCCGGGCTGTGGGGCCGGTGTGAGCAGGGCCCCTGCCTTCAGCGGGAGGAAACTGAGGCTCAGAGAGACACAGGCGGCCCCTCGCCCGCCCACACCCAGGGGCCCTGCTCCACACTAGGCCGCAGCCACCCCGGACATTCCCCGTCCTTCCACCCGGCGCTACGTCTGGGTTCTCTTACCACTGGCTCCAAACCTCAGTCTCCCCATCAGTGAAATGGGACACAGGGCACGGAGCAAGGGGTCCCCAGGGGTCCCCATGTGCCCCTCCAAGGCCGCACGGAGCCCCGTGTCCCTCTCTCACAGCCTCAGGCCATGGCCGGCCTCTGCCCACGTGCTGTCCTCACCCTCTCTGGGGCCACGGATGGAGCTGGATATGAGGTGGGAACTCCGAGGCTGTTACGAAGGCGAACAGATCAAGGTTGGAGGGCAGAGTGCACTGTGCTGAACAGTTTGATTTTTAACTGCGACGTTCAGACACGTGGCCCGTGGGCCTCTGCTTCGGCTCCTGTCCCACCCCTGACACCACCGTCCACGACGCCTCGTCCACTCCTGCCCTGTCCCTCCGTCCCTCTCAGCTCCCGGCGTCCCCTCCCCTGAGGCTCTGACCCGCTGGCCCTGGCCAAGGCCTGGGAATCCTCCTGGCGCCAGGAAGAGATGCAGAGGCCGATGGCGGCTGCCAGAGTCACCTTTCACGTCCAGCTTCACTGGGCGGGGGGGCGGGGAGCAGGGGTAGGCGGGCGGAGGGGGGGGTAAGATGTCCTCTGGCCGGGCTGGCACAGGAGCCCGGTGACAGAGGTGGCTCAGCGTGGCAGGTGCAGGCTCCGGGCACGGGGAGGCCTGGCAGAGCGTGGCTGCCCTGCAGGCAGCAAAGGGGCTCTCTGGGGCTCCCTGGTTCCTCTGCGCAGGAGAGCTCACCCTTCGCCCAAGCCAAGGCCTCATGCTTGCTGAGGTCCAGGCCTCCACGTCAGATGCCTTCTCCGGCTCCGGCCCCCTGACGGCTCCCCTCCCTCCACACCAGCCTCCTGGCGTGCTTAGGGCTTGTCTGTCCTGCTTGGCTGTGAGCCCCCGAGGGCAGGCATGGGTTGGCTTCGCTCAGAGCTCTGTCCTGAGGGCTGGCATGCTGCCAGTGCCAAGGAGACGTCAGTCCCCTCTGCCCCCTACGGTCAGTGACTATCTACCTATAATGTCTCAGTTCTCCCCCATTTCTCTTTGGCCTCAGTCTCCAAATCTGAGAAATGGGACCACTAAGGTGTAGTTCAAAGTAGTGGAGATGGGCTGTCCCCAGTGGGAGGGGCTGGGGCTAACCAAGACAGATGCTCTCAGGAGCCAGACACAGTGCCAGGCTGTGATGGGATGGAAAATGTGGAGGAAGGGGCAAGGGCCTTGGCAGGAGGCAGGAGGCAGGGACCTAGCAGGGCTGGAAGTCACCAGGAATCCCCAAGCCTGGCCTCCCTGGCTGCCAGCTGGGCTCTGGGCAGAGGCTCCCTCCCCAGCCCCCTGCCCCACCCCTGGATGGAGATCCCCACCCACACCCCACCCCACTCCCGCCCCCTCTCAGCCTGCACCCATGCCCAGGCAGGAACAGAACTGGCACATCCTCTCCGCCAGGGCTTCCCTGGAGACCTACTGGGCATTTCCCAACACCCCCCACAACCCCGAGAGGGAGGCGCCAGACTATCCCCATTTTACAGATGAGAAAATAGCGGCTGGGTGGGCTCCGCTCACAAGGGCAGAGCTGAGCTGCAAACGCCGGGCTGATTCCAGAGCCCGCGCTCCCGGCCCTCTGCCCCGCTCCCACGGCCTTGGTCTCCCCAGGGCCCCAGCGGGCAGGGAGGGTGGGTCCCCCCCATTTGTCCACCTGCCTGCGCACCAGAGTGAGAGAGACCTGGGCGTTGTCGCCTGGCGCTGCACGGGCATCTGTTCACCAAATCCTGGGGTGTCTGCGGGCCCACGCACACCCCTCCCTCTGAATATCCTCAAGATGAGCTCAGAATGACTTCCAAATTCATATTCCCAGTCCTCTCCCCCCGGGCGCCGACCTGCCTTCCCACACTGCCTACCCCGCTCCTCAGACTCAGCATGTTCAACACCGGACTCCGGACCGTGCCCGCTCCCAACCTGCTCCTCCCGTGCTCCGCTCATGGCGCCAGCATCCACCCTTTGACCCCTTTTCCTCACCCTCTGCATCCCCCGTCATCAAGATATGTCCTGAACCCCCCTCCCCTTCTCCCTGCCACAGCCTGGTCCAGGCCCAGGGACCTCTGCCCACTGCAGCCGTCTCATCTGTCTCCTGCCCCGCTGCTGCCCCCTCCCCAGTCACACACTGGCTGGAATCAGCACAGGTTACCCCACTACCTAAAAGCTGGGAATCACGAAAACAACCCCAGCTCCTCACACAGCTAAGGGCCTCGTAGATCTGGCCCCTGCCTCCTCCCCAGGCCGTGTCCTCTGCTCAGCAAACACAGCCTGGCTCCTCGCCGTCCCTCAGACGCAGGTTTATTGCTGCCCCAGGGCCTTTGCAGGTGCTGATCCCTCAGTGAGTGCTTCTCCCGGTGAGCCACATGCTTCTCGTCCCTTAGGGCCCGTTTCAGACGCCACCCCTCCTGGAGACCTTGTCTGATCCCCTCCCCAGCACTGACCACATCCTCCAGTCTTCACGGACGGACGTGCCTCTGTGCTCACGACTCAGTTTCCCGGCTGGAACGCAGAGCTTTTGTCTTTTCTGCCGTGGGATCCCCGTAGGGAGCCACGCGGACACCCCGTGCATGTGGGCTGCATGACTGAACAATCAGCCTCGGTTTCCCCTTCGGGAAAAGGGGTGAAGAAACAGCACTGAACCAGCCAGACAATCCCAGCAGGTCCCGGGCTGCCGCTGGCCCCACCACTTACAGAGCGGACACCGGTCCCCCTCCTGCAGGAGCCCCGCTTCCTCTGGTGCGTTTGCCACTTCCTGTCCGTGGGGGGTTGGCTCCTGGGGAGCCCCAGGAGGCAGAGCGGCGGTTGCCATGCTGACGGGTCTGGGGACCCAGGCCTGGCTGGAAAGGCGGGGAGCCCGAGAGGGAGCAGGCGGGCTGCCTGGGGCTCCAGGGAGCCTCGGTTCTCCATCTGCTCTGCCCGGGCCTGCATCTGACCTCCTGGGCGTCCTCCTGCAGGGCCACCTGCGGAGGGCATCGGGGCACGGGGCCAGCGAGGGGGTCCCCGTGGCACCAGTAAACAGCTGTGGCCAGGCCAGCTCCTGTGCTGCCAATGCTGGCCCCTCTCTCTGCTGGGCAGTGAACGCCGAGAGGGCGCTGGTCAGGTCTGCCCTGGCACCCAGGCACCCAAACCTACTGACCACCAACACCCCGCGGATGTGGTTACAAAGGGCCTTTACGTGCGTGCGCTCACTGCAGCCCCACAGCCGCCATCTCGGAAGGCAGGGCAGCAGAGCAGCTGTCAGTGTTCCCATTCTACAGATGGGGAACACGGAGGCCCTCACGTGCACAGCCTGTGCCCAGCGCAGGACTTGGCTCTCTGAGACTGTGCGGGGCCAACACTAGAAACCGGGCTCTGTAGTCTAGTAGGCACTGTCCTTCCTGCTGGGTGACCTTGGGCAAGGCACCTGGCCTCAGGCCTCAGTTTCTTCATCTGCAGAATGGGCACCATGGCACCCGCCTCCCGGGGCTGCTGTGCGCCCTCCTGTGCAGCGTGGGCACATGGAAAGGGCGAGGAGATGGGAGCTCAGCCTTCCCCTCCATCGTCCTGGCACAGGGCAGGCGCTCGCAGACATTCGATGGGGGAAGGCAGGGAGGTGGGGGACATTGCGAAGGGCCGGATAGCCCTGCGCGCCCTCTAATGCACGGAGGCCTGGGGCTTTGTCGTCTCCGGGTCCCCTGGCCGCTGGGACTGCTTGGCCGTGGGCAGCGGCCCATCTGCGTGTCCCTTGCCTGCGTCTCTGCAGTTCTTAGCATCACGTGAACGCGAGGAGGGTTCTCTGGAAGCTGATCCCCAAGAGCCAGACGGCCGCCCCCTCTGCTGACCAGATGGGCCAGCCACCCCCACGGTGGCTTCCCAGCATCCCGCAGGCACATCGCTCCGTGGGGACCCTCCTCTCTGCCCCTCACAGCGGGCCCTGCGCTTCCCAGGCTGCTGGAGAGGACGCACCGCCGTCCAGTCCCGCTGGCTGCGTGTGAGGGATGGAAAGCGGAGGCAGGCTCAGAGAGGGCAGGCTCAGAGAGGGCAGGCTCAGAGAGGGCGAGTGACCGGCCTGAGGTTCCACAGCAGAGCCTGGCGTGGACCCAGGATGCCTCTCCCCAGGCGGAGGGAGGGCCTCTGCCCGCTCTCCCACAGGCCCGGCTCTTCCTTGGCCGTGAAGGTCATTGGGAGAGAGCTTGGGTTTCCTCAGGGGGGAGAGGGAGGGAGGGGGGAGGGAGGTCAAGATCAATTCTCCTGCCTTCTCCCTCTGGGAGCCCAGCCCCACACCCGGCCCTCCAGCTCTGGGGAGAGCGTCACCCTCTCTGTGTCCTTCTCAGCACCCAAACCCACCCCTGCCTCCTCTTTCTTGGGGGAGCATAGGGGTCATGACCCTGGGCCCCTCCAAACCAGGACCTTCTGTCTTTGCGGTGGCCCCCCGCTGACTCCCTGCCGCCTGGCCCTCGCTCCGGGCGCCTCCCAGGATCAGAGGCAGGAGGGGGATTAGGTTCTGCAAATGGCTCCCCCCTCCCGGGCATCCTCTTCCCTCTTAGTCATCCCTGTCCTCCGCCTGCTCCCTCCATCATGACCATCCATCCCTCCGCCAGCCAAGGGGAGAGCGACATTGACAGGGCCCTCGGCCCGGGGCGCGGAGCAGGGGCCCTGCGGGTCCGGAAGGAACCAGAGCGGCCCCCCGCCCTCCCCTGCCTCATCCGCAGCCCGCGCTCCCCGCCGCCAGCGCTGCGCAGGGAGGCCGAGCCGCAGAGGTGTGTGCGCGCGCGCGCGTGTGTGCGCGCGCGTGTGTGCGTGTGTGTGTGTGTGTGTGTGTGTGTGTGTGTGTGTGAGGGAGGGAGGCTGTGCCCGGTCCGCGATGCCCGGGCTGTGCCCTCTCTGGGGGCAGTGACGGGCGCCCCCTGCCCCGGCCCAGGGGTTCCCATGGCGGGAGGGAGCTGTCCTCCCTGGAGCCTAGAGGTGGGGGCACTGCCAGGGCTGCTGCCCCTCCACGGGGCTCCGGAGCGGAAAGGAGGCGCTGAGTAATGCAGGCCCCTCGGTGCCCGCGGGGGTGGGGGTGGGTGGGGGCAGCCCTGTGCCGGGGTCTCCCGGAGGAGCGCTGTCCTCCCTGGAGGATGGGCGAGGAGGGGGCGTGCTGCCGTGGCGCTGGCCGGGCGCCGTGTGCGGACAGGCCGGGGGCGCTGCCTCCCCTGGGGGCTCCGGTGCAGGGTGCGGGCCGCCTCCCTCCGGCGGGCGGCGGGGGCGCGGGGGCAGCGCCGGGGGCTCGGAGGTCGCGGCGCCGGCGGGGCCGGGGGCGGAGGTCGCGGGGCCTCGGGGGTCCGGGTGCGCGCTCCGCGGCGCGGCTCCTACCTGCCCACGAAATTCTCCAGCACCGAGCTCTTGCCCGCGCTCTGGCCGCCCACCACGGCGATCTGCGGCAGGTCGAGGTCGGCGTTCTGGCCGATGGCGGAGAAGGCGTCCTGCAGCCGGTTGACCAGCGGGATGAGATCTTCCATGCCGCGGTTCCCCATGGCTGCGGCGGGCCCCCGCGGGCTTCGATTCGGCGGCCGCGGCTCCCGCTCCCGGCTCTGGCTCCGCCGCCGCCGCCGCAGCCGCGCGCTCCGACTGCCTGCGCCGCGGCCCCCTCCCCTCCGGGATCGCGGCGGCGCGCTGCAGCGATCTGCCGCCAGAGGGCGCCCGCGGCTGCAGCAGGCAGGCTGCCGTGCGCAGGCGCCGTCAGCAGCATTGTGGGGATTGTAGTTTTCTCCTTCTGCGGGTTTCGGGGCGCTTATGTATAATAGTAGCGTGGGGAGGCGGGGGGAGCGCGGATGCTGCACCAAAGATATCATTTCTGGGAGTGGGCGAAGGTATCACGCCTAATACCGGGCCTCTTGGACAGGGGTCATGACTACCTCATTCCATCTTGTAGATGGGGAAACTGAGGCTTGGCTAAGAGGATGGGCCTCCTCCAAGGTCACAGTCTCCTGAGCACTGACTGTAAGCCAGGCCTGACCTGGCTCTGGAGATACAGCCGTGAACAAGACTGTCCTAGATCTTACATCCAGGTGGCAGGCAGTGAATGACCAAACAGGTAAATGAAATAGTAAAAGTGAAAATAGTTTATTATCCGAAGAGCCGTGGAGGAAAGAAACAGAGGCTGTGAAAAGAGGTACCTGTGTGGGTGCACAAAGTCCTTGGAGGGGTGTTGTGTGTGGGGTTCTCTGAGGAGGCGACTTTGGAGAAGAGACCTAAATGAGGAGAAGACACAGCTACAGGCAGGTCAGGGGAGAGCATGCCAGGCTGGAGGGACAGCAGGTGCAGAGGCCCCGCCCTTAGAAGGCCTTTCCTGGGAGAGTTGGGGCTTCCTGTCCTGAGAGAAGCAGATTTTGCCCCAACTCATCATCGCGGTGGTAAAACAGTGGGATTGAATCAGGGACTCTTATGCCCTACCTGTTTATTCCTTTCCCACGAAGAGGCCACAGGGTCCCAGGCCCAGCCCTCCCCTCTGCATTTAAGGAACCTAATGTGGACTCCCCACAAGGAGGCTAGGACGGGGAGGCCAGCCCCCCTGTGCTGCCGGAGGCCAGTGGGTCCTTTCCTATGCATAGAGGCCTGGTGCACGGAATTCGTGCGAGGGGCTTGACCCTCGCAGCCACGGTGGCTGCCCTGCCCTTGAAACCCCAGCTTAGTCAGGAAGGACGTCCAGAAGGTCGTTCGGCTGTCTGGTCTAATTAGCATATTACCCTTCTATTATTATAGGTAGTGTGGGGACAAAGTGGGGAGAGCGGTGGCCTGTGAATGGGAGTATCATTTATGCACCATTTAATACATTTTTACTGAGCCGGGCACTCTCCTGGACCCCAGGGATAAAGCAGGGAGCAAAACGGACAAGAAATCCTTCCCCACACGTGGCCTATGGACTAGTGGGAAAAGAGAAACAAGACACAAATAAGCGAATAGTATGACCTTGTCACATGGTGCTGAGTGCTTTGGGAGGCAAGGAAGCTGGGGAGGCTGGGAGCAGTTGTGTTGCTATTGTGTGGTCAGAGTGGTCAGGGGAGGGCTCTGGGAAGGTAAACGTGTTATTTTAAATAGTTTTTAAATATATATATATTTTTTTATTGATTTTTTACAGAGAGGAAGGGAGAGGAATAGAGTCAAAAACATCGATGAGAGAGAAACATCAATCAGCTACCTCCTGCACACCCGCTACTGGGGATGTGCCCACAACCAAGGTACATGCCCTTGACCGGAATCAAACCCAGGACCCTTGAGTCTGTAGGCTGAATCTCTATCCACTGAGCCAAACTGGTCAGGGCGGCTAAATAGTTTTATTGGTGAGTAAAAGTTTGAGCAGAGGCTGAGGAAGTGAGTGATGACACATGTGGGCATGAGAGATTTTTCTAGCAGGCAGAGACCAGGCGCCTGGTCTGGGTCTTAGACCAGCAGTACTGTACGATGCAGATCCCTCCACGTCTCTAAGCCTCAGTTATCTAATCTGGGCAATGGGGATAAGGATAGATCTGAATGCCTGTGACGGGCGTGGCCCTGGCCTGGCGCTAAGGAAACTCATTAAACCTCCGACTGCTGAGGATCAGCCTCACACAGTGCCCCTCCCGAGCTGCTCCCAGCCAGCCCCTTACTCTGCTCTGGGAACCGGAGAGGCGGAGATGAAGCCGGGGGTGGAGCCATTCACTTGGGAAGGGGGTGCAGTTTGCCAATGCCTGCCTGGGGGTGCCCTCACGGCTGGGTTATTTTCCTAATGAGGACAGTGACGCTTATTGTAAAAAGCAGATCTAATGCGGTGCTTGAAAGCTTCTGGCCACCCTCCCCCAGAGAGAACCACTATTAGAGCTCAGTGTTTATTGTTTTATTCATGCATATGCATCTCTAACAGAAGAGGGATCCTACCACACACCCTGTCCTGCTGCACCAATGAGGTCAGACCAGCAGCCCCCGAGTCTGTCGGAAACGCAGGAGGACAGGCCCCACCCGTGACCTGCTGGGTCACAGCCTGGGTCTGATGAGAAGCAAGGTCCCAGGCGATTCCTGTCTGCAGCTCTGTCAGCAATAGCGTGTCTTTCAGCCTAAGAACAGCTAGAGCAGTGGTTCTCAACCACTCTGATGCCTGGGCCCTATCATAGTCATGTTGGGTAACCCCTAACCATAAAATTATTTTCGTTGCTACTTCATAACTGTAATATCGCTACAGTTTGGCTCAGTGGATAGAGTGTCGGCCTGCGGACTGAAGAGTCCCAGGTTCGATTCCGGTCAAGGGCATGTACCTCAGCTGATCAATGCTTCTCTCTCATCGATGTTTCTAGCTCTCTATCCCTCTCCCTTCCTCTCTGTAAAAAATCAATAATATATATATATATATATATATATATATATATATATATATATTTAAATGAATTGTAATGTAAATATCTGTGTTTTCCGATGGTCTTAGGCAACTGTGGATTTCTGGAGCAGAGTAGGTCTGGGCAGAGATCCACAGGAGCAGAGTTTAGTTCCTGATAAAGATGCTTCTCAAATTAGAGGCAAGGAAGAGGCTTCCAACTGTAGCCTCAGGCTTCACTGGGGATGCACAGCGGTGGGGTCTCTCTTCCCCAAACATATTCCTTCCAGTGGGGGACTTGGCCTGCACTGGGATTCATTAAAACCCGAGTCTGCCCCAGACAGTGTCGCCAGAGCATTCCTATCCACTACCCTGTCTGGTCTTCAAGCAGGCAGCGCAGGGTCACGAGCATTCTTCAAAACGCTCCCTGCCTCCCCATGAGTCATTCAAACCACTCATAGCAAGTGGGGCGGGGGGAGAGAAAGTGGAGGGGGGAGGGGAAACACACCGAGTCCACTAGACACATATTTATTCTTTCCCAAACCGGGATCATAATGTGCATGTAGTTTTGTCACCTATTGAGTTCACGTCACACCGTACTGGGAGTGTTTAGCCTTTGGAAACACCATGTCTGATGACCGTATGTTCTTCTCTAAGAAACAGGTGCCATGCCCTGGCCGGTGGCTCAGGTGGTTAGAGCTTCTTCCCAACACACCGAGGTTGTGGGTTCCATTCCCACGCAGGGCACATACAGGAATCAACCAATGAATCCATAAATAGGTGGAACAACAAATCGGTGTTTCTCTCTCTCTCTTCCTCTCTCTCAAATAAATAAAAATTTGAAGAAGAAAAGCAGACACAGGTTTATTTAGCTGTCCTAACGCTGATTATTTTCCAGACAGCCATTGTAAATGATGCTCCTGTGAGTGACCTGCTGCTTTAAGAACTCCCCTTTCTATGATTCCCTTTGGCTGGATTCCTCCACCTTCGCATCCTGATGGAGAATTTGCCAGTTGCTTTCCGGAAAGCAGGAAACACGGAGCCAGCGCTGTCTTCCCTCCTTCTCCCTTCACCAGCGCGAGCATTGTTCTTCGTCCCCCTCCCCTCCTTGGCAATTTGCTAGACTCCCTTGGTGCCAGGTGCTAGTGCTAAGCATTATGTAATATCCCCCACCCCCAGCCCGGAGTGGGAGCATCCATTCTCTAGGGGAAGAAGCGGCCCAGGGAGGACTCCCCCAATGTCAGGATCGCCTGGGCGCAGGCAGTGAGCCCGCATCCAAGCCCGGACTTCTCCAGCGCGAGCCCATCAGGTGTCCGCGCTTGGCCCTGGTGGGAAGCCGGGCGACCTCCCTCGCCTCTCCTCTCCTCTCCCCGCTGGTGCAGGCTTTTCTGATCCGAGAGGATGCAATGCTGCGACGCTCTTCCCGGCGCTCTGGCCGGCAGGGATAAACCCACCCCTCAGGCCACCTGCAAAGCCCCAGCCTCCAGCGGCCCCTTCACCGCCTGGCCCGCGCCCTCCGCGTCCCTAAGTGCAGGGGAGTTAGGCGCCTGTGCCCCCTCCCGCCCTGCCCGCGGGGCTGCCGTAGGGCGGCCCTGAGCCTAGGCATCGCCTGTCACCTGGCCGAGGATGCTAGCCACCCCGGTCTCTCCCTGAACCGCGGGGTCCGCCCGGGTCTGCGCGCCCCCAGCGCACCGCGCCCGCCACAGACCCGCGCTCCGGGCGCCGGAGCGGGGCGGGCCCGCCGGGTACCGGCGTCGGGAACAGGGATCGCTTCGGGGTAACCGCGGGGTGTTTGGCTCCGTGACTGGTCTGGGGACAGAATCGGAGGGGATCCCTCCCGGGAGGGCCGTTCCGGGGTCAGGACGCGTTTTTATCAGGAAACGCAGCCCTCCGCGCCCACTCCCGGATCGGGGCCTCCAAACGCCGGAGCTGGATGGAGAGCGGGTCCTGCCCGGCCCCGGCGGCCCGACCGCCCAGCGGCGGCCGCAGCCCCGCCCCTCCCGGCCCCGCGCGGGGCCCCGGATCGCGGGGCCGCGGGGAGGTCGGTTGGGGACGGCGCTCCTCGAAGTCGCCCGCGATGTCCTTCCCGGACCACAGACCCCTCCTCCGGGCGACAGGCGGGCCCGGGGCTCAGAGCCGCCCCATCCGGGTGCGGAGGACGCGGGCCGGGGGGTCCGCGCCGCTCGGGGCCCCGCCGCAGCCCCGGGTCGCGCCCGCCCGCCCCCGGGCGCCAGGTGAGCGGCGCCGCCCGCAGCGTGACCCGTGCGCCCGGCTGCCGCTCGCGACGCGGCCCGCGGCGCCGGGGCCTCCGGGCCTCCAGGGGGCGCTGCCCGGCGCCGTCCGCTGCCCGCCCTCCGAGCCGGCAGGCCGGGTGGACCAGCGGGAGCCCGGGAGCCGGGATCCGAGCCCGCCGGGCCCGCGCGCGGCCGCCCTGCCCCCGGGGAGGCGCGGCGGCGGGAGGCGGTGCGGGGGGGACCGTGCGGGTCCCGCGGCCAGAGCCGCGCGGGGAGCCAGGTGCGCGGGCCGCGGCCGGCAGCGGGCAGCGGGCACGGGCGGAAGTCTTGGGGGGACACCGATAAGGCGGTGCGGCTGCAGGCGGAGGGGTCCCGGGCGGTGCTGTAACGCTGCCCGCCGCTTCTGCGGAGGGAGGGATAGCGGAAGGCGGGGGGGGATCGCTCCTACTTTGTTCCGGGCGCGAGGGCAAGGCTGAGGCTGGTGGGGGAGGTGCTGCTCTTACCGACCGAGAGGCGCTAGGGAGCGGGTGGGAGTGTCAGGGGGGCTGAGGGGGGGTGTTTGGGGGGGCTGGGGGGGTAAGAAGGGGGGCTGGCCTCCGTGGAGAAAGGCCGCAGGGGGCGGTGTATTGGGGTCAGATGCTCCCCCTGGACCCCGAGAGCTGGAGAGATGCAGGACGGGTTGGGCCTTTGGGGGCTGCTGGCAGGATTTGGGGGGCCTTGGCGGGAGGGTGGTTGGCTCCTGCTGTTGGGAGAATTGGGGGCGTGATGATGGGGAGGGGGGCAGCAACTGGACGCAGGCTGGGCGGGACCGGGAGAGTAAAGCTCAGCTGGCAGTGCTGGTGTGTGAGGGCGGGTGGGGGCGGGTGACATGGACGGAGGAGAGTTGGCCGGGCAGTGGGGAGCCCAGACGTCCCCCCCTTCCTCCCCAGCCACCATGTTCAACCAGCTCCAGCAGCAGCAGCTCCAGCAGCAGCTCCAGCAGCAGCAGCAGCAGTTGCTGCAGCTCCAGCAGCTGCTCCAGCAGCCCCCTCCGCAGGCCTCGCTGCCCATGGCGGTGAGCAGGTGAGTCCCCGGGACGGGGGCGGCTCTGGTCCTGCTCCTCGGACCCGGGCCTTGGAGACCCCTTCCCAGCGCTTCCTCCCAGAGACCTGCCTGCTGGAGGCCCGCAGGGTGTCACTGCCCATCCCAAGGGGGCAGAGGACGGAGGGGAGGGTCTCTGGAAAGTCTCCGAGCCCCCCCTCCACACGCAGGGGGCTCCCCCAGCAGCAGCCACAGCAGCAGCTCCTGAACCTCCAGGGCCCCAGCGCCGCCTCCCTCCTCAACGGCTCCATGCTGCTCCAGAGGGCTCTGCTTCTGCAGCAGCTGCAAGGTATGGACGGCCCCAGGCCCCTCACCGGCTCAGTGCCCGCTTCCCGGCGAACCCAGGTCTCCCCAGGCCCCCAGAGTAACCCTGAAGGGAGCATCCTAGTTTGCAGAGGGGAGACCCAGGCCCCAGGGGGTACAAGTTGCTCAGCCGCAGGCTGTCTCTCCGGCCACACACACGTGTGCCCTCGGCCGTGATGCCGGCTGCGTGGACAGCAGGCAGCACCTTCCGCTGGCCTTCGGAGTACGTGAGATGCTAGATGGGAAGAGCTGTCTGACCACCCTCCTCGGCTTCCCATGTGGCAGATGAGGAAGCTGAAGGTGCAGAGGAGGGAAGTCCTTTGCCCCGGGTCACACAGCACCCGCAGCGGCTGAGCTAGGCCCAGGCCCGAGCCTCCTGAACCCCTGGGTCTTCGAGTGGGTGCTTTCAGCCTGTGCCCTTGCCTCAGTTTCCCCATGTGGATAGCAGTTTTTGAGCTCTCTGAGATGCTGCTCCTGATACTTCCCAGGATACCCCAGCCCCTTCGGGAGTAATCCGGGGGCCAGTGACCTGGGGCCAGCTCACGCTCAGTCCCAGGCCGGCCCGTGGGGCGGTGTGCCTCGCCAGCCTGGACGCTGTGCTGAGGCCTTTCCACACGCAGTTCCCTGACTCCGCTACGGAGAGGCTCACTCATGACCCGTTTTACAGGCGACACACAGGCCCAGAGCGGGGCACTGCCCCAGGTCACAGGGAGGGCTGTGGGGAGGGAGAAGCAGAGCCCGGACCTCACCACAGAGCCGGGCGCTGAGACACTGGCCTCTCCTGCCACCAGCGGGGCTTGCAGCCAGGGCCACTGTGAGGGCTTCGGCCTCCGGTCACCTGCGTGGATGGTTCCGGGAGCTGGCATGTAAATGCCAGGCAGCCCGGCTGGCGTGGCTAAGCTGCCCGGATGTCATGCCATGCACTGAAGGTTGCTGGTTGGATTCCTGGTCAGGGCACATGCCTGGGCTGCGGGCTCGATTCTCAGTGGGGGGTTTTGGTGAGGCAGCTGATCGGTGTTCTCACATCGATGTTCCTCTCTCTCTCTCTCTCTCTCTCTCTCTCTCTCTCTCTCTCTCTCCCTCCCTCCCTCCCTCCCTCCCTCCCTCCCTCGCTCCTTCCCTCCCTCTCCCTTTCTCTCTCAAAAAAATCAATTACAAATCTTAAAAAAAAACCCAACAGAATTGTACACCTGAAATCTATATAATTTTATTAACCAACGTCACCCCAATAAATTCTATTTTCAAAAAACCAACAACAAAAAGAAAGAAAAAATTACAGGAAGATGAGTGGAGAGAGAAAACCACATACAGGGACCCACAATAGATACATGTATTTCCCCCACTTTGAAAGTTACACTCTTCAGAGACAGGTGAACAGAATATTTTTACAAGAGGATAAGGAAACCCAAATTACTGTGTGTCCCTCACTCACCTCCTGCAGAAAAGAACCACCTGTTTGGGGTTTGGCTGTGTTTCCTCCCCTTGTCTTCCGGGGGCAGCCGTGGGTTTGTGTGAGTGTGGTTATGGACACAGTGAGAGGCTGCCTCCTGTTTCTTCCTCACTGCAGCGAATGGCGCGATCACGTGCCATATAGTCTGACTTCTCTGGAAAGATTGTGTTTTAGCAGCTGTTCAATATTCCACTGGCGGGCGGAGCCCTTGCTTACCTCAATCTTCCCAGCCATTCTTTTTCCTATTTTAAATAACACTGAGACTATTTTCTTAGAATGGATTCCCAAGAGTAGAATAACTGGGTTGGGGCCGGGGTGGGGTCGGGGATGGGTATTTTATGGCTCTTGATAAGTATTGCCAACTTGCTTTCCTAAAGGACTGGACCAGTTTGCAATGTCACCAGCCACGTATGACAGTACCGGTCTCACCATGCCCACAGCAACACTGGGTATTATATGCTTTTTTATATATATATGTGTATATGCATATAACTTACTAATTTGGTTGGCAAAAAGCTATATTATTGATGTTTCCGTTTACATTTCTTGGAGTGCTAGTGCAGTTTTAACATTTTATGATGGTCTGTTAAGCACTTGTATTTCTTTTTGTGACTTGCCCATGTCCTTTGCCATTTTTCTTTTCTTTATTTTATTTTCTTTTATTTTATTTTATTTTATTTTATTTTATTTTATTTTATTTTATTTTATTTCTTTGCATAATCCCTTCAGTTTTTTCATCCGCCCCCAAAGGGCCTCTCCCCCCCAGCTTTCATTCTGTTCTCTGTATCTATAAGTCTGTTTTTGTCTTGTTTGTTAGCTTATTTTGTTCATTGGATTCCACGAATATGAGTGAAATCATATGCCTTTGTCTTTCTCTGGACGGCCTGTTTCACTTAGCACAATGCCCTCCGTGTCTGTCCACGCTGTTACAAAGAGAATCTCCTTCTTTTTTACGGCCGAGTAGTATTCCGTGTGTAATTTTACCACAGCTTTTTTTTTTTCATGATGAGATATAATTTTATCTAACTCAACATCAGCTTTCTTACACACACATTACAGTTTCGTGACTCTGTGTTTCATTAAAAAGTTGTACACTTTAACAGCTACCTCTTCTCTCAGGTGAAAGAACTGACAGAGCTTATGAATCTAAAACAGATCAAATGCATCACAACCAATTCCAAAAACATTGCGTCTCCACAGTTTTTTGAGTTTACAAGGAACATAGTTTGTGCCGCAGTGTGAGCTCCAGCGAGCATCGCATTCAGCGCTGTGCCCCCGCTGCTTCATCCATCCACCGCTCCTGACGGCCCCCTGGGCTGCTCCCCGATTTGGCTGTTGTAAGCACTGCTGCAGGAACACGGGTGCCCATCTCCTTTTAAACGGGTGTTTTGGGTTTCCTCGGATACATACCCAGAAGTAGAACCCCTGGGTCAAATAGGAGTTCCATTTTTAATTTTTTGAGGAAACTCCATACTGTTCTCCACAGCGGCTGCTCCAGCCTGCGTTCCCACCGGCAGTGCACGAGGGGTCCCTTTTCTCGGCATCCTCGCCAGCATTTGCTAATTTACTGATGGTAGCCATTCCGGCAGGCTTGAGGGCTTTGTCATTTTAACTTGGGAGTGTGCCATCTTTTATCTCCCTGTAAGAGCTGGTTGGCATTCTGTTCTCTCCCTGCACATCTGTGTACCTGTATTTAAGTCCATGCTAATTGAACCCTCACTATATGCAAGGAACACTTGTATATCTCATTGGACCCTCCTAAAAACGGTGAGTCAAGCACTATTATCCCCATTTCACAGATGAGGGAACTGAGGCCGAGAAGGGGGAACTGATTTGCTCAGGGTCACAGAGCTAGGACTATCGAGCCTGGATTTGAATAAGCTGTCACTGCACATCTGACGCCTGCCCTGCACCCTGTGCCTTTCCTCCAAGCCTGGGGGCCAGAGTTTGAACCGTCTGTTGTGGCTCAGATACTCCCCAAGCACTGGGGTGTTCAGCCTGACCAGTGTCCCCGGGTGGGTGGGGGGTGGGCAGTGGGAAGTAGACAAGGCAGTGGTGCAGCTGGTCCTAGAACGGGCGAGCTGGAGCCTCCGGGGACTGGGAGGCCCTGGCGCAGCCTCCAGAGGAAAACACCCACAGGGAGACCCGAAGGCTAAGTGGGAGGCAGTGGGGGCAGAAGTCCCAGGTGGAAGGAGCAGAGGCCGGAAGAAAGCGGGCTTGTTGAGGGGTACATGGGAGCCGTTAGCTGGAGTCTAGTGTGGGGCGAATAGAAAGAAAGGATGTCAGGGAGGAGGGCAAGGCGGGACCTGGCACGCTGAGCAGCAGGGAGCTGTGGAAGGTTTTGGCGGGGGGGGGGGGGTGGTGAAGTGAGAATGTGGTTTTAGATCACCCTTTGCTGCTGCCCAGGGCGAAAAGTGGCTGATATGCAGGGATGAAGTGGCTTTGGAAGGGCCTGGGAGTGGAGCTAGAGAGAGGAGTCGGGCTGGACTGGAAGAGGGGGAGGGATAGGGTTGGGGGTTTGGTGGTGGCTTATTGGGGGGATAAAGAGAGGAGGAGTCAGGAGGATCTCCCAGGGACCTGGGTAAGTCCTCCACTTTGTGTCCATGTCATCAGTAGAAACCATATCTGCCCTGCTGATGGCTGGACTCGTGTCTGGGGCCAGGCATAGAAAGCTTAGCCTCTACCGTCCAACCAAATGGTAAAGAGACCTTAGCGTTTATGTAAAACGAGTGTAACGTGAAAACAGGAGAATGCTCCACCTGCGGTATATTCTAACCCCTCTTCTCCATCTTCTCACCTACAGGTAACCTTCGCAGCTACAACTTGGCCACCCCGAACCTGACAGCCCCTAGCCTCACACCCCCCCAGATGGCCCCCCAAAACCTACAGCAGTATTTCCCCCAGGCCACTCAGCAGTCCCTGCTGGGCCCCCCTCCTGTCAGGGTCCCCATAAACCCCTCCAAGCTCATCCCTTCAGGTCGGAACCCCCAGAAACAGGCCCGGACCACCCCTGATCGCAAGGTGAGTGGTGGCTGGGGGCGGAGCAGGCAGGGATGGGAGCGGCGGGCCTGGTCACCAGCCCAGCTCCCCACTCTGGCTCACTGGGCAGGCCACACCCCTCTTTATGCCTTAGTTTCTCCATCTGTAAAGTGAGCATTAGGTAAGTTGGACTGTGTAGTGTTTCTCAAACTTGAAATATTCCTGAACCCCTCATGGGATTTTTGCCATGTCCAAATATCATCAGCATTATTATTTACCTAAAATTTCTCTTAAAAAATTTGAGCTATAGTTGACACATAACACTGTATTAGTTTTAGGAGTAATCTGACAGTTCTCCTTAAAATCAGCACTGCCGGATGGAAATAAAATGCAAGCCATATATGAAATTTAATTTTTTATAGTGATTATTTTAACATGTTGCACACCAGTAGTTTTATTGCTAGCTTTACTCAGTGGCCAGATGAGTTTCTATGGTACGAGTACAAAAAACATTTTACAAAGTCTCATACTTTAAAAAGATATTAGCTTGTAAGAACGTGTAATAAATAACTTCAAAACTCAATGGGTATTTAATTGTAAGGCATGCCTTTAACGTTTCTGTAAAACACGAAAGCACTTGTGGTCCGCCCGCAATGTGTTAACAAAGCAAAACAAAACAGGTGAATTTAATTTTAATTAAATATATGTTATTTAATCCAATATATTTAAAAATTACTATTCCAAAATGTAATCAGTATAAAAAAAAATGACCAAGGCGTTTTACTTTTTTTTTTCCTTTTGCTACTAAATCTTTAGAATCTGTTGTGCATTTTATACCAAAATCTCAGTTTGGCTTTCCGCATTTTAAGTTCTCAGGAGCCCCACCTGTGGCTCCCGGCTCCTGCCTGGGAGGGCACCGCTGAGTGAGCTGGCCTCTGCTCAGGGGTCGCTTGATTGGTTTGAGAGAAACATCGACTTGTTGTTCCGCTTATTTATGGCTCCCTGGTTGATTCTTGGACGGGCCCTGACGGGAGATCGAACCCGCAACCTTGGCACATCAGGATACTCTGGCCAGGGCCTCTGCTCAGTTATTTAAAAAGGAAACATATATCACTACCTAAAATATATATATTTATTGATAAAATAAACGCAGTAGGGAAGAAAGGTAATGGGGGTGCAACCATATTATAAAGCCCTGAGCTCCTCACTGGCCACCCTGCGCCTTCTGAGGGCTGAGTGCTTCAAAGGGAGGGTGCCCATAAGCAGAAAGACTGAGACTTTCTCTGCAAGGGGAATAACGTGCTCCCCGAGCCTGTCTGGCCCCGAACGCCCCTGCAGCTCCTCACACACGGTGCTCCTCAGAGAGGATTGGGGGGGGGCGGTACCCCCTTTCCGCCTGCTCCCAGGCAGCCCCCCTGGAGGTCCCGGCCTCTGGCCTTCCAGCGGCCTCTCCTCACATGAGCTTGTCTGTGACCCCCATGCCCATTTTACAAATGGGAAAACCGAGGCTCAGTGGGTGGAGTCGCCTTGAGTGAGAAGGACCCAGAGCTGGGCTTCCTGATTGGAAGGCAGGTGCCACGTCCCAAAGGTGGTTGCCGAAGGGCATGAGGCCTGATTGGTGCGCGTCCCGCTGAGCACTGGCTCCCAGGGTTTGCCCTTCCTCCGAGCCAGAGGCCATGCCCTCTCCTCGCTCAGCGCCCCTGACGGGTCCTTGTGAGAAGTGCGTCCGGGGCTCTGGGTCAAGACCTGGGGCAGGGAGAGGCCTGCGCTTCGGGGACAGGGCTCTGGCCTCTGGCGCGGAGGGTGGGTGTGGGGGCAGAGGTCGTTTTGTAGAGGAAGTAGGGGAGGTGGGGAGGCTCGGGGTGAAGAGAGAGTCCTCGGGCCATGAGAGGTCACAGGAGGGTGTCAGCCTGAGAGAGATGAGACGTGGTCAGGTGTGCATTGGAGGGGGGTCCCTCTGAGCTGGTTTGGGGGGAAGAGGGTGGGGGAGTCAGCATGCAGCACCGTGGCCAGGAGAGGACTCATGTCCCCCAAACCGGGTTTCCTTGACGTCAGCCCTAGACGCCATTCCTACGGCCTTTAAGATCATCTCGGTGGCTCTGGGCCAGGCCCACCAGAGGCCCAGTCCCCTCCACCCCCTGGGCCACTGCAGCTGCTCTTGGGCAAGGATGTATTGGCCAGGGTGGGCGGTGGGCGTCAGAAACGGTTTCTGACTGGAAGCAGGACTCTTCTTCGCAGACGATGCCCGTGGAAGACGGGGCAGACCCCCCAGCGGGGTCTGAGGACTCTGCGGAGCCCCAAACGGACACGCCGGGTGAGGGAGCTGCTGGTCCCTCAGAGCGGATGGGGGTGGGGGCAGGTGGGTGCAGGGTGGGTAATGGAGGCAGGGATCTGGGTGGGGGGCGAGCCCAGGCCTTCTCTCCTAGAGATCGCTCGTGCTTTGCCCGTCCCTGGCGGCCACTCATCTGCCCTTCGTTCTAGACCAAGGCTCCCCTCCCCGCCCGGATGGTGCTGCTAAGGAGAAATGCACTTCGGCGTCTGAGCCACCGGCTAAAAGGCCGAAGAGGTAACTGATGCTGAAACCCTGCTGGGACTCTCATTCCTGCAGCGGTGTGGGGGCGGGTGTAGGGGGGCGGAAAGTACCCTTCAGGGGCATTGAAACAAGGAGAGGGCATTGGCTTCTGGCTCCGAGGAAGGTCAAACCTGATTCTGCATCTCACTGGGAAGGCCCAGGCCAGACGGATGTCTCACTGTCTGAGCCTCCAGGGACAGACGAGTGGCCAGGATGGAGGGTGAAGACGTGCAGCTGGGACCTAGATGGGCAGGGGCGGGGCGGGACGCGGGGAGAGGAGAAGCCCTCCAGGGCCTTCGCTGCATATTAGCAAGTTGTGGGAGCCAGTGATCCCACCCACTTATTTCGGTGAAACTGGGGCCCTGAGAGCCAAAGGGACTTGCCCACATGCCCCGCTCGCATGTGGTAGCGTGACGGTTGGAACTGGGTCTCAGCCTTTCTAGGGAGCCAGTTGGGAGGCGTGAATTTGATCTCCTTTGGCCCTTCCTAGCTCAGAGGAGCCCACAGGAAAGGGACCCCCAGGGCAGCTGCAGGCGAAGGTCCAGCCGCAGGCCCGGATGACGGCACCGAAGCAGACGCAGACGCCCGAGCTGCTGCCTGACCCCCTGGAAGCCCGCGTGTGGCCACGGTTCCAGCCGCGGGTCCTGCAGATCCAGGCCCAGGTGCAGCCACAGATTCAGCCGCAGGTGCCGCCCGCGGGCGCCCAGGTGCAGCCAACGCTGCAGAAGCAGGTGCAGGCACAGACCTCCCCAGAGCACTTACTGCCGCGGCCGGCGCAGACGGAGGCGGAGCCACCGACGCAGGTGCAGCCGCAGGTGCAGCCCCCGAGGCAGGTGCAGCCCCAGCTGCAGAAGCAGCCACAGACACAGACATGTCCGCAGGTCCAGGCAGGAACACAGCCCAGGGTCCAGCCCTCGGAGCAGCCACCGGACCAGCCGGAGGGGCAGCCTCCAACCCAGCCCCCGGTGCTGGCGTCAGGGCAGGCGCCCGTTCCGGCTGATGCCCCTCGGCAGGAGTCACCGCCCGGTGCGGGAGAAACGGAAGCAGGTAAGGGAGCGTTGGCTTCCAGCCGGCCCCGTGATGAAAGCTTTGTCCGGACCCCTCCGTCCTCCCCTGGCACAGTCCGGCTCTGCCTGGGACCAAGGCTTGGACCCAGAATCAGGCCATTCACACCAGCAGCTTCGAGGCCTGGGCTGTGAGCACAGAGGTGGCCCTGGGGCTCAGGTCCCTGTGGGTCGGGCGGGAGATGGGCCCAGGAAACAGCACCCGTGTCATTGCAGGCCTGGAGGAGGCCTCCCCGGAGCCGGGGGCGGCCCAGGGCAGCACGGAGCAGCGCCAGGAGGAGCTGACCGGCGGCCTGGATGTGGGAGAATGTGAAAAAAGAGCAAGAGAGATGCTCAGGGTGGGTAGAGGACCACAGTGCCCACGGCGGGAGGGCCTCTTTCTACACCAGGCCCCCTCGGGGCCCCTCATGTTTCCCCACCTGGGACGTATGCCTGCAGCCCGGGCTTGTGGGCAGAGCGGAGTGGGTTTGAGTCAAACTCCTCATGCTGTCGAACCGGCTTCACACGCCTCTGCTCTGAAGAGCGGATGCTATTTTGGGGACAAGAGTCCCTTCCAGCCTGCTCATCCCCAAACTGGAGCGCCTGCTCCCCTCCCTCCCACGTTGCTCTTTAGAGAGAGTGGGGTGTCCGTCCGGGCCCAGCTCTGCCTCACGGCGGATTGTGGCCAAACGTGTTTCCTCCTGTGTGTCTCTGTTTCTCCATGTCAGTCATGAGGGTGGGTGGGCTTTAGATTGGGGGGGGGGGCTGGCTTTGTATCCTGACCGCAGTGCTCCCCAGCTGTGTGAGCTCAGGCAGTCATCGAACAGCTGAGAGCCTCAGTTTCCCCATCTGTAACGGGGCTCTCGGGAGGCCTGACGGGAGCAGGCACACGGGGCTTTAGCGCCGGGGCTGGCCCACCAGGCGCGCCCAGCCGGTGGTAGCTCTGCTCCCGCTCCTGGCGCAGGCGTGGGGTGCCGGGGGCTCCCTGAAGGTCACCATCCTGCAGAGCAGCGACAGCCGGGCCTTCAGCACCGTATCCCTCGCACCCGGGCCACGCTCCAGCGACTCTGCCTCCGCCAGCCCTGCCGCCGCCAGCGTGCCCCCCAAGCGGGTGCTCCAGTTCTTCTGCTACCTGTGCAGGGCCGGCTGCTGCAGCCAGCAGGTACCACCCCCGTCCGGGCGGCAGGCGGGCGGGCGGAGGGTGCCCAGCCTGCCCGGTCCATGGCTGCGTGCGTGGCCGCGTGGGCGCCATGAGCCCGGGGCCTGGCAGCTGGGCGCTGCCCAGGGCACATGTTCAGAGCAGCCACGAAGGCAGGATGTCACCGTCAGGCAGAGCTGGTGTGAATCGGCCCTGCCCAGCCCTGTGGACCTGGGAAGGAATTCACCCTTTGTGCCTCAGTTTCCTCCTGCGTCAGATGGAGAAACATTTAGAACGCACCACATCCGGTGGTTCTGAGGATTCAGCGACTCGACATTGAAGTCACGAGCCCCAGGCCCAGCCCGGGGCGGGCGTCGCATGAATAACAGCATGAGGCCCGGGGTGTGGTGGTCACCCCGCTGCTCTGTGCCTGGCCTGGCAGAGCCGGGGCCTGACAGTTCATCAGAGGGCTCCCGGTCTCCGAGGTGCCCGCCCAGGCTCCAGGGGGAGCGGAAGCTCTGGCTGCTGTGTGCTCACTCTGTGCCTCAGTTTACCATCCTTCCGTGGCCCACACAGGGTAGTTGTAGGAGAGATGGATTCTCAGTGGTATTGGGCAGCCATGAAGCCGAGGTCAGAGGCCTCCTCCCCGGGCCCCAGGCCTGCCTGCCTCCCGGGACTCAGTCCTCATGCCCGCCCCCCCCTTCCTCTCCCCCCTCCTTCCCCCCCTCCCGGTGCAGGAGTTCCAGGACCACATGGCGGGGGCCCAGCACCAGCAGCGGCTCGGGGAGATCCAGCACCTGAGCCAGGCCTGCCTCCTGTCCCTGCTGCCCGTGCCCCGGGACGTCCTGGACAGAGAGGCTGAGTGAGTGCGGGATCTCGGGGGCCCTTGTGGGGGGCGGGCCGTCTCCCAGGCCAGGCCGGGCTGCGACGGGCCCTGATTCTACCTCTGCACGGTCTGCCTGTGTGCTGAGCACTGCCCTCCCCCAGAGGCCTCTTCACACCATTGACTGTGTGCCCTGGAACCTCAGCTTTCCTGTCCGTACAATGGCCCCCTAAGGGCTGTGATGCAGGAACTCATGAACTGGAGGTCCCTCCGGGCTCCATCCGGGCAGGAGGGGTGTGACTGTCCCCGTGGGCGGGCCGCTCTGGGAGCCACAGGGCATCACACTGGAGGGTAAAGAAAGGTTTTCAGGGCCTGGCACCCTCCGAAGTGTCGCCGTCCTGGTGACCCTCTGGCCTCCCAGATGCTTCCCGATCTCCCTTCTCCCCCAGCTCTCCTGGTGCACGCTCCCTCGGGAGCATTCCTCCAGAGGACGTTCCGAGCGTTTGGTTAAGCTTCCCAGGGAGTCCCTGCTGGGATGGCTCTGGTTTCCCGGACACCCGGGAGAGAGGCTGTCTGTCCGGGAACGCGGTGTCATGCCGCCTTGTTCTGATTGTCGTCACCCAGGGAGCCGCCTCCGAGGCGCTGGTGCCACACCTGCCGCGTCTACTACGTGGGGGACCTGATCCAGCACCGCCGGACGCAGGACCACAAGGTGCGAGGCCCCGGCTGTGCCGTCTCGGTGCCGGGGCCGGGGGGGAGGGAGTCCAGGCCGGAAGGGAACGTCGGTGTCCGTCTGTCTCTGCGTGGCCATCCCCCAGCAGTGCGGCTTCTCAGCGATTCCATCATGTTTCTTCTCTGGGCTTCAGTGTCCCCATCTGCCCGGTGGGCCGGGCACCAGCTCGCCCCGCCGTGGAGCCTGGGGCTCGGGGCTCCTCTCTCTGTTGCCGTCCGCCGCCCCATGGCGGAGCCAGCGGCACGGGGGGGACGTGCTTGCCCGTGCTCTGGCACGGGGGCTGCGTGGAGCCAGCTGGTGACAGGCGGTGGCCGGCAGCAGGGAAGCGAGGGCTGTGGTCCTGGGAGCGCTGCCCGCCACCCACTCGGTCCGCCCTCCTCCCCCCAGATCGCCAAGCAGGCCCTGCGGCCTTTCTGCACCATCTGCAGCCGCTACTTCCGGACCCCCCGCAAGTTCGTGGAGCACGTGAAGTCTCAGGGGCACAAGGACAAAGCCAAGGAGGTAACCCCCGCTCCCGCGGAGGACATGGGCTCAGAGGCGTGAGGTTTATCCCAGCCCGAACGAACTCCCGGCAGGTCCAGGGCCGCTGGGATTCCCAGGAGGGTGGGGTGGACGGCGTGTGGCACCCTGGCCACCCAGAGCCGACCTGAGCCCTCACCCACTTCCCGGGCAGCTGAAGATGTCCGAGAAGGAGCCAGCTGGCCAGGAGGACCACTTCATCACGGTGGATGCCGTGGGTTGCTTTGAGGACGATGACGAGGAGGAGGAGGAGGAGGAGGAGGAGAATGAGGAAGAGATCGAGGCTGAGGAGGAATTCTGCAAGCAGGTGCTTGCGGGGAGGAAGGGATGTGGGAGGCTGGCTGGAGGCCGGATTCCCTGCCTGCTCCAATCTAGTATTATCAGTAACTGTGTTCTGTGGGGCTTTGTAAACACACCACGGTGACTTCAGGTGGCAGTGAGATCTTCAAAGGAACAGCATCCGTAAGGGCGTGGGGGGGGACGATGCAGCACATACAGGAAAGGTGCGCTAAGAAGCTGCTAATGATGGTAGCTCACACTTTTTTAAAAAGTATGTTTTATTGATTTTATACAGAGTGGAAGGGTGAGGGATAGAGAGCTAGAAACATCGACGAGAGAAGCATCAACCAGCTGCCTCCTGCACACCCCCTATCGGGGATGTGCCCACAACCAATGTACGTGCCCTTGACCGGAATCGAACCTAGGACCTTTCAATCCGCAGACCGACGCTCTATCCACTGAGCCAAACCGGTTTCGGCTAGCTCACGCTTTTTGAGCACCTGCCTGTATGGCGGGCATGCACCCAGCACGTTCCTGGCAGAATCTCACCAACTGGGATGCCCGGTTGTGCTCGGAACTCTGTCTCCCATGAGCTACTCTTCAGTTAACAGATGTTTCCGGAGCAGCTGTTCTGGGCCAGGCCCGGCAGACTCACCCGTTACAGCCCCGGGTGATGGGGCGGCAGAAAGGACGCAGAGGGACTGTGGAGGGAGGCTGGCAGGGTGGCCTCCAGCCCCAGTCCGGTTAGGGGTGAGGCTGGCCTTGCTCTTCAGTCAGAAGCCCCATGGCGGCTCTGAGCCTGTTTCCTCCTTTCACACAGTCCCCCCTCAGGCTGTGAGGGTCCCGCCCCGGCTGGCACACGGGCGTGGCTGTCACACTTAGAAGCTATGTTTGCTGCCTGGTGTTGGGAGGCTCTGTTAGGCACGGGGAGGCTGACATGGCTGGAGTCAGGTGGCCTCAGCTGGAAGGGGCCTGTGGCCAGGTGAGACGGGGGGGGGGGGGGGGGGGTGTCCTAGGTCACCCAGAACCCATCCCCCGGGACTGAGGTCACTGCAGCATCAGCCGGGACTCATGGGCTGGCAGGGGCTCCCGGTGAAATGTGAAAGCAGGACTTGGGGCCCCCGGGTTCACTGCCCTGGCTCCTCCCCAGACCAGCTGTATGACGCCAGGCAGGAGAGTTCAAGTTTCCTCTATGTAAAATGTGTGAACCATGGGTGTTGGTCGTGAGGATTCAGCCAGGTGGCATGTGTGACGTGTTGGGCACACCGGGCATGGCTTATGGCCATGTGGGAGCAGGAGGGCTTCCTGGAGGAAGGGACGGGTTGAGCTGAGCCTACACAGTATCGATGGGGAAGGGAAGCAGGACGGGCCTGTGCGAAGGCTCAGAGAACGCCTCCCTCAGCCTCCTCACAATCCCCGGCACTGAGTGTAAGAGCGTGGGTGAGCTCTGAGCCCCCCGCCTGCATTCAGATCTGAGGCCCACACTTGCTTCTCTCCAGGGAAGGTCCAAAGGGACAGCCACAGACGAGTGGAAGGACTCAGAGACCCACAGCCCCAGCACCGCACATGGTAAGACCTCGGCCTCCGGGTGCCCCCGGATCCCGGCCACAGCACCTGCCCAGGGGCCTGTCCTCTGCCCCTTCCTCCCGCCAGAAGGAAGGAGGGAACGAATGGGCTCTAAAGGGCGGCACGCTGGTGGGCGTGGAGGAACGTGAGTGACAGACCCCTGCCCACAGGCGCGGACGTCATGGTGCCGGTGATGGGCTACGTCTGCCGCATCTGCCACAAGTTCTACCACGGCAACTCGGGGGCCAAGCTCTCCCACTGCAAGTCCGCGGCCCACCTGGAGAACCTGCAGGTGAGTTGGCCTCGGGCCCCCCCACCTCCCACCCCCCACTCCCTCCCTCCAAACTGGAGTGACGGCCGGTGGCCACCTCCCTCCTGTGTGTGACCCCAGTTCCCAGACACCCCCCACAGCCCCCCCCATACACACACCCACACACCCACACACACATCCATACACACACACACACACACACACACCACACACACACCCCCACACACACACACCCCACAGACACACACACACACACACACCCCCACACACACACATGCACACCCCCCCACACACACCCCCCCCACACACCCCACACACACACCCACACACACACACACACACACACGCACACACGCACACACGCACACACCCACACACCCACACACACACACTCACACACACACTCACACACACACACAGGGAGGACTTGCCACAAAGGGGAGAACCAGGGCGGGGCTCTTGCTGTTTCTGTTGTGGGAGGGGCGGTGCTGAGGGCCAGGCCCAGGGAGGCTGAGCGCACACACAGGGTCACACTGCCCGTCCAGCGCCCTCTCGCTGGGCTGGGGAGGCAGCTGCTGGCCCGGAGCGCACCAGGCGGGGAGGCCCTGCCCCATCTGCGCTCTCTGTGCCCAGAAACACAAGAAGGCCCAGGATCCCAGCCCTGCCGCCAGGCCCGTGAGCCGCCGGTGTGCCATCACCGCCCGCAACGCCCTGACGGCTCTGTTCACCGCCAGCGGCCGCTCGCACCCCCAGCCCGGCATCCAGGACACGGCCAAGCCCCCCAGCAAGGTGACCGCCCAGGCTCCCCAGCCCCCCCCATTCAGGCGCTCAACCCGCCTCAAAACCTGACGGGAGCTCCCACAGCCGCCTGGTGGGCCCAGAGCTGTGCTTCCGGGAGTCTGCACAGAAACTTGACCTGGTTGGTGTTTTTACCCAGAAACCCAATAAAAGAAAGTAGCTTGGTTGTCTGGTCCCCACCAGCACTCTGTCTGGGTGGACGGGGAAGGGCGGCACCAGCCAGCTCTCAGTCTGACAGCCGAACAGGTTCCCAAACCAGAGGTTCTGGGACCACAGGCGCTTCACCTCTCTGAGCCTCAGTTTCCCTCTTAGTAATGTCTCAGGGCCAGGAAAATGGTCAAGTGAGATCTCATTTAATCCTCACAGTGCCCCTAGGAGGGAGGTCCTGTTACCCCAAATTCAGGATAAGGAAAGGAAGGCCTAGCAAGGTCAAGTGGCTGGCTAAAGGTCACACACCAGTGAGTGGCCAGGATTGGACTCCAGGCCTGAGCGCTGGGCCCTCTCTCCAGAGGGATTCTGTGGGGGCTGGAGTCAGGAAGGGGGGCCTTTCTGCTCCCCCGGTTCCCAGTTCACGGTGCACTAATGGTGACCTGCCTTCTCGTCAAGTGACCTGGGATGAGTCATCCGTGACTGGAGCCTGGGCAGAGTTACCTTTGTTGCTGCTGTTGCCCCATTTGGAAAGCCCCTTCCAGATCAGACAGCCAGACCAACCCTGGTGTTGGCCAGCTGGGGAGACTGAGGCCAAGAGCAGGAGGGTGGTGCCCACGCTCCCGCACCGTGCCTTGGCGGTCTTAGTGACAGCCCTAGTACCCAGAGAAGCTAAGGGCATCGCACAGGTCAGACAGCATGGCCAGTGCTGTCTCACCCTGGCTGGGGAGGAAGTCCTCACCTCACCTGTCCTCTCTGTGCCAAGAAATAAGGAAAACAAGAACCCATTCCCCCCTCCAGGCCCACCAGCAGCACCTGAACGCCCTGACTGCTCTGTCCAGCTGTCGCCCTGGGGTTCGCACCAGGATCCAGGCAGAGGCGCGGTGTTGTTGGAGACACGTTTAATGTGGACATTGGAGGCCTGGGCAGAGGGAGAGTGCCCAGGGGTGGGACAGGCAGGCAAGGGGGGAGGGAAGGCGGGGCGGGGGAGGTGCCTGCGCACGAGGGAGGGTCTGAGAGTGGCTCAGGCAGGCAGAGCCGCCGGGGGACCTGGGGCCAGCCCTTGAGAAGGCATCTGAATCAGGTGGTGAGTGCCCAGGCCGGAGCCCCGCCCCGAGGGGCAGGGGGCGGGCCTGCGAGGAGCCTAGGCACCGGCGTCGTCCTCGTAGATGGCGTCGTAGGCGTCGTAGTAGTATTCGTCGTCATCGTCATCCTCGTCGTCATCGAGGTCCTCCCCTAGCTGCTGCTGGAACTCCAGGCGCGTCTGCCGGTTGGACTCCAGCAGCTCCTGGAGGCGGGCGTGGAGGTGGTCGTTCTGCTCCTCCAGGTGGTCCAGGCAGGTGTTGATCTGGTCCAACATGGAGTTGATGGCAGCGTATTCTGGAGGAAGGGAAAGAGAGTGCTCACAGACACCCCTCACCCCCAGCCTGACTGCTAAAGGGCTCCTTCCTGAGCCTCAGCTCAGGTCACTGTGTGCAAAGGGGTGGACATAAAAAGAGGGAAGGCTTTAGAGAGAGAACGCCTTAGCACAGTGGTCGGCAAACTGCGGTAAGAGAGCCACATGTGGTTCTCTGGCCCCCGAGTGTGGCTCTTCCACAAAATGCCACAGCCTGGGCGAGTCCATTTTGTTTTTTGTTGTTGTATAAAAAATATATATTTTATTGATTTTTTACAGAGAGGAAGGGAGAGGTATAAAGAGGTAGAAACATCTTTTTAAAAAACATATATTTTATTGATTTTCCACAGGGAGAAAGGGAGAGAGATAGAGAGCTAGAAATGATGAGAGAGAAACATCAACCAGCTGCCTCTTGCACACCCCCTACCGGGAATGTGCCCGCAACCAACGTACATGCCCTTGACCAGAATCGAACCCGGGACCTTTCAGTCCACAGACTAATGTTCTATTCACTGAGCCAAACTGGTATTGGCATATTTTGAAGAAGTGGCGTTAGAAGAAGTTTAAGTTTTAAAAGTTTGGTTCTCAAAAGAAATTTCAATCGTTGTCCTGTTGATATTTGGCTGTGTTGAGTTTGCCGACCACTGCCCTAGCACACAGGGTCAGCCAGGTCCTGCCTGGGAAGTCCTGCCAGATACCAACCTCCTTTCCACTCCTTCACCTGAGAGGCCACGCTCCCCTTCCTGAGTCAGGCAACCCAGGCCTCTGGCCCTAGGCAAGCCCATCCCGCCAGCTCTTCATGCCTCTGCCCTCACAATGAGACACCCAGGAGACTCCAAGACCCACTCCCCCCCCCCCCCCCCCCCGCCTTTTCCTCTCCTCTCACATCTGCCTTTGCCCACCTCGGGCCCCTTGTACATGCTGTTGCCTCTGCCTGGAGTGCACTGTACCCCTCCTGTCTTCCCTCCTCTCCTCCTGGAGGGTCCTACTCATGCTTCACGGCTCAGCATGGAAGTCACCCCAGGGAGCCCTCCCAACACCCCAGGCCACACCCCTCTATGCCTGACTCCCTTCCGCACCCCTCGGGCCTCCGGCTCTGATGGCCTGCGTGCTGGTCTGCCTCCCCCACCAGGCACAGAGCTCCGTGAGAAGTGGATGGTCTTGTGTTCACTGCTGTTTGCCCGAGGCGCTCCCTGAGCGTCTGCTGAATGAATGAATGAATGAATGGATGAATGAATGAAGCCTCCTGCTTTCCAGCCCTTCTGCCTTTGCTTGGCTGTCCCTGCCACCCACAATACCGCAACAGCAGCCATTTAGCAGCTCGCTCCAAACACCTCTTCTGAGAAGCCCTTCCTGGTCTCCACCAGAAACCGTCACTGCCTCCTCCTCAGCCATCCCTGACCGGCACCCAGCAACACAGTGTCCCGTGGGGCCAAGGGCTGGCCTGTGCCCACTGTGGGAGCCAGTCTGAGCCAGCCCGTGACTCAGATACACTCTGCTGCCAGCTGGGGACGGGGGGAAGTGGCTGGCAGAGTCTGGAAAAGGCCAGCGCTGGAGGGTGTCTGGAATATGGATGCGAATATGGTTTTAAATCTGTCTGCATTCTGGAGGAAGAGCGCCCGTCACCCAGTGTTGGCACACCTCAGAGGCCAGAGGCCTGGAAAGTCTCTGGTGGGCTTTGCAATCCAACCACCTGGTGGTACAGGAGGGGAAACTGAGGCCGGGGAAGGAAAGGACTTGCCCAGGGTCCTCCAGCTGGTCAGAGGTCAGAGCCAAGATTCAGACTTGGGAAGTGGGGCCCTTGGGCTTCAGCCCCCGCTCAGCTCCATCCCAGGAAGTTCCTGCAACCTCCCTGGAGAAGGGAGACAGCGCTGGTGGCTGTGAGGGTTCAAGAGTATCAAGGGCTCAGGTAGGCTGCAGCAAGTACCTAATGCACATGTGTCAAACACAAGGCCCGCGGGCCAAATCCGTCCCTCCAGGCCTTGCAATGTGGCCCGCCCCGCGCTGTCATCACTGCACTCCGCTGCGTTTCCATCACAATGACAGTTTATGACTGTTCAGTAAACCATTCGGCCCGCGATTTAGGCTGGATTTTAGATTTTGGCCCCTTCTCTGATTGAGTTCGACACCCCTAACCTAATGCATGGTCATTGTCACCACCATGTCATTGTCACCACCATGGTCACTGTCACCACCATGTCATTGTCACCACCATGGTCACTGTCACCACCATAGTCACTGTCACCACCATGTCATTGTCACCACCATGTCATTGTCACCACCATGGTCATTGTCACCACCATAGTCACTGTCACCACCATGTCATTGTCACCACCATGGTCACTGTCACCACCATAGTCACTGTCACCACCATGTCATTGTCACCACCATGTCATTGTCACCACCATGGTCATTATCACCACCATGGTCATTGTCACCACCATGGTCATTGTCACCATGGTCATTGTCACCACCATGGTCATTATCACCACCATGGTCATTGTCATCACCACGTCCCCTTCTGTGTCAACAGTCTGTGTCAACAGACACAGCCAGGAGAAGGACGAGGAGGCGTGTCTCCACAGCACGGGCCAGGCTTCCTCTGTGCCAAGGTGCTGCCCAGGTCCAAGCCTTCACCCCGCTCCTCCCACCGTGCAAAGTGCCGTGCCTCTGCCAGCGACCACTCAGTGCGAGTCCGGGAGGCCCTTTTCTTTTTTTAATTAAATATATTTCATTGACTTTTTTACAGAAATGAAGGGAGGGAGAGTTAGAAACATAGATCAGCTGCCTCCTGCACACCCCCCACTGGGGATGTGCCCACAACCAAGGTGCATGCCCCTGACCGGAATTTAACCCGGGACCCTTCAGTCTGAGGCCGAGGCTCTAACCACTGAACCAAACCGGCCCTTCTTGCTGTAGCTTCACACACACACCTGGCCCCGTCCAGGGCAGAGCGGGCAGCTCGCCACTTTTCCTGTGGGAGGTCAACTCTATTAAACGCAGGCCCTGGGCGACGGAAGCGTTCTAACACTACTGAGGTGAGGCCCTCGCCAGCTTGGCTCAGTGGACAGAGCGTCAGCCTGCAGACTGAAGGGTCCCGGGTTCGATTCTTTAAGGGCACAAGCCCAGGTTGCAGGTCCAACCCCAGTAGGGGGCGTGCAGGAGGCAGCCAATCAATGATTCTTTCTCATCATTGATGCTTCTATCTCTCTTTCACTCTCTGAAATCAATAAAAATATATTTTAAAAAAATAAAACTATTGAGGTGACGGATGCACACTCTGGATACTGAGAAACCCACTGAATCGTACAATTTAAATGGATGAGTTGTATAGTATGTGGATTATAGCTCAATAAAGCTGTTACCAAAGCAAAACGCAGATGCCATCCCCTACCTTTACTGAGTCCTGCATCGAAGAGCCCAGTCTTTATTACACCAAGAATGACAATAGCCATTTACTGAACACTCGCATTTCGGGACCTGCTAAGCATTTCTCATTCATTTTCCCATTTAATCCTGACACATCCCAAAGCCGAGGCATCAGTCACTATGATTTTACGGATGAGAGCACAGGCTTCAGAGGGCGAGCAGGAAGCTGACGGTCCTCCCTGCACTCCTCACCCACCTCCCTCCGCCGCAGTGCTGTGCACACAGAGGCTGCTTGGTAAACAGGTCACATTCAAACCGCCCTCGGGCTGGGCCACCGCGGCCCGCGGCCCCCTCCGGGGCCGAACCAAGGACGGAGCACACCCCAAAGCGCGGGGGTGAGGCAGCCCGGACTCGGTGACATGGGGCCCGCCGCTCACAGAGCCGATGCTCAGGCGCCCACACCCGCTGGCAGGTGCTCGCCCCGAACCTGCAGCCCAGCCAGGACCCAGCCAGGAGCGGGGCATGGGAGGCCCCTTCCTTCCCAACCCCTCTCCGCGCCCCCTCCACCTTCCCGGGAAGGGACCCTGAGAAAGCAGCTGCCGCCTCCGCAGTCCCCCTGCGTCACCTGCATCCCCGAAGCTGTCTTCCTCGTCTTCCGTGCTCGGCAGCAACGGCATGCCCATATTGGGGCCCGACATTGCGGGCTCGGGCGCCGCAGAGGCCACGAGACGCTGAGACGCCGCGACCGTCACGCAGAAACCCGCGTCGGGCGGAAGGTGGAGGGGGCGGGCGTCGCGCGGGGCCGGAAGCGGGGAGCCGCGCGGAGGAACGCGACCTGCGGGCTGGGCAGCCGGGACCCCGCCCACAAGGCCAGGAGCCCCACCCCGGTTATAACCCCGCCCCGTCCGTCATCAGACCCCGCCCCTCCGCAGCCAGAACCCCGCCCCGCCCGCCGCCAGGCCCCGCCCCCTCCGGGCTCCGCCCTCTCAGTCGAGCTCCTCACTGAGCCCAGCCATCCCCAGGCTACTGGCCGGGAAGCCTAAGGGGTCGAGGGGCAGAAGCAGCCTGGGACCTCTCCTCCCTCATTCTGTCCCCATTTTGCCCCTCCTGACTCTGGTGACCTGTGGGTGGGCCAACCACCGCCCCCGCGTGGGCGGAATCTGAGATGCCCTAATGGGTTTGGGAACATTTTGCTTCACAGCCTCCAGAAGAGTTAGGGTCGGCAGAGTGCTGCGTGTGGCTGTCCTTCAAGAAAGGCCGTGGGATACGACTGGCCCAGCTGCCATCACCCCACCCCTGTACCTGCTGGGACAGGGAGCCCCGCTCTGAGTCACCAGCTAGCAAGTGTGGCTCCTGAGCGGGACCCACAGGTGTGATCTCCAGCTGAGAGTGACTTGCATACGGTCAGTGCCACTGCCTTCTCTGTGAGGCCTCAGCTGAACCAGTGCCTGAAGAATTTTCGTGACCTGTCCCTCACCCAGGTCAGCTGACACCACCCCTTCCCCGGACTATAAAGTGTGGGCATCCTTTCTCTGTTTCCCAATAGGCCACCCTCCACTCAGTCAGTGCCAAGCCCGCACTCCTCCCTGCTGGGGCCAGCCACACCCTCACAGTCGCCTGGAGAAGCACCTGTGCCCCTGGATGGAGCAGGTGACGGCACTTGACTTGGACCATTCCTGGAGAGGGATAAATCTTCGGGTCCGAGAGGGCGCTAGGACGTGCTTGGGCAGCTGGGTGCCCTTCCTGTGGGGGCCTTTCTGGCCTTGGGCACGGCCCCCCTATCTCTAGTCCGGGATCCACTGAACTGATCTTCCCCTGAGTCTGGCCCTGAGCTACAGCGGCATCTGGTTGGGCCTGGCTCCAGGTCTGTGCTGCCCCTGGTGGCTGAGGCTGAGACTGCTCACCGCACCAGCATCTCCCATCCCCCTGCCCAGGGCGATGGGATAGGTGTGCAAGCCTGTGAGGGGGAGCCTGGGTTCTGACCTTGCAGGGGGAGAAGAGGCAGGAGCGGACCCAGGATTGGAAGTTAGGAAGTGTCCATAGATGGACTCACGCTCTGGGACCTCCATCCCTCACTGGGGCCTCACGGCGGCCTGGGAGTGATGCTGAGAGCCACCCTTGCCCTCCCAGGTGGCCCAGTGGGCAAGGAACACAGACAGGGGGTCTGAGGCTTGTGTTTATTTAGCAGTCGGGGAGCAATTCCATCAGCAGGGTGGCCAGGAGCAGCGCTGGGCCGAGCTGTGAGAAGGCTCCTGGCTCTCAGGGGCGGCCGGCTTGTGGGGGCAGCTGGGTGGCACCTTGGGCAGAGGCTGATAGGAAGGCACCGGGAAGGAGAAAGGCAGGAGGCACCTGAAAGGAAGGCAGGGAGTCACCATGGCAACAGTGCCAGGTAGCGGAGCAGCCCGCCCTGCACTCTGGCTCCCATCAGCCCCTCCCATCCATACTCACCGCATGCTCACTCGTCATCGATGCAGGTGTCTGTGGGGGAGACAGTTCGTCACAACAGGCAGGGAGGTGTGTGACCCCTGACCACCAGGACCCCTGCCCTGCCCCCCGGCGGCCCCAGGCCCCAGCCTGGCCCAGGAGCAGCAGATCCAGAGCTCCCTTCGGGGCTGGGGCAGCAGAGGGACAGGCGATGGGGGAGGGGACCCAGAGAAGGGCCTGAGAACACTGGGGGTCACTTGTTCCCAGCCACCTGCTAGCACCGAGGTCTCCTGCCCGTTACCCCATGAGCCCTGGGAGCCCTCAGCCTTGGCGAGGCCGGGGGCTCTGGGGGAGGGGGCCCAGCCCATGAGCCTGGGAAGCTGGGACCGGCCAGAAACTCCCATCTGGGCCGGCCCGAGCCATCTCTCAGGGAAGAGTCCTTGGGAGCCAGATCCCGGGGGCCCCGCAGACCCCTGGGCTGGGACGTGGTGTTTCTGAACCCAGGGCGGCTCCCGGGGGGCTCCGGGGACTAGAGGGGGGCGGCCCCCCTTCCCGTTTCCCTGCGGGACGTCATCAGGCCTGGACAGTCCCCCGCCCCTGCCTCCTCTCCCCAGCGGCCATTACCGATGGGGACGGGGTAGACGATGTTGTCGTCGGCGAGGCCCAGGGACTTGGCAAAGCGGCTGAAGTTCTCCTTCAGTTCCTGGGGCAGCTCCTTGGTCCTTCCTGTGGCCAAGACGGCCGGCGGGGGCCGGAGACCCTCCATGAGCATGGTTGAGTGGATGAACGAGCCTCACACCCCTCCTGGTGGGGGTCTGGGAAAGTCCTCTTTCCCTGGCCTCCGGGGCCCTTCCCTCCCCTGTCTGGGACAGGAGGGTCCCCCGGGCGGTGAAGACCCACCGTAGAGGGTGACCTTGAAGTACCCCCGGTTCTGGGAAACCTTCTTGAAGAACACCATGGCGAACTGGGTGTAGTCGGTGGCCACCACGCGAACCGTGTAACGCTGCAGGCCCGGGTAAGCTGCGGGGCGGACGGCGGGGTCAGCCCGGCTGGTGGGACAGACGGCTCCTTCCTCCCCCACCCGCACAGGACGGCCGGTTCCCCCTCTGGGAGGACCCCAGGCCTGGGCCCCCAACCCGGGGCCCACATCACTCGGACTCACCCCTAATGTTGCCCAGGCGGAACTGGCCGGGCCGGGAGGTGCGGACAAACGTCCTGACGAAGTAGTCACAGTTCTCGTTCCTGTGGGAGTGGGGGGTGCATGGGTGAGGGGGACACGCTGGCTCGGACCCCCTGGGCTGGGCGCGGTGGGAGCCAGGGTGCCGCTGGAGGGGCCGACGGGGTTCCAGGCTGGGCAGTGACCCTCCTCCCCCCCAGACCCCCCACCCCCCTTTTCCCCCCTCTGTCCGTTTCCCGAGGCCTGTCCGTGTGCGTCCCTGCGACTGTCTGCGCACAGAAGTGATCCGTACGTGCTGATGGATGAATGAAGGAAGGAGGGGACCGTTTGTGAACCCGGGACTGAGCAGAGGAGAGTGACTCCCTGCCAGCTTCTGTCACCCGGTGGCCGTGACATCAGCCTGTCTCCGCGCCCTTCCTCCCCCAGCCCCGCTCCCATGCTCCCGGGCGGCGGCTCTCACCGGAGCAGGGTGGAGGTGACGTTGTAGCTGCCGTCTTCCTTCAGCTCGTAGTTGGTGGTGTACATCGTGAACTGGCCGTCCTCCGTCTGGGAGACCGCGTTTCCCGCCAGGCCCACCACGTACCACTTCCCCTGGAACTGCAGGAGCCGGTGACAGGCCCAGGGGCCGGTGACAGGCCGAGGGGCCGGTGACAGGCCGAGGGGCCGGTGACAGGCCCATGGGCCGGTGACAGGCCGAGGGGTCGGTGACAGGCCGAGGGGGCCGTGACAGGCCGAGGGGGCCGGTGACAGGCCCGGGGGGGCCGCAGGGGCCCCGAAGGCTCTGTACCTGCTCACATCCCTTGGCGGCCGGCTCAGAGCCAGGAGCGCCTCATCCAGGGCCCCGGGACTCCTGCCTGGGACCCGGGCCTGCACCGGGCCTGCGCCCACAAAGCCGGCAGGCGCTGGAGGCTGCGAGGCACAGGGAGCCCGGAGTCGGGCAGGGATGGAGTGACCGTGGCCAGTGGGACTGAAGGTGTCCCCAGCTTGCAGGGACTATGGGGATTATGGGAGAGAATGTGGACCCAGCAGGTCAGCGAGGCTGGGGTGGGGGTGGGGGGCATGGTTTCCATCAGGCGGGCAGGCTGAGCTGAAACCTGGGCCCGTCCTTCCTAAATGTTCTCTAAGACTCGGCCTCAACTCCCTCTGCTCCCCCTGCTCTGGGGCCCTCCCCCTGCGCCCGCCAGGTGCCTCACCTGGTCAGCCCGGAAGTTTCGCTGCAGCGGGACCCTGGCCAGCGGCGGGGCTGGGATCAGGTTCGGGGCGGAGTCCTGGGCCTGGGTCTGCAGGGCCCCCAGCAGGGTGAGGCTCAGCCACAGGAGACGGAGGGCCATGGTTGCAGGGCTGAGGCCACCGGGCAGCTGCTGAGCCAGGAGGCGGTGAAGGAGGAAGAGGAGTGAGGAGCTGGCCTGAGGGGCCCTATTTAAGGTCCCCGTTCCCCAGCTCCCGCTGGGTGGGGCGGCATGGCCTTTGCCAAATCCAGGAAAGGTGAGGTAACTGCCGGCCACTCCTGCGGGGCGTTTGGTAAGCTTTCGGCCCCTCTCCCCGCGGTCAGGATTGGGCAAAAGGGAGGGGCAGGAAGGCCAGGGAGGCACGGGGACTTCCCCCCGAGCGCCCCGGCTCTGCCGAGACAGGCTCCTGGCACATGCTCCGTGCCCCTTCCCTCCGCTCTGTTTGTGTTCAGTGGCCCGATCTGGACGGGCTGTCATCTCTGACTTTCCGGATCCACGGCGGGGGATGGAGGGGGGTGTGTGTGGTGAGACCCTCTGATCTGTTTCCTGGTTCTCAGAGGGCACAGGGGAGGGTGGGGCACTGACGTGAACATTCCTGACGGGGAAGGACACTGTGTTCTGAGTTCTCCAAGGGCCCCCGCCAGCCCTGGCACAGGGGAACCCCCTCCTCAGACGCCCATCTGGAAGGGCCCTGCCTTGAGCTGCCCCTCCCCTCCTCCAGCCCATGGGCAGGAGCGGCCCTGGCTGATCCCTATGGATGTGGCCCCTCCTGGGGGCCCCCAAGACCCTAAGCCGGGCACTCCAGCCGCACCCAGAGCCGGGACAGCAAGGGGTGAGCACTGCGCTCCCCACCCTCCTGCTCTGACACCTGGCGCTTGGGCTCCCAGCACCCAAGGTGCTGCAAGGACTGGGCCTGGCCCTTGAGGGTCGCCGAGACCACCCACCACCGGGCCCCCGTCCAGTGGTCCAGGCCCGGGTGCCCAGAAGTGTTCCCATGGCGGCCCCAGCTTGTCCTGGCGGGCAGTTTCCTCACTGGGGCTCTGGCTGTCCCTGGGCGGGGTGACGGGGCTCAGCCCCAGGGCAGGGCCTCCGGATGCCGCCATGGGGACAGAGGGGCCTGGCGTCTGGCCTGAGGGAACCGAGGGTGTCCTGGCCCCCGACGGCCATTGGCTCTGCCCCACCCGCCGCTCTGAAGCCTGCACTGGGGCTCGGGCAGCGGCTGGAGGGAAGGGGCTCCGGCAGCTCTGAGCTGGTGGGCGGCGGTGGCCGTGGCCTCTTTGGCCATCGCCTGGCTGCCTGTCTGGTGGCGAAAGGGCAGGAAGTGGAGATGAGCAAAGCTTTCCCACGATGTGGCCACCAGAGCCCGCGCGCGCTCCGGGGGTACCCCAGCCCCCCGCCCTGGCCTCTCCTCCCGCCAGCAGGCCAGGGCTCCTCCCAGCCGCTCTCTTTGACCTTAAAAGGGATCCTTGAGGCTTTGGTGGCTGTTGGATGTGGGGGAGACTGACCGTGGAGCCCCAAAGGGTTTTACCTGGGGAAGGGGCAGTGTCCGGATCACCAGGAGTCACTGGGCAGACTCTCAAAGCCAGGACAGAGTGGCCATGCCCCCTGGGAACTGTGGGAGGGCAGGACAGCATCTGCAGCATGAGCAGCCTGGGCCCGGTGCTGCGAATCCCTGCCCCCCCCCACCCCCGTACCCTCTGCCCCCCTCACCCCCGTGCCCTCTGCCCCCCTCACCCCCGTGCCCTCTGCCCAGCCCTCACCCCCGTGCCCTCTGCCCCCCTCACCCCCGTGCCCTCTGCCCCCCTCACCCCTGTGCCCTCTGCCCCCCTCACCCCCGTGCCCTCTGCCCACCCCTCACCCCCGTGCCCTCTGCCCCCCTCCCCCCCGTGCCCTCTGCCCCCCTCACCCCCGTGCCCTCTGCCCCCCTCACCCCCGTGCCCTCTGCCCCCCTCACCCCCATGCCCTCTGCCCTCCCCTCACCCCTGTGCCCTCTGCCCCCCTCACTGATCAGTGCACAGCCTGAGGAGCTGCTCCTGAGCCCCCGGTGGCACATGTGACAGCCGTGAAGGTCTGGCGGCGACCGGAGGTCTGCTCGTCTCTCGGCGCCCAGGACCAGCCGGTAGCTCCTCGCTGGTAGACCTGCCCCACCTTCCGGAGTGGCCCGGCTCTCTCTTTGGTCTCTCCCTGCCCTCCACGTACGGGGCCAGTTTGGGAAACAGCAGGGGTCCCGGGACAGCCATGGCCATCGCTGGGGCAGAGTCAGTGCTGGGCCGGCTGGAGCTGGCGGGAGGGGGCCGCTGGGGGTGCCTCCTGCATTCTGCCTCAGGCAGGGCCTGCAGGCTGGCGGGGTGAGAGGAAAACTCTCAGGGCTCTCAGGCAGGGGCAGCTCAACAGGCACCCCTCCTGGCACAGCTGAGCCAGCACTGGGGGGGGAGCTGGGTGAGGGCGCGGGGGGACTCCTGGGCGGACTCAGGCTGACTCTAAGCGCTCCAGGGCGGACGGGACCCTGGTGGCCCCACTCCTCGTCCACCCCCTCCCCCCGGGGTCTGGGCACCTGGTCGGGGAGGGAACTCTCAGGTTCACCTGCCCAGAGCTGGGGCGATCCCTAGGCAGAATGGTCTGACCTCGTGAGCATGCCAGACCCCAGCCCACTTCCCCTGGCCCATCACAAGCCACACGGCTTCTGGGCCAAGGTCCTCCCGGGAGAAGCCAGGGCTGGGCCTTCCAGGTCCCGCTCCGGGTCCGCGGAGCAGCGGCAGGAACTTAAACACTATCTGCCCCTGGGTTTCTCCGTGGCCTGAGGCCAGTAGGAATCTGGCTGCTCCAGACCCCCTCCCGCCCCCACGGCCTGGCAGGTGGCTCTCCCCTCTCCACAGGCCCCAGACCTGGGCTCCCCCCGACACGGTGGCCTGTTTTCCCGACCACAGGGCCCAGGCCCCGTACCTGCCCTAATCCCTTCAGGAAGGCAGCCGTGTGTTCCTGGTGCCCATTGCGTGTCAGGAATCCCGTCTAACCCCCTGGACCGGTCCCGGAAACGTGTGAGCCGTGTTCGGCCCAGCGTGGTGGCTGGGGAACAACAATACCCTCCAAGTTGCCTGAAGACACACATAAACAGACGTAGAAATTGTTATATCTATAACTGTAGATTTTACAGACATTAAAGGGTAAGAGGATGCTATAGGTAATGAAATGGGAAATGCTTGAACTTATGGGTTCATGAAGTAAAAGAGAGAGTGACCCTATAACATCACAGAGTTGACAAGTTATTAACAAATCTTCCCAAAAAGAGAACACCAGCCAAGCAATATATTCAAAATGCACAATTAGACACGTTTAAAAAAGATGAACTTTTAATTTTGTTTCAGATTTATAGGAAATTTAAAAAATAGTTTGCAGAGCTTTCATATATCCATCATTTCCCTTATCATTAACATCTTATATTACTGTGACATGTTACAATTAAGGAACCACTTTTGATACATTATTTTTTAAAAATATATTTTATTGATTTTTTTACAGAGAGGAAGAGAGAGGAATAGAGTTAGAAACATTGACCAGCTACCTCTTGCACATCCCCCACCGGGGATGTGCCCGCAACCCAGGTACATGCCCTTGACCGGAATTGAACCTGGGACCTTTCAGTAAGCAGGCAGATGCTCTATCCACTGAGCCAAACCGATTTCTGCGATACATTATTAACTAAAGTCCATATTTTATTCAGATTTCCTTGGTTTTTTTATTTTTATTTTTTTATAATATATCACTTTATTTTTTTTAAATATATTTTATTGATTTTGTACAGAGAGGAAAGGAGAGAGATAGAGAGTTAGAAACATCGATGAGAGAGAGTCATCAATCAACTGCCTCTTGCACACCCCCTACTGGAGATATGCCCGCAACCAAGGTACATGCCCTTGACCGGAATCGAACCCGGGACCTTTCAGTCCCCAAGCCGACGCTCTATCCATTGAGCCAAACCGGTTTTGGCAGATTTCCTTGGTTTGTACATAAGGAAATGTTTCAGGATACCATGTTGCTTTTTTTTTTTTTTTAATACCTGACAATTACATATGAGAATACACACTTAAAAAAATATCTATCTATCTATCTATCTATCTATATATATATAATTGATTTCAGAGAGAGATAAGAAACATCAATGATGAGAATCATTGATTGATTGATTGATTGGCTGCCTCCTGCACACCCCCTACTGGGGATCGAGCCCACAAGCTGGGTATGTGTCCTAGACCAGAACCTGGGACCCTTCAGTCTGCAGGCCAACGCTCTATCCACTGAGCCAAACCAGCCAGGGCGATCCCGTTACATTTAGTTGTCATGCCTCATTGGGCTCTTCTTGGCTGTGACACTTGCTCAGAGTTTCCTTATTGTTTTCAGAGAGGAAGAGAGAGGGCTAGAAACATCAGTGATGAGAGAGATCATTGATTGGCTGCCTCCTGCACACGCCCTTCTGGGAATCCAGTCCTGACTGAGAACGGAACCCTGACCTCCCGGTTCACAGGTCGATGCTCAAAGACTCAGCCACACCAGCGGCAGACTTCCCTCGGTCTTGATGACCTTGCCAGTTTTGAGGAGGACTGCCATGTGTTTTGTAGAATCGCCCTCTATTGGGACTTGTCAGGCGTTTTTCTCGAGACTAGCCCGGGCTTATGAGTTTCAGGAGGAAAGCTACAGAGGTCAGGTGACATTTGTACCACATCATATCAGGGGAACACGCTTCCACATGGCTGATCGCTGCTGGTGATGACTTGATCGCCGGGCGGAGGTGTGCTGTCCCACGGGGGTTCACCCAGGTGGCTGGGGCAAACCCAGAAGCGCCCGTTCCCCTTCTGTAAACCAGGTCTAGTGTGCGAGAGGTCCTAGTGGTCCCGCCACCAGGCTCCGCCCCTTCTCACCCTCAACCAATCCCGCCCTCAGGCCTTGCCGCAAGGCGGGGCCAACCGGGGCCTGCCCGCAGAGAAGCCTGAATGTCGGGGCCTCCGGCCTCCAGCCAGGACGACCCAGCACGGCAGAGAGTCGGTGCAGACTGGGACCCTCATGCCTCCCCCATTTGCCTCATCCAACCACTGGGGACTTGCGGCTGGGAGAGCCAGCTCCTCCGCGTGGGCGAAATCTTAGACACCTTGTTTCCTAAAGGTCCCCTGTACGTAGGGAAGATTTTGTGGTTCAAGCCGTAGGAGACACAGTGCGGCGGAGCGGGAGGGCAGAAAGAGCTGCGTCTCCGGCGCCCTCCTGCTGTTGGTTGGATGGGGCGGATTCGGGGCCCTCAAGGACCGGAAGCCGTGACTCCCTGACACCCCGAAGGGTTCAGTCTCTTTCGATTGGGTGCATGAGGCAGAAATGACTAACCACAAGTTACGGCCAATGTTGGGACTCAGAGCCCACATCCGGAGCTGCGTGGCCGAGCAGAGGCTGGCGCCCGGGCATTCCCTCCCTTCGACCCGGGTCACCACGGAGAACCTTTTCATCTACGTGTGGAGGATCCGGGGCGCTTAGCTTCTCCCAGACACCCCGGAGGTGTTTCTGCGGCACTGCGGAGAGATGCAAAGACTTTGCCTCCGGGCCTGCTCGCTCGGCGTCACTGTTACCTTGGCAACCAGCCTGCCACCTGACACCTGGCCCTTTAAGGGAAGCCTAAGCAGCCCGGCGGTCTTGGTTTCGCGCGCCCGCCCGCGGCGCCGGTAGCGAGAACATGGCCCAGGCTGCACGCGTGCTGCGGCCCAGCGGGCGCGCTCTGGCCTGGCGGCTGGGCGGCCTCCCGGCGCCCCGGCTCCCGGCGCAGAGCCGGGCTGGCTTCGCAGGGGCGGCGGGCGGCCCGGGCCCCGCCGCCATCGCCCGCAAGGGCAGCCGGCGGCTCCTGGGGCGGGCGGCGCTGGCCCTGGGCGGCGCGGTGGGGCTGTACTGCACGGCGCGGTGGCACCTGCGCGCCCAGGACCTGCGCGCCCAGCGCGCCGCCGCGCAGGTGAGCCGGGCCGGCCGAGCGCCGCGCGGGCAGGGGCGCGGGGGCGGCGCGGAGCTGCGGGACCTCGGGAGGCGGCCGGGTCCGGAGTCGCCTCCGCTGTCCGCTCGTGACCTTGGGCGAGTGACTTGGTTTTGTCTCCGAGTCCTCAGTGTCCTCATCCATGAAATGGGGCCGTTACTGCCGCCTGCTCACTGGAATCGTCTTTGGCCTAAAGCTGTGTTTCTAACTGGTTTAAAGACTTTATAACGGGGAGATTTTGAGATCACAGAAAAGAGAAAAGAAAGCCTCTTTCAGTTTATCCCCATTCCAAACATTTTGTCGGCTCCCCATCGTCTTCCAATCCTAAGGTTGTGTATTTATTGATTGATATTATTATTAGCATTTTTTATGGAACGATGACCCCTAGATTCGGAGGGACATGGACGTGTCTCCCCAGCCAGGTTTCCTTGCAATTCTTTGTAACTTGCACCAGCACAGCCTTTCTCTGCTGTGCCCCGCCCCCTCCTCCCATTCACCCCCTTATCCCTGCACCCAGAGTGTCAGGGAGGGTGGGAGGGGAGTAGAGTTCTCTGTGTCTCACTTCCACGGCTCCAGCCTCAGTTTCCCACCTGGACACTGAGGGCAGTGGACTGCAGCTGTCACTTTCGAACTAGAATATGCAGCAAGCTCACAGGGGGCTTTCCTGCGGATCCTGGCCCGAGGCCCTGATACAACCCTTGCCCCTTAGAGCAGTGGTTCTCAGCCTTCCTAATGCCGCAGCCCTTTAACAGCGCCTCCTGTTGTGGTGACCCCAGCCATAACATTATTTTCGTTGCTACTTCATAACTGTCATTTTGCTACTGTTGCACCCACAGGTTGAGAACCGCTAGCGCTAGCAGGGTCGCCTAAGACCATCGGAAAACACAGATACTTACGTTACGATTCATAAGAGTAGCAACATTACCGTTATAAAGTAGCAACAAAAATAACTCATGGTTGGGGTCACCACAGCCTGAGGATCTATATTAAAGGGCTGCGGCGTTAGGAAGGCTGAGAACCGCTGGCTGGAGGCAGAACCCACTCTGGCTGCGCTGGGGCGGGGCATCTGGATGGAGGCTGAGCCTCGGCTCTCCATCACCCCCCTTCCCTCAGGGCCGTCTGAGAGGGCTCCCCTGGGAACAAGTCTGCTTGGGGCAAGGCCTGGCTTTGGGGGGGCGGGGAGGGCCAGGCCTGGGAAACGGCCTCAGAAGCCCCCCTCCCTCTGCTCCCACCCAGCTCTCCCTGTCGGACCGCCTGCAGCTGACTCTGTACCAGTACAAGACGTGTCCCTTCTGCAGCAAGGTGCGCGCCTTCCTGGACTTCCACGCCCTGCCCTACCGGGTGGTGGAGGTGAACCCTGTGCGGAGGGCTGAGATCAAGTTCTCCGCCTACAGGAAGGTGCCCATCCTGCTGGCCCAGGAAGGAGAGAGCCTGGTGAGCCTCGGGAGCCCCCGCCATGTCCTGGGGTGCCCTGGAGTCCTCCCGGCTCAGCCCCGGGAGGAACTGGGGCTCCTGGCCTCCGCTGAGGGCGCTGGGGGGAAGTAGCCGGTATACAGTAGGTGCTCAGTAAACGGAGGCTGCCGTCCTTCCCCACCAGCACCGGACACCAGCCTGGTCCAGGGGTACAGAGCACCACAGAGCTGAGCAATGTGGGCTCTGAAATCAGGGTGGTCTGGGTTCAAGACGAGGCTCTGCCCCTCACCGGCTGTGTGACTTGGGGCCAGCCACTCAGCCTCTCTGGGTGTGCTGCTTCATCCGTCCGCAGAGGACCACGCTCTCCAGGTTGTAGGGAAAGCCGGGCCCGTGCTTGGCTCCCAGCATGGTGCTCCTGGCACCCACCCTGCTCCTCAGGGCCCTGGAGGCCAAGTAGAGAAGCAGGCGGGGCCTAGACCCGAGGTCCTCCCTGCCCCCTCCTCCCCATGAGCCACACTCGGGCCTCCCTGCTGACCGGCTGCCCTGAGAGTGGGGGCTGTGTCCTGGGGGTGGGGAGAGCTCCGTGGACAGGGGTTATGGGGTAACCCCCCAGGAGTGGACCACAGTACCCTGGTCCCCCCCCCCCCGCCCCCCCCCCACACACCCGTCTGAGGAATGCTGGGCATGGTGTGAGCCCTCCGCCCCATCCCCGTCTGAATCACCCCCTTCTCCTCCAGCAACAGCTGAACGACTCCTCCGTCATCATCAGCGCCCTCAAGTCCCACCTGGTGTCGGGGTAAGGCGCTCCCGGAGACGGTCTCCAGGCGCGGGTGGGGCTGCTGCTTCCATGTCCCGAACGGTCAAGGGCGTCCTGCTCAGACTCCCCTTCCTCTCCGCACACCTCCCGGTCAGGGAGTCCTTGTTGTCTGCCCCACCCCCCATCCCCTGGTCCCAGGCTGCACTTCTAAGGGCCGGTTCTGGCTCCCCCCCTCCCCTCCCCTCCCGGGCTGGGCCGGGCTGGGGAGGGGCTGGGGGTGGAGAGTCACCCTAAGGAGGCGGGGCGGGGCGGGGTCTCCGGGCGGAGGAAGGAGTTGGGGTGAGACTCTGGATGTACCCCGAAGGCAGCCCCTGGATGTCATCGTCACCTACTATCCACCCATGAAGGCCACCAACGACCAGGGCAAGGAGGTGACCGAGTTCTGCAACAAGTACTGGCTCATGCTGGACGAGAAGGAAGCCCAGAAAGTGTACGGCGGGAAGGAGGCCAGGACGTGAGTGGGGCTGGCCGCCGGGGGAGGGGGCGGGGCGGGGCGGGGGCTCCGGGGGAGGGGTCTCCCCCAGAGGGACCAGGCTGGATGAGAGGCTGTGCGGGGACAGCAGCTTGGGAGGCCACAAGCTGGGCTGAGTCTCTGTAATAAGGTGACCAGACGTCCCAGTTTTGGCGGGACAGTCACGATTTTTTTTTAAAATATAACTTTTTTAATATATATTTTTATTGATTTTTTTACAGAGAGGAAGGGAGAGGGATAGAGAGCTAGAAACATCGATGAGAGAGAAACATCGACCAGCTGCCTCCTGCACACCCCCTAACGGGGTCAGCCCGCAACCAAGGTACATGCCCTTGACCGGAATCGAACCTGGGACCTTTCAGTCCGCAGGCCGACGCTCTATCCACTGAGCCAAACCGGTTTCGGCGCAGTCGGGACGCGGGATAGATTGTTAAAAGTCGGGACGTCTGGTCACCTCACTCTATAAGGACGCGCTGCTGAGGCCTCAGCTCCCATCACGCACTGGGGGGCCAGATAGTGGGTCTGCCCCCTGCTCCCAGCCCCGGCTCAGGGAGCCCCCTGGCCAGCCCGTGCCCCGCTTGCCCGCAGGGAGGAGATGAGATGGCGGCAGTGGGCGGACGACTGGCTGGTGCACCTCATCTCCCCCAACGTGTACCGCACGCCCGCCGAGGCCCTGGCCTCCTTCGACTACATCGTCCGGGAGGGCAAGTTCGGGGCGGTGGAGGGCGCCATGGCCAAGTACGTGGGCGCCGCCGCCATGTACTTCATCAGCAAGCGGCTCAAGAGCAGGTGAGGGTGCGCGGGCGCGGGCCTTCCCTCGGCCTCCCCTGGCCGGCGGAGCCTCGCTGATGGGCCGCCCTCCCCCCAGGCACCACCTCCAGGACGACGTGCGGGAGGACCTGTACGAGGCCGCCGACAAGTGGGTGGCCGCTGTGGGCAAGGACCGGCCCTTCATGGGGGGCCAGAAGCCCAACCTGGCGGACCTGGTGAGTGTGGTGGTGGGGGTGCCCAGGCCGAGGGCGCAGACTCTGGGCCGGGGCAGCCCGGGCAGGGGGAGCGCAGGTGGAGGCAATACTCACGCCAGAGGCAGCTGGGCCGCCGGTGAGCAGGGCTTCCGGAGAACCAGCTACAAGGAGCTGCCTTGGTTCCCACACGGACACGTTCAGCGGAGGGGCTGGCTTCAGGCCTGGCTGGATCCAGGCTCCCAGGGGTATCACCGGGCGCAGGGCCCTGTGGCTCTCCTACTCCGTGGAGTTGGCCTCAGCCCAAGGCCAGCCTTGGTCCAGGCCCAGGCTGCCCAGCAAACGTCCTGGCTGCCACGCCCATGGCCACGCTCCCTGAAGCCGGCGTCCTCCCCACCCTGATGGCAGCCCGCGCTGGGGGGAGGTCTCGGGACCCGAGAGCGGGGAGAGGCGTTTTCTCAAAGGAAACCCGGTGGGGGGGTTACCCCAAAACAGGGTGTGTGTAGGGGCAGAATCTACAGTCAGCCCGCGCTTCGTTCAAAGCCCCGGGGCAAACGAGCCCTGGGGGGGTGGGGCTCTGGAGGGGGCGGGGGGGGGGCGGGCCCAGGGCCCGGCTGGCAGGCGGCGGTCTGGACGCCCTCTGCGCCCGCAGGCGGTGTACGGCGTGCTGCGCGTGATGGAGGGCCTGGAGGCCTTTGAGGACCTCATGCGGCACACCCGCATCCGGCCCTGGTACCAGCGGGTGGAGAAGGCCATCGCCGACGAGGCGCTCCAGTGAGGGCCCGGGAGGAGCCGGGAGGAGCCGGGCGGAACCGGGACCGCGCAGACGCTGCTGCCGCGCGGGGCCGGAGCCGGAGCCGGAGCCGGAGCCGGCGCCTGTGTAGGGTGCCGGCCACGCTACCTCCCCCACCCACGGCGCTCTGTGCCTGACGCCGGGCACCGGGCCTGGGCCCTGGGGACGCAGCCCCGAGGGGCACAGGGCTGCCCCCCTGACCCTGTGGGTGGGAACGGGCTGGGCCCCGCCCTGGGCAAGGGAAGTGGGACATCCCGGCTGGGATGAGCCCATCCCTGGCTCATCCTGAGCATCCCGCTCCCCTCCTCACCCTCCAACCCACCCCCCACCCTCGGTCTGTTTGAAATAAAGAAAAAGATTCGCCGTGAGGCTGGGCCCAGCCCCGTCTGTCCAGTGTTACTAAGCGTCAGGCCTGGGGTGAGGGGCTTAGTGGCTTCGGACACCAGGGGGAGGCTCGGAGATGGCCCAGCGCGTGGTCTCTGAGAGACTGGCTGGGACTCTGGGTGGTGGTGCCCCTCTCTGCGCCTCAGTTTCCTCATCTGTTAAATGGGCAAGATGTCCTCCTCTTGTCCATGACAGCGTGGCCAGGGAAGGGTCACTGCACAACCCACCTGTGCTCCCAGCCCGTCTGCTCCTGCTCTGCCCAGCAACTATGTCTCCCAGCGGTGGCTGCCCCTGGAGGCCCAGTCCCACCAAGGAGGCCCGGGGGTGGGGGCGGGCAGGCTGGGTCCCTGCTCCCAGTCTCCTCCCCTTGCCCCGTTTCCGTGTATCACAGATGCTCTGCCGGCTCACCATCTCACAGGGAGGTTCTGGCTAAGCCCTGCAGGGACCGGGGCCTGCCTCCTGACGAGAGCTTTTTCCCTGGGGCTGCCGCAGGCACCGGGGACAGGCCTGAATGGTCACCTTGGTGAAGTCTCAGGACTGCTGGCTAGCCCCCCTCTCTGTGCCTGGGGCTGGAGACTGGCTAGTCAACCCAAGGCCACCACGTGGCGCCAACTCAGCTGAGCTTCTTTCACCAAGTGTCCTGCCCTCCACCCGCCACAACTCTGCCTCAGTTTCCTTGTGTTCCTAGGCCTGGCGCCCTGGACATGTTTTCCCATAACCACCAGAGGGCGGTAGAGGCTGCGAAGTCCAGTAGGAAGCTAAAACAAGGTCTGGTGCTGCCATCTTGAGGTCAACTCTTGCATTGCACCTTCACGGAGCATTTTTATTATTTAGGGACTCTTTTATTCATCAGTTTATTCTAAGTTAATTTTTTTTACTTGAAGTATTTTATTTTTTAGCAGTTTATTTATTTTAATTTTTTATTAAATTATCTTTTTATATATATTTTATTGATTTTGTACAGAGAGGAAGGGAGAGAAATAGAGAGTTAGAAACATCAATGAGAGAGAGTCATCAATCAGCTGCCTCTTGCACACCCCCTACTAGGGATATGCCCACAACCAAGGTACATGCCCTTGACCGGAATCGAACCCAGGACCCTTCAGTCCCCAAGCCAACGCTCTATCCATTGAGCCAAACCGGTTTCGGCTAAATTATTATCTTTGTACATATACCATTGCCTACCCCCTCCCATACATACCCTCCCTCCCCAGAGTTTTGTGTCCATTGGTTGTACTTATATGCATGTATATAAGTCCTTCGGTTGACGTATGATCTCCCCTATTTAGGGACTCTTATTTGTCCATCTGTAAAATGGGTTTAGCACCCAAGGGTCTGAAGATGGGCAAGTAGAAAGAGCCACAGCTCCCAAGGTTAAGGGCCTCCAGCCAGTAAAGCCTGCCCCATCTTGGTCATGTTCAAGTTCCCTGTGGCTTTGATGGCAGCAGAAGCCTGCCACTGCTCCCTGTGACCTTGGGCAAGCCTCGTCCTCGCTCATCCTCCTACAAGCCCGAGGAGGTCAGTTACCCTCCACGGGGTTGGCACCACCAGAGTCAACACACCCAGGAGTCAGATGTGAGGGGCGTTTTTACGCAGCCAGTGGGTCTGCTGTCTGTTCCCAGCCAGGTTCCCAGCGCTCACGGCCGAGAGCTGCAGGAAGTGAAACGGGAGGGAGTCCTGAGAACACGAGAGCTCGCCTCCGGGGCCAGAGGGTTCCCTCGGGAGGCCCAGCCACCGCCGGGCTTAGGGCCCGGGAGGGTTCCAGCTTGCTTTTGTTTGTTTGTTAGACTGTTAGGTTTTTAAATTTCATCTTGATTATTGCAAATAACTAATGTTTACTGGACATAAATAGAACTGGCAGAGACGTAAGAAGATGTGCCCACTATGACCATCCCACCACCCAGAGATATAACCACTTACAGTTTTTTTGGAGTACAGCCTTCTGGCTTAAGTTTTACGCAGCCTACATAAATATAAGTGCACATATGTATTTATATTCACGTCATTTTTGTTGCTGTTAATCCTCACCTGAGGATATTTTTCCATTGATTTTTAGAGAGGGCGGAAGGAAGGGGCAGAGACAGAGAGAGAGAGACATCGATGTGAGAGAGACATATCAATCGGTTGCCTCCCTCATGCACGTGACCAGGGCACCCTGACCCGGACTGGGATGGAGCCCACAACCAAGGTACACACCCTTGACCGGAATCGAACCGGAGACCCGTCAGTCCTTGTGTTGATGCTTTAACCACCGTGTCAGACCAGCTAGTGCCATATTTACTATTTTATATGTGATATATACTTACATATCTAACAGTTAAATTTGGTGGCAAGCACTGTTTGAAGCTCTTCACACATATTACCTCACTTAATTCTTACACCATCCTGTGCAGCAGGCACAGATATCTTACAGGTGGGGAGACTGAGGCATCAGAAAGGCTCAGGGAATTCCCTGGAATCACACAGCTAGCAAGTGGCAGAGGGAGGACGGGAACCGGACCTGGCTCCAGAGACACCTTCCTCCCGGTGTCACAGAGAAGTCTCTTTTCTTTCTTACGATATATTTTTATTGATTTCAGAAAGGGGGAGAGAGAGAAAAGCATCAGTGATGAGAGAGAATCATCGCTGGCTGCCTCCTGCACCTGTCCAGCCCACAATCGGGGCATGTGCCCTGCCTGGGAATTGAACTATGACCTCCTGGTTCTTGGGTTGATGCTCAACCCCTGAGCCACACCAGCCAGGCAGTTTTTCTTTATTTTAAATAAAAATTCAGCTCACACGGTAACTCCTCAACGGTTAACCTATTTCAGCTTGGCCGCTGTTCTCCCTCACGATTCTTGATGACGGTGTGGAATTCCATCACCCGGTGTTCCATTGCTGACTGTTCCTGGTTAATTTGACCAGCCGGGCGGGAAGGGTTTAGTGGGGCAGAAGGGTCTGGAAGGGAGCAGGAGTTGTGGCCTGAATAATGTCCCCCAACACATCCAGGGCCTACCCCTGGAGCCTGTGCAGTTACCTCATGTGTAAGGTGACCAGACGTCCGATTTTTAACCACTTGTCCCGCATCCTGCGGTGTTTTAAAAAAGTCCCGATTTTTGTCCCCAAAATCGGGACTTCTTTAAAACGCCGAGGGACAAATGGTTAAAAATCAGGATGTCTGGTCACCTTACTCATGTGGCAAAAGGGAGTTTGTAGATGGAGTTAAATTCACGACTCGGAGGTGGAGAGAACTTCCTGATTGCAAGATCCTCACAGGCACCCACAGGCGTCCTCAGAAGGGGGAGCCGTGGCTGCGGGAGCGAGAGGCGGGGTCCTGGGAGAAGGGGCACCGGGCCCCCCAGAACCGGAGAGGCAGGAACGGGGTTCCCCTTGGTGAGAAGCGAGGCTCCAGCAGGAACCGCCAGACGCCTGGCTTTCGGCCGGGGACACTGATGATGGACAGCTGGCCTCCAGCTCCGTAAGAGGGCGCATCTGTGCGTTTTAAGAGTCTTCGTTTGTGGTGATTGCGGCAGCCATCGGTTACCGTTGGTTACCGATACCACCGGTGCCAGGGCAGAGAGACGCTACAGCACCCTGGCCCCTGATGGACGGGCAGGTCCCCGCCCGGGTCAGGGGCCTCCGTAAGGTGAGGGGGGCCCTTTGGCAGGTGTTGGGAGGCCAGCGCCCCCTCTCCTCAGCCCCACAGCTGCAGTGGGAGATCAGCTCCCTCCCGGCCATAGGGGCTGCGCTGTGGGGACAGCAAATGGCCAAAGTGGCTGTGCCTCTGTGGCCACTGCCAGGCGGAGAGCCAAGAGCAGGAGGCCTGGGCCATCTTGCTCTCTTGGGGCCTGGGGCAGGCCTCTGGCTCTCGCTCGCCTCAGTTTCCCCATTCTCCGTTCCTCCCTGCCCTACTGCATCTCCCCCCCCCCACTCTTCTGCTGGCCCTCCCCATCCAGCCCTGCCCGCCTCTGAGCGCTGTGCCTGGGCCTCACTGCTCTGCTCCAGCTTCCTCGTCCGCCCCGGAGGCCAGGGGGCAAGGTCCACGCCGGCCGCCGGGCCAGCTCCGGCTGCGGGGCCTCACCCTTCCCCTACATTCCAGCCCGTCGGCCGGTGCGGAGGGTGAGAACAGGCCTCGGAGTCAGCAGAGCCGGTTTGACTCAGCTCAGCGTTTACCCGGCGTGAACCCCCCGAGGAGTCCTTCCCTCTGGCTCCTGAGGAGACGGAGGCTCAGAGCGCGTGAGGCCTGCCCCAGGTCCACGGCCCGGCTGGCCCGGCGGTCGCAGGGCCTCGGTGCAGGCTGCCCCGCTTCTCTGCAGCCCCCGGCCCGGGAGAGCAGCCAGGGGCCAGGGCCCTCAGGAGAGGTCCCCAGAGGTGGATCATGGCGCCGTCCCAGCCCCTGTGCAGCCCCCTGCACGTGGAATTTCTAGGCGGAATTACCTCCTAGAATAAGGGGGCCAGACGTCCTGCTCTGGGCGGGACAGTCCCGATTTTTAAAAAATCCTTATCCTAGAACTGCCCAGGGCTAACCCAGCTGGTGCTCAGCAAGTGTCATTCCCAGGAATCGGAGGGGACCTTTCACCTCTGGCTTCGGAAGGAGGCTGACGTGGCTCCCCCACCCCCAGCCGCCCCACGGAAGGCTGGCCTGCCTTCGGTATGCCAGAGATCTGGAATGCAAGGCATTTCGGTGGAAATGACTGCTTGCGTCTGGAATCCGGGATGGGAGGGAGAGGGGATGGAACTGCTCATTAGGACCAGACTTTTCCACTCAGTCTCCAACTCTCCAGCAGGCGGGGCCGGAGGTCAGACCCGCCCAGGCTCCCGGCTCGGCTCCAGGTGCCAGCGGGCAGCAGTGTTCCTGGTCCTGGCCTTTTCCAGCCCCGAGAGGCGCCTGCCCCCCTGACCTGGGGCCCCGCCTCCCTCTTCAGAGCCAGCAGCGGACAGAGTCCCGGCATCACCCCTGCCTCTCCCGCCCCCGCGGGCCACTGGGCCACCCAGCCTCACCCCCTGGCGTAAGGTCAGCTGATGAGCAGCCCTGACCCCGTGGCCGTGTCCCGATTTCCTGGGACGCCCTGGGAGGGGGCGTGAGTCTGCCCGCCACACACCCCTGGGTGGGTTTCCGTCAGCCAGTCACTACCTGCTCGTTCAGCACCCTTAGGTGCCCAGCCCCTGCGGGACAGCAAAGCCAACACCCGCTCCCACCGAGGAAGGAGCTAAGCCAGGGAGTGAGCCAGCAGCGGCGGCGTTGCTGGTGGACAGCGAGGGAGAAGCTAGAAGGACATGGAGCTGGGTTGAGGGGAGGGGACAGGTTACCATTTGAAACATTGCTTTTGAGTATTATTTTTGTTCGTTCTTTTATTATTTCTTTTTTAGAGAGGAAGGGAAAGGGAGAGAAGCATTGATCGGCAGCCTTCTGCACACCTCCTACTGGGGACGCAGCCCGAAACCCAGGAATGCGAACCATGACCTCCTGCTTCATAGGCTCAACCACTGAGCCACACCGGCAGGGCCAAAAGTTTATTTTATTATTGTTTTTTATTTTTTTAAAAATACGAAATGCTTCATGAATTTGCGTCATCCTTGTGCAGGGGCCATGCTAACCTTCTCTGTATCTTTAATCTTTAGTTTCGGTGCTGCCGAAGGGAAGCGAGCACCAAGAGGTGACCATTGTAAACGGGGCTGAGGGAAGGCTTGGTGAGAAGGTGAGGAGAGACTGGAGCGAAGGAGGGATGAGGGAGACGCCTGGAGGAAGGCAGGCGAGGCGGTGTTCAGAGCTTTGGCCGTATCAGAGCACCTGCTCAGGTTAGCTCTGAGCTTGAGAACGGAGGAGGCAGGTTGGAGGGGTGGGGCACCAATTAGCCAAATGACTTATGTCTGTGACCCTGACAGCAGCTGAGGCCAATGGCTGTCAGTCTCCTGGGCCTCACAGCTCACCACAACGCCGGGGCCAAAACAGGAAGCCCTCCTCACAGTCCGGGCTGCAGTCTGAAATGGGGGTGTTGGCAGGCCGGGGTCACCTCCGCCCTCTGCCTCTGTGGTCACGTGGTGTTCTGTCTCCCTGTGTCTGTGAATTTCCCTCTCTGGACACCATCATTGGTTTAGGGCCCACCTAGTAAGGTATGACCTCATCTTACCCGGGATACATTTGCAAAACCGTACTTCCAAATAAAGCAACATTCCGAGGTTCCCAGTGGACACCAATTGGGAAACAGATGCTAAATCAAGGAGGGCAGGGCACACTATTCAACCCCATGTGAAGGCTGTGTGCCAGTTCACCCTGGCACACTTCTGTGCCTCCCACAGCCTCTTGCCACCGACCCCGACCCACGGCCCCAGGAATGCTGGGATCAGGGCGTGGACCGTTACTTAACGAACACTTTATTGAGTACTTTGTGCATCGGGCTGCTCTGAGGGCTGCAAATACGACCCTGCCCCCTGCGGCCTCATCCTCTCCTGGGGTGACAGGCAGAGAGCAAATAAAGCGGGGAGGGGGGGCCCTCCCACATCTCCAAGCCGGAGGAGGGCAGGAACCATCTGGGGGGTTGGGGAGGGGCAGCCAGTGAGGGGGGCAGTGGTGGCCGGTGCTGCTTTACAGAGAGGGACCGCCAGTGGACCTCAGAGCACCCTAAATCCAATGAGCACCCATTGTAGAGGAGGAGCATCAATTTTATGCTGGGCGGGGGGAGTGGACTTTATTTTTTTTAATTTGTTTTTAAAAATATATATTTTATTGATTTTTTACAGAGAGGAAGAGAGGGATAGGGAGCTAGAAACATCAATGAAAGAGAATTATCGATCAGCTGCCTCCTGCACACCCCCTACTGCAACTCAGGTATGTGCCCTTGACGGGAATCCAGTCCGCAGGCCGACACTCTATCCACTGAGCCAAACCGGTTTCCGCTTTTTTTTTTTTTTCAATGATGAAAAAATTGGGCTCTTTTCTAACATGGAACACCCCCACACCACCCAAACCCAGATCAGAAAAACCATGCTCGGTCATGGGCTTTCAAACAATTTTATTAGGCTGTTTTAATGACAACTCCCAATTCTTAATTTGCTTTTTCACAAATTCCAGTTAGAACTATGTTTACACATGACAATAATTTTTGCATTGATCTTTGCACCCCATCTACTGTCCGTCGGGCCATTCTGGCAGAATGAAAAGTGCAACTTGAGGCTGCAGTTGACCAGCACTACTGAGTGGAAGCGGCGGGGGCGGGGGCGGGCTGCGGGGAGAAGCCCACTTCACAGGCGGGTGGGCGCTGGCCATCCCCTCCTCTAGCCCCGCCCCAGACTCACAGTGATAGGCACCGCTGCCTTGTCACTCAGGAAGGGTGAAACAGACCCTTCTGGTGCGGAAAAAGGGATCGGATTTCCATCTTCAGAGGAACCGAGGTTTCTCCCGCTCTTCCCACCCCCCTGCGAACCCTCAGGTCCCGAGGCGCCGCCCCCACCTGCCAAGGACACTCCTCTGGGCCAGGGCCCCCGCTGCTCCTCGGACAGATGTGACCCCATGTGGGCAGCGGCAGGAAGGCCACTCCCACTGTCTCTCCTCTCCCCACCTCTTGGGTGTGGGAAGGTACAATCAACCATGAACATAAATATGAATAAAAAATGAACTTGAAAATGACAGGTTATTAATTAAACAAATCTATAAAAATAGTTAGGACATAACTCTGTTCAAATAAATACGAAATAAATAGGCTCCAAGCAGTGACACGTGGCATCAGTGGAATGTGAGGCTGGTCCCGCCTGGCCCCGCTGGGATCGGACGTGACCCGGGGGCGTCAGGAACAGACGTTAATGCAGTCAGCCAAGCTCTCCGCTCGCGCTGTCTTCCCTCTGGAAGCTCAGGACTTCACATTGTCCATTTGTCCTTCTGGACAAAACCCTTTTCTCAAAAACACCTAATGAAGGCCCCAACCCTTCCTTCTCAGGGCATGCAGACCCGGGGCAGAAACTGGCCTTCCCGTTACACCACACCCCTGCCTCATGCCAGAGCAGGGCCAGGGAGCTGGATCTGAGCTGGTGCCAGTCCCGACGGAGCCTGGAGCCAGCTCAGGCACAGGAGGCCCCAGCAGCACAGGGCAGAGGCCTCTGGGCTCCGGGCAAGCCATGCGCCCGGGTGCCAGGCAGCCAGTGGCCGGGCTGGGCCTGGCCTGCATGCATCGGTGCCCCTCTGCGGTGAGCGCAGATGAGGGTGGGCACTCCCAGGCTCCCCTTTCCCTGCACAACCTCGCCAGGGCCATGCTGCACGCTGGGAAGTCGAGGGTGAGGTCGGCTGGAAGCACCTTTCCCTGCGGCCTGAGGGGAGGAGCAGGCGGGCATGGGAGTGGGCTGGTGGCCCTCCTACCATATTCAAACAGCAGTGAGGCGGCAGCAAAGTGGGCACAGGGCAGATGCCCAGCAGGCAGAGGGCAGGGGCCCGGGGCCATGGTCTGGCAGGAAGAGATGGAAGAACTAAGCCGCCTCCAAGCCCTGCTGTCTGGCAGACACTACAGGAAAGTCCAGTCTCTCCTGCGCATCAGCCCGGGTCCTGCTGGTTAGCAGGACAGACCTGGTGGGCTTGCCAGCTCCCCATCCCCCGTCCCTGCGCTGCACCCCAGGGTTCACAGCTTGGCTTCCGTCAGCGTAGTGTCGGCACATTCACAGAATGAGATGCTGCACATCCCGGGCCGAGCCCAGGATCAGAGTCCGCGGCGGGCTGCCCTCCCGTCACCGCGACTGCACGCCCAGTGTGATCTTCAGGTTCTCGTACACCACGTAGCTGATGCTCACGGCCGGGATCACCTTCATGAAGTTGGGGGCCAGCCCCCGGTACAGGCCGAAGGCGCCCTCGGTCTGCAGGATCTGCTTGAAGAGGCTGCTCATGGTCACCTGGGGGGCGCCCTCGATGGAGGCTGCAGGGGTGAGAGGTCGTCCGTCAGAGGCCTTTCACGGCTCCTCCCTGGATCCCAGCCTGCCCGGGGGATGGATGCCCGGGGACCGGCCTCGGACCAGCCTTACCTTGGGCCTGCATCCGGGTCCTGACCAGGGCCAGCGGGTAGCTGGCCAGCTGGCCACAGGTGCTGGACATGGTGCCACAGGCCAGGAGCACAAACACCCCCGGGTCTGCGCTGTTCACTGCGTAGCGCTGCAGCCAGGCGTTCTTGAGGGTCTGCAAGGGGAAGGGCGCGGGGGTGAGCCGAAGAGCCAGCGAGCCCCAGCCAGAGGGAGGGGGGAGGGTGACACGTTATTGGATCCCATCACATGCGTCTGGGAGGCCAGTCCCCCGGTTCGCTTGGCCTGGGCTGGCTGAGCGCCTGGCCCGCCTGCCCTGGCTTCCGCGGTCCCTGCAGATCCTGGGTCAGACGGAGTGGGGATGAGGCAGAGGCAGCACTGCCTCGCCCAGAGAAGCGGCTTCTGTCGCCTGGAGAGCTGGGGCCCTGGGACCTGCCTGCAAGCTACGGCGGAGCCCAGGCTGCCAGGGGACCTCGCAGTGAGGCTGGTGGACGAGACACTTTGTGCTGTTCCTGTCCCACCCCCCCCAGCGGCTGTCAGGCCCGGAGACGACAGGCGGGGACGGGTGAGGAGGGGGTTTCTGGATCTTTCCTGCGCCTCACCTCGTAGACAGCCAGGTCTATGCCCGCGTAGGGGATGATGCCCAGCATGTTGGGGACGTAGCCTTTGTAGAAGGCGGCCATGCCCTCTCTGGCCAGGATCTTCCTGGCGCAGTCCAGCATGCCCGAGTACTGGCCCGTCGTGCGCAGGGCCATCCGGGTCTTCAGAACCTGCAGAACCAACAGAAGCGACGGAAGCATGAGCACAGCCCGCCCCTCAGCCTCATCCCCACCGCCCGCCCCACTGCACCTGTCCGCCCCGGACCAGGGCCCTCACCTCCATCGGGTAGATGCTGCTCTGAGCGATGGCGCCTGCCAAGGACCCGGCCACAAGCCGCTCGTGGATCCTGAGAGCCTCCTGGTCACTCCCAACGAGACGCTTGATCTACAACAGGGAGCAAACGAGCTGATACCCCGAGACCAGCGCCTCCTCCCGCCCCCTCCTCCCGGGGCCAGTCAGGCTTAGCCGAGACACGGTCAGACCCAGGCCTCTCCTGCCGCCCCGCCCCGCCCCGCCCCGCCGTCCCTCGCCAATGGACACGCTCTCTGGGGGGCCGGGTCCTCACCTGCTCATAGGCCATGAACTTGATGGCCGATTCGGGGGCGATTTTGATGACGTTGATGCCGTTGCCCCGCCAGAGTGACCGGGCCCCTCCCTCTCGGATCATCTGGGTGAAGCCGCCCACGATGCACATGTTGTTGGTGCGGGAGGCGTGGACCTGAGGAGGAAGGGCGGGTCAGAGGACTCAGCCTTTCCTCCGCGCCAGCGTCATGGTGGGCACGAGGGCTCTTCCCCTCGGTGCTGAAGACCGGCTGGGCACTGCGAGGCTCAAACGCAGCCATTCGAGGCCCAGCTGGATGTCCCACGCACCTACTGAGTGCCGCACTGAGCTCAACACCCCCAAGGACCACTTTTTAACATTTAAAAAACTCGGGCACCAAAAGGGTGCAGGTTCAATCCCTGGTTGGGCAGCATAGGAAAGGCAACCCATTGATGTTTCTCACATCGATGTTCTCTTCCGCCTCTCACTCTTCTACTCTCTCTAAGAACAATAAAAACATCCTTAGGTAAGAAAAAAAAAAAGGATCGAGCTTGAGCTTGTTATTATGGAACAATTTCAAAAATGTACAACAGTACAGAGAATTATACAATGAGCTCATGAACCGTGACCAGCTTCCACACGCATGGAAGCACAACCACGTTCCCCACACTGCCCCACTGGGCTGCTCTCGGGCACCCGAGTGAAATGCTTCCCATGTCTACAGCGCCCCCGGGGTTCTGGAGGATTCTGCCTGGGAAGGCAGTGTGTCCCAGGCCCTTGGGCTCAGAGCAATGCAGTCCTGGCCAAGGGGCTCGCCCGAGGGCACACAGCTCTAGGCCCAGACGGGGTCAGATCCAGGCCTGGAGCTCTTCTCCCGGAACCACTCCACTTCCCTGTTTCAGCACAAGGAGGAGGGGTCACAGGATTCATTCACGCAGGCAGGCCCGGGAGGGCTAAGGGGGAGGGAGAGGATGACGTCTGTTCTGAGCAGGCAGGTGCCAGAACAAACAAGGGACAGGAAGCAACTGGCCGCTGCTCCGAAGACGCTAAAGTCCAACAGCGAGTGCCTGTGAGCGGGTGGAACCCTGCCCCTGACGCTGGTCTAGCTTATCTCCGTCCCCTGGGCATGGAGTCAGGGCTCTGGTCATGACGATGGCGGCTGGGCCAGGTGACCACCTGCTCACACTGTCCTCATGTGACACCTATCCATAAGCGCTGCAAACAGGCTCCTGCCACACCCCATCCTCACCAGCTTTACCGTGCACATTATGGCCCTGTAATGTGACCTGGCTAAGGGCCTCAGATAAAATTAGATCCGCTACGTGCACTGCCCAGGCCTGGATCTAATGTTGCCCTTGTCTGAGCAAGAATTCCAATCTAATTTATTGGGACAGAAAAAATATGGATGCAAAGCAGGGCCCCAGACCAGGGAGAGGAGGGAGGACCAACCCACCAGAGCAGCCCAGCGGCGGCCACCAGAGGTCCGGGGCCCATCTGCCTGCGTACCTGCATGAGCACTTTGAGTCTGTCCAGGGGGGCCGTGCAGGTTCTGGATACGGCTCCGGCCCCGCCTCCGGCCACGAGGTGTCGCCACCACATCCCCGTCTGCCTCTCCTCCACCGTGAACTCGTCGGGAACGGTCAGATTCTCCCCCACATCGAAGATCTGCAGGGAAGACCAACGAAGGTCAACAAGCAGGCCTGACGCTGTGGCCAAGCTGCCGCTGGCCGGCAGGTCCATAACCTCCATTGTGCGGAAGGGGCCACCAGGCGGGGAGATTGCCAAGGACTCTGGGTAGGAAGCTGATGCAGCCTGTCCCCTCCGCCTCCATGTGAAGGTGGCAAAGCTCTGTCCCTGAACGTGGCCTTCGGGAGGCCCAGGTGGGCAAAGTGAGAGCCCGCTGGAGGGAAGCAGCTACAAACCCGCAGGCAGCCTCTCAGCGGCCGCCAGGGAGCTCCACAGAAGCGCTCACACAGGCATTTGAGCGAGGGTCGCCAGGCTGGCTGTGCTGCCCACATAAGCCAGGGGTGAAAATCCTCCTGCAACCTGATGCGTCATCAGATCGCGCTGGCAGAACATTATGTAAGGCCTCAGCAAACACGGGGGGTGCAGTGCCTGCGTGTCACCCTCTCTTCTGGGTGGCATCCTGGCTGGCCAGACAGAGCCAGCTCCCCTTAGACCTGGGCTGCAGGCCAGACCACAGATCAGCAGTCCACATAACTTCACCCGACAAAGATGCCAGGTGCCCCAGGTGAGGCCTGGCCTGGCACCCAGGAGACTGACCAGGAGGAGCTGGGTGAATCGCACTAACATCGAGGGGGTGCTCAGCAGGGACCAGCAGAGAGGGCGCATGCCCCATGAAGGCCCGAGGGCAGGGAGTCAGTGTGGCCACTACCAGTGCGGGTGCGGGTCTGTATGCTCTGATGAGATGGAAGAGCAATGTGCGATGGTGGGAACGCATTCTTTTGTCCAGAAACAGCCCACAAAATGGGGCCGTGGGGGGAGAAACCAACTGCTGTGCCTTTTGTCTCTGCAGAGAGCCTGCCCAGAAGGCTCCCACTGGCTGTGGGAGAGCAGTACCATCAGGGGAGGTGTCTGAAGTGGGACAGGCGGGCACTGCTGGCAAAGGAACCCTGTGCTGGGGAATGGCCAGGCCATCCAGGTGGCAGGCGTGTGGGAAACAGAGGAGGCCAGTGGGGGCTCTGGGGGGCTGGCAGAGGAGTGGACAGTCACGCTGCTGAAGGGGAGGCGGGCGAGACTCCCACCCCCATCCCCCCCCCCCGGATGGGGACCGAGGCCGGGCACAGGGAACCCGGGGACAGACGGGAGAATCGGCCTCCAGGCTGCGGGCAGGGCTCACCGTGGAATGCTTCCAGTACAGGATGATCTCGGGGATGTTCTCCACGGGGTGCAGGAGGTGGTAGTCTCTCCACTCGTTCCAGTCGATGGTCATCGTGCCGTTCTTGTCCATGCTGCAGGAGGAGCGCACGGTTACTCAGTGTCAACACAGGCCCCGCTGTCAGCCGCACTTCCCTCTTCCAGGCGAGCCACAGGCCGGCGCCTGGCCACCGAGGACACCACGGAGGGCGCCTCTGCCCGGAGGAGGAGAGGCAAGGTGCCCCCACACTTCCCGTGGCACAGAAACGGGCTACAACGACCCACAAGAACCCCAGAGATCGGGCACAGAGGCTTAGAGGGAGATACAGATACTTACTAGGTGACAGGGCCCCAGAAATGGCCCGTTCGAATTCTGACAGACAGACAAAGGAGGACGCAGAGGAGAGAGGAGAAACAAGACAGTAAGTGCTCTGAGCAGATGTCACCGAGGCAGACACACAGCACAGCAGCCGGGGGGCGGGTGCAGGGAGGGGGAGGCCCAGCCCGGAGGGGAAGCCTCCTAGGGCACTTCTGTGCGGCTTCCCAGCCCGCAGCAGCTCTGATCCCCCAGGACCTCGGCTCACCTTCCCCCCATCTTTCAGATGTGCCGATGGCGTCTAGCCTACCTTAAGTGGAGGGAGGGCTGCCACGTGAGCCCCTCCCCTCCCCACCAGGCAGAGAGGGGTACTCCCTGCTCGCCTTTCACCTACTGGACCCCCTCCCCCCACTAGTCTTTTTCTTCGGGGTCACTGAACAAGCTTACTTCGAGGTGATTAGGGATTCTTCAAGCGAGAGCGGACCTGCAAGCTGGTTACTCATTCACCCCTTCACACTCCCAGAAGCCAAAGTTCAGAGGACAGCGTCAGCAGTGAGTGCCGCCAGAGTCAGCCCGGAGCGTGCCTTCGTCATGCTGAGTGTGAATGGGCCAAGGACAGAGACCGGCCAGGCACTCACCTCTTGAGGATTTTCTCTGCCTGCTGCTCGGATATCTTGACCCCCAGGTCCCGCAGGGACTGCACGATCTCCTGAGAGTCGATCCGCCCTGCAACAACAGAGGCCGTGAGCGGGGGCCCGGCCCATGGAGAGCCCAGGGCGGCCGGCCACCGGCTCCGGAGGCAGCACTCACCATCATTCTTTTTGTCCAGACTCTTGAACACCAGCCTCAGTTTCTTCTCGTGATCTTGGAGATAATGGACGAACTCTTCAAAGTCTAGCTGCCCATCAAGGTCTTTGTCGCCAGCTTGCACAATTTTCTAGGAAACAAAAGTAAGGTTTGTCCTTTAGCTCATGCACCGACTTGTCCCTCGTGACGCCGTCACGAGGAAACAACTGCGCTAACCCATGAACTAACCCAAGAGCTTCCCAGGACCCAAGAATCCACCTTGCAACGAGAAAAAGTACCCCCCCCACACACACACACACCATGAGGAGCCATCAGGCAGAGGCCGGCAGCGGCAGGCTTGGTGAGTTCTCATTCCAAGTGTCTTAAAGACCAACTTGCTGTACCGCCAGGTCAGCTGCTTGGCTCCCTGCAGCGCGTCCCCTGGCTCCAGGCCTCAGCCACATGCTCTGTGCCCAACTGTGTGGGTATCCCTGGAGCTCCAGATGGCACCAGAACTCCGCAGCTTGCTTTTTTTTTTTTTATAATATATTTTATTGATTTTTTACCGAGAGGAAGGGAGAGGGATAGAGAGCTAGAAACATCGATGAGAGAGAAACATTGACCAGCTGCCTCCTGCACACCCTCCACCCGGGATGTGCCCGCAACCAATGAACATGCCCTTGATCGGAATCGAACCCGGGACCTTTCAGGCCACAGACCGACGCTCTACCACTGAGCCAAACCGGCTTCAGTCGCAGCTTGCTCTTTTTATCCTCACAGTGGCATGTGGCCCAGGAACAAGTGAGGGGCCAGGGTGAAGGTAAGAGGCAGAGCTGGCCCCTGCCAATACCTACTTGACACAAATACAGCCAAGAGAATTCTGGAGGCTGGAGAAGCAGCAGAGCCCCAGGGAGCTATTTTGGGGATCTGCTTGATGCCTCGGCCAGTGTCTGATCTCAGGGGAAACTGATGACATAACCAAGCCCAGCTCCCTCAACCAGGTACAGAACAAGAGCGCTACTTAGCTTCGTGACCCTAGAGGCTTGAAGATACTCTGAGGTTCTAAGCCAGGGGTCCTGCTAAAAGCATGACCTCTAGTAACCTGCTGGATCCTCACACACAGCTCTAGGAAGGAGATACTATCATTGGCTCCATTTTACAGAGAAGGAAAGAAGCTCAGAGAGGGTAAGTCATTTATCCTAGGTCACACAGCCAGGGAAGTGGTGGGCAGCATTCAAGTCAGGTTGGTTGGACTCCAACGCCACCTCCCTAGAGATCCTGCTGCCACCCTGGAGGTTAATCTCAAGAAGGTGGAGCACATGTGAGTCACTCCAACCCAGCAACACCCCAAACTAGGAACAAAAATCTCCCAGGGAAAATGGTTACATCTTCCTGTATTGCCCAATGCTCTCAGTGCAAGCATGTCAAACTCTCGACCCATAGGCCGCATGCCTCGCTTAATTGGCCCGTGTTAGCCTTTGAGTTTGACATGCTTGTCTTCACTATCCACAAACCAATATGGGTTCCCAAGTCTTCTGACCCGTGGGTTTGGAAGCTGACAGATCACTGGCTAGCTGGCACTCTCCAAGGATTACAATCCGTCTCTGAAATCACCTGACAGCTCTCTGTGATTGCTCAGCCACCAAGGGTGCTAGGAGGAGGCCTGGGCAGATCCCAGGTCACCTAACAAGATCCCAAGAACAGCGCAGCGGGTGTGGCTGAAATGTGAAACCAATGCTGGTATTTAATCTCCGATCTGAAGTTATGCTAACTTCCTGTAGACTTCTGTGCTCTCGGCCAAGAATTACGTATAGGACTGTCACTGTAGATTTATGGCCAGAGCGGAAATAGAATCTACATAACCTACATGCCATTTAGGGAGGTGAATGGGAGGCGTGAAGCTCTCTGGTATCTGGCTGCTCTGCCACCACCGCAAACCATGTGCCTTATGGGGGTGGGTGCCCTGCGAGACAGGTGTGCCCAGCACAGCTGATTTCAAAATCATCTCCCACCTCAGAACCTCCGGGCCTACTCTCTGCCTCCTTCCCCACCCGCTGCACACCATCCGACCTCTGCCATCGTGAGCGCCGGGGGACAGCGTGGGACAGGATTAACAGGGAAGTGGGGTACCTCTTTAGGAAGCAAGCAATCTCCACGGGGAGAGCTGCTCCCTCTATAAAACGGTAATGGTTTCTGCTGCCTCCTGCTCCGAAGGGACATCTGGCAGGCTTCCCTCCCCTCACAGCCTGCAGCTCCAGCCCGGGTCTGCACTGAGGAGCCTCTGCCTCTCCCTCCTGTCCTCCTGGCCTTCCCTCCAGCTCAGAGAAACCGCCCCGCAGCGGCTGGCCTGTACCTCCCTTCTCAGAGGCCCCCTTCCACGTCTCAGCAAGAAAATTCCTTGGCATTCCCCCCGCAGCGCCTTCCCGGGAAGTCAAGCCTTCCACGGAAGTCACGTGAGAGCCAGTCATTCCTGTGAAGTAGCCTGGCTGTCCCCGCGGGACAACCGGGGGGGAAACTCGCCCATTTCACGGGTGTCACCACTGCCAGCCCTCCTCCTCTCGTTCAGCCCACACTGCTGAAATGCCCGCTGCCTCTCCCGGCCTGGCCTGGCCCCTGACCCCGTACACACCTGCTTCCACTGGCGGAAGGTGGAGAACTCCTGGGACGGGATAAAGACACTGAGCTTGAAGATGGACTTGAGCTCAGAGGGAAGCCCCTTGGACTCGAAGTACTGGAACTCGGCCTGAGCCTCCCCGATGACCGGCACATACAGGCACAGGCAGAGCATGCTGACGGGAGCCGGGGCTCAGCTGCCACGGAGGATCAGGCCTGGGCGCGGAGCGGAGAATGCCAATGCCGCCGCCGGCAGCGCGGCCAGATAAGCCGGCGCGGCTGTCATTGGCCGCTCAAGCCCCGCCCTCTGACTTCATTGACAAAAGCCCGCCCACTGAGTCCTGCCAGCAGCCAATCAGCACAGAGCCCCGGATTGCACAAGAGGCGGCGGAAAGATCAGGACTGACGTCACCCGCGCACCCAGTTAACTCTTCCAAGACAGACGGAGTCCAAACAGACCTTCACCCTCAGGCTGCTGACCCTCCGAACGAGCAAACAGCCGCCGGCCTGTTTGTTCACAAGGTCCCCAAACACGTCACACAGTGCATCTGTCAATCATTCCCGACAGAGAAAGAAGTGGACAGAGATTAAATCAATGTTCGCTGACAGCGGGCCAGGGTGGCTGTGAGGAAAAGTGGGGCGAGGGGTGGCTGAGGGCCCCAGCCATCCGTGAAGCGGCCATACCCTGGGCCCATTCACCCGCAGGGGAGCTGCCCAGCTGCCTGAGCCCAGGATGCAGGCTGCCTTGGCTACAGGGCGATCTGGGCACAGCTCTGGCCCGCTCCGGGGACCTTTCCCAGGCCACTCCGCCATGTGAGCACCTCAGAGCCCACCCCCCTGCGGGCTTCCCCAGGGGGACCCGCAGCGCTGCGGCGCTGACATGCTGGAAGAGGACACTCCAGACTACAAGTTCGTTGTGCTAAGGGACTCAGCCAGGGCTCAGTGAAGACCCAGAGGTGGTCCTCAGAACCCAGCTTCACTCCGAACACGGGACACGCTATGTCACTGCAGCTGAGAACTGAGGACTGTGCTGTTCAGCATGGACGCGGCTAAACTTTAAATTAACTGAAATGAAATGAAAAATCCAGTTTCCTGGTGGCATAGCCACAGCTGCATGTGCTCAACTCAGCATGCCCGCCAACACAGAGTTCTGCTGGTAACGCTGCTCTAGAATGCCCCTTGGGGGGAGGATGAGAGGAAATCAGGTCCTGGAAAGTCAAGATTTTATTTTTATTTCAGGATGATCCTGTTCGGGCCAGTCTGCAATCGCCACCTCACTGCTTCCCCACAGAGTCGGGGATTCGTGATGCGGAGGAAGAAGGCACGTCACAGCGATGAAAAGAAAGCTGGTCTCTGTTCCTGCTCAATGTGCCACTTCCTAATATAGCCCGAATCGCACTCCCAGGAGGGATAAAAACGGAGGGCTGTTATCTGGAGATCAACTGAAGTGAAAGGCATTTCTTCGTTTGCTAATGAGCTTTTTGTGAGGAACTTGGAAAAAAGGTTTTAAAATAAGGTGTTGAAGCTTACATACTATTTTATTAACCGATTTTATCTTATTTTATTAACTCATATGACATTTCTGCCTTTCTAAGAGAGATCTGATGACGGTCTTGGGCTTCATTCATTCAGAGGCAGCTCAGGGCTATCCAGATTCCCACTCAGATCCCATGACACTCAGCTGTCTCTGCAGCTGTCCAATCCAGAACGTTCTGCTTTGAGGTTATTTTTTCTCACTGTTGGGATCCTTAAAGGCAGGAGGCTATTGTTTCACACACTTGTGCCTCCCGGTGGGAAGGAGCCCTTGCCCTGACCCTGGAATGTGCTGGATAAAAGCAGCTCCTGAATGAATGAATGGGGCCTGGCAGGCCTCTAAGACCTCACTCTCATCCACCCCAACAAAATAATGCATTCTTACTTTTATGTTAAAGGAGTTCACATCTATAACAAAAGCGTAATATGCTAATTAGACTGGCTGTCCTTCCAGACCGGTGCGGCAGCCAGGAGAAGAAAGGCCTACTCTTTTTATTTTTAAAAATATATTTTATTGATTTTGTACAGAGAGGAAGGGAGAGAGATAGAGAGCCAGAAACATCGATGAGAGAGAATCATCGATCAGCTGCCTCTTGCACACCCCCTACTGGGGATGTGCCCGCAACCAAGGTGCATGCCCTTGACTGGAATCGAACCCGGGACCTTTCAGTTCACAGGCCGACGCTCTATCCACTGAGCCAAACCGGTTTCGGCCAGAACTCCACTTTTACATAGAAACTGGCTGGGGATTCTTTCTAAGTAAGCCGCTCTCCGGGCACCTGGAGTCCAAAGTTAATGCTTTACCCTTGGACTTACAGATAGAAGCCCCCAAGTCACCCCCTAATCTCGGAGATGAGCAAATAGGCCAGGAGAGGTTGACCAGGCCCCAATCTGTAGATGGTGGGGCTGAGGCTCACCAGGGCCTGTCTCTTGTTACCACAGACATTTACCAGCGCCCAAACCAAACCCGATACCGCCACAAGGAGATGCAAAATCCGTTTCCAAAGAAAGCCTGTCAGGCTGACACTGAGAACCCCTCCAAGCAGAAAGAACTCCTTCAAACTGGAAGGTGGCAGGTGTGTGGGAAAGCTGTAACCTTAGCCTTAGGGACCAGAACAAATGTATCTGTGTGACTGCTTCCGAACACACGTGAGAAGCACAGGTGAGGAGGAAGACGGGAGCAGGCTCCGTTTGTCCTGATGCTTCCTTCACACCAGCAGGCTCTGTACAACCCCTGTGCCTGGCTGTCTCCCCTCCCGCCATCCACTCCTCTTCTCTGCCCTCTTATCCTAATTCTGTGGCCCAGATCTTTTGCTTCTCCTCTGAAACTCTGAGCACCGGGGAGCAATGACAGCAACTCTACAGCCCGTGGAATTCACCTCCCTGTGAGGTCCAGTTCCTCCCAGAGCACCTTCCGGCCCTCACATCGGTCAATGCCACCACAAGCAGCTTGCCCTGTTCTGCCACGCTGCTTCATGCCAACAAACAGGTGCTTCCTGTACCGGGTAAGCGCCAAAATACCATGAGTAAGACCAGGGCAGGTAGAGTACTTTAGGGAGTGCGGCATCAGGTCATGAAGTATTCCCCCTCCCCTGCGATGACTCAGGCCAAGCCAAAATATTAATATGGAAGGAGCCTCGCCTGCATCCTGCATCCGGCTGCTCTCGCCCCACCCACCCCTAGGGCCCTGGAACCTCATTCGCTGCGGCGGCCGCAGTGTCATTTGATGATCAGGTTGCCATGACAGCCCAGTGTAGCTGAAACCTGCCTGCACTTGGCAATGAGACACACAATAAGCAGAATTCTCTGGGCTTCTGAGAAGACGGCCCCCCGGGATCTGAAAGCTGGGATGCCGCCGAGGTTACCTCCCTCTGCAAGCTAATGGCTTTCTGCTCCGGCAGCAGAGGAACTGGCCGCCGAAGATAAAGGGGAGCCTGAACAGTTCCTAGAATAAAAGCTCAAAGGGGCCTGACTCACGGCAGACATATTTAGACAGAGGAAGTGAGAGCCAAACAAAGTGGTGCTGCCGGGAAACCGAGAAGCCTGAGAACCAGAACCTTCTCGGGTTTCCAGAACGTTTGGGGAGCCTCTTCCTGAGAGAAACTGAGGCCGGCCCCGCCGGCCGGGGACGGCAAACCCCAAAGCCTACCTTAGGAGCAGCTGCGCAGGGAAAAGGTCCCGGGCTGCAGAAACGCCCTGCTATCCCAATACTCAGTTCACCTGCTTTTCAGAGCCACCCCATCCAGAGGCGCTGGCTTTCTTGCTTCAAATCAAACCAAACCGCTGATCCATCTCCTGCTTGGGGCTCCCCCTCCCTCCAGCCAGCTGATCTGTCTCCCTCCTGAGCCGGTGAGACTGGCCATGGCAGCCCAGGGTAGTGGGCTCTGGTTCAGCGCCCCCCACTCCTGACTCTGCAGGCCACGCACTAAGCTGTTCGGAACAGGGAGTCCCGATGCCAGGCCACCCTGGGAGAGGGCTGGCAGGAGGTGCCAGTCTGAGTCTAGAAAATGGAGCAGTTAATTATTAAAGACAAAAGTAGGTGACTTTGAAAGGGAGCCAGCCAGCCCCTCATTTCCTTGGCCACACGCAAGCTGGTTGGTAGATAAGTGTTACACACACACACACACACACACACACACAAAAGAGTGCCGCTGCCAGCTTTGAGCTCATCTCAAACAATCCGAAGGCGGAAAGTGGTGACACACTCGGAGTCCCTGCCGGCCAAGGCCAGCTCACTGCAGTCTAAGAGTTCTTCTCAATGCTTCATCTTAAAGATTGCTAAAGTCGCCGAAACTGGTTTGGCTCAGTGGATGGAGCATCCGCCTGCGGACTGAAGGGTCCCAGGTTCGATTCCGGTCAAGGGCATGCACCTGGGCTGTGGGCACATCCCCGGTGGGGAGTGTGCAAGAGGCAGCTGATGGATGTTTCTAACTTTCTATCCCTCTCTCTTCCTCTCTGTAAAAAATCAATAAAATATATTTTTTAAAAAGATTGCTAAAGTTATTGCATCAAAAGTCCCTGCCACTTAGTAAAGGAAAAACGAACATATATAAAACATAGCAATTCAACGAACACGTTTCAGGAATCTACAGTGTGCCAGACACAGGGACAACCTCCTTCCCTAGTTGATTTTTATTCTGAGAAAGAAGAACAGACCCCAAATAACCAGAGCACAGGAAGTGACAAGGTCACGGCCACTGCAGCAGGACTCGCAGCCAGACGGCGTTTTCCGTTCTAAGCCTGAACTCCCCCGGTCCCACCGGAAACTGCTTTTGTAAGGGGAAGGGAGACAATACGGGCTGAAGTTCCAGGCTGGCCTGGGTGAAATCTCACCCCCAGCCCTCCTTAATGGTTTAACCCTGGACACATTACTTCACCTCTCTGCACCTCAGCTTCCTCCCCTATGAAATGGGGATTCCCCCACTTACCTGGCTGTTGGGTAGATCAGGTGAGATAACCCACATTCAGGGCACCAGGAAGAGGGAAGGCCTGGCACTCAGCAGACCCCAGAACCCAGGGAGGCACCGGCCTCTGCACCTGGGAACTCCAGCCCCTCCACCGGCCACGGCCCTCCACCGGCCACAAAGGGCCTGACCTTCGGGATGCAGGGAGGCTGGTGCTGCCCAGCTCCAGGCTGTTTGGCTCAACTCTGAAGGTCCACTCTGCTGCTGACTTAGCTCGTTCATCCCTAAGTCATTCAGATCCGCTAAGGTACAAGGCACGCTCTGGCCATTCGCCCTTTACTTTCAAATGACTTTCTGGAGCCAAAATGACAAACCTAAGGCAAGTCTTCTATTGCCTTCAGCCTCCCTCCCCCTGCTGGCCACACTGAAGTGGACAGAATAGGGCCATCAAGCTTTTGCAGTGGCCACAGAAAGATTCCTGGCTGAAGATCTGGGCTTCTTTATCGCCTGACACTTCTCCCCCGCCCCCAATACCACACTGACTGGTTTGTAAGTCCTCACTTCCTCCCCACACTCCGGCTTTTTTCGGGAAAATGTCCCTACACCAGTCCCTAAACTCAGAGGTTGCCATTACCTTCGGAAACTGCTCTGCGGGTCCGACCACCAGCAGAATGGTGGGTCTCTTGTCCGTGGCCTCAACCCTGCCGTCTGGTTTCCCCAAAAAGCTTGCCATCTGGTCTCCCCGAGCAGGGGCTGGGGTGCCCCTGGCTTCGGCATCGCTCCCCTCTGCGGAGCCTTGGCACCCGGCCCCGGGGGCGAAGCTGGACAGAAAGTGCCACAGCATCTGCAGCATCACGGCCACTTCGCAGGAGGACGGTGACCACAGGACGGGGGTGCTGGCTACACCGCGGCCGGGAAGGCCGGCCGGGGAGCGGTGCGGCTGCCGCTCTATGCAGGGGCCGTCGCCTGCTCCCTCGGTTTGCCTGCCCCGCTGCCGTGCCCGGCCTGAGAAGCAGCTCGCTCGCCGAGCCCGCCGGGTGCTGGCAGCGTCAGAGAGCAGCTGGAGCTCCTTCAATAGAAACGGCTCTCCAGCGTTTGGCTTTTTAAAAGCAATGAGCCCAACAGACTTCTCCCGGGGGCAGAAGTAACTTCGAGCTCCCAATTATTCATCTGTCCTCGCTCAACTCCTGCTCATCACCCGGCGAGAACCTGAGCATCCAGTCTGCATTCTCACTGCAGCAGGGCGCGGCCAATCACCTCTGCCGACACTGCCAAGTTCATTATCCCAGCCGCAACATCCCTCCAATCACAGGCGGCGAGTCCCTCTGCAGCTCAGCACTTCTGCGGGAGGTGCCGAGGGCAACCTCCAGGCTCACCGAGTGCACCCAGCGCAGGCTCGTCCCCAGACCCCAGCTTCCTCCTCCCCACCGGGCTGCTCTGGGGTGACATTCACTACCAAGTTTTACAAGATCGAGAGCCCCTGATGGCACTTCCTAAGATTGCCTGCAACGCTTCTCCTCCTTCGTGATCCCCTTCTCTCCCACCGAGCGGAACACTACGCACATCACATCATATCATAGCTGCTGCCTCTCCCGTGCCTCCCCCTACCACCGCGCACGGTGAGCTGCTTGGGGACAGGGACCAAGCGACAGATCTTTCTACCACTAGCACCCAGAATCAGGCACAGAGTAAGTCTGCAGACTGGACTGAGTAAATTGTTAAGAATACAAGGGAATTAGTCTTTGCTCATTTGGTTCTTAATTTTTTTAAATTAATTTTTTAAAAAGGATCTTTTTATACTTTTGTTTATTTTAAATATATATTTTATTGATTTTTTTACAGAGAGGAAGAGAGAGGGATAGAGGGTCAGAAACATCGATGAGAGAGAGAGACCAATCAGCTGCCTCCTGCACATCCCCCACTGGGGATGTGCCCGCAACCAAGGTGCATGCCCTTGACTGGAATCGAACCCGGGACCCTTCAGTCCGCAGGCCGACGCTCTATCCACTGAGCCAAACCGGTCTCGGCTAGTTCTTAATTTCCTAGCAGATAAATACAGGGACCAACTACTGCCATCCCTCACTAAGGTGACCTTTTGATACAGTGTTCATAATCATTATTTTTTAAAGTAACATAAGAAAAGTATAATAAATCTTAGGAAGAGTATGGGAAACAACACCTCACATGCTATGAGCGTGCACATCAGCATAACCTCTTTGAAGAGTAAGTTAGTCACAGCTACCAGCACTTTAAAAGCACAAACCCTCTGTCACAGCAATTCCACTGTAAGCAATGTATACTGTGGATACAGTAGCACACGTGAGAAGTTACATACCCATGTGTATGATATGTGATACACATATGTGATCAAACATAAGGATATTTTTGCAGCCTTGTTTATAATAGTACAAGTTTGGAAACAACTTAAAGTGCTCTAAAAGGGAATGGGTGGATAAATCTTGGCACATCCACACAGTGGAACCCTATGCAGCTGTTTGAAAGAATGAGGCAGCTTTTTTTTTTTTTTTTTTTCCTAATGAGGCAGCTTTTTACCTACCTTGAAAGAAATAATATAAATGGAGCCACTTCAAAATGGAGGTGGAGCTACCCGCCCCCTTCCAGGCACTGCCTGGCAGGCCTTACTCCTCAAACCTTTGTAACGTTAAAATTGGACAAATTAACCTCTACACCGGGCCTAAAGCAACATTATATTCCAAACAACTATTTGTTCTGACTACCAGACTGAAAACTAAAGACAACCTTAGACTTAGCTTGTAAGCTTATCTGTAGATATAGAAGTTCCTTCCGTGGCTTACTGGTACCCACAGAAATCCTTCCTTCTGTTCATGTCATTTTGCTCCTTGCCTTTCTCATAAATACCCTTGCTTTTACCTCTGAATCAGCTCACTATTTGGGTTTCTGCCTGAATCAGTGCTTCTTGAATAGCTGAGCTTTTGGATCTCAAACAAATACCGTATTTTTCTATGTATAAGACATTATTTTTTTCTCTTTTCTGGAAATCGAGGGGCGTCTTATGCATGGAAGTCAGCCTCAGCCGAGGAGGGAGCCATATGGGTGCGTGGCTGCCCACACCTTGTCAAACAGGCTTCCTCCAATCTCAAGCCTTACTGTTACTGACTATTGTTATAGCTGATGCTATAATTGGAGGTAAAGGTGGAGAGTGCGCAGATGCAACAGGGACCAGAGCGTTCTGAGCACGTAAAGAGGTAAAAAAAATAAGAAGATAAATACCGGTAAGCCATTGTCTTACTCAGAAACATTCAAATGGATGTAATCAGCTATGCAAAAGAGCATGGAAATAGAGCTGCAGAGAGACCATTTGGACCTCCTCCCACTGAGTGGAGAAAACAGGAATTACAATTCCTTAAGATGCCAAAAAAGAAGGCCTTCAGAGGAAGATCAGCAAAATATTTAAAATATTGATTTCTTTTTTTTAAAATATATTTTATTGATTTTATACAGAGAGAAATTGAGAGGGATAGAGAATTAGAAACGTCGATGAGAGAGAAACATCGACCAGCTGCCTCTTGCACACCCCCCACTGGGGATGTGCCCTTGACTGGAATCGAACCTGGGATCTATACATGGAAAAATACGGTACTTGTTGCTTCTCACTTTGGCTTTTATTTTTAAGTTAACACTCTTAAGGAATGATTTGAAAATATGTTGCTAAACGAGAAAAGCAGGATGGTACAATATCCGCAAATCAATAAACGTGATACATCACATAAACAAATTGAGAGGTAAAAAGTCACATCAATGCCGAAAAAGCATTTGACAAAATCCAATACGTTTCTTGAGAAAAGCAAGGTGCAGAAGAAAGGGGATAGTATGCTGCCATTTATTTCTAAGCTTGCATATGTGACAAGTATTTCAGGAAAGACACTGAAATTGAAGAGTGCCCTTCTAGTTGCTAGATAGGTCATTTAATAAAGCCAATTAGATCTCCAAATTTACTTGGTTGAATTTTGATTTTTCAAAATACTAAGAACTCATCCAGAGCCAAAACCCTAACTAAACAAGTAATCCTTTCATGAAAATGAATCTTGTTTTGAAGCACCGAAAATCTGGTGAAATGGAGGAGACACAAGAGAAATCTCATATTTGGTTGGTTACTGGCTTTTAATTTAACGGACTCCTACATACCACAGAACTGAGTTCTAAACTAAGATGGAGTTACCGGGACCGATTCACCTTCCTGCCAACAACAATTAAATGTGCAGATGAAATATATAAAACGATAGTTTTCAAGACACTGGGCTTAGGTGACAAAGGACTGTGGCTCCTGGGAGATCTATACAAATGAGCTGAGCCCATGACTGCCCCAGCTTGCTGGCTGGGGTTTCCAGGCTACAGTGTAGAGGATGGGTACAAGCAGAAGAAAGAAAATAATAAACTAGGGGAAGAAGAGACGGTGTTTTATTTATCCTAAAATCTCCCCTGTTCACCATTTAAGCCAGAGGTCAATGAAACGCATGCAACTGCACTTTGCTAATACTTTTTTTAAAATTTTTATATATTTTATTGATTTTTTACAGAGAGGAAGGGAGATAGAGAGCTAGAAACGTCGATGAGAGAGAAACATCGACCAGCTGCCTCTTGCACACCCCCTACTAGGGATGTGCCTGCAACCAACGTACATGCCTTTGACCAGAATCGAACCTGGGACCTTTCAGTCAGCAGACCGACGCTCTACCGCTGAGCCAAACTGGTTTTGGCTAATACTTTTATTCTAAAGCCCCTTTTCTTGAATCTCTGATTTCCTCAAGGGTGAATACAGTAAATGTCTCTTTCGTTACCGCAGCATCACCTAAACCAGCAGTACTGAGCAGTCTGTTAGCTTCCTGTGGATTACGTGCAATTACTATACTACAACCCTACCAGGCTTAGCTTTCTTGGGGTTGAGAGACCACCCACGTCCAATGACAGAGTGGCCAATATAACCCTCCTGCAGGTGAGCTTATAAACATCACAGAAACTGGGTAATAGGGAGCTGGTCACCTGCAGAAGTGGCCCACCCTTCTAGGAATCTAGAAAATAAGAAACCTGCTGAATAAGACTCAGGATCTCCCATACTTTTCAGAGAAAACAGGTTCTACTGGGAAGGACCCCCGGTGGGAACCATTCCAAATTAACCTGATGAGCTGCCCCGGGGACACGGAATCTTATAAAACAAGGCAGAGAGCTCTCCCACCACACACTCCAGGGCAACGCTCCCCGTCTCACGTCCACCAGGGTACCGTAACTGCCTACCACCTGTCTATCTCAGAATCAGTCTCGTCGGAAGACCTGCTGTCAAAGGGACGGCTATTACTTTTAAAACTGAGAAGTGAAGCCAGGTTTGATTTGACAGCAAACCAGGCTGATCTGATTTGAAAGTGAAGACTGGCTGGGCCAATTAGGTTACGTGGGGGGCACTTTCCATAAATTGAATGAGTCAAATCTGCAAAACCAAGGTTTTGAGCAAAACCAGAACCCAAACTGACAATTAAAAACATTTAAAGCAGATATACAATACGCCAGTAATTATATCTCTGCAGCCATTAAACTTAGAACAAAAATTTTTGGGTGTCAACTGATTATGTTCCAGGGGGTACCTGTATTCAGTTCCTTTGGGACAGCATAGGAGCACGAGTTTGAAGGATCTCTTTCAAATATTGTTACGTAGAGATTTATTATTTCAGAGGCACAACTGCAGCAGGTAACCACCTCTCTCCTCTGCTGTGAATCAACAGGAGGATGGAAATGCTTTGAAGCTACGTGCAGCCTCTGGCAGCTGGGTGTCTGGATGTAACTAACGGAGGACTACTGACCACCCTTCCCTGCGGCTCCGGCCACAATGAGACAATGACGAGGAGCCGGGCACCTGCATCTAATTTGGCACAAATGAAACCAAGGCATTGAAGATGACGACTGCCATGATAAAAAAAAAAAAAAAAAGGGAAATCCTCTTAATCTATCGATATTTCCATCTTAGGAAATAAAACCAGAAATTCTAACTTTGGCAAAAGCTCTCTGAAAAAAACTGTAGATGAGGAAGAGAAAGAGTAATGTATTACAGAGAAAAAAGATTCTCCATGGCTTCTGTTTACTCGTGGTGAAAAGCCAGTCTCCCTCCGGGTCCCAGGTTCAAGGTCAATGCCTACTATTAGAACAAAGACGTAAAAGAAAAAAGTGTACAAATTCAACCCAAACTTAGTTGGGTTAAATGCAGGATTTCGAGGTGCAGCATGTAAACTGAAGTCCTGCAGAAGCAAGAAGAGACCACATCGCTGCCTTTTCTGCTCGCGTAAGAGCCTGCTTCTCCTTCAGTTAAGCATGCTCCAAGAATAAGGGGCAGGGATGGATGTGGTGCTGAGGCTGGCGTGTAAAAACCCAGTCGCCTAAAACGATCAGGATATTTTCAGCTGATCCAAAACTGATCAGTGGGAGCCATACCACTGGCCCACGTGCAGCCTGCTAGCTGCAGCCGCTTTATCCTTCCTCAGGCCCCCCTGCTTCCACAGGAAAGGCGAATCGGCAGACTCATTACTAAAAGTAACACCACATGTTTTCAGTTTCTTCAAAGTGGTTTCCGAATCACAGGGTAAACCTGAGACTGTTTGAATGAATGCAAACATAGCTCTCAGCAGCTGCTTGCCCCAACTCAGGGAGGACAGAGAGAGAGGGCGAGGACAGGGGTGTGAAACCCATCCAACAGCTGCCTGAGGGTGAGAAGGGCAAGCAGAGAAGTCTGTCAGAATAACTGGTTTAGCAGGAAAAGGAGACGTATGTAATACTTTCAACAATAAAGAATTTATTTTTTTAAAAAACCCCACTACATTCACAAAAATAGAATGGTTTACACCAAGCTGGCTCTTAGAAACAATAAGGCATTTTTTAGCTATAAAACTATTTACCAGATACTATCTTTACCTGTTATATAGGTAAAGAAGAGATTCTAGCAAAAAGAATATACCCGAGATATGAATAAAAAAGGAAAAAAGTGTACTGTCTATAAATGTAGCCCTGACCGGTTTGGCTCAGTGGATAGAGGTCGGCCTGCGGACTAAAAGGTCCCAGGTTCGATTCCGGTCAAGGGCATGTACCTTGGTTGCAGGCACATCCCCAGTAAGGGGTGTGCTGGAGGCAGCTGATTGGTGTTTCTAACTTTCTATCCCTCTCCCTTCCTCTCTGTAAATAAATCAATAAAATAGATTTTAAACATAAATAAATAAATAAATAAATAAAAGTAAATGTAAAAGGTCAACAGGTTGACGGTGGGTACTGTAGCTGGCTGGTTTTAACCAACAGGACTATTCACTGTGTCAGACCTACAGACAAGGACTTCAGTTTGGGCTTATTTATTCTTGGTGATCTAACCTACCTTTTCTCTGCCCATTCCCCTCCCCGCTCCACTGGCATTTCTGTGGCTTCTGAGGGCTTTCTCAGCAACGTAAGAGGTTGGTTGGGTGTGTTTTGGTCACACATCAGATCCAGTGGAGGAGGGTGGGCTGGGGAGAGAAGGCATGCGGCCAGGTTGATGGAATGTGGAAAGCTTCCCCCAGCAGCAGCAGGACCGGGGCAGCCGCCATCTCCAGTTCCCCCTTTGACCTTGGGAAATTCGAGCTCCAGGAAGCCATGCCAAGAGTTGAAAGCAGATAAGAAGCTCCTTATGTTCTTCCTTTGTAATTTATTTATTTCAAAGAAAGGTGCGTCTTTAAGACAACAAAGCCTTACTTTTAGGCATGCGTGGAGTCTTTCACATCCCATACTTAGCAAGAGGGCAGCTATCAGTTCAATGCTGCTTCCTGAGCACCATCAGAGGGACTTAAAATGCTAGCTGGCCGGGCCAGCGTGGCTCAGTGGTTGAGCATGGACCTATGAACCATGAGGTCGTGTTTCGATTGCCGATCGGGCCCAGGTTGTGGGCTCGATCCCCAGGGTGGCGTATGCAGGAGGCGGCCGGTCCGTGATTCTCTCTCATCACTGATGTTTCTCTCTTTCTCTCCCTCTCCCTCTCCCTTCCTCTCTGAAATCAATAAAAATATATTTTAAAAAAGAAAAGAAAAGCTGAGTTGGTATTGGGCACAGATGTGGCAATGTGAATGTCAACCTTGCCAAATTGTAGGGGCTGGTGAAGTATCTACAGTAATACAGTAATAGCAGGAAGCAGTGTATGTTGACCTAACTTGAGCAAAGTCAAAATCCTGGGTTCTGCTACGAGCTTTGCCTTCAACCATCTGGAAACCTAAGCCACAGCCCCACTTCCGCAAAATAATGCAGTTATGAGATCATCTCCAAGGGTTTTACCTAAGCGCTGCTTGAAGCTTCCATTTTCACTTCAAAGTGAACTCTGCATTGAGAAATGGCCCGTTTCCATCCGGAAACACACAGTGAAAGACACTGTTATGTGTAGAGTGACTAGACCACTTAACTTTTAGAAACCTCCTAACACCAGGGTTTCCTTTTTAAAATTTTTTTATTGCAGATCCTGCCACAGGTCTATTTGTGCAATAGCGCAGGAAGACACCACCCCAGCAGGCAGTGGCCCAGGGGCCATACCAGCCTCTCATCCTCACATCAGCGGGTGGAGACCTGACTGCGGAGCCCCCGTGGGGCCCGGGCTCCGGTGGAAGCTGAGCCGGAGCTGCAGGTGCAGCCAGGGCTGGATCTGAGGCTTGGCCTTGGCCTTTGGCCGGCAGAGCCCGAACCCTATGCAGCACGATCACATTTCCCAAGCTTGGCGTGAGCGATGTAGGCAAGTCAATCGAGCTTGTGGCCAGATTATTATGCGTTCAGAGATCAGAATAATCTGGCCACTCGGTGTAATATATGGCCTTTTGTGACTGGCTTCTTTCACTTAGTGTAATATTTCCAAGAAAGGACTGTCTCTTAACTCCCATGGCATTGACTATGAAAGGTGTGGACAGCTTATTGTGTGAGAAGTGCATAATAAAACCCAGTTTTATGGCAGCAGAGACTATAAGATAAGGTAGTTTTCAGATACTTAAAGGGCCCTCGGGTAACTTTTGTGTATTGCTCCTGAAGGTAAACTTGAGGCAAATGGGAAGCAGATACAAGCAGACAGACTTCAGTCTGACATAAAGCACTGTATTCACAATAACCCCGAGTAGGTCACAGTGAATGGGCTGGCTGGCTGCCTGTGAAGGAGCCCCAGAAGGCATGCCCCCCACACTGGCTAGGAGGCTGGCCTATGACGGCCAGCGACCCATCAAGACCAAATCCTTTGGTCCTGGCGAATTCACACCAGTGTAAGAAATGGTTAAATGAAAAGTCTGGCCTGGCTTACCAAGACTGACTAGTCCTTCCTGAAGGACAGCTTTGTTCACTAATTCAACCCGCGGCTGGACTCTGCGGGACTAGAAATGAATACCAGCAAAATACGTCTTTCTCTCATTCCCCTGAGGTTTCTGTGGGACTTGAGCAATTAATGACTCTTTCAACATCAAAGGACTGCATCCCACTGAAGCTCCAGGTCAGGCCTCCTCAGGCTATCTCCTTATTTTTCACCTGGTTTTGGATCAGGGGACTTGATCCCACCTTTCCAAATACCAACTAACTTTTTTTTAAGCTTCCTTAAAAACACACACACAAAAACAAAAAAGCACCCAACTTTTTTGTTTGTTTGTTTACCCTCACCCAAAGATATTTTTTTCCATTGACTTTCAGAGAAAGTGGGAGGGGGAGAGACAGAGAGAGAAACATCGATGTGAGAGGGACACATTAATTGGATGGATCCAGCTGGCAACCAAGGTAGGTGCCCTTGAGGGGAATTGAACCTGCGACCCTTCAGTCTGAGGGCCGACACTAACCACTGAGCTGCTGGCCAGGGCTAGGGGGAAAAAAAAAAAAAATATATATATATATATATATATATATATATATATATATATATATATCTCTTGATGATAATTACTTCAAGCCAGGAATCAATTTTGGATTATAGGAACTTAATCCAAGCTGCAAATAGCATTTTCTTTTTCTAATGGGCCATAGTATTATGCCAAATTATGTCTATCCCTTTTCTATGAAAAAGGCTCTTTTTCTATAGACTGTCTTATCTAAGTCTAGCTTCCCCCTCCCTCCCTCCCCATGACCACCCATTTAAATATTTTTAAATATGTTTTTATTGTTTTCAGAGAGAGGAAGGGAAAGGAGAGAGTTAGAAACATCAATGATGAGAGAGAATCGTGGACTGGCTGCCTCCTGCACAGCTCTACTGGAGATGGAGCCCACAGCCCAGCTGGGAGTTAATTGTGACCTCCTGATCCAAGGGTCGACACTCAACCACTGAGCCACACCAGCTGGGCCAATGACCACACGTTTCATCGGTACCCAGTTTAGCAGTACTGTCTGGTGAAGCAATACCACCAACCTGACCCTAATGATCTTCCACTCATCATTTCAGGTCAATAGAGACTGCCTCTTGCACACTGCTCAGGTCAAGGAGAGAATTAGGGCAGGGCAGATTCTCATTCTCTGACGGGATAATCCTTGGATAAGCTTGAAACCTACTTTGGGAAAACACAGATGTGGTTCTAAATTGATCTCTCCCCAATCTTTCTCAATTCTCCCAAAAATCCAGAAACAACTGGTCTAAGTTAAACAGTGGAGCACAAATCAGCATTGGGTTCCAGTTCTTGCTCTGGTCTAATTCCTTAGTGGTCCCATGAGTTCTGAGGTTGTTCTATAATCTTTTTGAACCTCTGTTCCTCCCTCTGTACAATGGGGTGAAATCACTGTCTTGCCTATTTCACAAGGTTACTGTGAGGCCTGAACTAGCTGGTGCATATGCACCTCTAAGCCAGCAAACCACCGTCTAAAACCTCAGCTGCATTACACCAGCCCCACCCCTCAGCTAGAGGGACGTCTAACCCAGCTTGCATCCTTCCTCTGATGGGCTGCGTAAGTCAGAACCTATGTTTTCAATCTGTTTAAAGACAAAGATTTTGTTTGGTCACATGAACATGCCTCAAGTAGGAATGCTATAATTAGCTCCAGCTGAAGCCTCATTTCCTCAAGTCACTGCCGCTGCCTGCCGTCATCTTTTCTCCTTCTTTAATAAACCCTACCCCCCAAAAATAAAATAAAAACAAATAAACGCTTCCCTTTTTTATCTCAGGACGGGCTTCTTGCTCACATGTCCTTTACAAAGGAAATTTCCCTGGCTGGCTGCCCGCTTCCGTTGTAGGTAATGTTTCCTCGACTGTCCCAATTTCTTCTGGACAAAACACAACAAAGAAAGGCAGATGCCAAAAATGGCTGGTTCATTTCTAAAGAAAACTTGACCCAACCTGCGGTAAAGCTAGCAAGAGGCTTTGCTAGTCACGTGGCGTGGCTCGCCCATCACCCACTGATAAGCACTCAAAGCTGATTTCTGAGCAAACCCCAGCCCTTCGGACCGATCAAAGGGTCACAGGAAGCAGCTGCCAGAGTCTGATGTATGTTTCAACGCCTATTCCCCTGGCAGACACCCATTTCTAACCCAAGGGCCCCGACTTCTCTCTTGTTCTGCAAAACTGCAGCACTATTTCTGTTCGTAACTAACACTGATATTATTTCAACAGGAAGTGATGTGGGGGTTTATGCGGCAGGGAGTCTTCCTGTTGCCTGGTTATTTACAACAAAGCTGATTTTCTCTCTCAATACTCAAACCATTCGCCAGAAGACTAGCATGTACTCCTTTATAGGTAATAAACAAATACAATGCATAATTCCGAGCCTCAACCCTGTATAATAATAACTTATTCAAAAGCTAGAAGAGTTATAGAAATAGAGTCCATACTAAATCCCCACACCACAAGAATAAAAAAGCCCTAGCCCTCGCTGGTTTGGCTTCACTAAGATAGTGTTGGCCTGTGGACTGAAGGGTCCTGGGTTCGATTCTGGTCAAGGGCACATGCCCAGGTTGTGGGCTCAATCCCCAGTTCGGGTGCACAGGAGGGAGCCATCAATGCTTCTCTCTCATCGTTGATGTTTCTAACTCTCTTTCTCCCTTCCTCTCTGAAATCAACAACAATATGTTTTTAAAAAAATAGAAGTCCTAGTAGCTCAGTTCGTTAGAGCATTACCTAATATGCTAAGGTTCGATCCACTGTGAGGACACACGCAAGAGTCAACCAGGGAATGCATGGATGAGTGGAACAACAAACTCAACTTTCTTTCTCTCTCTCTAAATCCAACAACAACAAAATTAAAAAAACACACACAACAGAACTTAGATCAGTCACAGAATCAAAAATCTGAGAACCAACGTGACCAAGGGGCCAGGCAACCTTTGGCTAATCAGAAAGGTTTCTTTTAACACTGGACAGAAAAGCGATCGCTTTCTCCTTATTTGCCCTTAGAAATTCACTGCCAGAAAAATGGATTAGGATCAATGTCAGATGTGCCTGTGCCGTGAATCACAAGAACATCGTGACTCTGGGTTAGCACTAAGCTTAGCGTCAACACTGAATGCACTCCCACAGCCAGATGCCCTGATGTGCCTGCAGCACATGCCAAGTAGTGCAAAGCAGCAGGAAGGTAAGCCGGGCCCACACCTCCCTGGGCCCACACGGCACAAAAGTCTGATTCAGCCATACTATCTTTCCAAGTGACTTACTCCTTAGATATGTACAGGAAAGCACCAAGCTCACACTACTGTTTTGTGTAAAACTTAAGTTTTATTTTTGTTAATCCTCACCTGAGGATATTTTCCCACTGATTTTTAGAAAGTGGAAGGGAGGAGGAGACACAGAAACATCGATGTGAGAGAGACACATCGATTGATTGTCTCCTGCACCATCCCTGACCGGGGCTAGGGATGGAGCCTGCAAACCAGGTATGTGCCCTTGACTGGAATCGAACCCAGGACCCTTCAGTCCATGGGTTGACGCTCTATCCACTGAGCCAAACTGACTAGGGCTACTTAATTATTTTTAACTTGTCTCTATAAACCTCTTGGAATTAACCTGTTGTTTCTGTTCTTACATGGTGTTAACCTTTGTCTTCTTCCCGGGCAGATCTTAAGAAGGTTAAACACCTTAGATGTCAATCCAAGCTATCTTGGACATGAGTTAAAAACACTTTATGTACGCACCTGGCCTACCAAAGAACTGGGTTAATTCTCTGGTGTTTTACCAGATTTCTCCATACTTGGCTGTGAGATTCTGTACAAATGGGCCAAATGAACTAACTTCGAAGAAAAACAAGTGACTAGGTACACGGCGGTCCTCCCCGGGTGTACATCAGGCTAAGCCACACGTAAATGAAATATCCGGGAAAGGGAAGCGACAGCTACAGAGTCAGATGGAAAAACATAGCTTGAGAGAAGGGAAAGAGATTCTTCTGCTTGAGATTCTTACAAAGAAAAGACAGCCGAAACCGGTTTGGCTCAGTGGATAGAGCGTCAGCCTGCGGACTGCAAGGTCCCGGGTTCGATTCCGGTCAAGGGCATGTACCTTGGTTGCGGGCAGATCCCTGGTGGGGGGTGTGCAGGAGGCAGCTGGTCGATATTTCTCTCTCATCGATGTTTCTAGCTCTCTATCCCTCTCTGTTTCTCTCTGTGAAAAATCAATAAAATATATTTAAAAAGAAAAGAAAAGACAGCACTGCTCTTTCAACGGTACCCCCTTCCCCAGGGCCAAGAGCCACTCCCGAACAGGAAGAATGATATTCCCTCCGTTAGGAAGTATTTTCCCTGCATTATCTTATCACCTGCAACCCAGCAAGGGATCATCATCCATCTTCTGGAGAAGCATGTCAGTAGGAACGCGCCTAAATCAGGAGAGCTGTCAGTCCTCACCACCCACAGCATCACAGATCTGTCTAAAACCCCAGTTCCCTTTTTTCCCCCCTTCTCCCAACTCCCACATGCTTCTGAGAGGAACCAGATCCAGGCCAATGGCTGGCATGGAAACCAGAGGGGAAGGAGGGGGTCGCTGGGGGAGGATGGCTGAACCTGTCAGTGGCGGGTAAGGGGATGCATCAAGCTTATTAGCCTTGAGGTCAGGAGGTGAGGAAAGGCAGACTTCTGAGTCTTGGCCTCTACTTTGGGGAAAGCCGGAGCAGTCGGGGACTTTTCGCCCATCAGGAGCTCCCACCGGGTGCCCACCTGTGCCCATGCACAGCCTTTCCCTCTAGCTTAAGCGCCCACCGAGGTCAAGGAGCTCCACTCCCACCAGCACTTAAACTGGGTACCCACCGGGCACTCCGGGGTCCCACCAAGACCAAGGGGCCACCCAGCAGACCCTCTAGGCTCCAAGGGGCTGCCCCCATAAGCCGGGACGTTCAGACCCCCCCCCCCTCGCTCCCCGGACTCCCCGTAGTCTGGGACACGCAGGGCCCCCCTCGCCCGCGCGGACGGTGCGCGCCGCCTACCCGGAGTTCGCCCTCGGTGCGGTGCAATCCCAGGCGTCGCAGCCCCACGGCCAGGTCGTTGACACACAGGCCGCCGTCGCGGTTGACGTCGAGCGTCTGGAAGAGGCTCCACAGGCGCAGCCTGTGGTCCGGGCCCCCGCAGACGGCGCCGCCGCACGGGTCCACTGACGCCGGCGACGAGGCGGACGAGGCGGCGGCGGCGGCGTCCGGCGGCGGGGAAGCCACGCAGCGGCACAGGACGCTGCTCACCATCGGGCGCGAGGCAGGGGCGCCGGGCGGCGAGGAGAACGCAGAAGACACGCGGGGATCCTCAGACTGCCAGCGCGGGTTCCGAGATGCCGGCAAACGCGCGGGAGGGGCCGCTTCCGGGAGCCCCGCCTCTCTGGCCACGCCCCCAGCCCGCCTCCGACTAATCACAGGCCGGGACTGCCACCAGGAGGGGCGGGACCTCTCCGAGGACCGCCCACATCGTCCTTGCCGGCTTGGATCAATAGAGTGGGCGGGGCGGTTCCGGCTCAGCCTGGGGCCGATTCAAACGGAGGGGGGCAGCGATTGGCTGAGCCGGGCCAAACAGGGGAAACCGCGCCGCCATAGGCAGAAGTCATGTGATTGGCAGGCGGGAGGCCGCGCGTCCAGTTTCCATTGAGTAACTCTGTTTGGACTTCGGAATTGTGAGGATGGGAGGAGCGCTCTTGTCTTCGGTGGGAAATTGGGTTTGTGTGAGGAGTAATTGTGAGCTGCATCTCAAACCAGTTTGCGCCCGTGGGTGAAATTACAAATTTATTGGCCAACTGCCAAGCTGAAAGCACTATCGGGATGCTCAGGAGGCCGGGTTTTGATAATCTAACTCCCTACACCAATAAAAAAAATAGCTGAATTTAATAGGATAATGTCCGTAAATACTGCAGATTGAACGACAACGAATTCCCAATGAAGTTAATAAAGACTCAGTGATCCGAGCACTCGGTAGAGACAGGCATACCTTTACACCAATGATCGAGTCAATCCCGGTAAGTGGGCGTGCTCTGGAGCTGAGCGACAGACCCAAAGAACCAGTGAGCGTCCTGATCGTGAGCCTCGCCCAACCAGGAGGGCGGGTTCCCCCGGAGCAGCGCTGGGAGGCGGGAGGAGGGGAAGTGGGCGGATCTCCGCACACCCGAGCGGAAGAGGCAGATTCAGGAAGCCATTACGCCGCTGGCTGGCAGCGGCCCTGCCGGTCGGTGCCGGGCCCTACGCACTTTGCGTAACGGGGGGGTTACCAAAGGCCTGGTACTTGGCCTTGGCAAATTCGGCCTATCGTATGTAGCGGGATGGGTGAGGGGCGAGGCTAAGGAAGAAATAAAAAAGGGAAATTGGACGGTTGAAGGGATTATAATTTCTTTAAAAAAGAAGGGTAGGGAGAGGCCATGGCCGTCCCAGCCAAGAAGAGGAAGATGAACTTCTCCGAGCGAGAGGTGGAGATTATCGTGGAGGAGCTGGAGCTGAAGAAGCACCTGCTGGTGAACCACTTCAACGCCGGGGTCCCTCTGGCTGCCAAGAGCGCGGCGTGGCACGGCATCCTGAGAAGGGTCAACGCCGTGGCCACCTGCCGCAGGGAGCTGCCCGAGGTCAAGAAGAAGTGGTCTGATCTCAAGACCGAGGTCCGTCGCAAGGTGGCCCAAGTTCGGGCGGCAGTGGAGGGTGGCGAGGCCCCAGGGCCCGGTGAGGAAGATGGAGCTGGTGGGCCGGGGCCAGGGGGTAGCAGTAGTGGCGGGGGCCAGGCCGTAGCCCCCGTGCTGCTCACCCCCATGCAACAGCGCATCTGCAATCTGCTGGGTGAGGCCACCATCATCAGCCTGCCCAGTACCGCAGAGATCCACCCTGTAGCCCTTGGACCTACGGCTACCGCAGCCGCAGCCACGGTCACCCTGACACAGAGTGAGTGACCTCTCCTGCCCAGTCCAGCGTGCATCCATGGGAAGGGCCAGCAAGAGATGGGGCAGCCCGGGGAAGGTTGGCTGTAAAGGGTCAAAGGTCAGATAGGAGTCTTGGAAGACCCTGAGATCTTCCAAGAGCTCCCCAGACGGAAATGATCTTTTCTTTTTTTTTAAAATTGATTTCAGAGAGGAAGGGAGAGGGATAGAGAGCTAGAAACATTGATGAGAGAGAAACATCGACCAGCTGCCTCCTGCACACCCCCTACCAGGGATGTGCCCGCAACCAAGGTACATGCCCTTGACCGGAATCGAACCTGGGACCTTTCAGTCCGCAGGCCGACGCTCTATCCACTGAGCCAAACCGGTTTCGACGAGACAGAAATGATCTTGTTCTCTCTGGGGCTTCCTCAGCACACAGTCTGGACTTCTGCTGAGCTGGATGGCTCTCAACTGCGTTTTGCCGCCATTCCTGTCCATGACTGATCTGTGTGGTCCCTGAAGACAGAGACCATGCTGATATCCTCACAGGACTTACTGCAGGGCCTGGCACATGCTAAGCAGCCAGAATATATTTGTTCAGTGAGTAGATAGATGGGAATGATCATGCCCAAGTCAAACATGGGTTCTGGACAGAGAGACAGTCTGGGTTTTTGGTGTGGCAAACATTCTTCAGGCACAGTTGAGGAACCTCATGGCTCCTGATGTTCATCTGCTCATTCATTCATCCATCAAACATTAGCATTTATTCTGTGCCAAACCCTGTGCTTGGCACTGGGATTACCAAGGTGCCAATTATAATCTAGTAGGACAGGTAGGACATATCTGAGTAACTGCAGCGTCAGTTGGGAGAACATAACTCAGCGGAGAGAAGGGAGCTGCGTGGTTGGTGGGGGCACACGGTTGAAGTTGGCATTGAAGGGTGGAGAAGGTTCACCCCCCTCTGCAGGGGGCACAGACAGCGCACCTAGAGTCCTTTCAAAGGCTTTCCACCGGAGAACAATGGGACTGGCTTGGGCTGAACTTTCAAGTTCAGATAAGGGTTTGCGTTGGTATCGGTTAACTGCCTCTTTGTGCCAGGTTATAAATGGCACTGATCAGGCCAGCGCTTCTCAGCGGGGTTTTAGGAATTGGGTATCTGTGAGTGCCATCCCCTGCAGGGTCATATTTCCCAGGATATTGAGGTAGGACAGAGGATCCAACGCTGGCCTCATTCAGTTCTGGAACAGGAAGAATTCTTAGGTATTCCACTGACCAAGGTGATCAGAAGACAGGGAAGCGTTTATTGGACACTTTGCCAGCCCTCTCCCATCTCCTCCTTGGCTTGGCCATAGGAGACTGGCAGTCAGGAAGGCACTGAAGGAGGCAGGACTAGCGTAGCTACAAACAGCTTATGTAGAGGTTCCCACTCCAGATGCCTGCTGGGTACCGGTGCCACAGGGAGCATGTGACCATGCCTGTATCAGCAGAAGCAGCCGAGAGGGGTGGGATTGAGGACTCTGGCGTTGGGGAGACCTGGGTTTGCTTCCTGCACCTGCTGAATAAGCTGTGTGACGTTAGGCAAAGCAACTCCATGTTTCTGAATCTGTTTCCTCATCTCTGAAAATGGACACGACAGGACTTACCTCTTGATGTCATGAGGATTTGTTGAGCTAATGAGTGCAAAGGGCTTAATACAGTGCCTGGCACATAGCAGGCGCTCTGAATGTTTTGCTAGCATCATTATTAGCATCTTTGCTTTTGCCAGATCTGGGACTGACCCTTTGGCTACCAAATAGATTAAGAGTCTAAACCTGCCAGGTTCTAGATTTCCTTAGGTATAGGTATGGCTATAAAGCCAGAGGAGGCCGGAGTTCCCCAGAATAGGGCCTAATACGGCCCATCCCATGTAACCAGCTTTTCTAAAAGTGACCTGACGCTGCCTTGGCTCTCTCCACAGTCCCCACAGAGACCACCTATCACACGCTGGAGGAGGGGGTGGTGGAGTACTGCACGGCCGAGGCCCCCCCGCCCCTGCCCGCGGAGGCCCCCGTGGAGATGATCGCCCAGCACGCTGACCCCTCGGTCAAGCCACAGGCGCTCAAGAGCCGCATCGCCCTCAACTCGGCCAAGCTGATCCAGGAGCAGCGCGTCACCAACCTGCACGTGAAGGAGATCGCCCAGCACCTGGAGCAGCAGAACGACCTGCTGCAGATGATCCGCCGCTCCCAGGAGCTGCAGGCCTGCGCCCAGGAGCGCCAGGCGCAGGCCATGGAGGGTACGCAGGCGGCCCTGAGCGTCCTCATCCAGATCCTCCGGCCCATGATCAAGGATTTCCGCCGCTACCTGCAGAGCAACACGTCCTGCCCTGCCCCCGCCTCTGACCCCGGACAGATGGCCCAGAACGGACAGCCGGACAGCATCATCCAGTGAGGGCAGGGGTTGAGCCGGCCTTCCGCTGGGATTGGATGACATCAGGTGGTCTTGTACGTGGGCTCTGCAGCTGGCCTTTGGCGAGGGCCGGCCCCGCGGACAGCCCCCTCTGTAACAGACGCACAGGAGGCCCACTATCTCTGAGGAAGAAAGGAGCCTGGGAGGAGGAACCTGAGACCCAGACTCTTCCCCCACCACTCGAGCTGCCTTGTTAAGAACCTTGTTAAGACTGGTTAGCTGGGGTCAGGCACGGGGGCGGGGGGTGGTGGTGGAGGGAGGGGCCATGTGTTGTTGCGAGCCTGGGCTTATGACATGACCCAGACTCCATCTGGGACCCGTGGAAGGAAGGCTGTCCCTGGGGAATGATCGCCCCGCCCTCGGGGACCGTCCCGCAGTAAGAGGTTGTCAGTGGTGCCGGCAGTAGCACAGTGAGCGCTCCTTCCTCCCTTGGGAGGCAGAGTGCCAGAGAAACCCCGCCCTTCCTCCTCACGGAGCCTCAGTTCTCAGGGGACTCCAATGCCAGGCTCTTCCCCACCCACTCTGGGCACAGCAGGGGCCTTTGGTAGCGCCCTGGGCTGCCTCTGCCACACACCTGGGATATGCTGCATGGGGTGGGGGTGGCTTGGCCACCATCTGGTCTTCCGCTGCGTCCGGGACAGCCCTTTAGGGGTTTGTCCCAACAGCTCTTGACTCAGCTCGAGCTTCAGGCTTTGGGTGCTGGAAGGTTTAGAGAAAGTAAACAGGTGTGGACACCTGTTGCCCACTGCAGTGGGTCTGTGGCGACCTGTTGGCTCCTTCCAGAAGGTTTGCTTCAAGCCAGTTCTACTTATTCTGTCCATGAACCCCTCCTGGGAAGACCTCCAGGATCTCTGAGGGCCACTCTGGCCAAGCCCTTCCTTCTTTCCTCTCTGCTGACCGGACCTCTCTAAAACCCTGCAAGAAACCTGCTCAGCATCACCCGCTGGCCTCCCTTCACACACTATTCAGAGACAGTTCTTCTGAGAAGCCCAGTGGCAGGCTGGGCGAGTCCGCAGGCCTGATTGGCCCTGAATGTTGAGGTGGGAGCATTGCTGACCTAAGACGTGGGACCTTTGATTTCTGTGCTTCGGAAGGACAGACGGACCTTAGAGTCCTAAAGGAGGTGGTGTTCCCTGTTCTGCTCTCTCCCGTGTGTAGGGAGTTTACCCAGATGGCAATTGTCTGTTTCATTTTCAGGGTGAAATCTACTGAAGCCATTACTGAGACTGTGCATTTCTTTCCAGATCATTTCCCAACTTTGCCATCTTGCTGCTGGTGCCTTGACCACACGTGACTGACTGATGGTTACAACTCAAGGCTCCAGATCTCAGCCAAACAACTGCCCTGCGAGCACGTGCATTCAGAATCGCTCCGCTCCACTGTGGCAGCCACAGGGAGGTGCCCCCACAGACAGGCTCCGCGGAGGACATGCAGGGCCAGCTGCAGAGCAAGGGAGAGGAATCAGGCCTGTGAGGGGATTGGGTGGTGGAAGAAAACTCTTCCCAGTGTGGCTGGAAAGCAGTCGCCCCTGGCAACCTGGACGCCCTCCCTCCCAGGAGCCAGAGCGCCCAGCAGGGTAGCAGTGGGGACTTCGTGAGGGTTTTGTATTTCGGTTTGGTTTTTCTCTGGAGTTAGCAACCTGAGCCAACATTGTGTCTGTTCCAATTGGGTATAAAGAGGAAAGACTGGATCACTTAAACAGACTGGTTCTTTAATTTTAAATTAAAGAAATATCACTTTTTTTTTTTTTTTTTTAAATACCCATGTCTGTGTCTTTATTGGTTAAATATATAGAAGAGGCAGAAAGCAGGGAATGGCACACTATGGCCCATAGGTCAAATCTGGCCCCCTACCTGTCTTTGTAAATAAAGTTTTATTGGAACATAGTCACACCCCCTTCACTTATTTCATGACTTTGGCTGTTTTTATGCTGCAATAATAGAGTGAAGCAGTTGTGACAGAGACTTTTGGCCCACAACGCCCAAGTATTTACTCTCTGGCCCTTTACAGAAAAAGTCTGTCTACTCCTGGCGTAGGGCAGTGTTTAGACACTGAATGAGAATTCCCCAAGGTGTTTGTCTAAGTAACATACCCAACCTTTGGCCTCATCCCAAACCCGGAAGAGACTCTGGAGAGAAAGCTCTAAGACTATTCATGGTACATAAGCTCTCTGGGTGATTCTGTTATTTCCTGGAGGTTAAGAAATTTGACTCAGAGAATGGAAGAGTTAAACTCAGCTGAAATGCCCCAGAGAGAGCTGCTTCTCAGGAGTTTCTCCAAGCAGAGATTTTTGTTTAAGATTGGCCTTTATTCTAGAGCAGTGTTTCCCAAACTTTTGACATACGTGTACCCCTTCTATAATTTTCGTAACGCTGAGTACCCCTTGTACTCATGAGAACGTAGAATTAGGCGCAGCTAAGCACGGTGCAGTGCATATCCCCACCAAACTCCGGTGCAACGCGTACCCCCACCAAACTTCCCATACCCCTGGGGGTACACGTACCACACTTCTGGAAACACTGTTCTAGAGGGATCCCAGCCTTCCTGGCCATGTTATCACTCTGTCAGATATTTAGTAATAAAAAAAAAAATTACCGTTATCCAGCCCTATTCTCCAGGTCTTATAAGCATTACCTCAGTGACCCCTTGCAATGTTGCCCCATGAATTAGATACAAGTATTGTTCTCAGTTTGCAGGTGAGATCACTGTGGATCAGAGAGGTTAAACAATTTGCCTAAGGACACACAGCTACCTTATTCCCTGGAGTGGTCCATGCTCTTCACTGCCGCTCTTACCTCTTTTAACTATTCTCACCTTGCAGCCTGGAGAGTGAAATCAGCTGGAAGTCATTTGAGCCTGACACTGAGGAGCTTCTAAGTCAAAAGAGGAGGCCGAGGAGATGGTTTGTGTTTATTATTCTTGGCACTTGAAAGGGAATATGACCTCTCGTACTCGCTGCAGGCTTAGGACTTACTCATATTAAGAGAGAAAAGGGGACCCTGGCCAGCATGGCTCAGTGGTTGAGCGTCAACCTATGAACCAGAAGGTCTTGGTTTGATTCCCGGTCAGGGCATATGCTCGGGTTGCAGGCTGGATCCCCAGTGTGGGGTGTGCAGGAGGCAGCCAATCAATGATTCTCATCATTGATGTTTCTATCTCTATCCCTCTCCCTTCCTCTCTGAAATAAGTAAAAATACACATTTAAAAAAGAGAGAAAAGGGCGCCCTGGCTGTGGCAGAGTGTTGGCCCGAGCAGTGTAGAGTCCGGGTTTGACTGCCAGTCAAGGGCATGTACCTGGGTTGGGGGTTAATTCCCTCTAGGGCACATGTGGAAGGCAACCAGTTGATATGTCTCTCTCACATCGATGTTTCTCTCTTTCTCTGTCTCTCTCTAGAGTCTTTTCTGGAGATCACAATGGAAGTTTTGTCACAAGAGATTTGAGTCAGTTTATAATTACCCTTTTCCTTCTTTCACTCTCTCTAAAAATCAGTGGAAAAACTATCCTCAGGTGAGAATTAATAAAAAACAAAATAAAAGGGGTGGTGGGATGAGAGAGAGAGAGAAAAGGGTAATTTAAACAGAATTAAACCTCGCACATCTTGATGGCGTTGGTGAAAAGTGTCGCTTATATTGCTGGAATGTGGATTTTTACTTTGTTAAAGAGAAAATTACAGGCCCAAAATGGTGTCACTTGCTAAAAGCCCACGATACAAAGCTAGACTTAATACCTGATCTAACTGCAGTTTCAACCTCTCCGAGAAAGGTAATCTTTTTATTGATTTTTTTTTTTTTTTTTTTTTTTACAAACAGGAAGGGAGAAGCATAGAGAGTTAGAAACATCAATGAGAGAGAAACACTGATCAGCTGCCTCCTGCACACCCCCTACTGGGGATGTGCCCGCAACCAAGGTACATGACCTTGTCCGGAATCGAACCTGGGACCTTTCAGTCCGCAGACCGACGCTCTATCCAGTTAGGGCAGAAATGTAATCTTAATCAAACAACCTAGAATGTTCCGGCCAAGCCTGGTGTGAGCTCCCCGGTCCCCTGGGCCTTCTCCATTCCCCACAGCCCCACAGGAAGAAAGACCCTCTGTCCATAAAAACCCGTCCCTCCCTTCCCCCAGAGAAGCCCTGGTCTGGAAAGAATCCTGCTTTTCCCCTGCCTCCGCCTTGTTTCTATAAGAACCTCCTGTTTTGTACAACCCCTTGGAGCTCCCTTCTGGTTGCTAGGTGGGCTGCTGCCCTGCTCAGGAATCACTTAGTAAAACCAACTAGATCTCCAAATGTATTTATTCAGTTAAATGGTGTGTTTTTTTTAATAACATAAAAGAAAATCCTCTCAGCACGGAAGCTTGCTAGTTCAAGCATTGAAACCTTTTAGGTTTTAAACGACTTGGATGGACGTCTTTCAAAAAGACTTCCTTTGTGAACTGCATTTGACCCCGTGGCTCTCTAGGGGTGTCGAACTCAATCAGAGAAGGGGCCAAAATCTAAAATCCAGCCTAAATCGCGGGCCGAATGGTTTACTGAACAGTCATAAACTGTCATTGTGATGGAAACGCAGCGGAGTGCAGTGATGACAGCGCGGTGCGGGCCACATTGCAAGGCCTGGCGGGACGGATTTGGCCCGCGGGCCTTGTGTTTGACACATGTGCTAGACAGTCTGCACGACAGGCCGAGAGGCAGTGCTGCCTGGTGGGGAGCTCGGGGGCTCAGGCAGGTTTGGGCTCGAGATAGGCTCCACCTGTTACTCTCTCAGCATTTCGGGATTCCGGTTTTCCCAATTCCAAAGTGAGGATGATGGCTAATGGTACCCGCCTGACAGCGTAAGAAGCACTGTGAGGGCGGGATAGAAACAGGTCCCACTTGCCGAGCGATTGCTATGTCCAGACACCGTTCTACGCACTGTATGGATGAACTCCTTTGACGAGATCATGTTGGCAAAACACGTAGCCAGCGCCTAGCACATAGCAGGTGCGCAGTGAGTATGGCCGCTCTCCTCACTGTCCCAGTGTCTGATCCGCCAAACGGGAAATTGGGAGTCTCCTCTGGAGACCACAATGGAGCTTTGTCACAAGGGGTTTGAGTCAGGAAGTAGAGGGAGCGGGGCCCAGGGAACAGACTGGGATTGGAGGCAGCCTGGGGTATGGGAGCACGGCCAGTCCAGGGAAGGGCTGGACACTGGGAGGCTCTTACAAGTGCTTTGTTTTTTTATTCTATTTATTTATTTTTTAAAGATATATTTTTATTGAGTTCAGAAAGGCAGAGGGAGAGAGAGTTAGAAACATCAACGATGAGAGAGAATCATTGATCCGCTGCCCCCTGCCCACCCCCCACTGGGAATCGGGCCCAAAACCCAGGCATGTGCCCCCGAGTGGAAGTGAACCCAGGACCCCTCAGTCCTCAGGCTGATGCTCTATCCACGGAGCCAAACCAGCTGGGGCCGAGTGCTCTTAAAGAGGTGGGTTGAGCAAGTTGTCAGAAGCTGACCTGCCACCTGTCACAGAAGGTCCATTAAGACATAAAAGAAAAAGAATGAAGTTTACTTTCTAAAAGATGTCAGGCTCCTTTTCTACCCTCCAAGCCTGTGCCTTTGAGGTTCCCTGCCCTGAGAGCAGCTTTCTTCCTCCTCACTCTCCTCACTCCTATGAGTCCTTCACGTCAGCTTGGGCACCACTTCCTCCAGGGAGCCCTCCTGGGTCACACCTTGTGTTTCCTCTCTCATATGCTCGTCACAGCCTACTGCAATCACATTTATTGTACATGTCCTGGTCCTGCTGTAGGACGGTTTCTCAGCCTCAGAGCAGGAACCCTCTGGGGCTGGATCTTTCCTTGTAGGGGGAGGGGGCGGGCAGTTGTAGAGTGGTTAGGAGTACGGCTGACCTCTATACACTGGATGCCAAGAACACTTCCCCCTCCAGTTGTGGTGATCAGAAATGTATTCAGACATTGCCTATTACCCCCCTGGAGGTGGGGAGAATCCCCCCCCAGTGAAGAACAAAGGTCCTATGGCTATAGTATCCATCTTTTTCTTTAAAATATGTTTTATTGATATTTTTACAGAGAGGAAGGGAGAGAGATAGAGAGTTAGAAACATCGATGAGAGAGAAACATTGATCAGCTACCTCCTTGCACACTCCCTACTAGGTATGTGCCCACAACCAAGGTACATGCCCTTGACTGGAATCAAACCTGGGACCCTTGAGTCTGCAGGCCAATGCTCTAGCCACTGAGCCAAACCGGCTAGGGCACATCTGTATTTTGCATAGTTACTTTCCAAGTGCGTAGCACAGTGCCTGACCAGGTATTTAATTGATTGCGGTGTTAGTTGAATGGAGCACCAGCAGCATTCCTGTAAGGTTTTCATTTGCCCCATTTGATAGATGGAGAGACCGATGGTGATACTGGTGGCCATCACTGTAAAGACAGGAGCTGGGAGCCTCCCAGGTGTGCTAGGCAGCCCAGCCCCTCTGTGTGAGTCAGCCTCCTGTGACCGTGAGCATGAATCAGGCTCCAGAGCTGCGCCTGGACCCTGGACCTGTGTCAGGTGCCTCTGGGGCCCCACCCTGCATGGCTCTGCCTCCGGAGTGCGGCGACCTTGGGTCTCCCCAAGAGGCATTGGGCGCCCCTCCTCCACAGGCCTTGCTTTTGAGGGTGCAGAGAGATTAGATAAGACACAGGAAGCAGATGAGTGATGTGAGGCGCTGTGCCCGGGTGACATGGAGCCCCAGAACCCACTCAGGGCCTAGCCCCAGGGAACGCAGTGCGTCTGAAGAAATGAGAGGCAGGAAGGGGCCACCTGAGGACCCCCCACAGCACATTCTCCAGAACGTTCTGCCAATCCTGAGGTCACACACCACAAGCTCAAATGCCTGCAGTCTCAGTGGATGGAGCGTCGGCCTGCGGACTAAAAGGTCCCAGGTTCGATTCCGGTCAAGGGCATGCACCTTGGTTGCGGGCACATCCCCAGTAAGGGGTGTGCAAGAGGCAGCTGATTGATGATTCTCTTTCGTGGATGTTTCTAACTCTCTGTCCCTCTCCCTTCCTCTCTGTAAAAAATCAATAAAATATATTTAAAAAACAAAAACAAACAGATAAGAGTCCCTCGGCTCAGTTACACACACACACACACACACACACACACACACCCGCATCTACAGAAAGTTGGCCAGAAGGAGGCTGGGCTAGGCTTCAGGAAATGCTGACAGTCAGGAATGTGGGCCCATCCTGCCAGACATTCTCTTTTTACAAAAGCGGCCAGAAATCCGGGCTTTTATGTAAGATGTCCCAGTTTAAACATATCGACTGGCAAATATTTGTAAGTCTTGTGCAAGCCAAACAAAACACACCTGTGGGCCAGCATCAATCCGTGCAGGGCCGTTTGCAAGCCCTGTCCCCGGTTAACCCTGTGGGGGCCGGTCTGTGCCCGGCAGAGGAGGCCGAGGGTGGGAGGCAGGAGGCCTGGATGCCAGACCCCTCTTTCTGCACCTCGGTCTCCCCATCCCTCGGATGGGGGCTGGCCACCCCAGCGGGACTGGCCCCCGGTATGGGTGCAGCCTCCTGCGCTCACGCTAGGCCTGACTCACGGGCAAGACCTGGGCTGGGTTCTTTGCTTCGCCCAAAGCTGAGTCAGTCATCACACATGTGGCATTGGCACTCACACGCCGCCTGCCTGTCAGAAACCAGGCACAGTCGGGGACTGGCCACCACGGGGGACCCCCACTGAGGCCGAGGCTAGTAGAAGCACTGTTTCCAGGCAGGTCTCCAACAGGGTCCTGTCTGGGTGGCGGTTGGGCCAGAGGCCTCCATGGTCTCTGCGGACTGTCCTTCCTGCCTGCTCAGCACCCAGGGCTCCTCATGGCTGTGTGGCATCCTCCACACTCAGTCCACGCAGTTTGAGGAAGGATCCCAATTCTGGCTTCAGCGATAAGGATGAGGCCCAGGAATCTCTTTGAAATTCAGAAGTGGAAGCTTTGGTCCTTGGGTGGGTCTAGTGGGGCCCAGTTATCTGTATTTTTTATAGGTTTCTTAAAAAAAAATTATATATATATATATATATATATTGATTTCAGAGAGAAAGAGAAACATCAATGAGAATCATTATTTGCTGCCCCCTGCACGCCCCCTACTGGGAATCGAGCCTGAAACTGGGCATGTGCCCTTGACTGGAATCGAACCTGGGACCTTTCAGTCTGCAGGCCACTGCTCTATCCACTGGGCCAAACCAGCTAGGGCTTTTTTATTATCGAGGTCTAATCAGCATACAATTAACCCCATATGTTTAACAATTTGATGCGTTTGTAAGTACATCTGTGAAGCCATCACCACAATTTATGATCACGAGAAGGTCAGGAGAATCTCCTTCACTACCAAGTTTCTTGGTGCTATTTATCCGTGTATTTATTTTGCAGCAACAAGCTTTCTTGTTTTCATTTGGTCTGAGGCACGGGATGGGGATCCAGGGTGGCTAAAGGGATGCCTGGTGGTAGCAGGGAGAGGCTCAGGCAGAAGCCAGACCCCAGGGGAGGGTGGAGGGGCCCTTCAAAGGCCGCTGAGCTCCCGTGTCTCCCGGTGGTGCTGAGGGTAAGCTTTTGGAAGGGCTCCTCCCCGCCCAGCCTGCAGCCGGCCGGCCTCAGCGGGGAGGCAGTGTCCCATCCTCTCGATGAGGTTCGCCTGCTCACCCAGAAAGGGCTTCCCCAGGAAGTCACGGAGCTCCGGGTCTGTTTGGGCAGAAGCCAGGGCAACGGAGACAAAGGGCCCGGTTCCGGCTCTTCTCCGGGACCTCGGCGCTGCCACGCTCCTGAGTTTCACCCCACGCATCGGTCCAGCGGGTCCGGGAGAGGCGAGGCCGCTGGCTGGTTTACAGCCTCGGGAGACGCCCAGTGCCTTCACGCTCCTCCCTGGCCAGCTCGCAGAGGGCGTGGCTCGCGCCCTTCAGAGCCACGTCACCAGTACGTCATCAGCACGTCATCAGCCACGTCATCGAGGTGGAAACAGGAGCCCAGAGAGAGGCAGGTGTGGGGGCCTGCAGCTGCAGGCTGACCAGGTGGTGACGGGGCCTCCACCTGGGGGGGATAATTCGGATGGATGTTAGAGAGCGGGAATTTCTGAGCTCTCCGGAGAGGCCGTGGACTCTGCCCCGGATAGGGTTGTCAGTGCTGACACCAGGCCAGGCTTTGAGAAAGGGTCTCATGGCCCCTTCCCCTTGCACCTCACTAAATAGCCTTGCAAGATGGAACAATGTCAGCTTTCTAAAGGACAGGATGACCCTGTGATCCAGGATAACGGGGTCTTGGCCCTGATATTATTTGGGGAAAACTGTTTTGTCTTGGGTTGCTTACTCTGCACAAACAGGATGTGGTCAATGTGCTTAAAAGGTGGTCCTGGCCAAAACCTGTTTGGCTCAATGGATAGAGCTTTGGCCTGTAGACTGAAGGGTTCCAGGTTCGATTCCGGTTAAGGGCATGTACCTTGGTTGCGGGCACATCCCCGGTAGGAGGTGTGCAGGAGGCAGCTGATCGATATATCTCTCTCTCATCAATGTTCCTAACTCTCTATTCCTCTACCTTCCTCTCTGTAAAAAAATCAATAAAATATATTAAAAAAAAAAAAAAAAAAAAAAAAAGGTGGTCCTGCACTGAGAGTAGGGCTGCTCTCTGACCTCCCTGTCTGGAACAGCCGCCGGCCGGCAATCAAGGCTCCCAGATTTTAATTCGGTCTGGGCTTCAGGGGTCTTTATTCGCATTCACACCACAACAGATCTGAGAGCTCACTGTTGCTCGGCTATAAGGAGCTAAGCTAAAAAAATTGGTGTTGGCTGCTCTCGGGGGCCGTAGGTGGCTGAGATGGTGCTGAAGGTAGGACTGGAAAAGAGGTTGGAAGGTGACCGGAGGCTGGGAGAGGGGCATCCCCAGGTCTGTTCTGTCCAAACACTGTTGAAGCGTGAGGCAGATTAGGGCACTGCTCTTGGTCCCCTTATCAGCTACTTCCTTCACGCCCCCCACTGGGGATGGAGCCCACACCCCAGGCATGTGCCCTGGTTGGGAATCGAACCGTGACCTCCTGGTTCATAGGTCGATGCTCAACCATTGAGCACGCCGGCAGGACACCAAAATCTTTAAATGTGGGTTCCTTTGACTCATCAAGTTCAGTTCGAGGCATGTTTCCTTAAAAAATAAATACACTAGAGTCCTGGCCAGTGTGGCTCAGCTGGTAGACCGTCATCCCATGTGCTGAAAGGTTGCTGGTTTGGTTCCTGGTCAGGGCACATGCCCAGGTTGCGGGCTAGATCCCTGGTAAGCATAGAGCAGGCAACCAACTGATGTTTCTCTCTCACATCAATGTTTCTCTCTCTCTCCCCCCTCTTCTGTGCTCTCTCTCTCTCTCAACATCAATCACAAATAAATAAATACACCAGAGCAGTACATTGTCTGTCCCGAGATCTTTGGTCCTGGTGCTGTGCTCATGGGAGAGAGAGGCAGATGCCCCTGGCTGGACCACATGGGGCCTTGGCACCGTGCCCACATGCTCAGAGTCCTTTCGTCCTCCAGCCTGGGTGAAAGGCTCGGGGACGGGAATTTGATCCATCCCAGCAGGAAGGCCGGAGGGAAGGGCAGTGCTGTTCTCACCCGACTGCGTCCGAAATCTGGCTCCCCCTGAGCCTGCCTGGCCTCGGAAGGCTCTAACCAGCCAACACCAGTGTGAACTGGATCCGGGGACACTTGGCTGACACAGCTACCTGGGACCTGAGAAGGGACGGACAGCCCTTTGCCCTCCACACGCCAATGGTTTCCCTGGAGGTGGGGCCGTGGCCAAGGTCGGGCCGGGAGCGCTGAGACTGGGTGAGAGGAGGGAGCTGGTGGCTGGAGACCTGGGCTCCAGATTAGCCCCTGGCCGGCTGTGTGACTAAGGGCCAGCCTGCTCCCCTTCCCACGCCCCGATCTGCTCAGCTGGACAGTGAAAAGGTGCATCGGACAGTCTGTCCCCTTGGCCCCTCCAGAGAGGATTGAAAGCAGGGGTACCATGCCAAAACAGGTTTGGCTCGGTGGATAGAGCGTCAGTCTGCGGACTGAAAAGTCCCAGGTTTGATTCTGGTCAGGGGCATGTACCTTGGTTGTGGGTACATCCCCAATGGGGAGTGTGCAGGAGGCAGCTGATCGATGTTTCTAGCTCTTTATCCCTCTCCCTTCCTCTCTGTAAAAAATCAATAAAATAGATTTTTTAAAAAAAAAGAAAAGAAAAGAAAAGAAAAGAAAAGAAAAGAAAAGAAAGCATTGGTACTCAAACCAGCCAGCCCTGCGGTTCATTTCTGCCTCCATCCCTTTCCGTCACTTGGCACGTTATTTAGCCTCTTGGCACCTCAGTTCCCATCTCAACTCAAAGCCCTGCAATGGCTTCCCATTATGCTTTGCAAAAAGGCCTCAGGATCTGCCCCTTCCCACTCTCCAGCTCCAGGTCCTGCCAATCTTCTCTCATTTATCATAGACCAGGCACACGAGACCCTCAAACCCCTCCCCCGGGCCCAGGGCCTTTCAGGATGCGCTTCCCTCTCCCCAGCCCATCGTTAGCCTCTCTCCGCAGCTGCATCCCATTCCTTCCTCAGGGGTCAGAGGCCACTTCCTCGGGGAAGCCTCTTCTAAGCCCAGGCTGGCCTGCTGCTGACCCTTCATAGCACAGCCATGGCCATTAACCAGTTGTCTGGGTGATTATTGGTCGGATGACTGTCTCCAAGGACACCGTGAGCTCCCTGCCAGCAGGGATGAGGCAGTCTTGTTTGGGGCTGTGTCTCCCGTGCCGCCCCCCCCCCCCCCCCGACGGGCTGGGCATAGAGTTGGTGCCCCAGTTACTGTTTTTATAAGCAGGGCTCACAGCAGTTTCCACCCCGCATTTTAACATTTCTGGAATCAGGATGTATTTCACAACTGCAGGGACCATGTAGCAACCATGACTTATCTGTGAACGCCTGCAGGTGTGCATCAAAACCAGCAGCTTGGGCCCTGGCTGGTTTGGCTCAGTGGATAGCGCGCCCGCCTGTGGACCTGAGGGTCCCGGTTTCTATTCCTGTCAAGGCTGCAGGCTCCTCACCAGCCAGAGCCTTGGTCAAGGTGCAACCAATCGATGTGTTTCTCTCACATCGATGTTTCTGTCTTTCCTTCTCTCTTCCTCTCTAAAAACCAATGGACAAATATCCTTGGATGAGGATTAAAAAAAAACAAACAACCACTTGCAGCTTGGGAGGGTATCCCCGAGACAAGAGTGCACACTGAACAATAGCTCTTGAGGACACAGACAACACTGTCTGGAAGAACAGACCTCTGTGATTCTGAATAAATGAGTGATGCAATCCAGTCAGACTGCGTGTGCAGAAGTTTCAGGAATATCTGCGCTAAATTATTTTGGCCATAGTTTCCTTTTTATGTATGCACCATAGGGGTAGATGCTAAACGTGTCCACGTTTAAAAGAACTCCTTCAATAAGTATAAAATAAAGTTTCTAAGTGATAAGTGCTGTGTCCTATTTTACTGTGTAGTGCCTTTTTCCCTTTTTCCTGGCACAAACGTAAATGATGCATCTCTCCAGTGAAAGCGTCTTAGATTTTTTATTCAATGTTATAATTCCTGCCTTATTGGGGTTGTGGGGCCGCCCCAGGGAGAGGCTCGCGCGGGCGCAGAGCTCTGGGCGGCCACAAGGGGCGCTCTGTCCACGGCGGGCCTTTCCAGCCCAGAGTTTCAGGAATCTGGGCTCAGAGAAGCCGTGCGGCATGTCGTTCCCCCCGTGTCCTGTAGGTGGCGCGAGACAACCACAATCAGGAGCAGCCCTGGGCGCCACCAGGCAGAGGTGGGGATGGGTGAGGCAGGAGAGAGGCCGGGAGAAGATGTGGCCAGTTCTACCAGCCCGTCTGGCCCAGAGGCGGCTCTGAGCTTGGAGAGAGCTTAGGGACATAATTCAAGGGCCCTGCCCTGCTGCGTGATTCTGGTTCCCCTTCCCTTTCTGGCCTCCGTCTCCCTCCCAGGCAGGGATGGTGTGAGGGCCTGTCAGCCCTGAGCCCTGAGGCCTCCACCAGCTGCCCACAGGCCACTGCTTCCCCCGAGGAGCCCACGGCCCTGGGGCAGCCCCCTCTTCTCTGACCTCCCACTCCCCCCTGCGGCCCGACGTCTCTCTGACGCCCTGGATTGGGAAACTGGGGCCCCAAAGGTGAGAGGCTTCCCTAAGGCTATCAACCTGTGAGTGGGTGGAGGCAGGAGTGAAAGCTGGATCGCTTGCCTTTCTACCACCTTGTGACCTCCAGCAACAGAAGGGGAACAAAACAGGGCGGGAGAGAATTTCCCGGAGGAAAAGGAGAAGCTCCTAGGCGAAGTGATGGTTAACCACACATGCCGAAGGCAGCTCCCTACTGAAACTGCAGTAAAAATGTTTCTAACATTCTCTATTCCCTCTTTTCCTCTCTCTAAAAAATCAATAAAATATATTTTAAAAATAAAATAAAAAGCTATTGCTCTCTTAGGACACACAAAGCACAAACAATAAAAGAAAAACTTGGTAAACTGGACTTTATCAAAATTTAAAACTTTTGCTCTTGAGAAGCCACGGTTAAGAGAACAAATAGTCAAGCCTCAGGCTGGGAGGGAAATGTTTGCCATGTGTTTCGCTGACAAAGGACTGGTCTCTGGAACACAGAGATGACATCTGCACCCAATAATAAGACAAACGACCCCATTTAAAAACGGGCAGAATATTCAGACAGTCACTTCACAGAAGAAGCTGTATGAGAGGACCATAGACACATAAAAAGCTCATATCCTGTTGGTAGAAATGTGAAATGGGAGGGAGAAACCAAGATGGCAGCATAGGTAACCGCCTAACTGCAGCCTCACACAACAATTTCAAAAAATACAACTAAAATATAAAGTGGACATTATCCAGAACTACAGGAAAGTTGACTGACTGGAAATTCTACAATGAGAAGAAAAGAGAAAACCAGAAGGAAAATCAGAGGAGCTGTAAAAGCCTAAGGTACGGAGACACGCTGCCCGCGTGGAGGGGACAGAGCTGGAGAGGAGGGGCAGCTGAGTGCCTGGCTGCCGTTCCCTAGCAGGAGGGAGATAAAAGCTCCGGACTGTGCTGAACCCCAATTCCGACAGCACTGAACCCCAGATCTGGACCAGACCCTCGGGCCCCAGGCTCATACAGAGGGAATCTGGGCTGTAAGGTGGAATCTTGGGGAACAGCGAAAGGCAGAGCCCCCGAGTCGCGCACACTGAGCGCAGAGAACAGACTGTTGTTTGATCCATTGAATTGCCCTAGCAGGAAGGAGACATAAGCTCTGGACTGCTCTTAACCACTTCCAACTGCACTGAACCCCAGTTCCGGGCTCATTGGGGCAGAGCTTACACTTTTTGGTGGTGGGAGAAACTCTAGGGCACCTTTCTCTCAGAGGTGCTTGCGGTGAGTTCCGAAGGACACTGAGGAACACTGAGACTCAGGAACCTCATAGGGCGGGGCTAACCAGAAGCCAAGGCTGTAGGCTCCACCCTGAAACTCTGCCCCATCCAAGCTGAGCACAGAGGCTCTTGCAGTTTTCCAAGTCTAGTCGAATAAGGCTGTCTCCTGGCATAGATACAGCTGATCTCCCACCCTACCAACCCAGGGAAGCAGCGAAAATGCCGAGACAGCCGAAACCGGTTTGGCTCAGTGGTAGAGCGTCGGTCTGCAGACTGAAAGGTCCCAGGTTCGATTCCGGTCAGGGGCATGTACTTTGGTTGCGGGCACATCCCCGGTAGGGGGTGTGCAAGAGGCAGCTGGTCGATGTTTCTCTCTCATTGACCTTTCTAGCTCTCTATCTCTCTCCCTTCCTCTCTGTAAAAAATCAATAAAATGTATTTTTTTTAAAAATGCCGAGACAAGGAAACAGATCACAAACGAAAGAAATGGAGACAAAAACCGACTGGATATAGAGTTCAAAACCACGCTTATAAGGTTTTTCAGGAATGTGAAATGGAACAACTTTGTAGTTCTTTTTTATTTTTATTTATTGATTTTTAAAGAGAGAAACATCAATTTGTCGTTCCACTTGTTTATACTTGGTTGATTCTTTTTTTAAAAGTATTTATTCATTTTAAAATATATTTCATTGATTTGTTACAGAGAGGAAGAGAGAGGGATAGAGAGTTAGAAACATCAATGAAAGAGAATCATCGATCAGCTGCCTCCTGCACACCCCCCATGGGGGATGTGCTTGCAACCAAGGTACATGCCCCTGACCGGAATCAAACCTGGGACCCTTCAGTCCGCAGGCTGAGGCTCTATCCACTGAGCCAAACGGTTTTGGCCATTGGTTGATTCTTATATGTGCCCTGACTGGGGAACAAACCCACAATCTAGGCTGCACCGGGTCACTGCTCTAACCAGCTGAACTACTTGGTCAGGGCTTTTTGTAGTTCTAACAGAGTTAGTCTTAACTTCCTCCACACCCAGCAAATCTCCTCTTAGGCATTTACCCAAAAGGAATGAGAACAGGTCCACCTAAAGACTAGTTCAGGAATGTTCATAGCAGCATTATTCATAACTAGAGGCCCGATGCATGGAATTCGTGCAAGAGTAAGCTTTCCTCCCTCTTCCCCCCATCCCCCCTCAGCTGCCGGCACCGGCTTCTCTCTGGCAGCTGGGACTCGGGCTTCTCTTTCGGCCCTGACTTCGTCCAGAAGGCTGTCCGGAATGACGTCCAGAAGGACAGCTGGTCTGATGAACATATTAGGCTTTTATTATTATAGATAGGCAAAAACAGCTCAAATGTCCATCAACAGGTGAGTGGTTGACAAACTGGTGTGTCCACACCACAATCCTCGGCAGTAAAAAGCAGTGAATTATTGACAGGTGAACAATGTGGATGAATCTGTTAATACGTTATGATGCCGCGTGAAGGAAGCCTGACAGAAACAAGTTTACGCTGTGTGCTTCCATTTGTAGAAAGTCCCAGAGGACGCAGACTCCTCTCTATGGTGGAAAGCAGATCAGCGGAGGCCCAGTGCGGTGGGGTGTCCGGGAGGGGGAAGGACAGGATTCCAAAGAGGCGGGAGGAACTCCTGGGGGTCAGGCTCAGGGATCCAGTCACTCTCTGGGTTGCATGGTGGTTTCCTGGGTGGTCACGTATATCCATACTTACCAAACGGTACATTTTTAATTTATTTTTTTTTTAAGCTTGCCAGAGGAACTATGTGTCAGAGTTGTGCCAAGTTCAGCTATATACTCACAAGGACTTGATTCATCAAGACCATAAAGAGCTTCAGCCATCCAAACAGTACATTTTAAATGCATGCAGTTTACTCTTCATCAATTATATCTCAAGCAAGCTGTGATCAAAACTGATTGTTAACTTCAGGAAAAACAATACGTAAGAAAGGAAATGCATGCTCAGCCGTGAATAATATTTGCTTGAGAAAAATGCGAATGCGGAAGAGTGATTTTTTAAATTGAGGCATTGAGTATGTTCAGTGAGCTGCATAAAGAAGTGTACAGCCCTAGCCAGTTTGGCTCAGAGGATAGAACACCAGCCTATGGACTGAAGGGTCCCAGGCTCGATTCTGGCCAAGGGCACATGCCCAGGGTTGCCAGCTCGATCCCCAGTAGGGGGTGTGCAGGAAGCAGCCAATCAATGACCTCTCTCATCATTGATGTTTCTCTCTCTCTCCCTCTTCCTTTCTCTCTGAAATTAATAAAAACATTTTAAAAAGAGAAGTGTACAGACCTGAAGTGTGAGTAGATCTGTACTAATTACAATATTACTTTCCCGGCAGATGGAGGAGAGGAAAGGGGGTGAGGCAGGGGCACTAAATCCCCTTTATCACCGCTGGCCGATGTGCAGGCAGGTGGAGCAGGTAGGAGACAACTAGACAAACACATCACAGGGAGCGCCGTGTGCTCATCAGAAGCAGGAGGTGTGTCCGTGCTGGGAGAACCAGCTCACAGAGTGAAAACAGTGGGCCGGTGGCGTGGGGAGAACAGGGTGGGGCGGACAGGAAACGCCTGTGCCGTAGCTTCCTTTCGGCGCAGGTGGACTTGGCGCTCCATTCACACACCACACTTTACCGACTCGACCAGCCCATTTATTTGTTCACATTTCAGCGCCTTTAAAACCAAGACGCGTCTACTCACAATCTGTGGTGCACCTGACAGCTCTACGTGGCCATGTGTTTCATGGTGCCTGTCACAATGGGTGACGTTTTAGGTTCACCGAAGTGTGGCATCCTTTTGGTAAATAAGAGTTTTAAAGGAAAAGATGAGCTCATTGGAACAGCTGCTGTTTATTGAACTATTGTAGGTCAAGCCCTGTGCTCCCGCCCATGTTTTTTTGTGTTGGTTTTTTTTTTTTTTTTGTGTGTGTGTGTGTGTGTGTGTGTGTTTTCCTTCTTTTTTTATTTTTTAAATATGTTCCTATTGATTTTAGAGAGAGAGGAAGGGAGAGAAACATTGACCGGTTGCCATTTGGTGTACGGGAGGCCCTGAGCCACCCAGCCAGGGCTGAGCAGCCACCTAACCAGCTTTCCTAGCAGAGGCCCAGAGAGGTCTAGCCACCTACCTGCAGCCACACAGCCAGGAGCCTGAGCTCCAGCACTTAGCAGCTCTGCCTCTCCGAGCGCTCAGGGTGTCCGATGGGGCTTGTCCTTTTGGGGCACAGCCCTTAGAGGAAAACCCACATCCTGTTTCTGGTTCTGCCTCACAGATACGTCTTTTTGATAATGGGGCGTCACGAGCTAATCTCCGGGGCGAGGCCCTGCCCCCTCTTTCCTTTCTCTCCCCTCTGGCCCAGCTGGAGAGCCCCCAGCCGCCCCCGCCTGCACATGGCCATGGCCTGCCTGTGGCTTTTTTTTTTTTTTTTTTTTTAATATATTTTATTGGTTTTTTACAGAGAGGAAGAGAGAGGGATAGAGAGTTAGAAACATGGATGAGAGAGAAACATCGATCAGCTGCCTCTTGCACTCCCCCTACTGAGGATGTGCCCACAACCAAGGTCCATGCCCCTGACCGGAATTGAACCCGGGACCTTTCAGTCCGCAGGCAGACGCTCTGTCCACTGAGCCAAACCGGTTTCGGCCTGCCTGTGGCTTTTGCAGCATTTTCACACCTTGTCTCTGGGAGCCTCACTTTCCTCCTCAAACAGGAGGAAAAACAGAGTTGACCTCAGCCGGTTCTTCGGAGCCTGGATGAGCGACCTGTGGTCCGTGCCCTCACTGCACTATGGGAACCTGGAGGAGTCAGGGGACATGGGTGTGGCTCCCGGCCCGTCACTGGCCACCTGTGCGGCCTCAGACTCTGCCTGTCGGAGTGCGGTTTCCTCACCTGTGGTTTTGTGGTTTTTTTTTGGGGGGGGTGGGGGGGAGGGAGAGGAAGAAGAGAGGAGGGAAGGATGGTCCTGCCCCACCTCTCACTTACCTAAAGCAAGTCCAAGGCTGAGACTGACATTTCTTTTTTTTCTTTTTTTTTTTTAATATATTTTTTATTGATTTTGTACAGAGAGGAAAGGAGAGAGATAGAGAGTTAGAAACATCGATGAGAGAGAGTCATCGATCAGCTGCCTCTTGCACACCCCCTACTGGGGATATGCCCGCAACCAAGGTACATGCCCTTGACCGGAATCGAACCTGGGACCCTCCAGTCCCCAAGCCGACGCTCTATCCACTGAGCCAAACCGGTCCCGGCGAGACTGACATTTCTGTGGCCCATGGCCATGCTTGCTGCTCAGCCAGAACCACCCAGTGGGGCCACTCCCGGGTTCCGGATCCTCAGAGTCTCTGAGATGATAAATACTTGTTCTAAACTGCCCAGCTGCAGGTGGTGTGTGATACAGCAGTCACTCACTAACACAGGGCCCTGGAAGTCCATGTGGTGGACATTGTTATAAAATGCCAGGTCAAAGTTCAAGGGCATGAAGTAGACCCCAGTGCCCACACATGGGAAGATGTCAAAGTACGCTGCAAAGGAGAGGAAACCGTGCAGAACACTATGTACCGTGCGCTGCTTTTAGTGTAAAAATATGCTGTTAGTGCAGAGCAGAACAATCTAGAAAAATCTATCCAAACTCTAACCCTGGTTATCTCTCGTTGCAGAAGCCGGCAGGGAGCATGGGGGACCGCCACGCATTTCTGGGATGTTTGAAGTTTTTACGGATGTATCTGTCTTCCCATGATAAACTGATGGAAAAGTACAATACTTCTTCAAAGACTTGCCTAAGATGAACCTGATAAAACAAAAACAAAAACACAATCACTAGCCCTAACTGGTTTGGCCCAGTGGACCGAGCGTCGGCCTGTGGACTGAAAGGTCCCAGGTTCGATTCCGGTCAAGGGCATGCACCTTGGTTTCAGGCACATCCCCAGTACGGGGTGTGCAGGAGGCAGCTGATCGATGTTTCTAACTCTCTCTCCCTCTTCCTTCCTCTCTGTAAAAATCAATAAAATATATTTAAAACAAAAACAAAAAACCACACAATCATGATAAGTTGGCTTAAAAAACCAATAGCCCTTAAAACCTCAGTATTGAACGGGTGAGGTGTTCATTTCTCAGGCTTGTAAAGCTCAATGAGCAGCAAGCAGAGAGGAACGGGGGCAGGGCTATGCTGGCAATCACAGGCATCTGGCTCCGGAGGCCCTGCCGCTGTCACAGGTGGCTCCCCAGGGGCCCCTGGCAGAGACACCCAGCTGGCAGGAGCGGGGAGAGAGAGGGTTAGGGTGAAGTGAGATTTTTCCTGGGTCAGGTCTGGAAACGACACCGTCGCTTCTGCCCACAGTCCACGCGGCCCGAACTCAGGGACGGGACCGTGTACCCCTCGGCCTGCGGTTCACGGTCCCCTTTCACTGGCTCCCTTATCTGAGAGCCTCAGCCACAGGAATGTCAGGACAAGGTCCCCCTGCTGCCCTCAGACACTGCGGCCACCCGGAGGAAGGAAGTGCTGACGCAGCACATTCTAGAAGCTGTTAACTCTCCGCAGAAGAGGCCCAGCCTGTCCGGTGTGATCCCTCAGTCAGGAACACAGCCCTCCGACCTGGTGCGCCCTCCTGCCTCCCCTCCCGGGGGCAGCCCATCCCATGGGGTGGGGCTGTTCGAGGCCGAACCAGAGGGTCACGGAGCCCCAGGAATTGTTTGCAAACTGCCATGTGCATCCGAGTGCGTCTGCAAGTCGGCAGCGCCAAGGTCAAGGAGTGTGAGGCCCGCTGTTCCCTGTGCTGAGGGCTGCCCTGCAGGAGGGTGGACTCTCCCAGGGAGGGGGGAAGTCCTCCCAGGCATTCTCTGAGGAGGCTCCCAATAGGGAAACTGAGGCTCAGAGGGTAACATCACTCACCCAAAGCCACGCAGGTCCTAAGTGGAAAGGCTGAGAAGAGAGTGTGCAAGCTTGTCTGACTCCAGTGCCAGTGTTCCTAATCCTACTCTATGTCAATCATTCATTCATTCATTCATTCATTCATTCATTCATCTAGTCATTCTGAGCACAGAGTCTTACTGTGTGCCAGGCTCTGTGCTCAGAATAGAATAGTGAGCAAAACCCCAAACTGATTTAGTCCTTTCTCTTACAGAGCTTATGTTTAGGGGGGTGGGAGACAGAGAATAATAGTATAATAATAATAATAATAACAACAACAACAACAACAACAACAGCAGCAGCACACATATCATATATGCAGGGCACTTACCATGTGCCAGCCATAGGCTTTTAAAAAAAATAGATTTCATTGATTTTTTTACAGAGAGGAAGAGAGAGGGATAGAGAGCTAGAAACATTGATGAGAGTATCATCGATCAGCTGCCCCTTGCACACCCCCCACTGGGGATGTGCCTGCAACCCAGGTACATGCCCTTGACTGGAATCAAACCCGGGACCCTTCAGTCCGCAGACCGACGCTCTATCCACTGAGCCACACCGGGTTCGGCACTATATATATTCTTTACGTTAGGGGTGTCGAACTCAATCAGAGAAGGGGCCAAAATCTAAAATCCAGCCTAAATCGCGGGCCGAATGGTTTACTGAACAGTCATAAACTGTCATTGTGATGGAAACGCAGCGGAGTGCAGTGATGACAGCGCGGTGCGGGCCACATTGCAAGGCCTGGCGGGACGGATTTGGCCCGCGGGCCTTGTGTTTGACACATGTGCTTACGTTCTCCCAGCCATCCTAGGATGCAGCGTATTATCGCTCCTCAGAGAGGAGGAGGCCGAGGCTCAGAGAGACAGATGACTGGTTCAGGGACAGAGCTAGTTACGTGGCAGAGGCAGGATTTGAACCAGAGTCCAAAGTTCTTCACCATTACACTCAACTGCCAACAAACCAAGACAAACAGCGCACACTGAACAGCCAAGATCATTTCAGCGGGTGCTCGGCACTCCCAGCATGCTCAACCACAGCGGGAAAAGCGGTTGAGGTGCTGAGACACAGGTGCGGGGGGTGGATGCTCAGGGTCAGTCTGTCCCAGTTGATGACATTGGAACTGAGACCTGAACGATAATGAGCCGGCAGCCCCGGGAAGACATGGGGAAAGACACAGGCAGAGAACATGGCATGTGCCAGTGCCCCGAGGCAGGGACAGGGAGACCAGTGTGATGGTCTGGGGAACAGGGGAAGGGCAGCCCTGGAGAGTGAGCTCAGGCAGGCGGGGGGCACCCTGAGGGCTTGGCGAGCACAGGAAGGAGCGTGGATTCCTTCTGCTTGAAGAACAGGGAGACATCGCTGGAGGACTGAGGCAGGCGAGTGATAGTCTTCAAAGTGTGGTTCCTGGGATTTTTCCAAGCTTTGAATTTTTATTTCAATAATCTGGTAGAATTGCCAGCCCCCGTACTAGGCCACGTGGAGGCTGGAGCCCGCCCTGTGGTCCCATTTCTGCTTGTGTCCGAGGCCAGCAGGGCTGTGTCAAGGGCCCCAGCTGCGAAGAGAAAGTGAGGGAGGAGAGAGGGGAAGTGTGAGTTATCCGTTGCAGAGAAGCACATGGCCGCCAAACGCACAGCTGGAAACAATAAACATTGACCAGCCCACAGTTTCCGTGGGTCAGGAGTCTTCGGCTCGAGGTCTCTCACAAAATCAGAATCAAAGTATCGTTGGGGCTGGGCCCCATCTCAAGGCGCAAACCGGGAGGATTTGCTTCCAGGCTCGCACACCTACTGCTCAGCAGCGTTCGGTTCTCGTGGCTCAGAGGACCACGGGCTCAGCTCTGTGCTGTGGGCCAGAGGCCGCCTCAGTCCCTGGCGCGCGGGCCTCTCCATCGAAAGGCTTATTGCATGGCAGGTGGCTTCCTCCGGGCCAGCGAGTAAGAAAGCAAGAGAGGCCGGAACTGGGTTGGCTCAGTGGATAGAGCGTTGGCCTGCGGACAAAAGGGCCCAGGTTCGATTCCGGGCAAGGGCATGTACGTTGGTTGCGGGTACATCCCCAGTGGGGGGTGTGCAGGAGGCAGCTGATCGATGATTCACTCTCATCCATGTTTCTCACTCTCTATCCCTCTCTCTTTCTCTCTGTAAAAAATCAATAAAATATATTTAAAAAGAAAAGAAAGCAAGAGAGGACAAGCAAGGTGGATGCCAGCGTCTTTTTGTGATCTTACCTTGGAGGTATATCCCAGCTCTTTTTTAAAAATTTGTTTATTTTTACTTATAGTTGACATACGATATTATATTAGTTTCATGTATACAATATAGTGAGTAGACATTTATACACCTCATTAAGTTATTACTATGATAAGTCCAGTAACCATGGTCTTATTGTAATGTTTATATATTAGGTAAATATAGTTGTATATTTATATAATATAGTCAACAATATTTATTACACATTATTGACTCTATTAGAGGCTCGTGCCCTGGATGGGGGTGTCCCTCAGCCTGCACCCTCTGGCAGTCCAGGACCCTTCAGGGGATGACTGCCTGCTGGCTTACACCCCTTTTGCAGTCAGACACCCCTTTTGCAGTCTGGGTTCTTGCAGTCCAGGGTTCTCTCAGTCCAGAACCCCTCGCTCCTTACCACCCCCCTGCCCCGGAGGTGGGCGGGGCTCCGCCACCACTGCTGCACTCCCCCTGTGAGACACTCCCCCTGTGGGAGTGCACTGACCACTAGGGGGCAGCTCCTGCATTGAGTGTCTGCCCCCTGGTGGTCAATACGCATCATAATGACCGGTCATTCTGCCGTTGGGTCAATTTGTATATTAGCCTTTTATTACCGTATTTTCCGGCGTATAAGACAACCCCCCTAATTTTACAGTTAAGATATAGGTTTAGGCCTATATTCGCTGTATAAGACTACCCCCCACTTCCGAGGCAACACCAGTTCTTTTTTTAATAGACCGCCTCTCTGACTCTGGCTAATCTGAGCAGGCTTTTTTTCATTTCAAAAGTTGTCTTATATGCCGGAAAATACGGTATATAGGATTTCTTATGCTATACTTTAAATCCCAGTGACAGTTTTTGTAACTGACAGTTTGTACTTCTTAATCCCCTTCAGCTTTTTTTCCCCATCCCCCCACCCCTCCCATCTGGCAACCCATCGATTGGTTTCTGTTTTGTTTTGTTTGTCGGGTGTCGTTGTTTTTTTAGATTTCACATATAAGTGAGCTCATGTGGTATTTGTCTTTCTCTGTCTGGTTTATTTCGCTTAGCGCAATATGAACATAGGGATGCATATATCTTTTCGAACTAGTGTTTCCAATCGCTTTGGATAAATGGCCAGGAGTGGGCTTGTGGGATCATATATCTGTTCTGTTTTTAACTTTTTGAGACCCCTCCATACTGTTTTCCACAGCAGTTGTATGTTCCCACCAATAGCACACAACAGTTCCATCACTTTTTTCTTAACGAACTTTCTTATTTTGGAATCATGTTAGATTTACAGAAAAATGGCAAAAACAAGACAGTTTTTGAATTTCCCTTACCCAGGATTCCCCTAAAGTTAGCATCTTAATTTACCATAAACATTTGTCAAGAGAAACCAACTTTGATACATTATGATGATGAACTAAATTCCAACCTTTATGCAGATTTCACTGTTTCTACACTCCTGTCCTTTTTCTGTGCCAGGATCCAGGCCAGGATGCCACGTGACCTTTTGTCATGCCTTCGTGATTTTTATCCGGCTTGTGACAGTTCCTCAGCCTTCCCTTGCTTTTCATGACCTTGAGTTTGTAGGAGTCAGGCCAAATATTTTGTAAAATGCCCCTCAGTTTGGGCTTGCCTTTGTTTTTCTCACAACTAAGGTGGGGTTATGGATTTGGGGGAGAGGCCAGACAGAAGCAGGTGAAGTGCTCCCAGTTACATTATATCAGCAAGTGCCTGACCCCCGGGGGCGTCACCTGTGACATGAGCCTTCCCTTGGTTACCATGGCGTCTGACAGTGGTGAGGTTATGGTTTTTTCCTTTTCCACTCTGTTTTTGGAAACAGATCGCTACATCCAACCCAATTAGCGGGTGCAGATTGAAACGTCACCTCCTCAGAGGAGAATCGGAATTATTATTATTATTATTTTTAAAATATATTTTATTGATTTTTTACAGAGAGGAAGGGAGAGAGATAGAGAGCTAGAAACATCAATGAGAGAGAAACATTGACCAGCTGCCTCTTGCACCGCCCCCACTGGGGATGTGCCCGCAACCAAGGTACATGCCCTTGACCGGAATCGAACCTGGGACCCTTCAGTCCGCAGACCGACGCTCTACCACTGAGCCAAACCGGTTTCGGCATGAGAATCGGAATTATTTTGAATTCTTCTGTGAGGACAATGTCACTAATCTCCCATTTACTTATTTTTATTCAATCGTTTACTAATATCAGTGTGGATCATGCATATTTTTTACACTTTGAGCTGTAATTCAATACCGCGCTATTTATTTTACACTTGATCTTAGCCAAAAGGCCGAGAAGCGATAATACCGCGCTATTTATTTTGTTGCTGAACTTGGTCTGGCCTTGGCCATTAGACGTCTTTCAGGCCGGCTCCTGTGTCCCTCTGACAGGCCCCCTCCTTGTCTTTGGAGCATTTCCTTTCTTCCTTCCTTCCTTCCTTCCTTCCTTCCTTCCTTCCTTCCTTCCATTCTTTTTTTTTTTTTTTTTTTCTCTTTCTTTCTTTTTAAAAAAATACATTTTATTGATTTTTTACAGAGAGGAAGGTAGAGGGATAGAGAGCCAGAAACATCAGTGAGAGAGACATTGATCAGCTGCCTCCTGCACACCCCCCACTGGGGATGTGCCCGCAATCAAGGTACATGCCCTTGCCCGGAATCGAACCTGGGACCATTCAATCCGAGGGCCGATGCTCTATCCACTGAGCCACACGGGTTTCCGGCTTCCTTGCTTTCTGACCCTGAAAGATGCTCCAGGTCAGTCTTAGCTTTCCCGTGTCTTTGCCTCAGATCTGGCCACTGTCCGAGGAGCCCTGATCACCTTTGTTGGGGAGTGGTATGTAGGAACCAGGATGTGGGTGCAGGGTCTTAGGAGTCTGTTGCTACTGGGGTGTCCCATAGGCCCTCTCAGCCACCCATGGCTTTCATGGTGTCTCTTCGTTCGGCGCTGTCCCGGGATCCAGCCCAGGGTCACGGGTGGGGTCACACCCAGGCACCAGCACCGGAGGTGGGCTCACTGGGCCATCACGAGGCTGCTTCCCCCGGGGACCCAGGCCACCACGGCTGCTGGGGAGGCGAGGACCGCGGCTCAGGCGCAGCGGGGCCAGGCGGGGCAGGACGCGCTGTGAGCAGGAATGAGGAAGCCCTTCCTTCCTGCGGGGCCCGAGCACCCAGATCCTCTGGAGCAGAGCCACGGGTCTTCCTTAACGAGAGGGAAAACAGAATGCATGTTTGTATTTGCAAGAACTACCTCTGGAAAGACATCCAAGAAGCTCAGAACACTGAATTCTCAGGGAGACGGGGGTGGGCCAGTGTATCTATATCTATATTTATCTATCTATTTATATGGGACTTTTAAATGTTTTGGAAGGGTGTGAGTGTATTATCTGTTCCAAACATCACATTAAAAAATATGTTAAAAGGTGCCGTTATGCAAACCAAGGACGCAATCGGTGGCTTCCCTGCGGTTGGAAGGAGCGATGCAGGGGGCAGCCGGGCCCGGGAGTGCCCACCTCATGGTGGTGCGGGCGAGCCTCGCCCCCTCAGGGCACTGCCGCCGTCACCTTCAGTTCGCGTGGGCATTTGAATGCGGTTGTTCTTGTGTTCTGGTTGTGCTCCGCGTGTAGCTGTGCGGTTAGTGGCCACGGATGCAGGACGCAGGCGTGTGACTGCGTGTGTCCAGATCCTGGTTCTGTCTCTTCCCAGCTGGGTGGCCATGGACAGAGGACTCACCTCTCTGAGCCTCAGTCTTCCCTTCTGTAAAATGGAGACAATAACAGTCCCTCCCTCATAGGGGATGGTGAGGATTGGGTGAGTTAATCCACATGAGGTGCACAGAGCAGGGCGTCCGTGAACAAAGGTTAGTATGGTCATCAAGCTCAGACATACATAAGCTCATACATATTTGGGGAGCAGAATGACTGAAATAATCTGCCACCTCGGGGGCGCTGGGAGAGTTCCCCTTTCGAATGGGTGTTCGTGTTATTCGCACTGCAGCCGTGTTGGACTCCCGTGTGCATATGGCCCGTGCCCAGCCCAGCGCTGCTCACGTGGGGACTGGCATTGTCTGCCCAGGCCCCCTCCTCCCACCTTCCCCCACCCAACATATATGTAAGATGATATCTTATTAAGAACATGCATAATTTCTTTTTTTGTTATTGTTTCATTTTTAAGTGCCAAATGTCTTTTCTTTCTTTAATTTTTACCCCCTTATTGACTAGAGCACATGTGTCAAACACAAGGCCCGCGGGCCAAATCCGTCCCGCCAGGCCTTGCAATGTGGCCCGCACCGCGCTGTCATCACTGCACTCCCATCACAATGACAGTTTATGACTGTTCAGTAAACCATTCGGCCCGCGATTTAGGCTGGATTTTAGATTTTGGCCCCTTCTCTGATTGAGTTTGACACCCCTAGACTAGAGAGAGAGAAAGGAGGGGGAGAGAGAGAGAAATACCGATTTGTCGTTCCACTCATCTATGCATTCATTTGTTGCTTCCTGTTTGTGCTCTGATGGGGATCAAAACTTTGACTCAGCTGGATGATGCTCTAACCAGCTGAGCTACCTGGCCAGGGCCCAGTGTTCTTCCCTTCTGACTTATTTAATGCTCACAACCCTTGTGAGGTAGAGGACATACATAGTTTCTTTTTTTTTTTTAAATATATTTTATTGATTTTACACAGAGAGGAATTGAGAGGGATAGAGAGTTAGAAACGTCGAGATGAGAGAGAAACATCGACCAGCTGCCTCTTGCACACACCCCACTGGGGATGTGCCCACAACCAAGGTACATGCCCTTGACTGGAATCGAACCTGGGACCTTTCAGTCCGCAGACCGACGCACTACCACTGAGCCAAACCGGTTTCGGCAGCTAGGTGGTTTCTATAGCAGCCCCCAATGCATCTCATCTCTCAGCATCCATGCCTTGGTGTAGGCCCCCGCGCATTGAAAAGTTTTTCAGGTTTATAGAATTTTTTCCCTTTATTTTATTTTATTATTTTTTCCCATCACCATTTCCCCCCCATATACCCTCTTCCACTTCCAACCACCCCCTCCCCTCACAGTCACCACATTTTGTCCATTTCTTTCTCTTTCTTTTTCCTTTTTGCTCAATCCCTTCACTTCCCCCACACGCCCTACCCCCACAACCCCCACCAGAGTCACATTGAATTTGAACCTGACCATGTGGCTTGCCTTGGCCGAGGGGCGATTAGCAAGCTTGATGCAAGCAGGGGCTCTGCAAAGGTATTTCCTCTTAAAACACCCGCTCCTGGGAGCCAGCCGCCATGCAGTGCGGAAGCTCAGGCTGGACTGCAGCGCAGTGAGGGCCCCGGGGAGGGAGGCCCTGGAGGATGGGCGGCCATCTTGGAAGGTTCAGCCCTAGGTGAATGCAGTCACAGGAGTGGGCCCAGCGGACGCCTGCTGGAGCCAGAGGACTGGCCAGTGTTGGGGTGGTTGTTACCAGCGATAGGTAATAGAAACACTTTTGTTCTGCAACTTTTAAAACATCTTAGTACAGCCAAAACCGGTTTAGCTCAGTGGATAGAGCGTTGGCCTGCGGACAAGGGTCCCAGGTCTGTCATGTTCCGTGGGTGCGGGCACATCCCCAGTGAGGGGTGTGCGGGAGGCAGCTGATCGATGTTTCTCTCTCGTCGATGTTTCTAGCTCTCTATCCCTCTTCCTTCCTCTCTGTGAAAAATCAATAAAATATATTTTTAAAAAAATAAAAAATAAATAAAACATCTGAATACAGACCTAGATCGTGGACACCCTCCCGTGTCAGGTCACACTGATGGGTTCATTTGTTTTAATGACTGCGTAGTTTCCTAGGGGACCCCTGACTCATAATTTACTTATCCAGCTCCCACTGACGGACCTCAGGGGGCCCCCAGTTCTCTGCAAGGATAAATAGTGCTGCCTGTGTGTGTGACTGTCATTGCCAACTGACTTATAGCGCCTTTCGGATAAATTCCCAGGAGGAAAATCGCTGGGTCAAAGGGGTCACACTCTGAACGTTCTCACAGATGTGGCCAAATCACCCGTTTGCTCCCCCACCGCCTGGTGAGGGGGCCAGGCTCCCCACGCCGCCCACACCCGCTGTGACCCCCTGGGACTCTGAATAGACGTCAGCCAGAGCGCCTGTGAGATGTTGTGGGAGAGCCGGGCGGGGTGAGGGCCCGGATTGCAGGGAAGATTTGCTGCCACTGCAGGGAGCAGGGTCTGGGGCCCCAGGCCACCCCCCACACCCCCCTTTGTTCCTTCCTCTTCTGCCTGGGCGGCTGCGCTCAGCACATCCTCTTTCTGAGCTGCCCTGGAAGGCGCTTCCCAAGCAGACCTGTCTCACGGCCAGGCCCCAGTTCCTCCAGCCTTGACCCCCACTCACATGGCCCTCCGGCTCAGATGGGCCCCAGCCCAGGTCCTGCCTCCAGCTAAGCGGGGAGCCTTCCAGGTTCGCCTGTGATCTTCCCTGAGCCTATAGCTGCTTTTTAAAAAATACATAGTTTTTGTTGATTTCAGAGAGAGGAAGGGAGAGGGAGTGAGATATGGAAATATCAATGATGAGGGAGAATCATTGATCAGCTACACCCTGCATGCCCCCTATGGGGGAATCAAGCCTGCAACCCAGGCATGTTCCCTGGCCATGAAATTGAACCATGACCTCCTGGTTCATGGATGGAATGCTCAGCCACTGAACTATGCTGGCCGGGCCTATAGCTGCTTTTGAAAAAGATGTGGATAACAGTAGTAACCTTTGGACTCTGTTGCTATTTCTTCAGCAGTTTGTCATCTATCTATCTATCTATCTATCTATCTATCATCTATCATCTGTCTATCATCTATCCCTTCAGCAAACATGCTGAAGAGGCATTCTGGCCTCTTGGCAGAGATTGATCAGGTGGCCACAGAGATGTGTGTTTTCATGAGCTTATCTATGGAGATACACCCTCTGAAGCCCAGTGTAAGAGCCCAGGAACCTGATTTAGGTGGAGGGCTGGGCAACCAGATGGCCACCGAGCTGACCCCTGAGAGCGGAGGGGCGCTGAGGGTGGAGAGCGGGTAGCTGCCCTGCGGGTGGGCAGCATGGCTTGTGCAAAGGCCCTGCGGTGGGAGCAGCTGGTCACTCCTTTCTGGGCCGGAAGGAAACTGAGCGCAGGGAGTGGGAGGGGGAGGGGTCTGAGATGAGGCCTGAGGGGTCAGCAGGGCCACCCCTGTCAGGCCTTGTGGGCCACAGTGTTCACCTTTAAACTAAGAGCGCTGGGGAGCCTTTGACAGATGGTGAGTTTATTTATTTATTACTATTATTATTACATTTTTATTGATTTCAGAAAGGAAGGGAGAGTGATAGGAACATCAATGATGAGAGAGAATCGTTGACCAGCTGCCTCCTGCAGCCTGGGATCGAGCCCACAACCCGGGCGTGTGCCCTTGACCGGAATCGAACCCGAGACCCTTCAGTCCACAGGCTGATGCTCTCTCCACCGAACCCAGCCGGCCAGGGCAGAATGGTGAGTTTACATGAGATAACCATCACACAAAGTTCTCAACTCGCGGTTAGTGCCCTTGTGATTCCTCTGGGCCACTCCGATACCGGTAATCCAGGCTCATCCCCTAGTGGAAGGCCAGGCGACTAACAGCCTTCATTCTCACTGACCTACCACATTCTCACCGATCCTGGTGTGTAGATACCTTTGGGGTGGGGGCGTCATTCTGCCCCCGCCGCCTCTGCTCCCTCTCCACCGGGGCCTGTCCTGCCCAGCCCTCCTCAGTGGGGTGAGCCCGGAGGAAGTGGGAGCCACCCACCTTTCCAGAGAGGAAACAGCCTCCCCCCAGCACGTCTCTGGGGAATGTTTCCACGCACTCGGAGGTTAGTGTTTGTTGTACTCCACGTCTGAGGAAAGGAAGGTCCAGTGGCTGGCCCAAGGTCACAGGGCGGGAGTGACTATTGCTGGGTTCACCCCCAGCTCCTCCCCCTTCCCCAGCAGCCCCCCCCCCGAACATCTGTGCGTACGTGTGTGTGTGTGTGTGTGTGTGTGTGTGTGTGTGTGTCTGAGATGTTTGTTAAAAACACAGACTTCTGGGCCTCATCACCAAAAGTCCTAAATCCTAGTGCCCGGGGCCACCTTGGGGCAGACGGATGTGACATGGCGGGCAGTCCATGTGCCACTGAAGACTGGGCAGGTGTGGAGCAGGGCCCAGGGATCCACATTTAAAAAAATAATAAATCTTTATTGTTCAGATTATTACAGTTGTTCCCCAGGCCTGACCCCCATAGCTCCCCTCCACCCAGTTCCTACCCCCTCCCTGGGCATCTTAATGGTTTCCCAAGGCCTCCCTGAGGGAGTCTGTGGCCAGTTCGCCCTTCTTTCTGGCTGCTGGCCAGAGGTCATGGGGTCACACTTGAAAGACTTCCTCAAACCCTGCAAGCCATCGCGCTGGCGATTCCTGCCTGGATCAGAGGCACAGACCAAGGGCTGCCGAGTTTGATTACCTGTCAGGGCACATACCTGAGTTTCTGTTCAGTCCCTGGCAGGGCACGTACAGGAGGCAACCGATCTCTGTTTCTCTCTCTCTCTCTCTCTCTCTCTCTCTCTCTCTCTCTCTCTCTCTCTGGTTTCCTTCCTCTTTTCATAAAATCAATTAAAAAAATTATCAGGGGGAGGATTAAAAATAAAAAAAGGCAAGCAAGAAAAAAATAAGGTGGATTCCAACAGCATGTACAGTCTGATTTTCTTCCAGGGAAAACAAAAGCATTTGATGTGAGTATTTTCTGGGTGATGGGACCAGAGGTGAGGCAGACATTTTTCGTTAACATTTCCTGCCTTTGCTGAGTGCTTTTTAACAGTCACATGTCTGCATCGGTATTTGTAATAAATAAAGCAATTTCCATTTGGCAGGAGGAACTCCAAGCGCCCTGAGAGGGCCTCGGCCTTCCCCCTCCCGCGCATCCTCTCCGGCATCCTCCCGCGGCGGGGGTGACCCGGGCTCCAGGGCTTCCTGTGCGCTGGTCCCCACGCAGCGGCCCCGGCAGTGACGGGAGCAGCCCTGCAGCTGCTTCCCGGAAGCCGGGGCCAGGCCAGCCATGGCCCGGGGAAGGGCCCAGCGTTTCCTCGGTGGGCGCAGGGCCGGCGGGGAGGGGAACTGTGCGCAGGGCTGAATGGGTCAGGGGCACCCAGGAATGGGGTGGGAGATACAGGAGGAGGAGGGGTGCGGCCCAGCTCCCAGGGGACTGACACAAGGGCCTGGAAAAGCCAGGACCCCCCTAAATTCTTTTTATTTTTTCTTTTTCTTTTTTAATATATTTTATTGATTTTTTTTACAGAGAGGATGAGAGAAAATCATCGATCAGCTGCTTCTTGCACAGCCCTCCTGGGGATGTGCCCGCAACCAAGGTACGTGCCCTTGACCAGAATCAAACCTGGGACCTTTCAGTTCGCAGACCAACGCTCTATCCACTGAGCCAAACCAGTTTCGGCACCCTCCTAAAATCTTAGTGCCCGGGGCCACCTCTGGGCAGAGGGATGTGCCCCTGGCGGGTAGTTCATGTGCCAGTGAAGACCAGTTCTGAGCCAGAGTCCCAAGATGGAATCTGATTGGCTCGCCTTGGGTCATGTGGTACCCAGTCAGCCAATTGGCGGGGGGATAAATATACTTGGATGCCTTCTAAAGGAGTCCTCAAGGGATTCTCAGGGAAGGAGCTGGGATGGGCTGGTCCTCTCCCCAGAGGCTGGCCGCTACACTCAGCAGAGCGAATCTTGCTGCGAAGTGTAGACTGCAGACAGCGTGGTGGCTCCGATGTGGCAGCGGGCCTGAGGGCCCCAAGAATTAGCAAACCTGCCTGGCTCCCTACCCAGGTCTGCACAGCACGCCCCTGGTGACAGCAGCTCACACTGCCCTAGGCAGCAAAGCGCTGCCCCCACAGGATGGCAGAGCCTTATGAGGAATCGGAGCTGGGTTGTGGCGGGGAAGGTCAGCCTTTGTCGGTAGGGGCAGGTGGGAAGACACACTCAGAGCCAGCAGCGGAATCCAAACGACGGTGATTCTGAGGGGCTTTTCATCACCTTCCCCGCCAGCTCCCGTCCACGGCGGAGACACTGACACAGCCGCCACCACAAGGCACAATGAAAAGCACGCTTTTTATAATAAAAAGACAGGATAAGCAATTTCCCCGCAGGAGGATGCTGACTGCGCAGACACCAGCGCCTGCTCCAGATGGAACGCTGGAGAACCTTGTCTCACCAGCAGCCTGTAACCCCAATGTTCGCGCTGACCCAGCACCTTCTAAGGGCCAGGCATCCACCCAAGCGTCTCACATATCTATTCACCCGTGAAACGCTCTTAACGACTCCAACAGGTGGGCACTCTCAGCTCCATTTCACAGATGGGAACACTAAGGCGCAAAGAGGCTCAGGAACGTGCTCGCCCTGGTTCGCAGAGGTTGGATTCAGATGTGGGCAGCCTGGCTCTGATGTTGCGCTCAGAACCACTGCCCCCTACGCACTGGGGTTTGTCTCTGGCCCTGGGATGGAGACCAAGACCCACGTCTCGAGGCGGGAGGTAACCATGAACAGCATTAACCTGCCAGGACAGGTTTGGTTCAGTGAATGGAGCCTTGGCCTGAGGACTGAAAGGTCCCAGGTTCAATTCCGGTCAAGGGCATGTACCTTGGTTGCAGGCACATCCCCAGTAGGGGGCGTGCAAGAGGCAGCTGATGGATGACTCTCATCGATGCTTCTAACTCTATCTCTCTCTCCCTTCCTCTCTGTAAAAAATCAATTAAAAAATAAACAAAAAAACAGCACTAACCCACAGGGTGCACTGTCGCTGCTATTTTAAGTGCCGCCAGCTTGGAGCTCTAAGAGGATCCAGAAAAGGGCCCCTCCTTGCCTGGAGGGGTGAGGGAGGACTGCTCTGCAGAGGTGATGCTGAGGTCTGGAGAGTGACAGGGAGTGGGCAGGCAAGGTGGTGAGGGCAGCGTGTGAGGGCGGAGGCCCAGCGGGGAGGGAACAGCGTGTACATCTGATCCAGATAAGGGGAACACCTTGCTGAAGGTCACCCCGGGCAGAGGTGACGGGGCGTGATAAGGATCTGCCCGCCCTGGCGCCCCACCTGGGATCACAGCTGAGAGCCCGCAGCTCTCTGAGGCCGCAGGACACACCTGTGCAGGCGGGAGAGGTGTGCGACCGAGCGACCCCGGAGGACACTGATCCCTTTCGTGCCCGGTTTGCAGGAGTCACGATGGTTCAGGGGAAAGGCCACTGGCTGGATTCTGGAAGGGCATTCAGCCGGCCCAGCCACCCAGGCGTGGAGATGCCAATCGGAGGCCCGGGCGCCGCTCACCTTGAAAGCGGAGGCCGCTTTACGCAGACCAGCCCTGGCTTCTCCCCAAGGCCTGCTTTGGACACCGAGATCAAAAGCAGACACTGAGGCCAAAACCGGTTTGGCTCAGTGGATAGAGCATCGGCCTGCGGACTGAAAGCTCCCAGGTTTGATTCCGGTCAAGGGCATGTACCTTGGTTGCAGGCACATCTCCAGTAGGGGATGTGCAAGTGGCAGCTGATCGATGATTCTCTCTCATCGATGTTTTTAACTCTCTATCCCTCTCTCTTCCTCTCTGTAAAAATAAATAAATAAAATATATTAAAAAAGAAAAAAGAAAAAAAAGCAGACACCGAGGTTGGAGAAGAGCTTTGGCCTCGGCCATCTGATGGATGGTCCTGCCAGGAACGGTCCATTTCTGGATCCCAGGGGCAGTCACAGGAGGCTGGGGCACGCCCAAGGCCCAGGCACCACACAGCAGGGCACGATGGCAGCGGAGGCTTGCACGGCCAGCTGGGCCCAGAGGGCAGCAGGGCAGCGAGGACAAGGGGAACTGACCCTCACCACCCTTGGGTCAACGCTGGCTTTGCCCTTCTAGAGGGAACCTCAGGAATGTTCTTGCCCTGCAGCCCCGCGCTTCTACTTCTGCAAATGACCCCGCCGACGCCCCACAAGCACACGGCGTGCACTCACAGGGTGCTCGCTGCAAAGAGGCTGGAAACGGCTAAAGCCTGCACACACTCCGAGCTCATCCTGACATATCCTGGCGCTTCTCACAGTCCAGCCTGGGTGCCCGCACCACAGACAGCGAATGGGCAGCCGGGAAGAGAGCGTCCCGGCGAGGAACTGCCTCCGAGTCCCTGTGAACAAAACAAAACAAAACAACACAAAGGGGACAAAACGATGTGCACTGTACTATCCCCCCTCCACCCCCCCGTTTTTTTTTTTGTTTTGTTTTGTTTTTTTTAAGATACTGTTACTACAAGCGTGGACAAAGCTATCTGAAGCATCTGAACCCACTGTTAACAGAGATTCTGTCTGGGAATTTCATTTTTCAGGCTTTCACATTTTATAGTGAACACAGTGCTTGCATGTTTAGATGATGAGCATGTGTTATTTTTGCTTGAAGATCTTTTTTTTTTTTTTGAAAAAAAAAATTCTTACCCGAGGATATTCTTTCCATTGATTTGTAGAGAGAGTGAGGGAGGGGAGACAGAGAGAAACATCGATGTAAGAGAGACACAATGACTGCTTGCCTCCCACACTTGCCCCAGTGGGGATGGGTGGGTGGGTGGGGCCAACTCGCAACCGAGGTACCTGCCCTGGACCAGGAATGGAACCCGGAACCTTTCGGTCTGAGGGCTAATGCTCTAACCACTGGCCAGGGCTGTCTTTTTTTTCTTCTTCTTTTTTTAAAAAAATATATATTTTATTGATTTTTTACAGAGAGGAAGAGAGAGGGATAGAGAGTTAGAAACATCGATGAGAGAGAATCATCGATCAGCTGCCTCTTGCACTACAGGGGATGTGCCCACAACCAAGGTACATGCCCTTGACCGGAATCGAACCCGGGACCTTTCAATCCGCAGGCCGATGCTCTATCCACTGAGCCAAACTGGTTTTGGCTTTTTTTTTTTTTTTTTTTTTTAATGTGAGCATTGACCGCAATACACTTCCCTCTTTGTCCTGATTTGTACATCCCATAAAGTTTGTCTTTGTTTTCATTTGTCCTCCATAAATTTTCTAATTTTCCTTGTGATTGCTCCTTGGACCCATTGATTACGTGAGAGTGTGTGTGTCTAGCCCTGGCTGGATGGCTCAGCATTGTCCCATACACCCAAAAAGGTTGCTAGTTTGATTCCCTCATCTGGGTGTGTAAGGAGGCAGCCTTTCCCTTCCTTCAATACTCACTCGCTGGATCCCATGACGTGCTAGGCCCTGGGAGGGACAGACATAGGCTCCTCTGTGAAAGGGGGATAGTGACCGTCTTAGTCTCTGCGGCTGCTGTAACAAAACACACAGACTGGGTGGTGTGTAAACAGCATTTATTCCTCAGGGTTGTGGAGGCTGGGAAATCCAAGATCGAGGAGCTGGCGGATTGGGGATCCGGTGAGAGCCTGCTTCCTGGTTCACAGAGGGCTGTCATCTTGCTGGGTCCTCATGTGGTGAAAGCGGGGAGGGAGCTCACGAGGGCTCACCCTTATGACCTCATGACCCCCCAAGGGCCGTCTCTCCAAATACCATCCCACTGGGGGTTCGGATTTCAACCTGTGACTTTGGGGGGACACAACCGGTCAGTCTGAGATCTCAGGAGCACCGTGCTCAGCCTGGGGCAGGGCCGCAGGGGGAGATCAGTACAGAAGCTGTCCTTGTTTAGAGAAAGAAGTGACTGCACCAAGGCCTCTCTAAAGCCACCCGCCGGCCTTGGGCTGCGTCCCCGGTGCTGGTTTAACCTTGCCCCGTTACACACGTTATGAGGGAAGACACTATGGCACGGAGCCTCTGAGGAAGTGGAGTCCAGCTGGATTCCTTCTGTGCAGAGTCAGACCAGAACCGTGGGGGGCGGGGCTTCCTGAAGGGGCTTCTCTGAGGGGCGTCCACTTCCCGGAAGTGGCTCCCTGGCCCACTGGCCCGGCCTGGGCTGGTGAATGTTGTCGATGTGCCCACTGTGTCCCCAGTGCTTATAGCAATGCCAGGCGCACAGTGGGCACTCTGCTTTCGTTTTAGTCAAGCTGGCACTACTCTAAGCATTTTACAAACGTCAATTCGTGCACTGTGCATACCTCACTGGGAAGTAAGTGATATGTTCCCATTGTAGAGATCAGGAAACTGAGGTCACACGGCCAAGAAGGGGCAGAGGCAGAATGTGAATGTTGAGCGATGTCTGTTGAAGGAATGAAGGAAGGAAGAGGTGGGTCTCTTAGGGCCCTTAGCAACCTCCACCTTCTCTCCCCCGTGGTTCCACAGGAAGAGTGGGGACTGAGAACTGGGAAGAGGGGACCCAGGCCGAATAGGACATGAAAATTCAGGGTGCCCAGCTCACAGCCCCGTGAGCCCAGGTGACCAGGAGTGTGGGATGTGCCCGAAAGCCCCACGTGTTAGGCTCCCTCCTGCCGCTGAAAAGAAGTTCATCACAAGCTGAGGAGAAAGGACAAGTTACAGCACAGAGTGCGATGTTAATAGTCAACGTTTTACAAGCACTTGCCACGTGCCAGGTAATCCACAAAGCTCTGTACATACATGGCCACCTCGTGGAAGCCTCACAGTACAGCCGGCCCTGGGCTGAGTGGCTCAGTTGGTTGGGAAGTCATCCCATACACCAAAAAGGCTGTGGGTTCAATTCCCGGTCAGGGCACATACCCAGGTTATGGGTTCGATGCCTGGTTGGAGCAAGTATGGGAGGCAACCAATCAATTTCTCTCTCACACTGTTGCTTCTCTCTCTCTCTCCCTCTCAAAATCAATTTTTTAAAATATCCTCCAGTAGGGATTTTTTTAAAAAGTTTGGTCCTAGCCAGTTGGGCTCAGTGGGTAGAATGTCAGTGGATAGAATGACTGAAGGATCCCGGGTTCGATTCCAGTCAAAGGCACATACCTCGGTTGCAGGCTCCTCCCTGGCCCGGGCCCTGAGGCAACCAATCAATGTGTTTCTCTTACATTGATATTTCTCTCTGTCTTTCCTTCTCTCTTCCACTCTCCCTAAAAATCAATGGAAAAATGTCCTAGGTGAGGGTTAAAAAAAAAAAAAAAAAGTTTGGCCACTAAACCCATTTTACAGCTGTCAAAACTGAGGCTCAGAGACTCCAAGCAGCTGGCTCCAGGCCACAGAGCTAACAGGTAGGCGGAGGAGGCTAAGGCTCACATGCCGGTTTGATGGCCCTGTTCCAGCTGCCCCCCTTGGCCCCCCGCATTGTCCCCGATGCCTCGCCACTAACTGGCACCACTGAGGATTCTCATGTTTGAAAATAATAGCTGTCGCTGACAGTAACACGAGGGGCTGTGACGAGGAACTCAGAGAACCAGCAGAACTCAGCAAGGGCTAAAGGGCTGGTGTGCCAGTGCCCGGAGGACAGGGGTGACTGGGAACAGCTCAGGAAGCACGGCCCTGAGCACTGGGTGAAAGGTGCCGGACTCCTGCCCGCTGATGTAAGCTGTGTCCACCTGCTGATTCCTGGCCCACTGGGTGTGTGTGTGGGGGGGCAGGGTGGGGTTCGAGAAGGTCCAGAAGACGGAGTCTAGCTCGGAAGGTCTCCTAGCACATGGCCAGGCTGCCTGAGAAAGGCCTGACAGCCCTTCCCTCCAGCCCAGGCCGAGCCAGTGGGCCACAGGGCCACTTCCGGGAAGTGGACACCCTCAAGAGGCCCCTTCAGGAAGCCCCGCCCCCCACGGTTCTGGTCTGACTGCACAGAAGGAATCCAACTGCATCCACTTCCTCCGTGGCTCCGTGCCATACTCTCTCCTCTCATAATGTGTGTGACCGGGCAAGGTTGTCATTATCTCCACTTTATGGGGGAGGGCACTGAAGGTGAAAGAACAACTTGCTGGAAGCAAGAGGTTCCAGGGAGCTGCAGGGCTGGGATTTGAACCCAGGTCCTTTCAGGCAGAAGGAAGGCCCTGCGAACCTTTGTGCTCGTGAAGTTATCCGGAGACCCAGGGGCGGGCAGAGAGGGGAGAGTGGAAGGGGGTAAATTCCTGAATCTCACCAGGAGGCAGAGGACCTGGAGGGAGCTGGCCTGGAATAATCACACCACCCTCTCTCTGCACCTCCCATGGCTCCCCGTTACCTTTAGGATAAGGCACAACTTCCTTAACGTGGCCTGTGAGGCCCTCCTGTGGGAGGGGGCTGCCTGCCGTCAGTCTCGCCCTCTCCTCCTGCAGATCCCGGGCTCTGCGTTCTCTCAGCTCCGACTCCCCCTCCCCCTCCCCTCTCCCCTGGCTGACTTCTACCCACTCATCAGGCTTGAGCTTCTGTGCCCTGACCACACACGCCAGGTCAAGCCCCTCTGGGTTCCCCCTAATCCCTGAGCCCCAGCCCCAGGCCCAAGGCAGATGGTGTGAACGTCTGTCAGTCAGAAAGGAATGAATGATGTGAATGAGTGAAGTGCTCGGCAGACCTTGGAAGGCTGTGGCAGGAAGCAGACACAGGCCTGAGCTGCGGGCCACAGCAATGACAGTGCTGCCAGGGCAGGGCCAGGTCTCAGCGCCAGAACCCTGAAGTTTGGACTTTGTCCCGTCAGCAGTTTGGAGTCCGGAGCTGGAAGCATGCGGGAGCCGAAGCCCCGGTTTACGAGGGTAGAGCTGGCCTTGAAGCCACAACGGGAGGCAGGCTGCTCTGGGGAGAGCCGCCCGGGGGTCTCTGGACACCACGGAAATGCAGGAAAGGCACCTGAACCCATCTGGTTCTGCACAGCATCGGGCTGGGCGGGCTGGGCGTTGGCCTTGGCCTTCACACGCTCACTAATCAATGTGCTCTGGAGCCCAGGAGGCAGGGCCTGCTGTGGGCCTGCAGGCAGAGGGGGAGCTGGGGTCAGAGAGGCTGAGTGACCCGCCCCAAGTTACACAGGGACTCTCCATTTACATGGAATTTAAACCTCAGTTCCTCAGCCACATTTTGTTTTGTTAATCCTCACCAGGGGATATTTTTTTTCACTGATTTTAAGAGTGGGGGAGGTGAGGGGGGAGGGAAGGGAGAGAGAGAGAGAGAGAGAGAGAGAGAGAGAGAGAGAGAGAGGGAGAGAGAGAGAGAGAGATGAGAGAGAGACACATCGATTGGTTGTCTCCCATAATGCACTCCTCGAACATGCCCCTCCAACCCAGGTAGGTTCCTTGACCAGATATCAAACCCTTTGGTCTGCGGGCCGATGCTCTAGCCACTGAGAAAAACTGGCCAGGGCGCTGGCCACATGTTGACTGCTCACTAGCCACGTGGCTAGCAGTGACCACTGGGCAGTGCGGCTGTGGAGCGTGTCCATCACATGGGCAGTTCTGTGACTAGTGCTGCGCTAGACCATGCCGGGGGACAGGGCCTCAGAGACCATTTAACTCAACGCTCTTCTTCAGCAGGTGGAGACCGAGAGGTCAGGATCTGGGTCAAAGTCCCACGGTGAGTCAGGGACGGGGTGGGACTCAGAACCCAGGCCCCCGACTCCCAGCTGGTGCTCACTTCACGGAAGTAGGCGCTCTCCCCTGAGCTGGGGCTTGGGAAGGGGCTTCTGTGAGGCAGAAAGACACCACAAACAAGTCCGGAGACAGCTAAGTGGAAGAAACACTTTAAGAGAGGTAACAGAGTTTGATGCTCACAATATGTATGTAATAAGCTACTAAAAATAGATAACAAAAACATGAGTACTTCGATTTAAAACATAGGCAAAGGCCTGGCCAGTGTGGCTCACTGGTTGGAGCACCGTCCCATACACTGAAAGGTCATGGGTTCAATTCCTGGATAGGGCACCTCCCCAGGTTGTGGGACTGATCACTGTTTCTCCTCTCTTTTTAAATTTTGTTTTGTTTTGTTTTGTTGTTTCTCTCTCTTTCCTTTTCTCTTTCTCTAAAATCAAAGAAAGCATGTCCTTGGGTGAGAATTTATTTTTATTTTAAAGATATTTTATTGATTTTTTACAGAGAGGGAAGGAGAGGGAGAAAGAGCCAGAAACATTGATGAGAGAGAAACACCAATCAGCTGCCTCCTGCACGCCCCTTACTGAGGATGTGCCAGCAACCAAGGTACATGCCCTTGACCAGAATCAAACCTGGGACTCTTGAGTCCACAGGCCGATGCTCTATCCACTGAGCCAAACCAGTCAGGGCCTTGGGTGAGAATTTAAAACAATTAAAAAAAAAATGCACAAAGGATAGGGCCAGGCAATTTACAGAATAAATTCAAACTGCCAAAAATATGGCAAGGTGCTATAATGCCAGTGTAAGACTTGCAAGCACAGCGGTAGAGCTTTTTTCCTTTTTTTTCCTTTTTCATCAAACAGGTTGGGAAAGATGGAGAAAGTGGGGGCGCAGGCGCCGTCTTTATACTGTGGGTGGGAGAGTACTGGGTCTAACCTCTTGGGAAGGCGGTCTGGCAGCCTCATTCAACAGTAAACATGCAAATGCCCTTTGACTCAGTAATCCCTGGGTGGGAACCCAGGCCCGCCTGACTCCGGTCGCGTGTTCTGAGCCATGACTACCCTCTGTGATGGCCAGGCCTGGGTGGGAAAGGGCGGAGTCGGCTGATCAACGGCGAGGTTTGTGGCCGTGGCCGTGGGAGGCTTACGCAGGACAGGTCACCACGGGCGACTTCTTTGGAGCCTTTATCTTCTGGTGTGACTGGCTCAGATGTTCCTGAGGAGCCCCGCACAAATCAATACCTCCCTGGTCAGCTGCTGGGGTGGCCCAGCTGCCATTCCAGTTCTGCAAATAAAGGGACCCAGTCACCGGTGAATCAGCACTGGCCGCCCTTGGCAAGCAGGGCCGGGCAGGCAGCGTGGCGTGGCACTCTGTGCTGGGAGTCAGGTGACCGAGAGAGGGGCCAGCTGGGGAGCTGTCTTCAGGATGATTTGGGCGTGACATTCTCCACCCTACCTCAGTTTCCCCTTTCTCTGTTTCTTTCCTTTTTCCTCCTTCTCTCCCCCTGCCCGCCCTCCCTCTCCTTCCAAGGAGTGCCAAATAGGCACCAGCTATTGTGACAAAAAACAGAAGGCCAGGCACCCTCCTTCTCTCGGCACACAGATGGCTGGCAGCTTGGGGGCACAGAGGAGGGAGGAATCGTGGCTGATGTGGAGGGAACAGGGTGGCAGAGGGTGCTGGAGCTGTAGCTTGACACTTAGTAGGTGTTACCAGGTAGGCTGGGAGCAAGGACAGGACCTTTGGGCAGGGCAGCAGGGGCTCAAGGGAAGCAAGCAGGGAGGGACTGAGCTGCTGCCCACAGAGGGACCTGAATGCTAGACTAAGATACTTGAATTTTATCCAGAGGGTTTTGTTTATCCTACATAATCCTACATAATAAAGAGATAATATGCAAATTGACCCTCACAAGATGGCTGCCTATGACCAGGCAGGGGGGTGAGGAACGACTAAATGACTGAACAAGCAGGCTGCGTCGAGCAACCAGACGGACAAGGGGCCGTGAAGGGTGACCAGGCCAATGGGGGGGCAATTGGGGGAGACCAGGCCAGCAGGGGAGGCAATTAGGGGTGATTAAGCTGGCAGAGGGGGCCAGTTGGAGGCAACCAGGCTGGCAGGAGGGGCAGTTAGGGGCAATTAGGCAGGCAGACAGGTGAGCGATTAGGAGACAGCAGTCCAGGATTGTGAAAGGGATGTCTGACTGCTGGTTTAGGCCCAATCCCCAGAAAGGGTCCCAGATTGGAGAGGGTGCAGGCTGGGCTGAGGGGATTGCCCCCCCCTCCCTGTGCATGAATTTTGTGCACTGGGCCTCTAGTTATATTATATCTATCTATCTAATATGAAATATTATTACATTATATATACAATTTATCATACTATAAAAATCACCCAATAATTTTTATTAAAATAGATTAAAAATTGCCCTCTAGTCCTGGCAGGTGTGGCTCAGTGGATAGATCATCAACCCACACACTGAAAGGTCAAGGGGTTTGATTCCCAGTTAAGTGCATGTTCCTGGGATGCAGGTTCAATTCCTGGTCAGAGCAGAAGGCAACTGATAGATATTCCTCTCTCACATCAATGTTTCTCTCAATCTCTCTCTCTCCCTTACCCCTCTTTCAAATCAATAAGCAAGTCCTGGGGTAAGGATTAAAAACACACAAAAACAACCCTGGGAATATTCAAAAGTCTAATTGGGTAACTATTGTCAATGCACAGCATGCGCTGAGCTCCTCTGAAATGTGTGGCCTTTCTCTTCCCATCGCCCTGGCTCCACCCTGGTCTGAGCCACCAGTCTCCTGTTGGGATGCTTCTGATACCCCCCTTACCTGGCCGCCTGCTTCTGTTCAGGCCCCTGACAATCAACCCATTCTCCTAGGGCATCCAGAAGGAATTCTGAAAAGGCATTTTGGATCTTGTCACTAGCTTGCTTACATCCTCCAATGGTGTCCCTTTGGGCTCAGAATAAATTCTAAACTCCTAGGCCCACAGGGTCATGTGAGCAGGCTCCTGCCAGACCTCACGCCTCTTTCCTTCCTCTACTCCCCTTCAGTCACACTGAATCCCCCAAAATGCCAGCTGCTCTGAATCTGCCCCCGCCCCCCCCCCCCCCCCCCCCCCCCCCCCCCCCCCCCCCCCCGTTTCCCGTGCTTGGGTCACCTTTGTTAGTTAAGTCTGGGTTGAGATAACATCTCATCGAGGCCTTCCTTGACCAACCCATGTAACTCAGGACCCTCAATCCAATCACCCTCTCTAACCCTTCCCTGGGGCTCCTTCTCTAGACCAGGTGTCTGATTATCTTGTGAGGCACTGGTCTCCTTGCATGCTGATCAGGGTCTCAGGGAGGTGGGACAGGCTATTCTTGGGAATTGGGGAAGGAGCAGGTGGTTGGAGAAGTGTGGAGGTGCCAGCCTGGAGTCCTGATGACCACTCTTTCAGATCCTACGTCCCTCCAGGCCTGCGCCGTTTGCGGGCACCGTCTCTTGAAGCCCTTACTGTTTTCTGGAAAGGTTGGTATTCACTGCAGTGGAGCTAGGACTCTAATCCAAGCGTGTTTCACCCCAGAGGAAGCATCCTATTCTGATATCACACTCTCTCCCTTCCCCAGGCACCATCTGGGAAATGAAGGAAGGGAAACTTCCTGGGTTCCCAGCCCTGAGGCTGCAGAGAGATGAATACCCAAAGAGCTAAGTCTGGCAGCCAGGCCCCCACCCTGCTTCCTGTTAGTGGCCAAGGGTTACTCAAGGTCACAGCGGAGGAGCCAGCCAGGTCTTGGGACATCCTTGGCTGGCTCCCTCTTCTGAACCCCCCTCCCTGGTCAGGTACCCATAGGCTCCTGCCAGGTGGGGTAGGCCCAGCCAGGATGAATGAGAACACACCCATGTAAGTCTCCAGACCTCCACTTCCTGGGCTGTAAATGGGGGCACATAAGTGGGAGCTGCTAATACCGTGTTTCCCCGAAAATAAGACCTAGCGTAACTTAGGGAGAAAAAATTAATATAAGACACTGTCTTATTTTTGGGGAAACAGGGTATCATTCTTCTACCTGGTGTTTTCTGAATTATGGGATAAACTGGAGAGAAATACAGGGTGGGGCAAAAGTAGGTTTACACTTGTGAGTATGCAAACCAGTTTACTTTACTTTATTTATTTATTTTTAAATATATTTTATTGATTTTTTACAGAGAGAAAGGGAGAGAGATAGAAAGTTAGAAACATCGATCAGCTGTCTCTTGCACACCTCCCACTGGGGATGTGCCCGCAACCAAGGTAAGTGCCCCTGAACGGAATCGAACCTGGGACCTTTTTATCCATTGAGCCAAACCGGTTTCGGCCAAACCAGCTTATTCTTGTATTATTATTTATTATTGTACTATTGTCCATACAAACAACTGTAAACCTCCTTTGCCCACCCTGTACAGGCTGACACCCAGTTTTCTGGCTAGGAAGCAGGAAGAAATCAGAAATCTGAGTTCTCCAGTTACAGGTCCTTACCTAACTTATCTCCAAGTCTAATCGATTCTGTCTCTCAAATTCTGCTCTGACTCATCCTCTGGTTTCCCCCCAGCACTGAGGTGCCACCATTATCATCTCTTGCCTGGATCACATCAGGCCCTTCGCCTGTTTCCCATCTTTCCCCCTCCAGCAGAGCATGCCCTTTACAAAAAAAAAATAAAAAATCACCCGCTCAAAATGTGTGAATGGCCCTAACCAACGTTGCTTAGTAGATAGAGTGTCGGCCTGTGGACTGAAGGGTCCCAGGTTCGATTCCGGTCAAGGGCATGTACCTTGGTTGCAGGCACATCCCCAGTAGGGGGGTGTGCAGGAGGCAGCTGATCAATGTTTTTCTCTCATTGATGTTTCTAACGCTCTCTCCCTCTCCCTTCCTCTTTGTAAAAAATAAAAAAATATATATATATATATTTTAAAAATGTGTGAATGACTCCTTTCCTGACTGTGTTCTTCAAAACTCAAGATCCAGCCACTACAGACTTTCCAGCCCCATCGCTTTTTTATTATATTTTTATTGATTTCAGAGATGAAGGGAGAGAGAGAGATAGAAACATCAATGATGAGAGAGAATCATGGATCAGCTTCCTTCTGCATGCCCCCTACTGGGGATCCAGCCCACAACCGGGTCTTGCGCTCTGACCAAGAATCCAACTGGGATTTCCTGATTCCTAGGTCCGTACTCAACCACTGAGCCACGCCCGATGGGCCATCCCCATCACTTGCCAAATTGCTCCACCCCCCATTGCCAAAATGCAGTCTGATGGGGGTACCCATAGCTTTCTGTGGGCACCGTTCTCTCTGGCCGCTGGGCCTCTGGAGGCTCCCCCAGCCTGGACCCTGTCTAAGCCAGCGCATGGGTGGCTTGGATTACTTTGTGTCAGAAGCCTTCTGAGTCCCCATCCCCACCACCCTGCCTCCACTGAGCACCCCCAGTTCCCTGTAAGCCCATTACAATTCTCATCCGCCAGTTTGTCGCTGTCAGCTTCACCTGTTCTTGAACTTGGAGAGGATGGAGAGCGCAGGCCTACCAGACTCACTGCATTTGGGGACGGAATGAATGAACTGCAGTGTGTAGCAGGCCTGGGAGGTTCAAGGCTCCGGAAGCCGTCTCTGCACCCAGGGCAGTTAATCTAGTTGGCTTCTTTCTTATCTAGTCCATGATAAAAAGCTTTAGATAGCAGTTTGGGATGGGAGAAGCTCCAAACTAATCCCTCCGCGAAGCATTTGCAGACACTTGTTTCCTCAGAGCGAGAACTGAAGAAAAGACGCTGTAAGACCAGCTTGCTCTACCGTGTTTCCCCCAAAATAAGACATCCTCCGAAAATAAGGCCTAGCGCATGGAAAGATAAGACATCTCCTGAAAATAAGACCTAGCGCAACTTTGGGAGAAAAAATTAATATAAGACACTGTCTTATTTTCGGGGAAACAGGATAGTCCCCCCACCTCTCTGGTGTGCTTTGGGGGAGGGGGAGGGGGGAGCGGGACTTGCTACCGTCTGGGTCTAATTAAAGGATCAGCGAACTCAGGTCGCGGGGGACACTAGAGGGGCCATTCTAGCCATAGTGTTCCTATTGCTTCTTCTCTTCATTGTTTCTTTTTTTCTTCGCTCCTGCCCTCCTCCTCGCTCCGCCAGCCCCGGCTTCCCGCCCTGCGACCTCCCACCGCCTTCCCGCGGTCCCTCTCTCTTTTCACTCCGCCCCGCCCCGACCAAGAAGGCGGGAGCCAGCCTCGCGGTGCACCAATCCGAGAGCCCCATTCTGTCTCTGCCTCCCTAAGTCCCGCCCTACGACGCCAACCACCAATCACGCCCGGCGCCCGCTCCGCCGGGCCGCCCAATCGCGGACGAGCTGGGCCGCCGGCGCCCCGCCCTCTCCGCGCTGCCGCGGCTCCGCGGGCGGCGGAGCTGGGCCTCGGCATTCTCGCCGCCGCGGCGCCGCGCAGCCTGGGCTGTGAGAGGTCGCGGCGTCGGGAGCGCGGGCGCCGGCGCGGCTGCTCGCAGGGCGCTGTGTAGAGGCGGCGGGCGAGGCGGTGCCGCCGGCCGGCCGGAAGGGCGCCTCCGCTCCGCCGCGGGGCCCGCGGTGCGGGACCCAGGACCGAGAGGAGGCGGCACCCTCCCCGCCTGGGGCCGGGCCCAGGGGCGCCCGGAGGGGTCTCGCGCGGCCGGACGTTTCCAGCGCGGAGCGCCCCCAGCGCGCCTCCCGGAGAGGCCCCCCGAGAGCTCCCGGCCGCCCCCGGGGGTGCCCTCCGCCTCCTCGGACTCACCTGCGCCGGCCGCCGGGCACCCCGGCGCGGGGGCGTGTGCAGCGCGGGCGCCTCCCCCGGCCGCCAGCGAGGCGGGGGCGGGTCCGCCCGCCGCCCTCGGCCTCCCGGGCCGCCCGCCGCCCTCAGTCTCACCGGTCCGCCCGCCTCGCTCAGCCGCGCGGCGTGAGCTCTTCGGGGACCGCGGGGTCGGGATGCTGCCCGCCAGCGCGGCCACCCGCCCGCCGCGCGCCGCCCCGGTCCTCGCTCCTCGGGCCATGCCCCGCGTCTCCCGTGCCGGTGCAGCCCCCGGCCCCGCCGAGCGCCGCCGAGCCCCAGCTCCCCGAGGCTGAGGCCGGCCGACCCGCCAACCGGACTGTCCGCCCGGACCCGGGCCCTCGGACTCAGCTCCCCGCCTGCCTGCCCGGCCGCCTCCGCCACCCTCTGGGCGGGCTCCGGCCCTGGTGTGCCGAGGAGGGGGGTGTGGTGTAGGGAAAGGAATCCTGGGGATTTCTGGCTCGCCCCCTCTTTTTGGCCTTCGGGGCCGCAGACTCAGGGAACTCGCTCATGGCTTTCTTGATGAAGAAGAAGAAGTTCAAATTCCAGACCACGTTCACCCTGGAGGAGTTGACGGCGGTCCCCTTCGTGAACGGGGTCCTCTTCTGCAAGGTCCGGCTGCTGGATGGCGGGGATTTTGTCAGCTTGTCGTCCAGGTAAGGCGCTGGGGCAGCCTCGCCTGCAGGGGAGCGGGGTGGTAAGCGGCATCTAGTCACTTGGCGAGTGTGGGAGCGCCCCTTGGGGCCCAGAGAGTCCTGAAGGTTATGTGTGTCCGGGACAAGTTTGCACAGGGCAGGTAGGGCTGAACGACCTAGGAGGTCTGGGCCTGCGGGATCTGACGGGGTGCCCGCACCCCCTGTGCAGGGAGCCTGTTTTCAGCCCTCTCTTGGGGCGTCCATGCAGCCTGCTGTATGTAGCTCCTCCATTCTGCAGACCTGCACGGAGCCCAGGGGTCTGTGCCATGAGAGGCCGAGATGGGGAGGCTGGTTCTGGCCACCTTGCACCCAGATGGCCACTCGGGCTGTCCCTATGATCCAGACCCGGGGCAGCCACAGTTTCCCGGGTGCTCCCAGCACCCCCCTCCCCACCCCTCCCCCCGTACCGCCCCCTCCCCGCCTGGGGGGCGGCGGCTGGATTTTGACGTGTCCAGCCCCCTCTGAGTGACAGTCCTGGTCTAGCTGGAGCCCGGGTGCTTTGCATTGCAAATGCCCTTGCCCAGGAGGCTGCAGCCCTCTCTGAAAGAGGTTTGACCAACTTTGGTTTTGCGTTTCCCAGTCCTGCAGGTGAGGGCAACTGCCGCTGGCTGGGTCGCATAGTCCTGGCCCACGGGAGCGTGCCTGGGGGTGTGACAGAGAGGGGCTTCAGTCCTCGCTGTGTCACTCTCTGGGCCAGTACAGGTGTCTGAGTGTGGGGGATGGCTCAGCGGATAGACGGCGGTGCAGGGCCTGGCCCAGTGCCTAGGACACCCTGGTTCCCTTCCCTGGTCTGTCCCTCGGCCCCTTGGGCCTCCTGTGGACCCGGTTAGCTGGAGCCGCACCACGGTTCGGAGGCCGGGTGCTCGTTAACAGAGGGAGAAACTGAGGCCCAGGAAAAGGAAGTCGGTGGCTGGCCTGGGACGTGACGTGCCGGTAGGCAGTTGTCCGCGGCAGGGGAGCTTGGCTTGTTTGCAGACCTGTTGGATGTCTCTGGCGGTTGAATGATCTCTTGGGAGGAGAACCGGGAGGCCTAACCCAGATTGAGGAATCTCTGGTGTGGACGGGGTGGGGTGCCTTTTTGGTGCATGTGGGCCCACTCTGGCCTGGAGACTATCCAGCCTACGGGGAGCTGCTTATCTGAGGAATTCCGACAAGAGCTGCCCTTTGTTGAGGGGTGGGTAGTGGGATGGATGGTGGATATATGGTTGCTGGTGATCCCGGGGCCACCCACAGCCCCAGGCTTCAGGGAAGGGGCTGTGCTCATAGCTGGGGCCGGGGGGTGAATTGGGGCAAGTTACCTAACCTCTCATTCCAGCAACCAGCAGTCCTGGGTGCTCTGCTCTCCATTTTACTAGCACCTTTCACTTAGTTCTTGGATTACTCCATGGAATAGGGTGGAGATTGGGTTGGGGGTGGGACTGTAGATTATTATCCCCATTTTATTTATTGATTGATTTTAGAGAGAGAGAAACATTGTTGTGAGAGAAAAATATCAATTGGTTGCTACTCGAAGGCTCCCCCACCAGGGATCCAACCTGGAACCTGGCTGGGAGGGGTGGTGGTGGGGTGGTTAATGTGCCCTGACCAGGAATCAAACCTACCACCATTTGGTGTACGGACAACACTCCAACCAACTGAGCCACCAGCCAGGGCTATTATCCCCCTTTTATAACGATGGCAACTAATGCTCAGAGAGGAAGTGATTTGCTTGAATTAATACAGCAGAGCCCAGATTCAAACTCAATAATGTGCTTTTAACCATTATCTGTCCTGCCTTTGAGCCTTAGTTTCCTATTCTGTGAAGTGGGAGAGGTCACGCTCACCCCTGGGGTGTGAGGGGGGATGGATAATGTCCATGCCATGTCTAGCTCAGCAAATGGTTGCATCAGTTGTGTCTATGGCAGAGGGGCCCCTCCCTCACCCCTCCCAGGTCTTAGGGGGACCAGCTAGAGTCAGCAGGAGGCCTACCTGTGAACTGGGGGTCTTGGGTCCTCCTGAGGAACTGGTATTCATCCCAGGCTGAGGTCTCTCCTGGCCTGCTAGGCCCTGGGGCCACTGTCACCCTACCTGTTTGCCTTTCCATTGCTCTAAAACCTGCCCCCTCATCCGGGAAAATCTGGAAAGTTCCTGGTCTCAGCCCACAGCTGCTGCATTTCACCTCTGCCTTCCCTTCTTCCCTCCTGGCCATGGGCCATGGATTCCCTGAACCGGGCCCAGCCCTCACAGTCTTTCCCAGCCTCATTGTGGGTGAAACCTGAGTGCAGCTGAGGGGGGAAGAGCTGACAGGGAGCCCCCCAAAGCTGGACTCCTGGTGTCTGTTTGCTGCTGCGATGTGTGGCTGGAGGGAGCAGACATCAGGGTGGGATCTCAGGCTGCTTTAGAGCTTTGGATTTTGCTCAGGAGATAGGGGTTTCTGGTGTTTTGTTTTGTTTTTTTAATTAACCCCTCCACTCCAATTCCACCCATGCTGGTCTGTGAGTGAGAGCCCCATCTCACAGCCTACCCCTCCAACGGACAGGCTCCAGCGTTTTGGAGTTGGGGTAGGGTTAGGGGTGATGAGTCTTGCTCAGATCCTGGACCCAAATCCAGTAGCATACTTGCCTCTACGCCAGGGACCCCTCAGACAGCCCAGAGACTGGTGGCAGCCGCATGGTGGTGTCTGAGAGAAGCAGGCCCGAGGCCCCACCCATGCAGCACCCGCCTTCCTGGTTGGAGTGTTTTCCTATGTGCTGGGTGCCATAGCAACAGCCGGGTACACAGCTCGCGCCTGACCCATTTTGAGCAGGTAGAGCAGGTGGTTTGTCGCGCTGTTCCCAGCGTCATCTTTCCGACGCCTCCTTAGGAGCCATGGCCCTCACAGCGACCGTGTTTCTGAGCGACCGTGCGGTGTGCCAGGTGCTGTGCTGAGAGGCACAGGCAGCTGCCAAGGTCCATTTGCAGAGTTTGGACCTTGGTACGTCCGTTAATCCTCTTGGCCATGCAGAGAGGCACCAAGGCCAGAGAGGTGAAGCCACATGCTGTAGGTCACTCGGCTGGTAATTTAATTGGGAAAAGAACCCTTAGGGTTTAAACCGCCTTTGGTTGTTCATTTACCGTATGCCAGGCACCTGCCGAGCACATCCAGTGCATGATCTTCAGGCCACCCCATGAGCTGATGAGGAAGCTGGGGCCAGGAGACCTAAAGTGTCTGGCCCATGTCACCCAGCTGGGGAGGAGCAGGACTGGGGTTTACATTTGGGCGGATCCAGCTAGGAAGTCCTGCCTCGCCTTGGTGGCAAGAGGACTGTAGCAGCTCGGGCCCCATGTGATGTCCCCAGACCTTTGGAGAAGATGCTTTTCAGTGGGTTGGGGGTTCTAGGAAAATCCAGATATGGATAATTCTGAGGCACCGAGCTAGATGCTGTGAGATGTGAGGAAATGGGGCCCTGGGGACATAGATGGGGCGGGACTGAAGTCCCTGCCATGGATTTGGAGCCAGGCACAGACTGGTATGGTGAGCATGTGCCAAGGACCCTGCCCAAGGGAGTTCTGAGCTGGTGCATCCAGATGGCATCTGGGCGGCTCTTCCAGGGTCCCCAGGGGGTGGGGACTATGCAGCGGTCCCAGCCAAGTCTGGTGAGGCTGGAAGCAGTGGGTTGGGCTGTGGTCTCCTCAGAGTGGTCTGGGAGCCAGTTCCCAGCCTCAAGCTAGTCTGCCCTTCAGGCAGGCAGAATTCCAACCATCCTAAGGCCTGCCCCGTGCCGTGGCGGGTGGTGTCAGGGAAAGGAGTGAGAGGGATGTACCTTACAGCAAGTCCTCTCTGGAGGAGACAGGCAGAGTGTCTCCTCAGCCAACACAAGAGGAAACTGAGGCCTGGGGCGGAGAAATGGCTTTTTTGGGGTCACTTCCTGGCAGGAGCTAAGGGCACCGCTGGGCGCATTCTGGTTTGGCCCTGACCTCTGTCCCCTGTGCCTCAGTGCCCTTCTTGTGTGAAGGGGACAGGCAGGGCCAGAAAGGGAGGAGGGCTCCTTTGCTCTGGACTCGGGTGCCAGGCTCTCCAAGAAGCAGACTGTGTGACTTGGGGAGACACCTCCCCCTTCCCTGCTTTTTGGCAGCTTTGCACCTTTAGTTGTCTCCTCAGTGGGGTTCTATGTGGGAACCTGTTGAAAGAGGGCACGCCTGCTCCCAGCACCGGCACCGCCTTCCCACCATGGGCCGGGCTGTGAACCAGCTGGAACGGAGGCCTCAGAGGGATGCTTGAGATTTTTGGGGCATGAAGGAGGCCTCGGACGGGTCAGTTCTGCAGCTGGAGGCCAGTGCCCAGGTCTGGCCCAGCCAGGTCTTTGCACATACGCCACGGGCTTGGCCGGCCTCTGATTCCCCAAGGCTCCCTCTCCCTCCCTCTTGGAAAAGGCTGCTGAACGCCGCTGCAATCTGCTAGTGGCCGGCAAACTGCCTGATATGCCTGCTCTCACGTACGTCTTGGTGTGAAGGGACACGGTTTGTCCCTTGGGGTTGAGGGGCCTGGGATATGGAGGTGCTGTGGGATCCCAAGGAGGGCGGGGCCTTCATTTTCTGTCACAGAGCAGGAGCACTGGAGACCGAGTGTGGAGAGGGAGGAAGAGGCATGTTTATTGAGCACCCCTTGGTGTCCTGTGGAACCAGACAGCCCTCTTCCATGAAACTCCCCGTGGAGTGGGAGCAGTGCATCCCAGAGACATCAGAGGCAGGTAGATCTGGGACAGGTCCTCCCCAGAATTCCATTCGATTCTGGTGGACCAATTGGGGAAGGCATTTGTTTGACACGTGCTGATTGGGCACCTGCCCCAGGCTGGACACAGTCTTGACTTCATGGAGCTCATGGTTTTTTGATGGAGCACATCGTTGCAATGGGAGGAGGGCACCCTGAGTAACTGGCTCTTAGGAGGAACCTGGAAGGAGAATTGGATTGGAGAGAGGTTGGGAAGAGCCTTTAGGGTCGAGGCCTCCGGCTACAAAGCACTCGGTCAGTGGTCTAGGCAAAGGGCTAGCATGGTAGGGGGCAAAGAGGGCAGGAAGGGGCTGGGGTGAATAAAGATATTTGGGGGGCGGGGCTCGCTGGACGGTCCCTGACCTTGGGGGCCTATCTAAGGGGCAAGGAAGCATGTGGCCGGGTTTGCCAATTAGGCTGCTGGCTCTCAGCTGCTGGTGGAGAAGATGAAAGGGACAAGGCCTGACGTACTCAGGAAGGGACAGTGGAGCTGGCTGGGCAGCGGCAGGCAGAGTGGGCAGGGGGGCTTCCTCATCTTGAGGTGCTTGGCACCACATCTACCACTGACTTGGTAGATGCCGGAGATGGGAGTTCAGAGGGTGCACAGTAGCCGGGCTGTCTTTTGCCGCTTACAGTGCTCTAATCGTTTTTGTGATACAAAAATCCAGACTTTCGGTGTCTTTTAAATTGGGAAACCTGGCAGTTTTGGGCCCAAGGGGCTTTGCAGCTGCCTCCTCTGTGGCTGCCTGCTCTAGGCTTCTCCTGACGCCACTGCCTACCCTTAGATCCCTGACCATGGTCTGCCTCCTTCATTTCACTCGGGCCAGCCTGGTCGCTGGGGTCCCTGTGGAGGGCCTTCCATGTGCAGTTGGGGGGGCAAGAGGTGGACCCCTTGGAGAGAAGTCCCGCTGGCAGGCACAGAGGCCACCCCTGCCAGCTAGGCGGTGGCATCAGGCCAGCTACTGGTTTCCCTTGGGGCCAGACCATGCCGCTGGCGCCCCTGTGAAGCCTGAAGCGACCCAGCCTGCGCCTGGCCTTTGCAGCCACCGGCCACAGCATTGCAGGTGCCAGCGTGGCAGCCCCTGTAATCTGCCCTGCAGCCTGGCACTGGCAGAGGCCTGACCCGAGGTGATCTGCCTCCGTGGAGCTCCCTGGGCCCGTCCGGGAAGTCCCTCAGGCCAGGGGTTCCTCGCAGCAGCCACACTGTGAGTCCGTGGGCGCTGTGTGCCTGTGGGCGGCCAGGGGCCCTGAGTGCCTTTGAACTCCGCTTGCTCAGTACCTGGAAGTCCTGACTTACATGCAGGAAGCTCTGCCTGGGCCTTGTGATTGCTACTAGTGTGCCTGTTCTTGGGCCTGAGGAATCCGGGGACTCGGTGTGTGGTGTCTGGTGACTGCCATGTGGTGAAACCTGTGGTCACTCGCCTGTTGCAGTCTAACGCCCATGGTGACCAGTACAGATTTAGCCTCAGCTCACCCAGACAGCCACAGAAAGGCTGGAGCCGGGGAGAGACAGCAGATCTGTGCCGAGAGAGGCCCCGAACAAAGGTGCGGTGGGGGGAAGGGATCTCTCTCATTGAGGGCCTTGCCTGGCAGGTGCTTTGGGCTGTGGGGAGACCAGACCTGTCCCCGGGGCCCCTGATGTGCTCTGTCACTGAGGTCTGTGACTCCACGAGGTCGCACCGTGCTATTGGTGGCCTTGGCCAGTGAGGCCTGAAGCTGCCCAGCCTGTGCCTGGCCTGGGTCTCTGCTCTGAGCTTTTGGCATCCTGGGCTTGGGACACATCTCAAGCGCAGGCTGGATCCACCTGTTGTGTCGTCTCCATCCAACCCCCCCTCCCAGACATCAACAGGTAGCAGGCTCTCTGGTCAGATTATTCTAGCACTGGAGGAAGCAGCTCCAATGGAGGACTTTCTGTGTATTCACTCAGGCAAAACGTTCCCATCCTCGCTCTGCCTTTCGCTGCCTGTGTGACCTTGGGCAAGAGACTTAGTGCCAAAGCCTCAGCCCAGCAGGGCTGCCGGTGCCTGCCTCTCAGTGTTCTTGGAGGTCACAGGGAGATCATGGCTGTCAGATGTCCAGCAGGGCTCCTGGCACATGGCAGAAGCACGGTGCTCACTGCAGTCCGCCCTCTGGTCCCTGGGCTGAGCCGTGGCAATGGGCTGGATGGGGCACCTCAATTGCCCCTGCTTGTGGGCCAGGACTGACTGGGGTGTTGTGGGGAGAGGGTACTTCCCAAATGGGGCTCTCTCTGCCCCCTGGGGGGCCGGGCAGGTGAGGAGCAGGGGCTCATGCTGGAGTTCAGGGCCCCCCGTGGGGTCTGTTGGCACCCCTACCCTGCCCTGGGGGGCAAGGCTCTGAGCCAGTGCGAGCTGGAGTGTCCCGCGGGGCGGGCGGGGCTGGGGGAGGCCTCTGCACCTTCAGCTCTGGCACCCACTCTGGCAAGCAGAGGACAGCTCCCACATGAGGTGTGAGTGAGCGGGCAGGGGAGTGAGGGAGACAGACAAGGGTCCCTCAGGTGAGGGGAGGCCCCTACCCTGTTGGCACTCCCCTTGCTTCCACCACACCGTGTACTCCTATTCTGGCGTTCTCAGTAGCCTTGTCCTCAAGTTCCCTAGCCCCGTTTCATCTGGAAAGCCTTCCCTGGCTCCTTTGGCCTTGCACACTCACTGTGGGCCCTGTTTTGCAGGGCTGGGGCATTTTTTCCTTGGCACTGAACCACATGGGCACTGATGGTGCTGTGCTGTGTGCTGGCTACTGCCAGCTGCTGGGGTCCAGCCCCTCCCCATTGGTGCCAGAGGTGTCAGTCTGTGTCAGGAGCAGCCCTCGCCTAAGTCCAAGGCAGCTGGGGCACCGCTGGGGTGTGTTGGATGGACCATCTGTGGGTGATGGGGAGGAGGAGGGGGCTAGGCTGCCCCGGCTCTGCAACTGGACCTTGGCAGCTGCCCTATGACTCTGTGACCATGGCCAGTGTCTTGTCCTCTCAGCCTTGTGTTCCTCCTCCAACAAATGGGGCGCGGGTACTCATCTAGAGGCAGGAAAGCTACTGAGATCAGGGCACCTGCTCCGCACGGGGCCAGGCACCTGCAGCTGAAACAGACTGAACCTGCTGAGACGGGGAGCTCGGTGCTGGGGAAGGAACTGGGGAGGGCGGAAGTCTGGGTCCTGTTCGCACGCAAGGCGCCCTCACTTCCCACCACTTCCTCCCTGACGGTGCTGGACTTGTCTGCAGACCCAGGCAGCACACCTGTAGCTCCCCCAGACCTCAGTCCCCAGAGGCAATTTCCTGAGCACTTCTGTATGTATGTTCTGGTTCCTGGGGACACAGCCCTGCCCCAGCAAGTCCTCTCCCCAAGAAATGATGGGAGGCTTGGTCCCAGGATGAGCAGGTTCGAGGTTGGTAGGAGAAGAGCAGCCTAGGTCAGACAACAGCAAGAGTGCCCAGCAGGGAGAGCCAGTGGCCTGGGGGCTGGCCTGGGGGCCTTGGGAGGGGCTGGCACCTTATCTGAGGGCAGATTAGAAAGGAGTGAACCAGAATCAGATTTGTATTTTAGAACCACCTAGGGCAGCCAGGGGGTTGCTGACCCCTTGGGGCTCCAGGTGGCAGAAGGGAAGATGGCTGTCACTGAGATGGGTGGCTTCCCACCTCCGCCACCGTGGGACGATTACAAACAAAGCTGGCGCCTGCTATGCACGGTGGGCATGAGCAAGCTGCTACTCCTCACAGCAGGGCCCAGTGTCACCAACAACGTCGAGGAAAGGATGCTGGAGAGGAGAACGTGCTGTGGGTGCCATTTGCATAAAGTTCAGGAGCAATCCCCTAAAACGCACCCATCCTGGTCCCAGTCAGGATGATGTCATCTTTGAGGGGGAGGCAGTCCTGTCTGGAAGGGGCCTCTAAGGCCTGTGAAGTCCTGCCTCGTGGGGGCTGGCTACACGAGACCGTTTGACTATCTGCAAGCTGTGCACCGACGCTGTCTGCACATGCCTGTGTCAGAAACAGCCGTGAGATGCCCACACCTGTGCTGGTGCTGGTGCCAACGTTCTCCAGACAAAAGTGAGAATCCTTGGGTGCCCAGAGGCCTAGAGGAAGCCCGTGGGCCTTCGCAGAGTCTTCCTGGCGGGGCAGCCTAAACCATCAGACCTGTTTATGAGACCGTAAGTCATCTTGGCAGCTGCCAGCAGTCTTCTCTGGCTGGGGCTCTTCCGTCTCCTGCAAACCCTGCTGGGGCTGTTGGGCTGTGGAGCATGGCCATTCAGAGAGGGCGGGCTCCTAGGCTGCCAGACCACAGGACCTGTCTGAGCCTTGCTCTCCTCATCTGCGAAATGGGGTAATAAGCTCCTTGGTTCTTGGATTGAATGAGTTAGCACCCATTATGTACCCAGCGTAGCCCTGGGCATAGAGTACGTGCTCAGTAATGCTCAGTAACGGTTGGCAGAGGTTGGTATTAATTTAGGGCAATTATTGGAGGGGATCCAGTGGTGGAAGCAGAAAGGAAAGGTCCATGTTCCTCCCTCTCTGCCTTTAACTGGTTCTCTTCTCTCTGCCCGTACGTCACAGACATTTGTGGTTAGAGCTAGGCTGCTGCCCTGCGGTGGGCCCAGCAATGGCCAGTTCGGCCATTGGTCTCCGACTTGGGGCCCAGGAGCCGGGGACACCATTGGACACATCAGTTCTCAGGGAAGTGCTGAGCACGGCGGGGAGGGAGGCATCTCCCTCTTCTGCCTGCTCTGGCCTGACCCTCACTTTGGGGATGGCCTTTGGATGGCTGGATACTCTCCCTGATGCCAGGAGAAGGCCTGACCCTGGTCCCAGCACCTCTCAAGGGTTTCATGTCAGCTAATGAGGAATCAGCATGGACCTGGGTGGGAATGGCCACACCCATTTTGGATGCAGGCAAGACAGAAGCCCAGGCTTAATCTGGATGTATTCCCAGTGTCCTCACTCAGGCCTGGCTTGTAGTAAGTGCTCAGTTTGTGTGTGTGGGGTGAGTGAATGACAGAAGCATGATTGGCCCAGAGTTGGTCTGTAAGTCTGCAGGAGAATCAGGTGTCCAAGGAGAAGGTGGAGCTTAGTAGGTCAGAGCCTCATGGTCCCACCTTACCCTGAGCCCTTCATCCTGTGGTTGGAATCTCGGGGGATGGCTGGAAAAACAGGCCTGAGTCTGTGCGGGCTCTGTGAGGTGTGACTCTGCCTGGCGATTTCCTGGTCACCTCGGAAGTTCAGGGAGCCATGGAGAGAGCTGTGTGGAGCAGTGGGAACACCGGGGGCTAGATCCAGATAGCAGTGACCCCGGACCCTCAGACTCTGCAGAGAGCCAGAGGACATGCCTGATCTGGGCTGGGAGTGCAAGGAGGTCTAACGCAGCCCTGGTAGGGAGCAGGGCTGTGAAGGTCACTGAGTCATCAGATACTAACTGAGCACCTACTATGTGCTAGACCTCATCCTGCAGTAAGTAAACAAAGGCCTCTAGGACCTTGGTGCTCTGGGACACAGGAGCCTCATTCCGTTTCGCACACACCTAAGACCAGGCCCAGAGAGGAAGCAGTTTGTCCAGCCGCAGTAGTTGGGGGAGGTGCTTTCAGGAAAGGCTATGGAGCTGGGAAGGGGCTCAGGAGCTGAGGCATCCCGTGACTTGCTTGAGTCTAGCTGTTTGAGGAACTGGGCTCTGGGAATATGGATTCTCCCTTTGATCTCTTCCTTCTTGGGATGATTCAAACAGCACCCAGGCATGAGTCAGCCAGGAGCGGCACCGGCACACCTAGCCACCTGTTAGTCCACCTTCTGGACGTCCCAGCAGGTTCAAGGCCTGGGGAAACGTCCTGATCCAGGTCCTGGGGTGGAAAATGGGGGTTCTGTCAGGGCCTGGCTTCCTGCTGGACCACCTGTCCCAGGGTCACTGCTGACGGTGGTGGCCATGTGCCCATCCAGCACAAGTCCCCTTTGGTATTCGCCTGGCCCCGTTCTCCCATTAGCTTCTCATCAACCCCATGAGATAGGGCAGCACAGTGACTGAGGCAGAGAGGTCAAGTGTCCTTGACTGGCCGTGGTCCCCGACCTCTGTTTCCCGCACACACGATTTGTGAGGAGGCCTGCTGGGCGTCTCAGGGGCTCAGGAAGGGCAATTCCCTGAGGAAGCCAACCCCAAGCTCTGTTTTCTCTGGTCGTGTGTCCTGGGGGAGGAACCTGTTGCCACAGCTCAGCTGTGTCCCTTTGAATTTCTGCCCTCCCACCTGACCCATCTCTGGCATGGGGCCCAGTTTGAGATTCTGGGGTCAGACAGCGATGGGTTCAGGTTATAGCCTTTTCCAACCAGACCTGGGGCAGGTGGCTTCTGCTCTCTGGGCCTCAGTTTCCCTGCTTATGACCTGGAGATGATGGTACCTACCTTCCAGGGTTGGATTCTGGATACCAGGGGGTCAGGCAGGGAGAACTACAGGAGCATTTTCCCATTTCTCCCTCCCGTCCTGGATTGACTTGGCTTGGTCCCTGACGCCAGCAGGTCTTGATGGATTTGGCCCAGAGCCATATCCGTGACCGTGCCCTCTGACCCAACCACCGCCCCTCCTTTAGTGTAAGCCTGCTCTCAGGGCTGCCTCTTCCCTGGTATTGAGACTTGTGGTGAAGGGTCAGCTCACAGAGCACAAAACCATTGACGCCTCAGGCCCCGGGAATGGCTCTATGTCTGGGTGCACTTTCCCAGCCATCCTGCAGGACCGGGAAGGGTGCACATCTCTTCTCGCCTCCTGGGTTGACCTGTGGATTCCCCGAGCCTCAGTTTGCTCATCTACGAAGTGGGGGAGGTTGTGCCTGCAGAGTTACCGCTTCGGCAGCACCTGGCTCCCCGGAGGGTGCCTGGGAAACAGGCGCCAGGCTGGCCACGTGACGTGGGGGTGGGCTTCTCTGGGAGCTCGGGATGCACCAGCACTTGGCACAGCCAGCAGCTTGCTCTGGTTCTCTTCAAAGGCCTGCTCTGCTCTTGGGCTGGGAGAGCAAGAGGGGTGCCCGTGGTCACGGAGTCAGAAGGGCACCCATGCGTTCTGCTGGGTGGTGGGAAGCCGCCTCCTAGCCTGACTCTGGGTGCAGAAGGCAGAGCAGGGAGGCGGTGTGCCTGTGTCTGTGGAACAGGAAGCTGGCACCTGCCCTCCCTGGGGTTTTTGATCCACCTCAGTTTCGGGGCTGGTGAATTGCAGGATTTGAACCCCTGTGCATATGACTCTAGAATCCTTCCTGCTTATCTTGATGCTTCCCCACCAAGCCCGAGCGATCTGAAGTCCTCAGTGTGCTGTCCACTGTGTCCTCCTCAGGTCACTTGCTGCCTCTAGCCTTTCCTCCCAGCCACCTGCCAACCCCCTGGTCACCCTCAGGCTCACAGTTTTGACAGAACAGAGAAGGGTCTTGGGGCGCCAGGTGGCTCCTTCAGTCTCCAGCACAAGCGGCTCGGCTTCTAGGAACTTCTTGCTGCCTCATGGTGTTGCAGGAGGGGGTGCTGGCTGGCTGTGTCAGAGCTGCAACAAGCTGCTTCCCCTGCACACGGCCCTGAATTCCTGGCAGGAGCCAGACACTGCCGGGCTGCCACGCTCGCCACGTCGCCAGCTGAGGCTGCTCTGCCCCGCGGCCCCTGGATGGACGCCTGGGCTGGTCCCCGGGCGGGCCCCTCCCCAGGCGGCCGTGCTCGCCTCTCTTCGGGGAAGCACAGGCAGATGTTGTCAATTTAAATTGTTTCCTTATTAGAATCCTGCCTTTCCATGGCTGAGTTTCATCAGCCGGGAACTCTGATTGCATCATCAGGACCCCTCCCTTCTCTAGGAACCTGGCCAAGGACTGGAGATCAGAGTGGCAGGGTGGGGGTGCGGGCTGTGGCAATCCCCCAGGTCCCACCAGCCGGGAGGAGGGACTCCTGATGCAGCCTCGTTCTGGTTACCTCGCATCACAGGGGCCGGATGGGAGGAAGCAGGGTGCCTTCTCAGGAGCCCAGAGCACAGCTGGGGCTGGAGGTCCCTGGGGTCCTACTCAGTTCTGGTGCCCAGCCCCTGCTTCCATCACCTGGGAGCTTGTTTAGTGAAAGGCCTGCTTCGCTGGTCCCCAACAGGGGGTGATTCTGCCGCCACCCCTCCCCAGGGGAACACTGGCGATGTCTGAGACATGTTTGGTTGTCACAGCTGGGCTTGTGCTACTGGCAGGTGCTGCTAAACATCCCGCAATGCATAGGGCACCCCTGGAAAAACAAACAGAATTATCTGGTTCAAAACGTCATGGGTGCGTAGGTTGATCTCCCTTTCTGGCCTTGGTGACAAGGCAGACATGCAGGGTGTCCTCGTAGCCGGGCAGCGGGGGAGGTAGAGTGCCAAGTGTGGGTGTGGGGCCTCCCTGTAGCCTGTGTCCTGGGCTGTCCCACTGGGTCCCCTGCCCCTGACCGCTGCTGGCCATGTTGAGCCTGTGCTCCCGTGTGAACTCCAGGGCGGGGCCCTGATGGTGCCTGTCTGCGGGCGTGGCAGCCGTGGCCAGGAGGCGGCTCCTGCTGGACTGACCCGTGCCACCTGGTGACGGAGCCAGTGCCCAGTTTGTGGGTGCGGATAGAGGTCCGGGTCTGGGGCCGGGGGCGCTCCGGGGAGCGCTGGCCTGAGGATGCTGGTCTGGTGGGTGCTCTGCTCTATTTCAGGACAGCCTAGAAATAGCTGAATGCTGCTGCTGTGATGGCCACCGTGACTGCGGTGGAGGGTGGAGGGCTCACCCTGCCTCTGGTGTTTGGATGTCTAATTGTATATCTTAAAGCTGAAAACGAGACTCCCCCGAAGCTGCCCCGAAAACCTGTAATTACCTGTCGCTGGCTGGCGGCCCGGAGCTGGAGGCTCAGGCCCTGGAGCCCCGGGCTAGGGAGTGTCCGGCCTCCTCCATCTCTTCCCCGGGGGATCTGGTGCTGCCCAGAGGGCGGGGCCCGGTGGGCCCGGTCCTGGGCTCAGGCAGGTGGAGGTTCAAATTTCTTTTGCTTTTGACCTGCCCTTCTAACCTCACAACCTCTTTTCCTCTTTTAACTTAAATGTCACTCAGAAGCAGTTTTTGGACAGAAATGCAGCCCCTCGCCCCAGCCTAACCTTGCACCGCTTCCGTGGCCTGTGCTGCTCTGCCAGTGGGTCCCCTCCCTGGCTTTTTGGCCTCTGACCTCATGGCCATCAGAGGACTCCTAGAGGAGTGGATTCCCCAGGCATGCTTCGAGAAAAAGTCACAACTGATACTTCCAGCTCAGAAATAAAAGAAAAGAAAAGGGTCCAACACTCCCCCTCTCCCCCTCTGTCTCCTCACTCTCCTCTGTTCTTCCTGACCTGCCTGCACACAGGTGGACGCCGGGGTTCAAGCACCTCCATACGGCCCCTTTGTAAGTTTGGGCCAAGATTCCCTCTCCAACCCCACTTCACTCACACACACACCCCCCTCACTGCTCCAGCCACACTGGCCTCCTGGGCTTTCTGAGCACCTCAGGTGGCACGTGCTCACCTCAGGGCCTTTGCACTTTCTGTTCCTCATGCCTGGAGGGCTCTTCCCAGTTATCTGCACGGGCCACTCCCCTCCTCCTGCTCTGTGCTCGCCTTCCCAGTAACGCCTCCCCTGACCACCTCTTCCTCACTCAGCCCACACCTGGACACCGCCTGCCTCCTTCCCTGCTCCTCGTCCTTAACAGCACTTACACAATCTGAGGTGTGCTTGCCTCGTTTTGTCTACCTCTTACCCACTGCCGGACTACAAGCCCCCTGCAGGCAGGCATTTCTGTCTGTCGTGGTTACTGTGTAAGTTGCTAGGGCCTTCGGCAGGGCCGGGCACTTAGTCTCTGAGATTTCCTCAAACCTGGCCTGGCCAGCTCCCAGCCCGGGCTCATGGCCACCTGTTTGATATCCTCATGCCCGCCTTTTTTTTATTTTATTTTTTTATGAACATCTGCCCCCCACCCCTGTTCCTCCCTCCTCATTATCCCTGTCCTGTGCCTGGGACCCCGTGCCACGCACTGGGTGTGCACTGAGAGGCCCTGGAGGAGGCGGCAGGGCTGAGTCCTGGCTGTGCCATCTCTGGCGCACAGATGGGCCTGGGGCTGAGACCACACTCCGCTCACGGCTCTGAGTCACTCGGCCTTTCCGAGCCTCACTTTCCCCGTCTGCACAGGGAACCACGGTAACGCCCAGCTTTCAATGTTGAAGAGTTCCAGAGGCACACAGTAGGCCTTGGGAAATGGCCAGCATTGGGGTACATGTGTTGCCCTTGCTGTGACCTCCTAGGGGAGGCCCAGCAAGGGTGGGGGCGTCTTCCCTGGGCAGTGGTGGCATTTAATGGTGTGTTTAAGCCCCGTGGAAACGAGGGAGGCCGGCGCCTGATCCGGTGAGCCCTGCCCGGGAGACGAAGACGCTGTCACCTGAGCCTGGGAGGGCCCCACGCGCCTTTCGCTGGCCGGGCTGCCGGGAACCACTGGGGGCCCAGGCTTCCTGGCTGGTGCTCCTTGGCAGGCTCACAAAGGGGAAGGGAGAGAGAGAGCCCACAATGTGGTATCAGTTTTTGTTCCAGACACTAATCCCCAATTCCTCTGGGTGTCCCAACACGCCCAGCACTGCGAGCTTCCTCTCCAGGTCTCCAGCTGCGTCCAGCTCCTGGGCTGGGTCCAGCAGAGGGGGAGGGAGGACATCTGAGGGTCCATGTGGGAGCTGTAGCCCCCAGCCACCCCCCCTTTTAGACTGGGGACTTCGGCTGCTTGGGAAGTGTTCCCACTTCTTGCCCTTCCACCACTCCATCAGGGCTGCTCGGGCCCAAAGCCAGACTCCGTAGTGGCAAGACAGAGCCGCTGTCAGAATAAGGTCCAGAGTCCTCACCATGGCCCTCCGGGCCTGACCTCTGCTCCCTTGCCAGCCTCATCCCCTATGTTCTCCTCCCCCGTCCATGAGCTGCTGGCCTCTGTGCCAAGCATGTGTCTGCTCAGGGCCTTTGCACTTGAAGTTCACGCTTCTGGACAGCTCTTCCCCAGTGTTTGCTTAGCCCTCAGCCTCATTTCACTCCAGGCCTTGCTTAGAAGTCATGGCCATAATGGCTTTCCCTAACTATGCACCTGACGTAGCAGCCCCCACCTTCTCACCTCTACCCAGCACTCCCCACCCATACCCCTTCCCTGATCTGTCTTCTCTATTTTTCTCTCTTTATCTGACTTATGGGTGGGTTTTTGGGGTGTGTGTGTGTGTGTGTATGTTTGTATCAGTTTTTTTTTAAGAGGTAATTCACATGCCACATAATCCCCCCATTTAAAGTGGGCAGTTTACTGATTTTTATATATTCAAAGTAGTGTGACCATCAGCACAGTCAATTTTAGAACATTTCATCACCCCAAAAGAAACCCCATACCCATAGCAGTTATTCCTCATTTTCTCCCTATTGTCCCATCTCCTAATCTTTCTATCTCTTATGGATTTGCCTATTCTGGACATTTCATGTAAATGGAGTCATACAATACACAGTTCATTATGACTGGCTTCTTTCACTGAGCATAATGTTTACAAGGCTAATTTACATTGTAGCATGTAAAACGATTTTATTACGGAACAAGATTCCAATATATATATCTATCCATTCCTCAGTTGATGGACATTTGGGTTGCTTTTAATTTTTTGGGTATTATGAATAATGTTGCTGTGAACATTCATGTACAAGTTTTCTTTTTTTTAAGTATATTTTATTGATTTTTTACAGAGAGGAAGGGAGAGAGAGAGCTAGAAACGTCGATGAAAGAGAAACATCGACCAGCTGCCTCTTACACACACACACACACACACACACACACCCCCCCCCGCCCCGGGATGTGCCCACAACCAATGTACCGTATTTTTCAGACCATAAGACGCACTTTTTCCCCCCAGAAGTGGGGGGGAAAAGTCCCTGTGTCTTATGGTCCAAATATAGCCTACACATATACTTTAAAAAAAAAGTTTTTTTACTTGCCTGGATCTGTGTGGTCTCTGTGTGCTTGCCCGGCTCTAAAATGGTTCTAAATGCTGCTGTTTACTTTACAGGGTTGATTACATGTGTTTATGACTGTGATGTTGGGTTTTAATGCACATAAAATATTTTAGGACACTATTTGTTTCAGAATCTTTTTTTCTTCATTTCCCTTCTCTAAAAACTGGTGCGTCTTATGGTCTGGAGCGTCTTATGGTCCGAAAAATATGGTACATGCCCTTGATCGGAATCGAACCCGGGACCTTTCAGTCCGCAGACTGACGCTCTACCACTGAGCCAAACTGGTTTCGGCCATGTCCAAGTTTTTATGTGGATGTAGGTTTTCATTTCTCTTGGATAGATACCTAGGAGTAAAATTGCTGGGTCACATGGTAACTCCATATTTAACCTCTTGAGGATCTGCCGAACTGTTTTTCCAAAGGGGTTACACCACTTTACATTCCTACCAGCGTATATGAGGGTTCCAGTTGCTTCCGCTCTTGCTGGCACTTCCCTTGTTATTATCTGCTGATGGTAGCCAGCCTAGTGGGTGTGAAGTGGTAGCTCATTACAGTTTTGATTTGTGTTTCCCGGATGAGTAATGATACTGGGCACCTTCTCATGCGCTTATTTATTGGCCATTTGTATATCGTCTCTGGAGAAAGGTCTATTCCGATCCTTTGCCCATTTTCTAATTGGGCTTTTGTCTTTTTATTGAGTTGTAAGTCAGTCCTCTTTATTTATTTATTTACAAGTCCTTTATCATTCATTTGATTTGCAAATATTTTCCTTCATACTGTGGGTTGTCTTTTTACTTTCTTGATGCTGTTCTTTGGATCACAAACATTTAAAAAAATATATTTTATTGATATTTTACAGAGAGGGATAGAGAGTTAGAAACACCGATGAGAGAGAAAATTGATCAGATGCCTCCTGCACACCTCCTCCTGGGGATGTGCCTGCAACTAAGGTACATGCCCTTGACCGGAATCAAACCTGGGACCCTTCAGTCTGCAGGCCAACGCTCTATCCACTGAGCCAGACCGGTTAGGGTGAATCACAAACATTTTTCATTTTGTGAGTTTAATTTTGATGAAGTTCAATACATTTATATCTTTCTTTTGTCACTTGTACTTTTGATGTCATAACTAAGAAACAGTTGCCTACTCCCACATCACAAAGCATTGCCCCTGTGTTTTTGTCTAAGAATTTTATAGTTTCAGCTCTTAAACACAGGTCTTTGATGGACTTTGAGCTAGTTATTTTACATAGTCTGAGAAAGGGATCCTCTTTTGCATATGATATCCAGTTGTCCCAGCTTGAGACTGTTTCCCCCCCACAGGCACCTTTGTTGTAATAGTTGACCAAAAAATGTGAAAGTTTATTTTTAGACTTTCAATTCTATCCTATCGACTTGTGTGTCTGTCCTTCTGCCACAGCCACGCTGTCTTAATTATTGTTGCTTTGTAAAAGTTTTGCAGTTCACACATATGAATTCCTTAATTATGTCCTACTTTTTCTAGATTGTTTTAACTATTCTGGTCTTTTGATTTTCCAATGTTTAGGCTCAACTTGTCAAAATTCTACAAAGACAACAGTTGAGATTTTGATAATGATATGTTGAATTTTTAAATCAATTTGGGAGTATTGTTGTCTTAACAATGTTAAACCTTTTGATCCATGATGGCAGGATGTCTTTTCATTTATTTAGATTTTTTGGTCCCCTTTACTCTTTACTACCCCCCTCCTTCTGGTAAACACCACACTGATCTCTCTCTGTGTCTTTGAGTTTCAGTTTTATATCCCACACATGAGTGAGATCAGATTGTTCTTAGCTTTTTAAAAAAAAAAATATTTTATTGATTTTTTACAGAGAGGAAGAGAGAGAGATAGAGAGCCAGAAACGTCAATGAGAGAGAAACATTGACCAGCCGCCTCCTGCACACCCCCTACCGGGGATGTGCCCGCAACCAATGTACATGCCCTTGACCGGAATCAAACCTGGGACCTCTCAGCCCGCGGACCGACGCTCTACCACTGAGCCAAACCGGTTTCGGCTGTTCTTAGCTTTTTCTGACTGACTTATTTCACTTAGCATAACATTCTCAAGGTCCATTCCTGTTGTCGCAATGGCAGTATTTCATCCCTGAGGAGCCGCCATCCTGTTTGCCATAGTGGCTGTACCAGTTTACATCCCCACCAGCAGTGAATGAGGGCTTCCTTTTCTCCACAACCTCGCCGACACTTATTTCCTGTCGTGTTGATTGTAGCCATTCAAACAGGTGTGAGGTGGTATCTCATAGTTTTGATTTGCATTTTCCTAATGGCTAGTGAAGTTGAACATCTCTTCACATATCTGATGGCCCTTTGTATGTCTTCTTGCGAGAGGTACTCTGCCTGTTTTCTAACTGGGTTGTTTGTTTGGTATTGAGTTGTATGAGTTCTGTATATTTTTTTGGATATTAACCCCTTGACTGAAGCTACTGTTTGCAAATATGTCCCATTTGGTTGGTAGCCTTTTTGTTTTGTTGTCTTTTTCTTTGCTGTGCAAAAGCTTTTTCATTTGATATGGTCCCACTCATTTATTTTTGCCTTTACTTCTCCTGTGTTTGGGGTCATAGGGTCAAATTCATAAAATGTTCTCTACGACCAAAGACTATAGTTTTGTTCTATGTAATTTATTGTTTCAGATCTTTTATTTAGGTCTTTCTTTCATTTTGAATTAATTTTTGTACTGGGCTGGAGCATTCTGGTGGCTGAGTCTCTCTAGATCCCGAGTGCCTTCATCAGATAACACACATCTCATGGACGGACGGACGGACGGACACACACACACACACACACACACACACACACACGGCTCACATCACTGAATGCTCCCAGGTGCCCGCGAGTGAGCGACTGGTGCACCTGTTTACTAATGAGGGTGGAGAGGTCGAGTCCTAGCCGAGTTGCTCAGAGAGTGAGGGCTGTGCCCCAAGACTGCTTGCCCAGAGTCCTCTTGCCCGGGTCACAGACAAGGCGGGATGTGGGACAAGCCTTGGCCTGTCCTCAGAGCAGGGAGCCTCTCACAGAAGCTCTGCTCAGGCCTGCATCAGCCTGGAGACCTGAGAACGTCTGCTTCTCAGGCAGTCTGTCCCCGCAGCCTGGAACTGTCTCCCCACTGGCTGCGCCTCATTCTGCAGCTGGGTGTGAGCTTGAATGTCACCTCCCTGCAGCCAGTCACCTTCCCTAATCGCCCTCCCCCTCTCCGGTGACACTGAGTCATCACTGGCAGGTGTCGGTCTGTAAGTCCACTGCGGGGCCAGTCCCTGCCAGGCTTTGCAGCTCTGTGGCCCATGGCTCTGCAGTCGGACCATCCTGGGTTTGAATCCTGCTTCATCAGTCCCTGGGGGTGTGACCTGGGCGGTCTGTTGCCTCAGTGCCCTCAGCTGCAGGGTGGGGGGTGGCACAGAGCCTGCCTTCCAAGGTTGCAGCATCCTGCACCCAGCCTCCACCCCGGGCAGTGACCCGCACTCCTCAGGACCCGGGCGAGGCGCGGTCACTTCCTCACTGTCCCATCGGCCACTCCTGTTAGGTGGGATGCGGCTGGAGATAACGTCTCTCCTGCCGGCCCCTCCCTTCCTGCGCACCGGTTCTGCCAGCCAGGCGGTGGGGGGCGGGTTGGGGTGGGTGGAGGAGGTGAGCACAGGGGTGCAGAGCGCATCTTGTGACATGTGCCTCCGCCGCCCCAGCTCCTGCCAGGCCCCCGCAGCAGCTGGGAAAGGCTCAGATGAGTTGCTCCCCCAATCCCACCCACTCCTGGGCACAAAGCGCGTCCCTCTTAAGTGGATTCTGAATTTGGGGCTTGGTCATGCCCCCCACACCCCCCCACACCCTCCCCCCGGCCCAGGAAGAACTCAGGGGGCTGCAAGTTCTTCCCCATCTCCTGTCGGGAGAGCGGAGGGCCCCGAGGAGCGTCTTAGGCCCGGGGTGGTGAGGGTTGCACGTGTGGCACCTGAGCCAGGCGGCTTGGGCTCCAGACCCTGGTCTGCTCTGCCATCTGTGGGCCTCGGGGCGAGGGTCTCCGCCCCGGAGCTCTGGTTTCTTTGAACGTAGGATTGGATTAGTGAGTCCCCGTCTGAAGGGTCAGCGTGGCCATGGCCGGCCGGCCCTGGTTTGTAAAGCACACCAGAGGGCTGTGTGAGCATTAGCTGTTACTGCTGTTACTGGTGGTGAAGAAGGGGCTCTGGAGCCGGCGGCACTGGGCTTAGGACCGCTGTTTCCTGACTGGGTGGGACCGGGCAGTTTGCCTGCCTCAGTCTCTTCACCTGTGAAATGGGCAGGTGGTCCAGCTGGGAACACTGCTGGGAGGGTCACCTGCATGGCCAGTGGGAGGTAATGGCAGCGGTGGAGTCAGCCAAGGCCACTGGACAAGGGGGTGGGTGCACAGCACTGGGAGCATAGGGAGGGGCAGCTGCCCCCCGCCTGACCTCACCCGCCCTGTTTTTCATTTTTTGTTTCATATTTTGTGTTTACAACACACGCAGGCACATTCTCGTTATGCAACTGCAGTCACTTTGTGATACAAAGTGAAAAGCGAGCGCTGCCTTCCTTCCTCTCCCCCCTCCGCCATTGCCTCCCTGGAGGTGAGCCGTCCCTCCTAGTCCCCGGCCTGACCTGCACCCCTGCTCACCTGTCCGCCCGGCCCGCAGGGAGGAGGTGCAGGAGAACTGCGTGCGCTGGCGGAAGCGGTTCACCTTCGTGTGTAAGATGAGCGCCAACCCGGCCACCGGCCTGCTGGACCCCTGCATCTTCCGGGTGTCGGTTCGCAAGGTGAGGCCGGGCTTTGGGCCGGGCGGGATGGGCTTGGGCTCCTGCTCCGGTGGCCTTAGGCCCATCCCCTGGCCTCTCCCCCTCAGGGATAATGGGGTGAGTTGCTCCACTTGTAGTCACTTTTGGGGGGCTGGGGATTGGGGAAATGGGGAGACGTATGAGGTCCCTTGGATTTCCTAGTCACCTGCTATGTCTGTCTCCCTGTGCAGGAGCTGAAAGGCGGGAAGACTTATTCCAAGGTGAGTGGAATGGTGTGAAGGGCTGTGGGCTGGGATGGGGGGCACAGGCATGAAAGAAGCTTCCAGAAGAACCTCCAGCCCCATTTCTGCCCCAAACAGGAGACACTCAGCTCTACAGGAGACATATCGCTTTTTGAAAATATTTCTATTGACTGTCTTTACACTTCACAGACACACAGCGTATGTTTGTGGACGTCCATAGGCTGCAAAGGGTGGTTTATGCCCCCCTTCCTTTCCAGGCCCCCTCCCCCACCCCAGCATTGGGATTCATTAGGATTGTTCCAGACCTTTTAAGAAAAAAAATATTATGAAATATATCATACACACAGAGCAGTAAGTAAAATGTTCGATATAGTGTAGAGAACCGTAGAATGAGCATCTTACATGAGTCCTGATATGTGCAGTCCTGTGTGTGTGTGCAGTCCTGATATGTGCAGTCCGGTGGTGTGTGCAGTCCTGTGTGTGTGTGCAATCCTGTGTGTGTGCAGTCCTGTGTGTGTGTGTGCAGTTCTGTGTGTGTGCAATCCTGTGTGTGTGCAGTCCTGTATGTGTGTGCAGTCCTGTGTGTGTGCAGTCCTGTGTGTGTGTGTGCAGTTCTGTGTGTATGCAGTTCTGTGTGTGTGCAGTCCTGTGTGTGTGTGTGTGCAGTCCTGTGTGTGTGCAGTCCTGTATGTGTGCAGTCCTGTGTGTGTGTGTGCAGTTCTGTGTGTGTATGCAGTTCTGTGTGTGTGCAGTTCTGTGTGTGTGCAATCCTGTGTGTGTGCAGTCCTGTGTGTGTGTGCAGTCCTGTGTGTGTGCAGTCCTGTGTGTGTGTTTGTGCAGTCCTGTGTGTGTGTGCAGTCCTGTGTGTGTGTGCAGTCCTGTGTGTGTGCAGTTCTGTGTGTGTATGCAGTTCTGTGTGTGTGCAGTCCTGTGTGTGTGCAGTCCTGTGTGTGTGCAGTTCTGTGTGTGTATGCAGTTCTGTGTGTGTGCAGTCCTGTGTGTGTGCAGTCCTGTGTGTGTGCAGTTCTGTGTGTGTGCAGTCCTGTGTGTGTGCAGTTCTGTGTGTGTGCAGTTCTGTGTGTGTGCAGTCCTGTGTGTGTGCAGTTCTGTGTGTGTATGCAGTTCTGTGTGTGTGCAGTCCTGTGTGTGTGCAGTCCTGTGTGTGTGCAGTTCTGTGTGTGTATGCAGTTCTGTGTGTGTGCAGTCCTGTGTGTGTGTTTGTGCAGTCCTGTGTGTGTGACTTTTCACTACACAAAAGGGACTTGTTCTCACCACACTGAGTGGATTCTGCAGCCTGCTGCTGTTCTTGCCAATACGTCACTGGCGTGTTTTCATGTCACCACCAGTTCCCTGTTGCTTTCAGTGCAGCTGGGGGACGGTATATGCAGTCCTGTGTGTGCAGCCAGTCCCGCTGCTGCATGTGTGTCGTTGCTAGGTTCTCGCTGCGCCCACAGAGGGTTCAGCCCCCACATTTCAGCCCCACGTTACACTGGGGAAGGCAGGCGAAGCGGGTTACCTCTGGCTGTGAATAAGCTTGCTTGGCCCTTAGAGCCCCCTCTCCGAGGGGACTCAGCCCAGCCTGGGGCTCCCCGGGGGTACACGCTGGGGAAGGGGGGCTTAGTGAGGTCCGAGGGGAAATGCCTCTGCCGCATCTCACCCTGAGCGCAGGGCGTGCTCCTTCCCACCCACCGGAGGCAGGAAGCTCGGCCCCGTGCACTGCCCCGGCTGCTGCTCACGTGCCTCAGGGGCCGAGGGCAGGGTGGCCAGAGCCGGCCTGCGGAAGGTGCTCGGAGTGGAAATTCCCCTCCCGCTGGCTCACGTGAGGCTGCGGACGGCTGCCCAGCCAGGAAAGACACTACCAGCAAACAGCTGGAGCATCCTCCGTGCACCCGGCAGTGATGGTCACGCGCCCAGCACCTGTCAGACCTGCCAGGCCCTTTCCTCCCTGATCTCCAATCAGACGTCCACACTGGCTCAGCTCCTTCACACAGAGGGGGAAACTGAGGCCCAAAGAGGTGGCCAGATGTGGGGCTGGTCAGGCCGAGTCCAGGCTGGTTGTCCCGGTCATGCCCTCCGGGGCCTGCGCCTATGACCTCCTCTCTGAGCCGGCCTCCTTGTCTGTAAGGGGGTCACTGAGCTGATGGCAGGGCTGGAGTGTGGCCTTAGTCCTTGATTCTGGCTCCCACGCCCCGAAGTCCGAGGTAGAGACTTGCAGCAGCAGGTGCTCAGTAAACGTCCTGCGTGGGGTTGGTCACCCTGTTCCAATCCCAGCCTCCCTCACCTGGGCATCTGCTGCCCCTCGGGCCTGTCAGAATTGGCTTCCACCTAGAAGGCCTTAACTCATAGACCCTGCTCTGGTACTCTCTCCACCTCCTTCCCCACCCCCACTGCTCTCTCTGTGTCCGAGGACCCTCATCCAGCCTCCGGAGGGGCTCCTCGCACCCCGCAGAGTGCCCCCCGCCCACCAGCCCAACGCCAAGTTCCCACGGGACTTCCTCCCCCTGCCGCTGTCCCGGCGGCTCCCACAGCGCAGCCTTGTTTCCCGGGGAACAATGTGTCTGTGTCACAGACAACAATGTCCTTTCATCTCGGGCGCTGCCCCGGTGCACTCTGGGACACGGCACAAAGGGCGCTTTGTGTGGCTCAGGGATGTGAGCTCCTGGCTCTGCCACGTCGGAGCCGCCAACCTCAGCCACCAGCCCGGCCTCTGTCCTTGGGTGCAGGTTATGCAATAGGCCCTCTGGGCTGTGGTGCGTCCCAGGGGCTTTGCCTGTCCCTCCCCCTCCCCCTCCGCCAAGTTAACCCTTGTGCTGCCAGCCCAGCACCCACACTCCCTTCAGCCACCCACAGTCTCCTCCCCTCTCTCCCTCCAGCTGGGCTTTGCCGACTTGAACCTGGCGGAGTTTGCAGGCTCCGGCTCCACCGTGCGCTGCTGCCTGCTGGAGGGGTATGACACGAAGAACACCCGCCAGGACAACTCGATCCTCAAGGTACTGGCGCTGCCGCCGCCTCTGTGCCCTCACCAGGGGACCGGGCAGCCTGCTCCTCACCAGCTTCCCTGAGGGTTGTAGACAGCAGTGAGGGGTGCTGGGAGGATGTGGGTCCTGGGTCAGGAAACCACCACCAAAGGCCTGGCTTGGCCACTGGCCTCAGTTTCCCCATCCATAGTCAGTCTTTGCGGGTTTGGTGAGATCAGCACTGCTGAGTGTGGCCACCTCTTGTCTTGTGATGCCTGACCACAGCCCCGTGGGTTTGGGGTGTGTTATTAGTCCCCATTTTGCGCAGGAAGGAGATGAGGCACGGAGGTTAGATCATTAGCCTGGGTCGCGGCGAAGCTGGCACTGAGACCACCTTCAGGCCCTCCCATTGCCCCATCTGACACGAGGCAGCCTGAGGGCCCGGTGAAGCATGTGACCGGCACCTCCCGCCCCTCCACCTGGCAGGCTGAGAAGGCTGGCTTCCTGTGGCTGGGCAGCTGCCTCCGTGGCCGCCTGGGACAGAGATAATCTGGGCATCTGCCACCCGCTCACCTCTCTTCCTTGTCTCCACACCCTCCCACCTGGCTGAGCAAACATCTTGCCCTAGCTGCACCTCTGCTGCTGACACAGTGGGAGCACGCTGTGCCAGGCAGAGCTGGGCCCGAGGTGGTGGGCAGAGGCTCCGGGGTCTCCCCGACCCTGTGCAGAGGGAGTTGGAGGCACCGGAAAAGCATCGGCTGATTGTGGTGGGAGCTGGGAGCTTTCAGCCGCATCCCAGTGGCCCATACACCTCAGGCCGGGCAAGGGCACCGGGGGGGAGGGAGAGAGCTGGCCTTGGCTTCAAGGCCTCAGCCTGTCTTGAACAGTCACTTCCTCCGAGTCTGGGTCTCGTCCCTCTACAACCTGGCACCGTCACCTCCTCTGTAGGCTGCTATCGTGGCCAAAAAAATAATCCATAATTTAAAAAAAACCCTCCTAACCCAGTGGTCTTCTTTTTGTTGATGGTGCCTTGGATCTGAGCCTCATGCCCACCCGTCGTTCCATCTCAGCCCAGATTTGGGAAGCCAAGCATTGCCTTGTGTGGGCCATTGCCAAAATCTTTGTCCAGGTGGACGTTAAATTCTTAAGTTTCTGATGGGTTTGCGCTTTACTCAAGACACTTTCACTAAGCCCCTGCCCTCTGTGTGGACTACAAACCCCCTACTCACTGGGCCAGCCTCTCCAGCCTCCTTCCCTCCCCACGCCCCCTGGGTGCTGAGGGTGGAGTGGCTCCCGGCTGGCTGTGGTTGGAGGTAGTGGTAGCTAGCTTCTGCTGCTCCGTCACTCCCAGCCAGGTGCTAAGCCAAGTGACTCTCATCTCGCTGCATCCTCTCCACTGTCCCACGAAGCAGATGTCAGGCTCAGGTCTGCCTTCTGCATGGCTTCCCCGGGGCCGTCAGGGGGCAGAGATAGGATCAGACTCCGAGCCCTGTCTGAAGCCGGAGCAGGGGGGCCGCAGGAGTGCAGGCGCCTTGGCTGAGTGAGTGGACGTGGTATGGCTGACTTCTCCTTGTCTCCCAGGTCACCATCGGGATGTTCCTGCTCTCTGGAGACCCCTGCTTCAAGACGTGAGTGTGGGTGCAGGCTGAGGGGTGGGGCTCAGCTGACCCCAAGCCTGGGGCACACAGTCATACCCCTCTCTGTCCTCCAAGGCCGCCGTCCACTGCCAAGTCCATCTCCATCCCCGGCCAGGATTCCTCCTTGCAGTTGACGTGTAAGGGAGGCGGGACCAGCAGCAGCTGCAGCAGCAGCACCAGCTCCCTGACAGGGTCCCGGCCCCATAAGGCCCGGCCCACCATTCTCAGCTCAGGTACGTTTCCTGCCTGCCTGCCCGCCTTACCTGCCATCCCTTTGCCTTCGAGGTGTCCATGCTTCCACGGCGGGCATTGTGGAAGGCCCTGGACAGAGTCTGACGTGGTGTCCCTGACCCCGTGGCCCTCCCCATCTAGCAGGAGAGACAGGCGACAATCAGACGATAACTAAGTCAGGGGCATGTCTACCTACGGAGAAAGAGCCGTGAGAGACACGGAAGGCAGCTCTGGGTCAGGGAAGTCTCCCTGAAGTGATGGCCTTGGAGCTGAATCTTAGGCACGGGGCAGAGTGTCCTGGCAGAGGGATGTGTGCTGTGAGCGTTTGTTCTCCCCCATGTGCTGCGTGACCTTGGCTGGCCATTTTGCCTCTTTGGGCCTCGGTGTCCTCCTGTAAAATGGGGTCAGCAGTAGTAGTAACCACATCTTGGGTTGCTTGGGGGATGAACTGAGCAAATGGGTGCGCCTTGCCTTAACAGAGTATGTACTCTGTGTATTTCTACTAAGTTATCACTATTACTAACGTTATACAAACTTCAGACCAACCTGCATCCCCAGAAGCGCTGCTTGGCGATTAGGAGAGGGGGTGCCAGCAGGAGAGGAGGCGCCACCAGGAGCGGAGGCTCTGGCAAGGCGGCACAGCACGTGCTGGCCCTAATTTGTGTCGCAAGAGCAATTAGGGCACAGAGCCGGTGGCTCAGCAGATGTTTGCTGGTTTCTGCCCTCGGGGGCTGGCAGCAGGGAGGGACCCCTGACCTCAAGGGCCAACTCCCTTCCACTTTTCCTGGAGACCCGGCCAGTGAGCCCAGAGCGGAGAGCGGGGCTGCTTGCACGGGGGAATGCAGCATTATTACTGTCTGCAGCTTCTGGGTGTGGGTCCCCAGAGCGGAGATCTGGGGAGCAGGCCACCCCAATATAGATAAGCCTTTGTGCAGACTAGCAGAGATGCCTCTCCCAGGCAGCGTGGGGCGTGAGCCCCAAATGCCTCTGTGGCTGGCTTTCTCTACCCCTGTCCCCCTCTGCACAGAACCTGCTGGCTTAGAAAGCCACTTGACTTTGGGTGGGGACACAGTCAGGCCTGGCGTCCTGCTGGTGGCCTGGCTGTGCTCATCTCCAAAGGGGCTGGGCAAGCCTCGCTTCCTGTGTTTACCGCGGGAGGCCTGGTGGGAGGTGCCCACGGCCCTGGGGGGGATCCCCTGCACCTCCTGCTGGGAGTGCTGGGGTGTCAGTTCCGTAGTTGGGCTTGTGGGTGACTGTGGACATGGCTGTCAGCCAGTTCCCCTCACCCCGGTTTGCTTTCTTCTAACTGCATTGACCGAAGCTCACAAGCTTCAGGGCCTCTGCCTTAGTTCCCTCCGGAAGGCCCTTTGATGCCTTATCTGCCTTGCTTCCTCCCACGCCTCCTGATGGTCTCACGTTAAGGCCGCCGCCTCAGAGAAGCCCTCCCTGATCTCAGACTGGGTCAGACCCTCACACACTGCTCTGCACCGCTCACCGAAATTGTGGGTCGTGTTTGTTAAATTTTCTTTCTCCCCCGCGGCCTGTGACACCCTGTCTCCTGCTCACAGCACCCAGTATTGCACCTGCTTGGAGACGGTGCCTGGCAGATGTTTGTAGAATGAATGGCCCTGGGTCCAGATGGTGCACTGTGGCTGGGAGCAGATTGCAGCTCCTGCTAACGTCAGTTTACACAGTGTTCCTCCCCCTGACACCCGCCAGACTCAAGGCGAGGACGGACACCTGGTAACCCTCCCTCTCCCGCCATCCAGGGCTTCCGGAGGAGACAGACCAGAACCTGTCCAGCCCCGAGGAGGTGTTCCACTCTGGCCACTCCCGCAACTCCAGCTACGCCAGCCAGCAGTCCAAGATCTCTGGTGAGTGCCCACCTGGCCCGCCCTCGGCCTCCCCTAGTGCCCGCCTGGCCGTGCCCTCGGCCTCCCATAGTGCCCGCCTGGCCCGCCCTCGCCTCCCCTAGTGCCCGCCTGGCCGTGCCCTCGGCCTCCCATAGTGCCCTCCTGGCCCGCCCTCGGCCTCCCCTAGTGCCCACCTGGCCGTGCCCTCGGCCTCCCATAGTGCCCTCCTGGCCCGCCCTCGGCCTCCCCTAGTGCCCGCCTGGCCGTGCCCTCGGCCTCCCCTAGTGCCCGCCTGGCCCTGCCCTCGGCCTCCCATAGTGCCCGCCTGGCCCTGCCCTCGGCCTCCCCTAGTGCCCGCCTGGCCGTGCCCTCGGCCTCCCCTAGTGCCCGCCTGGCCCGCCCTCGGCCTCCCCTAGTGCCCGCCTGGCCGTGCCCTCGGCCTCCCCTAGTGCCCGCCTGGCCGTGCCCTCGGCCTCCCATAGTGCCCGCCGCCTCTAACGCACGCCCTGCCCCCCAGGCTACAGCACGGAGCACTCCCGCTCCTCCAGCCTCTCCGACCTGACGCACCGTCGCAACACGTCCACCAGCAGCAGCGCCTCCGGGGGCCTCAGCATGACGGTGGAGGGCCCCGAGGGGGGCGAGCGTGAGCACCGGCCCCCCGAGAAGCCGCCCCGGCCGCCCCGGCCTGCGCACCTGTCAGACCGCTCGTTCCGGTGAGTCTCTGCCCAGCCTCCTGGAGATCAGACCCCTCCCGGGGGCTCCTTGAACCTCTGCTCCTTTGCCTGTGACACGGGACACCAGAGTCCCCGCCTCAGGGCTGGGTGCTGATGACTCAGCCAGTTGATGTTCATGAGTCGGCCCTGACCTAACTGGCGTGCACGTGCTCCGTCCACGGTTGCTGTGACTTAGTGTGCCAGAGGCCTCAGCCTCTGCGTCCTCCTCTGAGAGACCATGATGGTGGCACCTGCACAGCAGGGTGGCATGCGTCACGTGACGACCGTGTGAGCCGCTCCCCTGTGCACGGGGAGCATCCCGGGCGATGTAGGTGGTCACTGCTGCCGTCCCTGCGCTGTTGCCACCCTGACCGTGTGCCTCCGCCCGCCCCGCTCCAGGCGGAAGAAGGACTCGGTGGAGAGCCACCCGACCTGGGTGGATGACACGCGGATCGACGCCGACGACATCGTGGAAAAGATCATGCAGAGCCAGGACTTCACCGACGGCAGCAACACAGAGGGTGAGCGGCCTGTGCCGGGCGGGCGGGAGGGCGGGGGCCGGGCCGCCTGCCCCGGGGCTCCCGCCTGCTCAGCCTCCGCCTCTCCCTGTTCCCGCAGACAGCAACCTCCGGCTGTTCGTGAGCCGCGACGGCTCCACCACGCTGAGCGGCATCCAGCTGGCCAACAGGTAGGTGAAGGCTCGGGGGGTGGTCAGGATGGCCATGGGAGCGTGGTGCCCAGAACCAGGTCTCTGACGCCTGCTGACCTGGCTTCGAATGCCCGCTCTTGTCACCACAGAGTGGCCTGGGGCCAGTCACCTCCCTCTGAGCCTCGGTTTCTCCATCTCCAGTGGTGTGACCTGGGACAGGGCTCCAGGGTTGGCGCCCAGGGCGTCAGAGGCAGCCTTGGAAAGTGCCTAGCAGCTTTAGTCGTATTTTGGACCTTGCTCTCCCTTCCTCCTGGTCTGGGAACCCCTTAACCGTGATGATGTATGGGACAGGTGTTCCCTGGGCACCAGGCACTGAGTGAGGTGCTGGGCATATGACGGTGAGCAGTTTTTTTGTCCTCGTGATAGGCCCAGATGAGGAGGAAAGGTGGTAGGGTCAGATTTGGACTTGACCTCTAGTTAATAGAATGCCAGCGCCCTCCTAACCATGTATCTGTAGTGTGCCTGACACGCTGAAGGAGCGGGTGGGTGGAGGAGATGCCACGGGCAGGGTTCCTGTGGGCAGGATGGGAAAGTGCCCATTTCACATCCAGGGCCAGAGCTGGAGGAGAACTTGGCTGGGCTGCCCAGGGCCCCAGACCTGCCCCCTGGTATTGCTCTGCTGCCCCCTGCTGCCAAGGCTCAGAATTGCACCTGCCATCTCCCCATGGCCTCCTGGGTGAGCTGATCTGTCTCTCCCCACAGGGTCTCCTCTGGGGTGTACGAGCCAGTCGTGATTGAAAGCCATTGAGGAGCCGGTGTCCAGCTGGAGAAAGGCCCTGCCTTCGCGGACTCCAGATCCGCGTCATTCCACGAGGGTCCTTCCCCTTTGGGTCACCATCCACTCTGCATCTCATCTGTGCCTCCTCCATGCACTCCAGCCCCACTGCTGCCCCACTGCATCATTCCATTGTCCTCCTGTCCGCGCTGGGACCTTCCTGGCCTAGGGCCTGGGCACCACTGTGAATATTCTTCTCTGAACCACTAGAGGGCAGGCCCATGAAGTAGGTGGGCACGGCAGAGATGGCCAGGACACCCTGCTGGAGACCCACCTGGCCCCTTGATGAGGACATGCAGCGGCTCCGACACGTGCGGAGCTGCTTGTGGCCGAGGGGCCTCTTGCCCTGCGTCCCCACTCGCTCTAGGAGCACCAGCCCAACCATGCCCTGGCAGGCTCTGTCCCATTGCCCCCTTGCCCTTGGGGGCCAGTTCACCTCCAGAACCCTGCCACCGTGGCCCTCTGACTGCTTAGTTCTTCAGCTACCCCTCCCCTGTGCCCCGGGAGACCTGCTGGCGGCCTCCTCCTGGGGGCCAAGACCTCAGACCCCACCCACACTCCAGTTTGAGACTCCTTCCCCCGGCGAATGTTCTCCTGCTGCCCGGCAGCCTGCACTTTGCACATGCTTGTGTCCAGCACAGCCCCACCGGCCCTCGCCCGCCCTCCTCTGGTCCCTTCCCAAGGATTCCTGGGCCCTGCCTGCCGTGCAGCCAGCGGCCCGGCCCTCACAGCCCGGCTGGCACGCGGCACCACCTCTCCTCCCTCTAGTTAGCTGCTGCTCAGGCCCGAGACCCACGCTGAGAAAGGTCTGAGCTTCGAAGACGGTTCCTCTCTGCCCGGGGCTGGGCCCTGAGCAGCTGGTTTCTTGTAGAAAGCCAGGAAGGTGCCTCCCAAGCCCTGGAGGTCTGGGGCCCGACGGGGCTGGGCGGGCACCACCCCTCTCCTCCCCTCAGGTTCAGCTGGCCCAGAAAGCCCGAGCCCTCCTCTGGAAGCTTCCCCTCTCTGGGCACGGGGTCCTTATGGGGTTCTGGTGGGGAGCAGTCTGGCCCTGCCCCCGCCCCGCCCCGCCCCGCCCCTCACTGAGCCTCTGCTCCGGCACTTTCCTCCCTGTCCTCAGTACTTGCTTGAAGGTGGTGCTGGCTGCCAGCCAGGCCCCGGACAGATCCCCTGCCGCTCTCAACTTTACCCATTTTTGTATAAACCCAGCAGGCTGGTGTTTACTTTACCCTACACTTCTTTTTTTTTTCTCTTTTTCTCCCCCTTTTTTGGGTTCGAAGTTAGGTATTTTTCCTCCTCCAGGTGAGGGAGGTGGTTCTGTTCTCTGCCCCGCCCGCTGACCGGTCCCAGCAGCGCTGGTGATCTGGCCGGGGTGGGATACTGCTGCTCCCTCTGGTAGGGGTGGGAGTGAGGGGTCCTCCCCAGGCTGGGAGGGTCCCCGTCTTTCTGCCCCAGCTGGCACGAGTTGGAGTCTTGGTCTTAGAACCTCCCAGCACTGGGCCAGAACATTTCTCGGATTTTTTGTTTTTAATCACCTAACCCTTTCAAAAACGAATGCTAGAAGGTGCCTGCCGAGGCACGATGGAGCATTTGCTCTGGCTGGAGAAGGCTCTGCTCAGCTCTGTGGGTCCCTTACGTCCAGTGGACACCTGGCACTTTAAAAGGGGATTGGCTGCACTGTCTCCACAGGTAGTGACCCCCAGAAGATGGGGTTCCGCCCTTCCCGCCTGTGTCTGCAGGACTTCAGCCCAGCGGGAAGTCTGATTCAGTTCTGGGGCTTTGGGGCATAAAACAGCTGGCTTTGGTGCTGGTGGGAGACTCCCCAAACTAGGAACCCCAGCCTCACTCCAGATGAGGTCTGAACTTGACAGTGACCCCAGGAGACAGAGCTTGCCACATCCTCCCAGGCCGGGCCCTGGGCCAGGGTGATCTGACTGCACACTCGGCCGTAACCAAATTCCCGCTGGCTGGAGCTGGAGGCCCTGAGCCCGGCCCCACCCCGCGGGGGAGCCCTCCGGTCGCCTCAAACTCAGTGACTTCCCACTAGGCGCCCACAGCTCCTAGACTTAAAATTCTATAGAGAGATAGAGAGGAATATATTAGAGATATTTTTGGAAAGGAATTGGTCTATGCAATGTCAGTTTGGAATCTTGGAAGACAGTTTAACGTTTTTACTAGGAGATTTAAAGAAAATAAAAACCTACAATATTTTTAGGTCATTATTTTTGGTCACCCCACAAACTGACCACATGGCACAATCTGCCGGATGGAGAATGCCCGCCTCTTGGAGGAGAGCAGGGAAAGGGGGGGGTGGAGGGTCTTTTTTTTTTTTTAATTCCCCTCTTTTCTAACAGAATGTTGCCACCACCACACCCTGATTCAGTGGGCTGTGTTTGTATCTCTGTCCCAGCTTCTACCGTAGAAAATAACATTGTAAAGGGGAATCAGCCTAGTGTCAGTGTCTTGGTTTGGGGGAATAATTAAACGTTGCAATTTTTGTTTGTTATGGCATATTGGTTCTTGTTTTTTGTTTTGTCCATTTGACTTTGGGGACAAAGGCAGCATCAGATGGAAGCCAAGTGTGATGCTTCCGGGGCTGGAGACAAGTAAGTGGCCAGACTTTCCCAAGTCCTGGCTGAAGTCACGGTTATTACCAGCTTTATCACACTAGTGGCTGGGGAGGGAGTGAAGCCCACAGGTGTGGTTTCCTGCCAGCCTCAGGTCTAGGAAGTGCTGCTCTGACCTCAGAGCCCAGTTCTAACCAGCCAGCAGGTGTCCTCTAGCAAGTGTGCCTGAAGACAGAAAGCTGGAGTCTCTCCGCTGCAAATGAGAAAGTGGGCGTACAGCTTGACCTACTGGAGGTCCCAAGCATGTCCCCACCCTGTCTAAATTTCGCTCCCTGTCCCATTTAAAGTTACAGAGAAGTCTGCACCAAGCTCTTAAGACAAGGCACCCTGGACCTTTAAGGAGCTCAGAAGTGGCAGGAAACCTCAGTGGCTTTGGACAGGCCAGAAGGAACCAGACTACCAGGCCTCGTCCGCTGCCACTGCATTGTCCCCGCCCCTCCTCAGGGCTGGTGCCCAGGCATAGCCCCTGGAAGCCCTGGAGGCTGATTCTCGGTCCCTTCCCCTGCTCAGTGCTCTCAGCTGAGCCCAGAGTCTGTCCTGAGACAGCAAGGAAAGAAACTGGGCTATTGGCCAAAAAGGGTTGCTCCTTTGGAACTCGGTTTAATTGCCAAGTGAAAAATCAGATTGCTCTATCAGATTTGGGAGGGCAGTCCCCACGGTCAGAGGTGGTCTCAGACAGCCCAAAGAGACAGATACTGCTGGAAGGAACATGCCAGGTTCAGGCCATATCTAGGTGCCTCACCCCCACTCTCCGATGCTATATTCCAAGGTCCAAACAGCCACAGAATCTTAAAGCTGGTTGGTTGATTCAAAGCTATGTGCAAAGCCCCATTCTAGGCACAGGATACAGCAGTGACCACATACTCTATCCTCAGGAAGCCTGTAGTCAAGTGGGCCAGATCAAGTTAATCAGCTAATGAAAATGCAGAGACAGCCCTAGCTGGTTTGGCTCAGTGGATAGAGTGTCAGCCTGTGGACTGAAGGGTCCCAGGTTCGATTCCAGCCAAGGGCACATGCCTAGGTTGCAGGCTCAATCCCCAGTAGAGGGGCGTGCAGGAGGCAGCTGATCAATGATTCTCATCATTGATGTTTCTATCTCTATCCATCTCCCTCTCTAAAATCAATAAAAAATATATTTAAAAAAATGCAGTGACAAGAGTCACCATGGAGACACATGGGCTGCGGAGCACAGAGGAGGGAAGGAACCCTGTCCAGCTGTGAAGGTGTGTCCCTGTGATGTGCGGCATCCCAGTGAGACCTACTGAGTGAGGAGCAGCTAGCCCCCGAGGTGTGGGAAGGCAGAGTTCCAGACCCCACAACTGGAGGGCCCGGCCACGATCAATGATGAGGCCCCACTTCCCCTTGCTCTCCGAGGAAAGGGCCTCCAAATCGGGGACGGGGAAAGGGGGGGGGGGGGGGGGGCCTGCAGACGCTGCCGAAAACCTGTCGGCTGCTGCCTGGGTGGACGGGACAACCAGGAGAGGCGGCGGTGAGGCGAGGGAGGGTCACCCTGGCCTCATCCCTGCAGGGAAGGAGGATAGGGACGCCAGGGGTCCTTCCTGGGGGTTTCTGGCCGAGAGCTGTCTGGCTCTGGTCCTGCCCCTGCCCCCCACTAAGCCTCTCCTCTGAGCACTTCCTCCTGACAGCTGATGGAAACCCTCCCCATCCCGCGGGGCGGGCCAGCCCCTTCTCCCACCCCCTGCCGGTGTCCAGCTGGAGAAAGATGACCTTCTCTGCATCCTCCCTTCCACCGAGTTAGGGTCCCGGGACCACACGTAGGGCCCTAGGTTCTGGTGTTGGCTTCGCCACCGACTCGAAATGTGATCTCCTGCAAGACTCGCCCCTCTCTGAGCCTCACTCTCTCCACCTGAAAAGAAAGTGAGACTTCTGACCCCTCCTCAACCCCAATCCCGCTCCGGCCTTGGGACTTTGGGATCTTTAGAAATGGACTTTTCTTCTGGGCGGGTTCAACAGGGCTGGGGCCACGAGTACCAGTCAGTCTGGATTCTCAATTCGGCCCCTTACCTAGGAAGATTCAGAAACAACCTGTCCCACAACGCTCTTGAGAAACTACATTTCCCGACATGCAAAGCGGGGAGGCAGCGCCTATCTTTCTTTGATATTGTGGGCCTGGGCGGGCCGGCGTAAGGACTACGACTCCCGTCGTGCCACGCGGCCGAAGGCCAGAAGGTCCCGGATCCGGAACCGGATGTGGCTTGGTGCTCCGGAGAGGAGCGGGGGGCAATGGTGAGCTTGCGGTGGGGTGTTGGGGTTGGGGACCCCAGGTCTGTTCTGGAGACGGGGCTTGGGCAATCGGAAGCCGGATTGCTCTCCCGCCGGCCCACTGTACGGATGAAAACGCCGAGGCCCGGCACGCTCGGTGCCAGCGTAATCAGGCTGCGACGCCCCCTCCATGACACCTAAGCGGAGTCGCTTCGTCAATTGAGCCCTCCCTTTTCTCCAGGCCACGGGGACCGACCAGGTGGTGGGACTGGGCCTCGTCGCAGTTAGCCTCATCATCTTCACCTACTACACCGCCTGGGTGATCCTCTTGGTATGTGACTCACCGCCCCCTCTCGCCTCCACGCGTGCGTCTTGCAGCCGACCCCTGACGCCATCTAAGCAGCTATTACGTGTCGGGAACTGTGCGAGGTGCCTTACCCGAATATCTCATGAAATCTCCAGAATAGCCCTATAAGGAAGATGCTAGTGCCGCCCCCATCTTATAGATGAGGAAGCTGAGGCTCAGGAAGAAGGGCTGAGGCCAAGGCCATGTCCTTAACTGCTACGCTGATCCTGATTTGCTCTGCCTTTGATGGGAGGTCTAGTCCTTCTGGTCATCCTGCTGGCGCCTGGGCATGATGGGACCCGATGGATTCTGTGAGGGCCGTTAGGATTGGGGTGGCAGTGGCCGGTCTACTGCTTAAGAAGGGCAGCGTGTCTGGAAGGCAAAGGCTCACAGAACTTGGTGTCCTTTGGAGAAAAATGTTAGTAAAGAAGAGCTTGGAGCCCAGGTTGGGAATCACTCCAGGCTTTTCCCCTGAAAGGCTTGAGGACCTGAGAGCAAGTCCTTTATCCTGTTCCCTGCCAGGTCCCCAGCACGAACTAGGGCGAGTGCCCAGTTAACATCTATTAAATAAACGCAGGAAGGGAGCAAACCAAGGCACCCATGGCCATCACCTTAAAGAATAGCAAGTGCTGTCCCAGTGGTTTGGGTGGGGCCAGCCCCTGAGATGGGGGGTGGAGGGGTGTCTGGGCTTGGGGCATGCTCACAGCCCTCTGCCCTGGATGCCAGCCATTCATCGACAGCCAGCATGTCATCCACAAGTATTTCCTGCCCCGAGCCTATGCTGTTGCCATCCCGCTAGCTGCTGGCCTGCTGCTGCTCCTGTTCGTGGGTAAGTCATCATTCCCGTGAACAGGGCATTTGGGGAGAGAACCATGATCCTCTCCCGCTCCTGACTTGCTGGACATCCAGTTAGGGCTCTTTGCCTTCACTTCACCCTGGGGTTTCCCTGTCCATCCCTCAGGGCCACAGTCAGCCTTCCAGATGCCTGGGCTCACTGGGCTCTATGGGGATGTCTCTCCTTTTCCTGCTCCCTCCACTACCGCCATCATTGTACTGCTCACATCTTAACCACCTCTCACCCCTTGTCAGCCTGGTGCATAATTCCTGCACCTCTCTTACCTCCCTGCTTTAGTGTGTGGGTGTGCTCGGGCTGTGTCTTCATTATTACTGTGTCCTCAGCTCCCACATAGGCACGGCACTAAGCTGGTGCTTAAGAAAGTGGTTTAAGTGAGTCAGCAATCAGAGGACTGGATGATGGAGGAGGGGGGTGAGTGGATGTGGATGTTGAGTGGGCAGGTGGGAAACAGGTAGGTAGGGGGACAGGTGGTTGCTGGTGAGATGGATAGTTGGGTGGATCTTGTATCCTGTAGAATCTGAAACACCTAACGCGGCGAATGGGCTGTGGTAAGCACTCAGTGATGTTTGTTGAATGAATGTGGGCGGATGTGGGGTTTGATGGATGGCTGGGGAGATGGCCAGGTGGCTGGAGGGTGGTCGGGAGGTCCTTGGCCCCCTGTGTGGGTCACTCTGCCACGCTGTGTCCTGGCTCTTACCTGGCCTTTCTCGTCTGTGTATCCCAGGGCTGTTCATCACCTATGTGATGCTGAAGAACCAGAAGGTGACCAAAAAGGCTCAGTGAGGCCCAGCCAGGATGCAGCCGCCTCCCCTCTGGTGCACGCCGCGAGCGGGGGCACATAGGACCGGGCAGGCACTGCGGCCCCTCAAGCATGGCTGCCCCACAGACACCCCTGGGGATGGAGCTGTTCAGGACTCACCCCTGACTGACCAGAACCCCCACTTCTCTTCTGCTCACTCTTCCAGAGCCAGGAGGAAGGACCTGGAAATCTCCCTCTCTCCCCATTCTGCCTCGGGGCCTGAAAGATGCTGGTCCTCCCTACCTCACTTTCAGACCCCCTGTCACTTTTTCCTGTGGGCTCTACCCTCTTGCCTCAATTTCCCTCCTGTCTCATGCTCATGTTGGAATGGGCACGTTTTAAGGCATCATGTGGCCTCTCCCCACATGTCCCTTTTCTCCGGAAGGCAGCTTTCCGGTCTGACACAGCCAGAGACTTCCCAGGACTTGACCTGGGAAGCTTAGCGGGAGGACCAACAGGCCTTGGGACCACGGGCACACTGGGCCCCAGATCTTCTCATAGAGGCCCAGCCCCCGGCCCCGGCACTGGCCTCTGGGGAGAACTGATCAATAAATGTTGGTGTGTTTTCCTCTGTGCCATCCCTGACCAGGGGAGGGCTCTGGCAGGAGAGGGGCTGGGCGCTGGTCCTGCATTGGTCTCAGGGCAGGAGACGCTGGTTTGTGCAGTGAAGCACCTCAGTGTCTCCTGGGTCACCCTGTGCTGGACACACGGCAAAGCTGGAACTGGGACAGGTGTGGTTCCAACCCTGCAGCTCGCGGCTGGGGCGTCTCGGAAGCCTGGCAACCTGCCAGACCCCACAGCAGCCTCAGCACACCTCCCTGGGTCAGCCCGGCCAGCATGCACCAGTGTTTTAGGGGCCCTCAGCCCAGGCCCCTCAGAGCCCAAACCTGTTGTCCAGCTCTTATGCCAGCAGCCCAGCTTGGTGCAGCGCTGAGCCGCAGTAGAGCTGGCTCCGCAGTGTTCAGGGTGATCGGTCTGCACAGGCCCCGGCCTGGCTCCCCAGCGAGCCCTCGGCAGCCAGCTCTCCCGTCACAGGGCCTCCGTCAGCCTCTGTGCCATCACACCTTGGACATCCCCTCCTCCTCCAGTTGGTGGTGGTGACATGGGCAGCACAAAGGCCAACTGCAGGCTCACCTGTCCTGCCCTCTCATCTTCCAGACCGGGAAGAGCCGCTCACCTGGCCCCAGCCACCCAATAACATTACCATCAAAGGTAGTGGCCCCTCAGACTCATCCTGTCACCTGAATTCTGACACCCCACCCCCAACCTGGCTCTCCCCATGCCCAGCTCCCTGTCATGACGCATCATCCTGTGCCCCTGACCCCAGCCAGAAGCATTGGCTTTCCTCCCCACCTCCATCCACAAGACCCCAAATCCTGTCCATTCTAACACACACCCAGACACCTGGGTGCAAAGCCGCCACTGCCCTAAATCACAGAGGGCTTCCTGTCCTCTCTGCCCCTCCCCCGCTCCCTCCAAATTGGCTGACTGACAACCAGTGACCTTTTCAAAAGCTCTGAGCCGCCCTGGGCAGTGTGGTTCATTCGAGCATCATCCCATCACCAGAAGGTCGCCAGTTTGATTCCCAGGCAGGTTGTGGGCTTAATTTCTGGTGGGTATGCAGGAAGCAGCCAATTGATGTTGCTCTCACATTGATGTTTCTCTCCCTCTCTAAAAATAAAAACTGGCCGGAACCGGTTTGGCTCAGTGGATAGAGCGACGGACGGGACTGATTCCAGTCAAGGGCATGTACATTGGTTGCGGGCACATCCCCAGTAGGGGGTGTGCAAGAGGTAGCTGGTCGATGTTTCACTCTCATCGATGTTTCTAGCTCTCCCTTCCTCTCTGTAAAAAGTCAATAAAATATATTTTTAAAAATAAAATAAAAATAAAAACTGTTCTTAGAAAAAAACCCTAAAAACATTTGAGCATCTCTCTCACTCAGTGCTTCTCCAGGCCCCCAGCCCTCTCCCTACATGGCCGACAAGGATCTGCATTGCTTGCTCACTCACTCCACCCACTACCGTGCTGGCCTTTCATTTCCTGGGACTCGCCAAGGTCCTGTACACATCATACCACAGTGATTCAACCTAGACTTAGCAGACACCAGTTCATGCCTGGCGCTGGTACCCCATTCCAGGAGGTTTAGTAAACAAATGGACAAGACAATCTCTGACAGAAATTAAAACAAGGTCATGTGATCAAGAATGAGGAGAAGGGCTCAGCCAGTGTGGCTCATTGGTTGAGGGCCAACCTATGAACCAGGAGGTCAATGTTCAACTCCTGGTCAGGGCACATACCTGGGTTGTGAGCTCAATTCCCAGTAGGGGGCATACAGGAGGCAGCCAATGATTCTCATCATTGATGTTTCTGTCTCTCCCTCTCCCTCTCTGAAATCAATTATATAAAATTTCAACCAAGCCGAAATCGGTTTGGCTCAGTGGATAGATCATCAGCCTGCGGACTGGAAGGTACCAGGTTCGATTCTGGTCAAGGGCATGTACCTTGGTTGCGGGCACATCCCTGTTAGGGGGTGTGCAGGAGGCAGCTGATCAATGTTTCTCATCGATGTTTCTGGTTCTCTATCCCTCTCCCTTCATCTGTAAAAAAATCAATAAAATATATATTTTTTAATTTTAAAATAAAATAAAATCTCAACCATGGTGACAGGAAAGAATAAGGAAATGGAAGTCTGAGGAAAAGGGTTTCAAGCAGAGGGAACAGCACTTGCAACAGCCCGGAGGTGTGGAAGCTTTGGGAGGCTGAGGAAGACCGGGGAGTCCCTGTGGCTGTGCGTGGGGAAGGGAGAGTCTGTTGGGACGGGGCCGGGGTGTGGGCAGAAGGCCTGGGACCAGGGGGCGGGGTGAAGGCTTTAAGCAGAGAGTGACATCACCCAATGTTATGCTTTCAAAAGCTCTGGCTGGCACCTGTGCTCCTCTCGTTCACCACTAAATCCCGGGGCCTAGCACTGCTCCTGCCCATAATGTGTGTTAAAACGCTCGTGTTGATTAAATGCATGCCCCAGACTTGGAGTGTGACCTGGAGTGCTGGTAGTCATTCTCTCTCTAGTCTAGATCTTGATTTCCTCATCCGAAAGGCGGGCGGATAGGAATTTCACGCCAGAGCGTGTTGGTGGGATTGCATTTAGCTTACCACCTCCCCAAGCGGCGCCCGAGCCACCACCCCTGGGGAGAATGGGGGGAGGGGGTCCTCCCTCCCTGGGACCCTGACCACCGCGTCGCGGCCCCTCCCGCCCTGCGCCGCTGGCCGAAGGATGCTGCAGCTCCGGGGGCGGGACCGGCTGCCGGAGACTCCAGCTCCGATTGGGTGCCGCCGTGAGCCGCAGCGCGCGATTGGTCGGCGCGGAGCAGGGGCGGGGCCCGGCTCTGCGGCGGGGCGGCGGCGGGGGATGCTGCCGGAGCCCGGGGAGCTGCTGCGGGGGCCATGGCCGCCCCGAGCCCGGGGCCCCGCGAGGTAGGTGCGGGCCCCAGAGAGGAGAGGAGAAGGAAGGGTTCGTGGGTAGGAGCCGGGCCTCCCCGCTCCGGGCGGGGTGGACACACCCCATCCAAGCTCAGGAGGGGTCCTGCCCTGGGCGGGGACCAGGACACGCCCCACGCGGGAACCGCAGGTTCGAAGGCAAAGTCTGGCAGGGAAAACGGAGACGATACTAGAAGCTTCTCCTTCGCAGGGCTGCTCGGAGGTCTAGCTCTCAGCCAGGGCTGGTCACATAGTGGGTGCCCACTACGGACGGGTCAGCGGCTGACCTCAGCTTCCTCCGAGCTGGCCGGGAGGGACTCAGCATAGATGAGTGCTTGGTGCTTGGCCGGATCCCTTGGCATCACAGCTCCTATCAAGGGTCCCTGTCCCCAGAGCTCAAACTCAACAGTGACGGCAGCTAATATCCGCCGAGATGGTATAGCTCTTGTTTTGCAGATGAGAAAACCAGGCCCAGAAGGTTAGGTGACTTACCCAGGGCCACACAGCTGGTGAGAAGATGTCTGGGGCCGGGGCTGGCTGCTCTGACCTGCTGCTAACAACAACCGTCCCTCTGTGTTGGATGCTGACTGCGTGTCAGAGGCTGTGTGGCCCCTCCTAACACCTCGTGAGCTGGGCACCAGCATCAGCCGTGTTTTACGGCTGGGGAAACTGAGGCAGAGAGAGCTGAGCGGAGGGCTCAGAGTAGTGGAGACGGGGCTCACGCCCACGCCTTTCCCCTCTGCGACGCTGCCACAAGCTCAGTGCTTCTTGTCCCTTCTGCCACCAGGTCCTGGCCGCCTCCCCGGAGGCTGGGTGCAAAGCAGTCGCCTCACGCTCTGGCCGCCGGGGGCTGCTCTGGCGTCTCCGAGACAAGCAGCTGCGCCTCGGCCTGTTTGAGATCAGCCCGGGCCACGAGCTGCACCGGCTGACGTGTATGATGCAGGCGGGGCTGTGGGCGGCCACCCAGGTCTCCGTGGACCACCCGCCCAGGGTGAGTGGCCGATGGCAAGGGCAGGCCGGTGCCTGTTTCTGGACTGCAGAGTTCGGGATTGGAAGGCGATCAGGGGAGAAAACCAGGGGTTGGGTGCAGGGAGGGAGGGGACGGTGTAACTTGGGGCTGAGGCCAGGAGCCAGAAAGTGCAGGGGGTGCTGGGGATGTGAGAACACCCTCCCCCGGGGGTGGCTGTGTGGCTCTGGATGGGCCTGTGCCTCTCTGGGCATCAGGGTCCCCATCTGTGTCATGTGACTTTGCGGGAGGGGATTGCATGCCTTAGTCTGAGCCCCCGGCTCTGCCAGGGGGTATGGTTGGGAAGGGGCCCCACTCCACCCGCCAGCACGGCCCATCCTCCCCAGAGCTCAGGCAGGGGCCAGGCTGGCTCAGCAGAAAGTGCTGCCCAACTGCAGGCTCAGCAGCTGGCCGGGCCGGGTGTGTTGTGTGTGTGTGTGCGCACAGTGTGACCGCATCCCAGAGGCACAGGGTCCTAGAGGTCCAGGGAGAACAGAGGAGCCACTGTGTCTTCTACGTCTCGTCCTCTGCTGGAAATCACAGTCTGACCTCAGCACCTGCTGACAACCTCCCGTGCTCCCCAGGCCTCATCATGGCCTCGGGGTCCTGCAGTTCTAGCCCAACGACCAACTGTCCAGCCTCATTCACTCTCCCTCCCTCCCTTACTCAGCTGGGCCACTCAGGCCCTCCTTCCCCTCAGGGTGGCCACTGCCATGAGCACCCCCCTCCTCGCCCCCACCCTGCAGGTTTCAGCTAACAGGTCACCTCCCCCAGGGAGCCTCCTCCGATCCTGCCCCTCCCAGGCTTCAAGGCCATCATCTTCTTTTTTTTTAAATATATATTTTATTGATTTTTTTTTTTTTTTTTTTTTTTTTTTTTTTTACAGAGAAGAAGGGAGAGGGACAGAGAGCCAGAAACATCGATGAGAGAGAAACATCAATCAGCTGCCTCCTACACACAGCCCACCCCACTCCCACCCCTTCTGGGGATATGCCCACAACCAAGGTACATGCCCTTGACCAGAATCGAACCTGGGACTCTTCAGTCCACAGGCCGAAGCTCTATCCACTGGGCAACACCGGTTTTGGCAAGGCCGTCATCTTCTATTCAGATGGCATCCAGCTGCCCTTAGCCAATGTGTGTGCCAGGTGCTGGGCACCCAGCTGGGGAGCCGTCACACCCAGGACCTGCCTCAGGTCACCCTCCTCCTCCTCCAGCCTGAGAGGGTCTGCAGCCCCATCTGCCCAGCTCAGGAGTCACACGGGGGGAGGGGTGCCGGACTGGGGCTGGCAATGGCGGCTGAGACTTGCTCTGAGCCCTCTGCCCTCCCCGCAGGGGCTGCCCACGGAGGAGGACTTCTCCGAGGTCCTGACCCAGGTGCACAAGGTAGGGAGCCGCAGCCCGTGAGGGAGGGCGGACGCCATCTTAGTTCTCCCTCCTCCGTTCCCCACGGGTCCGGAGCCTCAAGGCCTCCCAGAGGGTGTGGCTCCCCTGACCGCCCCCCACTGGGGCCAGTGCCCACCCCGGGCCCCGGCGGGCACTCCTGGGGCTCCTCCTCTCCCGCAGGGCTTCGAGCTGGGCACGCTGGCTGGCCCTGCCTTCGCCTGGCTGCGCCACTCGCTGGGCCTGGCCGAGGAGGACTACCAGGCCACCCTGGGGCCCGGCGGCCCCTACCTGCAGTTCCTCAGCACCTCCAAGAGCAGCGCCAGCTTCTTCCTGTCGTGAGCGGGCAGCGGGGGGCAGGGTGGGCGTGGGGTCCCGGGGTGGAGAGCGGCGTTTGGGCAGAGAGACTGAGGGCAGGGCCTGGCCCTGGGGAGACAGAGCCACGCATGGACAGAGGAGTCAGGGAGCCTGTGGGAGCCCCCCAGCCCTGCCCGGGGCCCAGGCAGTGACCCCCCCTGCCCCGCACCAGCCACGACCAGCGATTCTTCCTGAAGACCCAGCGGCGCCGGGAGGTGCGGGCGCTGCTGGCCCACCTGCCCCGCTACCTGCAGCACCTGCAGCGGCACCCGCACTCCCTGCTGGCTCGGCTGCTGGGTACGGCGGCCAGGGGCCCGCACTGGGGGGCGAGGGGGGAGGGGAAAGGGAGGAGGGGGGGGAAAGGGAGTGGGGATGTTCCAGGACGCGGGTGTGGGGTACCGAGCCTGGCCAGGTGGCTGGGACTGGACTAGAGGCAGATCCGGCTGCTCTCCGAGTTCATTGCAGGGCAGGTCCTAAGTGGGACAGGGGTGGGCAGGTGGGGTGGCGGGCGGGGCCCAAAGGGTGGGGTTGGGATTGGACAGTCCGGGCCAAGCATGTGGGCGAGGCCATGCCAGACCCGGCATCTCTGGGGCTGGATCGAGTGGGCACCACTGCCCACGCTGAGGATGGGGCTTGGGGGCTCAGCTGGAGGGATGGGCTCAGGATGTGACAGCACTGAGGAGGCGCAGCCTGGAGCTGGGACCAGGGCCCCTTGCACCCCGGACTGCAGAGTTTGGGGCCCCTCACCCGGCTCCCTGTCCCCTTCCAGGAGTGCACAGTCTGCGGGTGGCCCGGGGCAAGAAGGTGGGTGAGGCCGAGGCGGGGCTGCGGGAGGGGTGGCTGCAGGGGGAGGTCTGGCCTTCCTCACTCCCTGCCATCCCCAGAAATACTTCATCATCATGCAGAGCGTCTTCTACCCCGCCGGCCGCATCGCCCAGAGGTGAGCCGGCCGCGGGGCCTGGGCCCCGTCCCGCTGGGAATGTGCCCCGAAGGCCCACACTCGCAGAGATGCTGGGGCGGAGGCCCGGGGCGAGGGGACGGGGTGTGCTGGGGTTTGGACACTCCCCAGTGGAAGCCCCTGTCTTGTTATTGCCCGGAGAGTCCCCGTGTCTCACGCCCGGGGAAAGCTGACTTCGGTCGTGTCCCCTGCATCCCTCCTCCAGGTATGACATCAAGGGCTGCGAGGTGAGCCGCTGGGTGGAGCCAGCCCCGGAGGGCAGCCCCGTGGTCTTGGTGCTGAAGGACCTCAACTTCCAGGGCAAGACCATCGACCTGGGTGAGCCCCGGGCCACACGCCTGTCTCCCCCCTCGGGGTGACGTTAGCCGGTGTCCTTGGCACCGCCCTCTGGCCACGCTGTTAAGAACCCAGGTTCTGGTTCAAACCCCGGCCTCACAATTGACCAGCTGGTTGGTCATGGCCAGTGACAGATGAGTGTCCGAGCCTGTGAAGTGGGGCGCCCTGACACCTAACCTTGGGGGCAGACGCGGGTGGAGCACCGCCCGGCACACGGCGGGCACTCAGGTGGTGCCGATGCTCCCTCAGGGCCCCAGCGGAGCTGGCTCCTCCGGCAGATGGAGCTGGACACCGCCTTCCTCCGGGACCTCAACCTGCTGGACTACAGCCTGCTGATGGCCTCCCAGCAGCTGCAGGAGGACGAGCGGGGCCCGGGCGGCAGCCTGCTCTTCCGCTCGGCCAGGTGGGCCCCGGGCACGGCGAGAATGCGGTGATGGGAGCGGGAGGGACAGGCAGGCGGTGGGTGAGGAGGGGGCGGAACAGGCCAGGACTTGAAGATGGGACGATGCGGTGTGCGTGTGTGCGGGGCAGGAATAGAACCCCTCAGCGGCTCCCCGCTTTCACCTCTCCCCGCCCCCAGGAGTGCAGAGTCAGGGGACTGAGCCTGCTTCTGGCTGGGACTGGCGGCCGTTCCAAGGCATCTTCTGATTTGGGCGTGGGGGAGACACGCCATCTGCAAACTGGGGTTGGACTTTGTCCCCACACTGAAACTTCAGGGTTGGACGACCCCAAGCGGAAGTTTAGGAAATACCCAAGTCCCGGACCTTCCCGGAGTGAGGTGGCACCGCCTGCAGAGCCAGGGTCTGTGTGGCCCCGCTGCTCTGGACCAGGGCGACCCATTAGAAGCATAAAGAGGGCCACACAGGAGTTACATGTTCAGCAGCCTCCTTAAAAGACAGAGAAACGGGTAGAAAGGAATTTAAATACATTTACTCCATACTTTCACATTTGTAGCATTTCATCATCTAGTCAATACAAACATCCATGAGATTGTTCACATTCTTTTGCTCCCCCTGTCCCAGAGATTGGGAATGCATTTTACACTCACAGGGTATCTCAGGTGGGACTGGCCACGTTTAAGGCCACACGTGGCTGGCTGGTGGCTACACGGTGGCCAGTGCCCCTCTCGGCCAATAGCTACACTTTCCTCAGTGTACCTGACCTCAGAGGCGGGAAGATCAGCGAGGAGAGCACAGGGTGAGGGCAGAGGGCCGGCCCAGGGCGGCCTGGCCATGCCTCCGGGCCAGCTGGCTGGAGCCCCCTGTCGGCCCCTAGGTCTGTGCAAGGGCTGCAGAGCCTGGCGGAGCCGGGAGCGCAGAACCTCCGCCTGCTGCCCGAGGGCCCCAACGCGCTTCACATCGTGGACGGCCCGGAGCAGCGCTACTTCCTGGGCCTCGTGGACCTGGCCACCGTCTACGGGCTCCGCAAGCGGCTGGAGCACCTGTGGAAGGCGCTGCGCTACCCCAACCGGGCCTTCTCCACCGTCAGCCCGGCGCTCTACGCCCGGCGCCTCTGCCAGTGGGTGGAGGCGCACACCGACTGACCGGCCGGCCGGCCGGCCGGCGCGGGGCCCGCCCTCCCGCCTGGACAGTGGGCACAGGCCAGGCTGCAGGTGCCAGCTGGGCCGGGCTCCCCCAGCCTGCTGTTCCTCCAGCCGGCCTCCAGAGGGCAGCATTCTCCAACTAATATCACCACCTTATTTAATGGCGATGCTTTGCCTGGCTGGTATTTGGCCAGGGACTCCCCATATTAGCTCATTTTATCCTAAAAAAAAAAAAAAAAAAAAGCTATTATTCTCTTTTTACAGACCATGAGATGGAGGCTCATGGGGTGAAGGGACTGAGCAGGATCACTCAGCAATAAATGCTGGAGCCAGGACTCAACTGTGCCTCTTGGACTCAGGAGCCTGTATTCGTACCAGCTCCCACAGCCCTGTCCTCAGGCTCTCAGAAAGGGGGGAGGCTGACGGCGCCAGGCCAGGCCCCTTGTCCTACAGACGAGGAAACTGAGGCCCAGAGATGGAGCCGGCCCCGGAACTTATGCACGGGTAAGTGGCAAGGCTAGCCCCAGAACTCCAGGCCTCACTTCCCCCTGCCCCTGGCTCAAGGAGGCCCCTGTGAGGGCACAGGTAGGAGAGGTGGGGCAGGACGGGGCCTGCAGCTCCAGGAAGCGCTGCCCTGATAGTCACTTTTCTCATCGGAGAAATGGGGGCAGGGGCGGTGGGCAGACCGAGGGCCCTGGCCAAACAGACATCCCCAGGAGCAGAGAAGCAAAGCCCCTGACCATTCCTTCTCCCTCCTCCAGGAGACTCCAGCCCAGTCGGACCATGCCCATGCAGGCCTCCCCTCTAGTGCTGCTCCGGGGCCTGGCTGTGTGACCGGGGCACGGTGTTAACCCTCTCTGTGCCTCGGCGGCCTACTCTGTAAGGTGGGAGGATGAAGATGGACCTCATTCACTCATTAAATATTTACTGAGCTCCTGCTGTGTGATGGGCTGGGCTCGGGGGGCCTGGGAGTGGAGCACAGACCCCACCTTCACAGAGCTCGCAGGCTGGGGTGGGGGCGGGGGGGACGGTGACAGAGGTGGCGGGTGTGAAGGACCGTGGGTCCATGGAGGTCAGGGAAGGGGAACCTCAGTAGCTGATGGGTGGAGTTGTTTCTAACCTATGAACTGAGATCACAAGAGCCAAATGTAGGGCGCTGGGCACAGCTAAGGGCACAGCAAAGGGCTAGGGTGAGAGCACGTTGACATCCTATATATTATAATAAAAGGGTGATATGCAAATTGACCCTGATGGGGGACCCACCTGGAGCGACCAGCTACTATGATGCGCAGTGACCACTAGGGGGCAGACACTCTCACCGCTCAGCCAGAAGCTGGGATGTCTAACTGGGATTTCCATGGGGAGTGAGTCTGACATTTCCTGAGCGCTCCAGGGCTGCCAGAGGGATGTCTGACTGCCAGCTTAGGCCTGATCCCCTGGGGAGCTGGCAGGTGGACATCCCCCCAGGGGTCCTGGACTGAGAGAGCGCATAGGCCCGGCTGAGGGGGACGCACCCGCCCTGGGCGCACAGATTTTCATGCACCAGGCCTCTAGTTTGAAATAAAGAATCATTTCCCAGTGGTTGGTGCTGAGAGTGGGTGGGGACAGTGTGGTGGGTGGGGAGCTGTGTGGGACAAGAGCTGGTTGCCAGGACTGGCTGACTCTGGATTTCGGGAAAGCCTCAGCTACACCAAACACTGCCATTCCACTGGCCTCCCGAGAAAAGGAAGAAGAATGGCTGATGGGGGAGGACGAGGAAAGGGAAAGCTTATGTTGCAGACCTGGAGTGTGGGTCCTGGAGGTACAGATCTAGAAACAGACACAGATACCGATGTAGGTCTCGGTGTGTAATTGACATCCCCTGGATCCCTGGGTGGCCTTGGGTGACAACCCGTCTGAGCTAGCAAAGCCGTGAGAACTTCTGGTTCTGACTCACAGGAAGTTGAGACAGCGGGTGTGCAGCTCATTGCCCCCGGAGGGGGGCGGGTAGTGGAAACGCCTGGTGGTGAGGCAGCACAGCAGGAAGCGGGTTTGGCCCCACATGTCCCAGGGGGTTGTATCCACACGGCTGAGTCTGAGCCCCTAGTTAAGGATGTTCAGCCTCCACTCCCTCTGGGTCTCTGGCAGTGAGCTGAGGCAGGGCCTGGCGCTGGGCAGGGAAATGACTTGCCCAAGATCTCTCTGGGCCCAGACTCTTGACTCCCCTAAGTTGCTCATTCCACAGACATCGTATGTGCTGGGCTCTGTGCAGGTGCTAGAAATGCCTTGAGGACATGGCGGACCTGAGTGCCCACACAGAGCTTAGAGTAGTACACTAGGTGGATAGACCCGTGGTCGGCAAACTGCGGCTCTTTGGCCCCTTGAGTGTGGCTCCTTCACAAAATACCACGGCCTGGGCGAGTCTATTTTGAAGAAGCGGCATTAGAAGAAGTGTAAGTTAAAAAAATGTGGCTCTCAAAAGAAATTTCAATTGTCCTGTTGATATTTGGCTCTGTTGACTAATGAGTTTGCTGATCACTGGGGTAGACCATAAGCAAGAAAACCAGTTAATACACAGGATGATCTCAGAGTGTGACAAGTACTTGGAAAAGATGAACCAAGGTGGGTCAGGAGGGACGGGGTGCAGTGTTGGACAGAGTGATTGCCAAGGAGGTGACATTTGAACTGAGTGACAAGGAGCTGGCCCCGTGAACAGAGCCGTCCCGGAAGAGGGTGTAGCACATGCAAAATCCCGGAGCTCAGTGTGATTGGGGGCTGGAAAGGTGACTGAGGTGGGTGCATATGGGAGGCAGGAGTTCAAGCTGCAGAGCCTTTGAAGGAGTGTAGGCTTTTGTCAGAACCCAATTGAAGAGCTGTGTCTGAAACGGGCGGGACTGCCAGGGTCCGTCAGGAGGTGCAGGATCCTCTCCTGCTCTGGAGCCCGGCCATCTGGGCATGTCCCCGTCTCCACGCGGCCTCTTCCCGCAGGAGATGTCACTTCACCAGCCAGAGCGGGTGGTGAGCGAACTTCTCACCATTGCCCCCGAGGGGCTGGGTCTGTGAAAACAGAAACTGGACGATGAGGACCTGGGAGAGGCTGACGGTTCTGGTTTGGGGACTCACTGTGCGCCTTGCCTTGTGTGAATGACAGGCCCCAGAGAGAGGCTGAGCCTGGACCGCTACCCGAGAGGGGTGCCCAGGGCGGGGGCAGGGCGGGGAGGCAGGAGGGCAGGGCAGAGCTGCTTCAGCGGGATGGGCAGAGAGCCAGAGGCCTGGAACCCCAGCTTGGGCCACTTGGCTTGGCACCCCGAGCAGGGCAGCCTGGAGAGGTTACCGAGCTGAGTGCAGAGACCCAGCGTGAATACCCTGCGGTTGTGCCCACACCAGAGCCTCTGAGAAACAGGAACCTGGACTTTGGAATGGGGGCAGAGCCAGAGCACAGGCTGGCGCCCAGGCCAGGCCCCGCAGAGGGTGGTGGGTGTGGAGGGTGGTAAGGTGAACTCTCTGGACCATGAAGTATTTTGTAAAAACAACACTTTAAATGGAAAGTATGCTTTCCACATCACCACGGGCCTATCCCTCCCCATTGTCCCATATCTGACCCCTGAAGGCACTTGAGTTTGAAATTTCTAAGTGACCCCACCTGAGCCTTCAGATGGGACATGTTTCAGCACCCGCCGGGGCCTGCACTGAGTTGTGTTGGATTCAGAGGGCGCTTTGGAAAGTGAAGATGGTGGTCCGAGCTCTGGATCTGGAGTGAGACTGCCCAGGGGGTGGATCTGACGGCCACAAGCTGTCCTGCACCCCCTCACGAGGAGGGAAGCAAGTGCTGTTACCCCGCTTCTCAGAGAAGTGCTGAGGCTCCGGTGAAGGTTACACCATCAGAGACAGTCCCAGTAGGGCTGCCACAGAAAATGCAGGACACCCAGTTCCACCGGAACTTCAGATTTTTAATGGTTCGCTGTTCCTATGAAATTCTTTACTGACAACCCTACCAACTTGAGACTCAGGGCTGCCTGGCCCCAAGCCCCTGTTTAATTTTCCTACAGACTCCCCCATTTCAGACACGGAGGAACTCTGGTCCAGGCGGCCAGGCAGCCACGATGGAGCGGTTCTGAAAGGCTTTCCTCTGTGGGCCGCTCAGCCCGAGCTGGGCAGGAGCGGAGACCCATGTGTCGGGACGGAAAAGATGGGGGAGGATGCTGAGCTCGGACACCACCCCGGTGCTGAGGCCGCCTCCCGCCCGCAGGCCCCGTCCTCGTCCCGCCAAAGGCCTGGCCACGGGCCGCGCAGGCCGGCCTCGTAGCCCCGCCCATTCCACCAGGCCCCGCCCTCCCCAGTCTCCTCCCGGGATTCGCTGGCCCCGCCCCTCCCCAGTCTCCTCCCGGGGTTCGCTGGCCCCGCCCATCCCAGTCTCCGCCCTGGATTTGCTGGCCCCGCCCCCGTCGCTCTGGCCCCGCCCCTCCCCAGTCTCCGCCCGGGATTCGCTGGCCCCGCCCCCGCCGCGGGCAGTGCACTTTCGCCTTCCAGCTGCCAAAGCTGCGGCTGGGGCGCTCCCTGTGCCCGGAGGCCCGGGGTTCCAGCCCGGCTCACCCGGCCCGCGGGCCATGGAGCTCCGAGCAGCGGATCCCGAGCAGCCGGCAGGTCCCAACCTGCCCTCGCGGTTAGCGCTCGGCGGGGGGAGGGAGCGGTGGAAGCGGATAGAGGGGCGGAAATCCTCCTGCCTCTCCCAGGCCTCGGCATGCCCCGCGGGTAGTGAGGTGGGAGGGTGGGTGGGGGTCGGAGCGCCGGGCTCCCGGTTCCATCTGACCCAGATCCGACGGGTGACCTTGAGCCCAGGGTTCCCCTTCTCTCTGCCTCTCCTTCCTCATTTGCACAATGGGATTTGGGTTGGTGGACGTGTTCACAGGACCGGGACAGCGCTGCTTGGTGTTTGGGGACTTCGATTTTCGCAAGATCTTTGCCTTGACTCCAGCCTGTACCCTCCCCTGCCTCAGTTTCCCTGGGAAGGAGCTTCCTCTGAGGCCTGGGACCCAGCTCTGAGTCTCTGGGTCTTGACAGGTGCCTGGCTCCCACCCCTTCCCAGCCCCGGAGACAGCAGCCCCCCTGCTGCTGAGCGGCAGCGACAGCACAGCATGAAGGCTCGGGTAAGTGGGAGAAAGGAAAGCTCGCCTCGCCGGGGACTTGGAGGTGGCTCTGACACAGCAGCCTCAGCAGCCTCCCTCGCTCCAGGACTGACACCTCTGACCCCTCTGAGCTGAGGAGAGGGCAGACTGGCCTCAAGGTCCAGCTCTGATCTAGCGGGCGGTGTGGCCCCAAACAGGCGGCGTTCTCTGGCTTCAGCGCCCCCATCCCCTGTGAAATGGAGATAATACTGTCTTCTGTGAGCATCCTGGGGCTCACCCAGGATGGGAGTGGCTGTGGGATGACAGTTGAGTTTGGCTGTTCTTAATGTGAGCCCCCGGCGTGGGAGAGAGCCAGCCAGCCCTGCCTGAACGGAGATCTCTGGTCCCTCGTGCACAGGCACCGGATGCCAGGCCGAGGCTGAGTACTCAGGGGCTGGACAGTCCCCACCCCATCCCCCAGCTGGCCACACAGACATTTATTTCTAGAAGCTGATATGGTTTGTGGGCAGAAAAAGTTGTGCTTCATCGAAATATTCCGGGGGCGGGGGGAGTGGCGGGCTGCTTTTGCACTTCTGGTTTTCTAAGAGCACAGCCAGCCGCTAGGCATTCCTCACAGGTGGCTGAGGCCTGGGCCTTGGCAGGCTTGGAGGAAGTCAGAGTCCAGAGAAATACAGGCGGTGACAATGGTAGCCCAGGACAGGATGGCAGCCCTGGGTCATGACCTCTCTCCCCAACCACCACCAACCCAGGCAGCCCCTCCTTGAAGGCTTGGTTGGGCTCTCACAAATGCTGATGGCAGGCAGCCCTCCGGTAGGGCTTCTTAGTTCAAGTGGCCTTTGGTACATGGCTTCTGGAGGCAGCAGCCTTCAATTATTGAATTTTCCTCCCTCCCTTCCTTCCTTCCTTCCTTCCTTCCTTCCTTTTTTTATTTTTAGAGAGTGATGGAGAATGAGAAACATTGATTGTTGTTCCATTTATTTATGCATTTATTGATTGATTCTTTTTGTAAATATATTTTTAGAGGAAGGGAGAGGGAGAAAGAGATAGAAACACCAATGATGAGAGAATTATTGATCCGCTGCATCCTGCATGGCCCCTACTGGGGATCGAGCCCACAACCTGGGACCTCTCAGTCCATAGACCAAAGCTCTATCCACTGAGCCAAACCAGCTAGGGCATTGTTGATTCTTTAAAAAAAAATTTTAAATTATATTTTTATTGATTTCAGAGGGGAAGGGAGAGGGAGAGGGAGATAGAATCATCAATGATGAGAGAGAATCATTGATTGGCTGCCTCCTGCATGCCCCCTACTGGGGATAGAGCCTGTAACCCAGGCATATGCCCTTTGCTGGAGTCGAACCTGGGACCCTTCACTCCCCAAGCCAATGCTCTATCCACTGAGCCATCCAGCTAGTGCTGATTCTCACATGTGCCCTGATCGAGGATCGAACCTGCAATCTTGAATATCAGGATGATGCTCTAACCAACTGAGCTACCCGGCCAGGGCAGCCATTTCCTGAATGACACATCCCTCACATTCCTTCTCGGCATCCTTACTCACGTAGACTGCTGACGCACATCATGGTCAGCAGCCTGGCGGACTGCTACTGAGTCAGCGGGTGGAGGGAATGGAGGATGTCATCCTGGCAGCCGCAGTCCAGGGTCTTAAGGGGCCTGGTTGCACTGCCGATGAGCGCTCTCCTGCCTTCACGTGCACCGTACTTTTCAGTATACAGAGCACTTCCACCTATTTTGTAGAGGCCGGAAGAGGCCCAGAGAAGTGGAGAGAAATACCCCAGGCTGCACAGTGCACCTCGGCGTCTGCTTGAGAGCATGGGCTCTGCAGCCTGGGTTTGAGGGCTCAGGACCCAGTTTTCTTGCTGTATGGATCTGAGGTACACACTTCATTCAAATCCATTTCCTCCGGAGCCTCGTGCACTGGGCCTGGCAGCCCAGAAGGCCTGGTTAATGGAGACTTTGGATTCTGCTGATGTTCTAGGAGCTACTGAGCTGGGGTTTTGCCCCAGGAAGCTGGGTACAGCCCCCCTATAGAAGCTTCTATGAGCCCCAGGGACCCACATCCCCACCTTATTTATTTAAAAAAAATTAAATCTTTATTGTTGAGATTATTATAGATGTCCCTCCTTTTTCCTCCCATTGCCCTCCTCCACCTGTTTCCCACCCCACCCCAGGCCTTTGCCGCTCTGTGGTGATACATATATAAGATCTTTGTTTAATCTCTTCCACCCTTCCACCCCCTTCCCTCTGAGAATCCTCCGTCAGTTCCATTCCCCTGCCTCTGATTCTATTTTATTCACCAGTTTATTTTGTTCATTAGATTTCTTATTCGTTTAATTTGGTTTTTAGATTCAGTTGTTGGCAGGTATATATTTGTTGCCATTTTGTTGTACAGATTTTTTTATCTTTTTCTTTTTCTTCTCCCTCTTCTGAAAGAATACCCTTCAACATTTCATATAATACTGGTTTGGTGGTGATGAACTTCTTTAGCTTTTTTTTCTTTGTGAAGTTCTTTATCTGACCTTCAATCCTAAATGATAGCTTTGCTGGGTAGAGTAATCTTGTTGTAGATCCTTGCTCTTCATCACTTTGAATATTTCTTACCACTCCCTTCTGGTCTGCATCGTTTCTGTTGAGAAATCAGCTGACAGTCATATGGGCATTCTCTTGTAGGTAACTTACTGCTTTTCTCTTGTTGCTTTTAAATTCTCTCTTTGTCTTTAGCCCTTGGCATCTTAATTATGATATGCCTTGGAGGGGTCCTCTTTGGATTCCTCGTATTTGGGATTCTCTGGACTTGTAAGTCTATTTCTTTCACCAGGTGGGAGAAGTTTTCTGTTATTATTTCTTAAAATAGGTTTTCAATATTTTGTTCTCTTCTCTCTTCTTTTGGCACCTCCATAATGTGAATGTTCATATGCTTGGAGTTGTCCCAGAGGCTCCTTACACTATCTTCATATTTTTTTATTCTTTTTATTCTTTTTGCTCTGGTTGGGTGTTTTTTTGCTTACTCATATTTCACATCATTGATTTGATTCTCAAAATCCTCTACTCTACTATTGAATCCCTGTGTATTATTCTTTATTTCAGTCAGCGTACGCTTAATTTCTGACTGGTCCTTTTCCATTTTTTTTTTTTTAATGGAAGATTTTGGAGGTTTCTAGAAGATTCCTGAGTAACCTTGTAACCATGGTTTTGAACTCTATATTCAGTATTTTGCTTTCTCCCATTTCTTTCATTTGTGACATGTTTCTTTATTTCCATATTTTGGCTGCTTCCCTGTGTTTGTTTCTATTCATTGAGTAGAGCTGCTGTGTCTCCTTGAGTTGACAGAGTGGCTCTATAGGACACAGTGGCTCAGTCTCCCCGTCACTTGAGCTGGGAGCTCTAGGTGCGCCCCTTTGTGGGCTGTGAACACAGTCTTATTATAGTTGAGACTCAATTGCTGTTGACCTCCAGGACAATTGGTTACCAGGACCAGCTTCGACTACAGTGGGAGAGCTGCAGTGCAGGAGACACCCTTATGAGGCAGAACTTGCTTCAGTGGGGCTTTGGTGCTCACTGAGTCACTTGAGTGTGTTGCTTATGGATGTGAAGAGTTTTAATCTGGTATTGTCTCACACTGACTTTTGGATACACTGGCTTTTGGGTCTTCATGGAGGTGCGAAGTCAGCCACTGCCTGGGGCCACCCAGCGGGAGCTACAGAGAGATCTGCAGATTCCTCCTCTTTGTATCGGGTTTGGAAGTGCCCAGATGAGGCCCAGCTGTGAAGCAAAGCAGGCTGGTGCTGGTGCTGGTGCTGGGTCTGGTATTGATAGATTTGGGGCTCCCTGACCCAGCTGCAGCTTGTTTGAAATTTTAGTCTGAGCAAGGACAGGCCATTCATATGCAAAAGCCACTACAGGCAGCTTGGGTGGGGTTGTAAATTGGAGGCAGGGTCTTAGGGAATTACGAGGGCAGAGAAAACAGAAATGGCTGCCAGTCAGCCCTGCCACCAGGGAGCTCCCAGCATAGGAGCAATGATCCCTGTGAGCAGCTCAGTCTGAGAAAAAGCCATCCCGAGTTCCTGCCCTGATGCCAGACAATCCAGTTCCTCCCTGAATGTGTCTGTGTTCCCCAGAGCCTCGCCCTGGTGCTAGAGCTCAGAGGAAGCGGGATCTTGTAAGTTCAGTTCATGCACCGGCCTTTTAAGAGGAACATCTGGGTCAGTGAGCCCCAGTCTGTACTGGTTTTTACAGCCCGTAGTTCTTACTGCCCGTACAGACTTCTTTTGCCTGGGACCCTGGGCTGGGCGTCCGGTGTGGGGCTGGGACCCCTTACTCCACCTGAGGCCTCTGCAGAGATGATCTCCCTCCCGATTCAAAAGGCAGCACACGTGGATGCTGGACCAGCCTGTTCTGCACCTCCTACCATTCTCAGTGTGCTCTCTTCTTTACCTCTCTAGCTGTAGGACTTCCATTCAGCCAGCCTTCCAGAGGCTCTGGATGACTGGTGAACTGTATTTTGGTTGTAATTTTGATGTGGTTGTGGGAGGTGGGGGGTTTACAGGCCGCCATCTTCCTACTTCGCATGTATTCCCCGCACCCCCATCTTATGACCGCTGTCTCCCCAGGGCCGGCTCCTGCTCATCATCCTGTGCTCTGTGGGCTTCTCTGCCGCCTACATCCTGCTGTGCTGCTGGGCCTGCCTGCCCTTCTGCCTGGCCTCCTGCCCGGGCCCGCGCCCACACCTCTCGGACGCCAGGCCCACGGCGCCAGGGCGCCTGCCCTTCAGTGGGTACAGCCGAGTGCCAGATGGGAAGGTGAGTCAGCCCGGCAGCAGGCCGGGGGTAGTGCGAGCTGGGCTCCTGCCAGGGCAGCCTGGACCTGGCTGGGCTCCTCTGCTCACCAGCTGTGTGGTGTTGAATAATCACTTCACCTCTCTGAGCCCCAAATTCTAAGAGGAAATGGATTTTTTAAAAATATTTTTAATTGATTTTTTTTTTACAAAGAGGAAGGGAGAGAGATGGAGAGTTAGAAACATCCATGAGAGAGAAACATCGATCAACTGCCTCTTGCACACCCCCTACTGGGGATGTGCCTGCAACAAAGGTACATGCCCTTGATTGGAATCGAACCTGGGACCCTTCAGTCCGCAGGTAGATAGATGCTCTATCCACTGAGCCAAACAGGTTTCGGTGGGAATGGATTTTCAAAAACATTAAAAAAAAAATCTTTATTGTTGTAAGTTTTACATATGTCCCCCTTTCCCCCCCATTGGCCCTCCAGCACCTCCCCCGTCCCAGGCCCTCAGCGCCCCGTTGTCTGTGGCCACGGGCTGTGCATCTATGCACACAAGGTTTTTGGTTGACCACCTCCCACCCACCCTCCCCGCCTTTTCTCCTAGAGTCTGTACTCTGCTCCACGCTGAAGAATTGTTTTTTATTTTTCTTAAATATATATTTTATTGTTGTTTTTTTTTAAAGAGAGAAAGGGAGAGGGATAGAGAGCCAGAAACATCGATGAGAGAGAAACATCAATCAGCTGCCTCCTCCATACACCCCTCTGGGGATGTGCCTGCAACCAAGACACGTGCCCTTGACCGGAATCGATCCTGGGAACCTTCAAGTCCGCAGGCCGATGCTCTATCCACTGAGCCAAACTGGTTTCAGCAGGAAATGGTTTTTTTAATTCAACACATACCACCTGGCCGCTGTCAGCTGTGCGCTGGGGTGGCTGGCCTCCGGAGCTCCCATTCCAGCGGGAGATGGACATCATCCTAGCGTGCTGCTGAGAGGCGCATGCGCGCACCTTCAGCTCTGCCTGTGGGCACACAGCTGCTCCTTCAACACGTGTGTGTTTGGCGCCTTGAATGCGTCTGGCTTTGTGCTGGTTGCTGCTGGGGGTAGAGATGGCACAGGGGAAAGTCATGACCACACAGCGCTGTCCCTGTCAGGAGAGACAGGGTGCTGGAGCCCAGGTGCCGAGGTAGCTGTGCCCCTGCTCTAGCAGCACCCACCTCCCATGCCAGCTCTGCCGGCGAGGTCAGAACACATCACACCCCTCACCCTGCTGCCAGTGGCCCCACACGGTCGTTTCTCAAAGGCATCCTGCCTGCCTTGGCCCCCGGCGCCAGGGAGTCCCTCTCTGAGTGTTGGTCGCAGGGAGGTGCCCTGAGGGACCCTGGCTTGGAGGAGACCTATTTTTAGTCTTCATTCCTGAGTTGCCACCTTATCTGTAAAGGATGGTCGTTGTAGCTTCTCTCTCCGTAGGGCTGCCGTGAAGGTTCAGCTGGGGGCCCCGTAGGCTTGGCCTGGGGTGGGGTTGGCCAATGCTGGGGGACCCTTCCAGCGTCCCTTTCAGACTCTCCGAGCTCATGGGGGTGTGGCCTGATCCTCTGGGTTTGTTAAGAGAAGCAGGAAGTCCCAGTCTTGACTGCCAAGGGGGCTGGTTTTATAAATTAGGGAATAATTAAGTGTTTTGAAGACTGTGTGGAGTAAGAGGAACAGCTCCTGGGGCTGGCTGTGACCTTGAATCTGAACCGATCCCGGGGGTCAGGACGAGCTACACGGAGGGCGGAAGGAGGAAGTCTTGCTCCTTATGGCTGGGTTTGGAAATGGTTCTCCGAGTTCTTAAATCAACATGTGCGATATGAAATGTCCCTGAGTGGGATATGACTGTGTTTTTATTAACTGGAATTAATGTTCCCTCCTCTTTACCGGCCTCCGTAAACCGCCTTCCCCCCGCAGGGCACGGAGGCCGGGGCAGAGAACCAGTCCTGTACTGGGAGACCGACCCTGGCCCCCAGGAGTATTGGCAGGCTGGTTGGCTCCGCTGCTGCCTCTTGGGAGATAATGAGATGGGGGTTGGGCCCTCCTTATGTCCCAACTCTGGGCCAGAACTCCCCGGGCATTTACATTTATAAGAATGTAAATTCCAGAGAGGAAGGGAGGGGGAGAGAGATAGAAACATCCATGATGAGAGAATCATTGGTGGGCCCTGCCCCACACGGGATGGAGCCCACAACCTGGGCCTGTCCCAGACCGGGAATCGAACCGTGACCTCCTGGTTCACATGTGGATGCTCAACCACTGAGCCATGCCGGCTGGGCTCTCCAGGCATTTTTAATTGAATCCTCAAAACCTGCTCGAGTAAATGCCGTTTTTCTCCCCATTTTACTGCTACGGGAATTGAGACTCCTGAGGCCATGCAGCTGGGCACGGGCGGAGCCAGGATTCCGGCTCAGAATCTGTGTCGCATTCTTGTGGACACTGAAGACTGCTTTAAAAATGTTTTTCTTTAATTGACTCTTAGGAAGACGGGAAGGGAAAGGGAGAGAGAGAAACACCGATGTGAGACTAGAACATGGATGGGCTGCAGTCAGCATACCCCCTACTGGGGACGGAGCTTGTGACCAGGCAGTGCCCTGACTGGGAATCAAACCAGCAACCTTTCAGCGCCCGGGATGGCGCCCGCCTAACAGCCACCCCGGCCGGGCTAAAGACTGTTTTTACTTACCAAACTGGACACATGAGTGCGGCTCCGGCAGAGGACGGAGTGACTAAGAAGGATTTTGAAGAGTTGGCTTTTATATTTACTTGACAAACACATATATGGCGCCCAGCCTGTGCTTAGACACAGTGCTAAGTGCTTTATAAATATTTGCCCATGTGACTCTCCTAACAAATTCCCGATGAAGAGCTGGTTGGGGCCTTGGCAGTAGGAACAAGGGCTGTGCATGGCTAATGAAAACCATAGGGCTCTGAACCAGACGCTCAGCTCTGCCACTGCTGTGGGTGCGGCATTGGGGAAATCACTCCGCCTGCCCAGCCTCAGTGTCCTCGTCTGTAAAATGGGTTGATAAAGTACTTTGATAGAGGTCAAGTGAGGTCAGTGGATATTTCTGGGAGGAGGAAGCAGAGGGCGAACGTTATATGCCCACACGGCGCTCGCTCTCTCTCTCTCTCTCTCTCTCTCTCTCTCTCTCTCTCTCCTCTCTCTCTCTCCCCTCCTGCAGCCATTGGTCCGAGGGCCTTGCCGCAGCTGTGCCGTGGTGTCCAGCTCCGGCCAGATGCTGGGCTCGGGCCTGGGCCCCCAGATCGACGGCGCGGAGTGCGTGCTGCGCATGAACCAGGCGCCCACCGCGGGCTTCGAGGCGGACGTGGGCCGGCGCAGCACGCTGCGCGTGGTCTCCCACACGACGGTGCCGCTGCTGCTGCGCAACTACTCGCACTACTTCCAGCAGGCCCGCGACACGCTCTACGTGGTGTGGGGCCAGGGCCCGAGCATGGACCGCGCGCTGGGCGGCCGCACCTACCGCGCGCTGCTGCAGCTCACCCAGATGTACCCGGGCCTGCAGGTGTACACCTTCACCGAGCGCATGATGGCCTACTGCGACCAGGTCTTCCAGAGCGAGACGGGCAAGAACCGGTGAGCGGCCCTGTCCTCTCCGGGGAGCGGGCTCAGAGACACCGTCCTTCATCAGATTATCTCAGCTGCAGGCGGCGGAGGGGGCACGGGGCCTGAGAGCGCTGACGGCGTGGGGCAGCCAGGAGGCTCTTCCCTCTACCGGCCGCCTCCCCACATCTGTCTCCCCCCCCCCCCCCGCCCCAGCTCAGGAAACAGCGCCCAGGTTTCCACCCCCTCCCCTCCTTCCATCCCCTGCCGCACGCAACGGGTCTGGAATCTCACAGGTGCCTCTGTGTGTGTGTGTGTGTCCCCCCCCCCCACCTCCCCGTGGTGTCTGCTGTGTGAGCTCCAGCCGCCCGCGAATTCGTCCCCTCGGCCTCAGTGACCTGCCCTCTGCCTGCAGCAGCCTCGATTCCCGTGGAGAATAAATCCAGGCTCCACCTTCTCCCCTCCCCTGGCCTACAGGCCTCGTAGGCCTCGGCCCTGCCTGTCCTGGTCCAGCCACGCTGGCCGGCTGGGCTTCTCACACAGCCACACCGGCTCTCACCTCCGTGCCTGGGCATCCGCCGTCCTTCTGCCTGGCACGTTCTTCCCCCCAGTCTCCCGTGACGAACCCCGTCTTGCCCTCTAGGCCTGCGTGGAAGGTCACCTCCTCAGAGAAGCCCTCCCTGATCACCCCGTCTGATGATTCCTCCCACCTGATACCCTTTATTCCTTTGCTTCCTCGTCTTCTCAGCTGTTCTCTCCCAGCTGCCTCCTCTCTGAGAGGAGGGCATGGCAGATCCAGTTTGAGGGAATGAACCACCGCCGAACGCCCCTGTGCAGGCGGAGGCGAGTGGCCCTCAGGTGGGAGAGAAGCCAGTGCTGGTGTTCGAGTGAGGAAAGGTCTCGTTCCGAGTGAGGGGTAAAGGCACGGCTGTGCTCCGGGCTGGCAGTGCTCCCCCCCCACAGCCACCTGTCATCATCCCCATTTCACAGATGGGTCACTGAGGCTCAGAGAGGTTCGTGAGCAAATCAGATACCCCAGAGCAGGCGCAGGGTTTGAACCAAAGCCCTTTGACTCCGGACCACCCCCTTTCCCACTTCCAACCCCTGCTCTGCTGCCCCCTGCTCTCCCCGGGAGCTCGGGCCCTTGGATCCGGAGAGGACGTGGCCAGGGCCCGCTCCCATCTTCCCAAGGTTTGCTCAGGCCCTGCAGACCTCAGGTGGCGAGGCGTTGGACAGACCCAGGTGTGTGTCCAGCTCTGCCCGCGCCCGTTGCAGACCTCGGGCCGGCTCTGCCCCTGCCCGGCCTCCCCAGGGCCCGCTGCGGGGGTCCGGGTGAGCGGCCTCAGCTGGGAGGGCCCCGGACTGTGGCGGAGGGAGCCGAGGCGGCTGGGCCTGCACAGCCCGGTCTGAGGGAGGGCCGCCGCTGACCGTGCCCTCCCCGCAGGCGGCAGTCTGGCTCCTTCCTCAGCACCGGCTGGTTCACCATGATCCTGGCCCTGGAGCTGTGCGAGGAGACCGTGGTCTACGGCATGGTCAGCGACAGCTACTGCAGGTCAGCCGGCCGGGCCCGGGAGGGCGGGACGCCGGGAGGAGGCCGGGGCCTCACGGGAGGGCCTGGGAGCCGCGGGGCGCGGGCGTGTGGGCTCCCGGGTGGGTGGGGTGGGTGGTGGAGGCAGGGGCATCCCTCAGCTGGCGCCCAGCGGGAAGGGGCTCAGCCTCCGGGTCTGGCTCGTGTGGCCTGAGGCCAGACACGCCACCTCCGCTTCCTTGTTGTGAAAGAGGGAAGCAGTCACGCTTCTTCAGGAGGCTGTGCAAACATTTACAGAGTCACCTACAGACGTGCTCCTGGCAACACGGGGGCCGAGTACATGTACCTGACATATGACGTGTCTGTTTTCACGTTAGCTATCCTTCGATTTCACTAGTCGTATCTCTAAGTCCAGAAAGGGTCTCCTGTTCTCCCCTCTTCCCTTTGGGACTTATTTGTTAAGCACGTGGGTGAGATGGCAGGAGCCTGTGTGCCCTCTGCAGAGGCACCTGGGCAGACCACCTACGGGCATGATGCCGGCGAGTGGGTGGGTGGGTGCCACAGGGCATAAGGGTTCCTTACCAGGAGCCTCGCACCAGGAAGGCACTTCGTAGTCTTCATCTTTAAAAATATATTTATTTATTTATTTATTTATTATTATTATTATTTTTTAAATATGTGTAATTTTTTAATATATATTTTATTGATTTTTCACAGAGAGGAAGAGAGAGGGATAGAGAGTTAGAAACATCGATGAGAGCTGAGACCGGTTTGGCTCAGTGGATAGAGCGTCGGCCTGTGGACTGAAAGGTCCCGGGTTCGATTCCGGTCAGGGGCATGTACCTTGGTTGCGGGCACATCCCCGGTGGGGGGTGTGCAAGAGGCGGCTGGTTGATGTTTCTCTCTCATCGACGTTTCTAACTCTCTGTCCCTCTCAATTCCTCTCTGTGTAAAATCAATAAAATATATATATTAAAAAAAAAAAAAAGAAACATAGATGAGAGAGAATCATCGATCACCTGCCTCTTGTACACCCCCTACTGGGGATGTGCCCGCAACCAAGGTACATGCCCTTGACCGGAATCGAACCCGGGACCTTTCAGTCCTCAGGCCGACGCTCTATCCACTGAGCCAAACTGGTCCCGGCTATTATTATTTTTAAATATATTTCAGAGAGGAAAGGAGAGAGAGAGAGAGAATCACTGATTGGCTGCCTCCTGCACACCCCACACTGAGGACTGAGCCCACAGCCAGGCATGTGCCCTGAGTTGAACGGTGACCTCCTGGCACAGAGGTCGATGCTCAACCACTGAGCCACGCCAGCTGGGCCGTCGCCTTCATCGTTTTTTTCCCTGTGGGCGCGGCCCGGAAGGTGGATGCCACCTCTCCCGTGTCACAGACGGGTGGCTGAGGCTTGCGGGGCGGGCCGCTGCCCTCGAGTCCACCAGCTTGCAGAGGCGGAGCCGGGCATCCAGTGCTGGCCTTTCGGGCGCCCACGCTGCCCTGCTCCTTCGTCTGCCCGGCCTCCCCCGGGCGGGGACGGGCCCGGGAGCCTGTGGCTCCCGGTGAGGGTGGCGAGGTCGGGCGGGGCCGGGCGGGAGGCTGGAGCTGTGGTGCCCACACCGTCCCTGCCGCCCGCCCGCCTGCAGGGAGAAGAGCCACCCCTCCGTGCCTTACCACTACTTCGAGAAGGGCCGGCTGGACGAGTGCCAGATGTACCTGGCCCACGAGCAGGCGCCCCGCAGCGCCCACCGCTTCATCACCGAGAAGGCCGTGTTCTCCCGCTGGGCCAAGACGCGGCCCCTGGTGTTCGCCCACCCGTCCTGGCGGGCCCCGTAGCCGCGCCTGGCCGGCCGCGCCGCCTGCGCCCGGCCCCGTTCCCTCCGCTCAACCAAAACCTTTAACTTATGGATCCTGCCTCTGCCACGTGCGGGGGGCCGGGGCTCCCCCGCCCCCCGGGGGACATGGGAGCCGTCTCGGGGCTCCTGACTTGAAGGGGAGAAGAGGGGCCATGTGACCTGTGTACCCTCCTCCCATCCCCCTCCCTGAATGAGCTGATTCTTTTTTATTTTTAATATATTTTTATTGGTTTCAGAGAGGAAGGGAGAGGGAGAGAGAGAGAGATAGCAGCATCAATGATGAGAGGGAATCATGGATCGGCGCCTCCTGCACGCCCCGCACTGGGGATGGAGCCCGGGTTGCGGGAATCTCATGCCCTGACCGGGAATCTCACCGTGACCTCCTGGTTCATGGGTCGATGCTCAGCCACGGAGCCACGCCGGCCGGGAAATAACCCGACTCTGACACTTTGGGGTTCATCCCACCTCGGTGTCTGTCCCGTGGCCTTTGCCCCCAGGGCTGATGGGCCCCCACTCACCAGCTTGGTGACCTTCGACCTTGCGCCAGCCCAGGCCCTCCCTCTCTACCCGCCCCCCACCCACGGCCGGTGCCACCCTTCCCGAGCTGGCTGCCTGGTCAGGGCAGCCCGGAGCTTGGTGTCCGTCGGGTGAAGGGGCCTTTGAACTGTGGCTCGCCAGGGCCACCTCGAGTGTACGGGTAAACGTGTTTTCTGGAGCCCTGTCTGCAGTGTGGCTGTGTGTCTGGGGGTAAGAAGTGGGGCTCCTCGCCTGCCACCATCCCATAGCCCAAGTCCCCGGCCCTCCCCAAACCCACAGCCGGCTGGGCCTCTGGCCATTTCCTCTGCCCAGAGTCTGGCCGGGGCTGCACTGGGCTCCGCCCGGCGTCCAGTGGGCAGAGGGCGGAGCGTCTGGCCGGGAAGGAAATTCCTCTGCCCCCACCACGCCCCTGGGCCAGGGGCCAGTTCCAGGGTCCTCGCCAGTTTAATTCCCTAGTCACTGGGATTGGTTACGCTGCAAGAGAGGAGTCTGGGGGTGGGGGGGCCAGCAGGGGGCCTGAGGCTTGTCTTCTCTGAGCTTCACTGCCCTCACCTGGGCGGTGGGAACAGCCTGCCGCCAGCCACCAGCTAGCAGGGCGGCAGCCCTGAGAGAGGGGCTCCAGGGGTGCAGAGCAGGTGCAGCCGTCAGCCGAGCAGGGTGGGGTCCCCGGTCTCAGAGCTGAGCCTGAGCCCCAGAGTCTGGGCCCCGAACCGAACTGAGGGGCGGGAAAGAGCCACAGGGCTTCACACCCCTCCTGCTCTCCCTCCCTCCCATCCTCCTCCATCCGGAGCCCAGGAGCCCGGCTCATGGAGGACCAGCTGGGTTAGAGCCCGGGGCCCCTTCAGGGGAAAGTGACCCAGCAGTTGCCCGGAGGGCCCTACGCTTGCTGAGCTGCTGATGCGTCTTGAACTTCTGAGTCGTGTGTGTCTTTAACAAGGAGGGGCATGTTTTCATTCTGTGCGGAGGGGGGGGACCCCACAATCCTGCAGCTGGCCGTGCGAGGGAGTGTGGGCGACCTTCTCCAGAGAAGCCGGAGACCTGGCCCCCGGCCCCCAGCGTGCCTCTGGCACCTGCCTCCCCAGCCCAGTGCCAGGCAGGCCCCGGAGGCCCTGCAGCGTGGGCGGCGGGCGGCGGGCGGAGGGCCCTGGGCTGGGCAGAGGGAGCTCTGCGGGCGGAGGGGAAGGCTGGCAGCTGGACCACAGCTGCCGGCCTGGCGGCGGTGGGGTCTGAGCAGGTGTCGGCAAAGTGGGGGTGGCCTGGCAGGCGGGGCTGGTGGAGGGACCGGGCGCAGAGGGAGGCCTCTGGAGTCAGATCTACCTCGTTCTGGCTCCGCCTCCGCGTGGGATCCTGGGATTAGTGCCTCTCTGGGCCTGTTTCCTCGTCTGCACGAAAGCGTCCTTCCCTCACAGGATGGATTTGGAGAGGAGGCTGTTGCCGGGCTGACGCTTGATATGTGGGTCGGTCACCCTTGCTCTCCCATCGTCCTTGGCGGTGACAGAGGGGTGTGGAGCCCCCCCACTCCCATCAGTCCCCCTGCTCACAGCCTCGGCCTTGGGCTCCAGGGCCCAGGCCCGCTGGTCCCGATGGGCTCAGACTGTCCCTTCTCCCGGGCGGTTGCCTCCTCCCTCGCCCTTCCCTGGAGCACCCTGGCTGTCCCCTCGGGGGCAGGGACAGGTGCTGGGCTGGTCCAAGGAGCATGTATTTCTGGCCTTTGTGACCTGCCAGGAGCCACCCCAGCTACTTCCTCCCGGGGGCTCCTGATGGCCGCCAGCCTGCAGGGGCCTCACCGGGGACACCCCCCCTCTCTCTGCCACAGCTCCTGCAGCTTCCGGGGGTGAGTTGGGGCAGGAGCCCCCCAGCTCTGAGGCGTGTGGGGGGAGCACCCTGGTGTGCAGCCCCTCTTCGGGCCTCTGTCCACATCCAGCTCCTTGGTCCCCTCAGCAGGCCAGCTGGGACCTCCTAGGTCCTCCTCCTGGGGCCAGAGGGGGCCGGGGGAGCCCCACAGCCTGGAGGGGTCCTCAGGAGCCTCCGTCCAGGGAGGAACTTGGGGCCAGGCCAGGAACTCTCACCAAACCCATCGCCGGGAGAGGAAAGGGACGTTGGTTCTTGCAGGTTCTGGTCCGCACCCATGTCCGGGGCCCCTGGGCCCATCTCTGCGCCTGAAGAACCAGGTTCTTCCTGGTTCCAGACCCTCCCCCAGCGGCTCTCCGGAGGGAGAGAGGCCGCAGTCCCCAGCCTCAGCGCCAGGCGGTCTGATCCATGGCCCTCCTCCCCTTGTCCTTCTCGGCACAAGCAGGGGCTGTCTGGGGGCCCCATGCACGCACAGCATTGATGCAGGACTGAGAAGCGTAAGTTCCCGGTAAAGCCAGAATAGAATCATTTCCTCAGACCTCCACCTACTTGATCTTAGTAAGTTAGTAACCTGATTAGGGCGGCTCCTCCCTGGCTCTGCCCGGAGCCCAGAGGGGATTTGGGGCACGTCCTGTTCCCTCGACGGGTCCTGGTTTCCTCTCCGTAAAGTGGGAGCCAGGGAGACAGCCGAGGTCTCTGAGGACTCTTCCCGGGACCCCGTGGGAGGGAAAATCCTGACCGCAAAGGACGCCGAGGGCCAAGGAGGGGGGCACGCCACGATCCCCAGCCCAGGGCAGGCAGGGCTGAGACAGAGGCCACGGGGGCGCGCTCAGCGGTGGCGCACACCAGGAGCCCCATCCGCGGAGATCCCGGCACGGTGGGCGCGGGCAGGCCCGGGGCTTCAGAGCGGAAGGCCTGTGGCCATTCATGCCGGGGCCGCACACGCTGAGCCTCGCTTCTCGCCGGAGGGCTGGTGCCGAAGCGCCCGGCGCACAGGCTGTGCCGAGGCCTCCGGGAGGGCTGTGCAGAGTGCCCGTCACAGGAGAGCGCACAGGATGCGTGGGAGCCGGTGTCTCGCCGTTCCTGAGGCGGTGGGTATTGTTCTTGAAAGCGAGTCTGGAGACTTTGGCCAGAAATAAATGATGAAAAATGTATTCAAGAGCCTTAGGGCTTGCAAACTGGAAAGACATGCCACAGCCAGGCGTGCCGAAGAGGAAAGAAAAGTGGAGGGTCCTTTTAGTAAAAAGTCCATTCCTGCCGGAACCGGTTTGGCTCAGTGGATAGAGCGTCAGCCTGTGGACCGCAGGGTCCCGGGTTCGATTCCGGTCAAGGGCATGTACCTTGGTTGCGGGCAATCCCCATTAGGGAGCGTGCAAGAGGCAGCTGATCAATGATTCTCTCATCGATGTTTCTAACTATCTCTCTCCCTTCCTCTCTGTAAAAATACATAAAATATATATTAAAAAAAAAAAAAGTCCATTCCTGAGGGGAAGCACTCCTGCACCTCAGCTCTGGGCTGGTGCTCACCATGCCGGTCTGGACCAGCGCCATCCTCCCCTTCTCCTTCCGGCATAAGCAGGCCCCGGGAAGGTGAGCCAGCCTCACCACAGAGCCTCTTGGCCGGAGCCTGTGCCCGAGACATGGCAGGCCTGAGGGGGGCGCTCCAGGCCCGGGTTTGGCCCGGGAGCTGGGCTGCAGCGCCCTCATTTCCAGAGGCCACTGGCGGGGGTCAGGGAGAAGGGCTGAGGACAGGATGCCACACCCTAGCGCAGCCGCCAGCCTGCCGGGCGACCTCTGGCGAGGGGCTCCCCCTTTTCTGAGCCCCAGCAGTGGGTTCCTCGGGTTTCCTGCCTGCGGCCCTGGCCCCTGCTCGGTGGTTTTCCATGCCGGCAGGCGGCCAAGCGGGGCCTGGGATGGGCTGAGGCTCAGGAAGCAGATGGAAGTGACACCAGAGGCAGGAAGCCTTGAACCCTTGGCCCTCCCCTCTGGTGCCCACTGCCTCCTGGCCATGTCTCCAGAGCCTGGACCTTGCCCCGCCCCTCTTGTTTTCATTAAAAACAAAGTGATAGTAACTTATTAAATTAGTCCGGTGCAAACGATCTGGACATTTATAAAGCAAAGAGGGAAGGTAGCACCACCCCTCCCACCCCGAATCCACTCCCCAGGGAAACCCCTGCCCGGAGTCCCCCTTAGATTCCTCCAGGCATCTGCTGTGTACATTTACAAACATACACATCTACGGTTGTGTTTTATGTGTGTGTGTGTTTTTTAAAGGAATCATGCTACATATACAGCTAATTTTTAATATATTTTTACTGATTTCAGAGAAGAAAGGAGAGGGAGAGACAGAAACTCCAGTGATGAGGGGGAATCATTGAGTGGGTGCCTCCTGCTGGCTCCCACTGACCGGGAATTGAACACCGTGACCTCCTGGTTCATAGGTTGATGCTCAACCCCTGAGCTACGCTGGCTGGGATGCAGTTTACTTTTTATAAATTAAAAACTAAGTTTTGAGTATAAGCATTGTGTAGCCATTATCTTAAAATTTTTAGAGCCGAGCCAAAACCGGTTTGGCTCAGTGGATAGAGCGTTGGTCTGCGGACTGAGGGTCCCAGGTTCAATTCCAGTCAAGGGCATGTACCTTGGTTTTGGGCACATCCGCAGTAGGGGGTGTGCAGGAGGCAGCTGGTCGATGTTTCTCTCTCATTGATGTTTCTAGCTCTCTATCTCCCTTCCTCTCTGTAAAAAATCAATAAAATATATTTAAAAAAATTTTTTTTAGAGCCAAAACCGGTTTGGCTCAGTGGATAGAGTGTCAGCCTGCGGACTGAAGGGTCCCGGGTTCGATTCCACTCAAGAGCATGTACCTTGGTTGCGGGCACATGCCCAGTGATGGTGTGCAGGAGGCAGCTGGTCGATGTTTCTAACTTTCTATTCCTCTCCCTTCCTCTCTGTAAAAAATCAATAAAATATATAGTAAAAAAAAATAAATAAATAAAAAAACTTTTAGAAAATATAGTTAAGCCAAAAGAAAGAGAGAAAGAGAGAAAAAAAAGCAGCTCATAATCTCACCATTCCAGAAATAACCACTATTAACAATTACTCACAGGGCTAGGCAAAAGATATTTCCTTATTTTCATTTCTCTTTCCTATCTTCCTTTTAAAATACGGCGGTACACACATGACTGCATTGGTCATACCTGTAAGTTACAAAACATAATATAATGAACCCCTCGAACCCATGTCCCACTTAAAGACCAGACCTTCACGAGAAATCCACCCGGAGTGTTTCCTCCCCTCCCCTCCCCCACCTCACTCCCTCCCCAGCAGACAACCATGCTCTTGGCTTTTGTTTTGAAAACTTGAATCACTCTGATAGGCACCAGCTACCTCCGGCCCCTGGCTGGGAGAGGCGGCCTGCTGCCGGCTATATGCTCACACAGTGTACTGTGTGGCTCATCTTCTTCTGAGACTTGTCTTTCTCATTCCTTATGTCTCTCAGATTCATGCTTGTAACTGCCGCTCCTTCATTTCCCCTGCTATTTCATATCTCACACGTGAAAGGACCGTCATGTAGAAAAATCCCCTGCTGCTGCTGATAGGTATAGGGGTTGTTTCCAGGTTAATATCATTTCAAGCCAGTGGTCGGCAAACCGCGGCTTGCGAGCCACATGCGGCTCTTTGGCCCCTTGAGTGTGGCTCTTCCACAAAACACCACGGCCTGGGCGAGTCTATTTTGAAGAAGTGGCGTTAGGAGAAGCTTAAGTTTAAAAAACCTGGTTCTCCAAAGAAATGTCAATCGTCCTGTTGTATTTGGCTCTGCGGACGAATGAGTTTGCCGACCACCGATTTCAAGCAACGCTGCTATGAGCTCTGTTGCTGACGTAGGCAAGAATTCCTCCAGGGTCTATACCCAGGAGGGGAATGCATGTTCTCACACCTCGGTTTTCCAAGGGGGATTCTAGGGATGCAGTTCCTTAGCTTGCTTCCTTCACGTAAACATCCTCTGTGCATCCGGCCAGCTCCTGCCGGTACATATTGATCCACACCATTCAGTCCAGCAGGCCTGAACCTCTCATAACCTCTGGATGATCAGCCACTGGCCCCTACAGGGCTCCTGGCTATTTCTCACTGTCACCTGGAACATCATAAGAAGTCCTAACATTTTTGGCCCTTACACCACCTCCGAGGCGGTGGTGCTCCCTGTATGCCCTATGCCAGCGGCAGGCCGGGGCAGGGGAAGTGAGTGCCCGGGCCACACAGAAAGGGGGCAGAGCTGGACGGAATCCAAGGTGGGTGGCTGCGGGGTACAGGCTCTGGAGGCCTGGCTAAGGGGGTCCAGGGAGAAGCTCAGCTGGTTCCAGGCGCAGGGCGCTCTGGGCCTCAGTGTCCCCGCTCCGGTCGTGGGGCGGATAAAGCGGGATCGAAGAGGCCATGTCGCTCTCTCAGGGGTCTGGGAGGCTGTTTTTATGGCCACCACGCGGCACAGAGACAGCCCGCACCCCAGGGCCGCCCGCCCCTCTCCCTTCGCTGGGGCGCCGCCGGGGCGGAGCCAGCCCGCCCCCTGGCGGCCGCACCGCCTCCCAGCCCTGAGCCCGGCGGCGGCGGCGGCGCTAGGACCCGGCGGCCGGCTGCGGCGGGCCTGGGCGGCCGGACGTGCGGGGCATCTCGGACCCGGCTCTCAGCCCCGGCGCCATGTGAGGGGGCTCGGGGGCCGCGGGGGGCCGGGCGCTCCCCGGGGAGGTGAGCGGCGCCGAGCGGGGCGGGGGCGCCCGGAGGCTCCGGGGATGGGGAGGGATGGGGGGGCCCTGGGGAGGGGTGCCCGAGACCCACTCTCTGGTCCCGGTCCCGGTGACCAGGGGCTGTGGCGGGGTTCGCGGGGCCCCTGCTGCTGTCCACCCCCGTGGAGCTGGGGCCCGGCCACGTCCTCCTCCCTGCCGGGCCTAGGGCTCGGACCCCCGGATGTGGGAGTTTGGGGGTCAGCGCCCAGGGGGTGCGGAGGAGGAGCCGCCCCCACCCCGGTGCACCCCGGGCTCGGCGCTCCCCCAGCGGGGAACCAGGCGCCCTCCCCCTGCTCCTCCGAGCCCTCCGCCCACGCTGCCCGCGGGGGCTCCGGACCCCGTGGGAGGGCTCCCAGGCTGGGCGAGGCCAAGCCCCACCCAGAGGGCAGGGTGCGCCCCCCACCCCCCATCCTGAGGGCCCAGCCTCCTGCAGGGCCGCTGTGGGGCCGGGCCCACGCTCCTGGCCGGGTGCTCCGGCGGCTGTCTCCCAGCCTGGGCAGGGCGCTCCCAGCAGGCTGCCCCCGGGCCGGGCCAGAGCTGAGCACTGAGGTGGACGGGGTCTCCCTCCAGGATCCGCCTGGCGTCTGCCCCAGCCCAGGCCTGCGGATCCTGGAGGGAGACCCGGTCCACCTCCCTGGGCTCCCCCCAGCAGGCCCTACCAGGCCCCACGCTGCCTCTCTGAACCCGTCTCATGGGTGCATTGGGCCGTGACAGCCCCTACCAGGCAGTGCTGCCAGGAAGACTGAGCGAGTGGGTGCCGCCTAGCTGGCTCCCGCGTCCATTCCCGTTAGAGGAGCGAAGCCGCGGGGCCAGGGGTCAGAGGAGGGGGACCGTTTTGCTGGCCAGCCAGTGAGCCAGGCCTTGAACAATGAATAACCCCGGGGTGAGCCACGGGGCTCCCCTTGCCACCCACACGGGCTGGAATCCTTCCAACGTCCCCGTGGGTTACCGGCTCTTATTCCTCCCATTTCGCAGATGAGGAAACTGAGGCTCAGGGGGGCACAGGACTTGCCCTAAGAAGGCCTCTCAGCCAGTAGGTAGTGGAACCGGGATTCACACTTGAACCTGAGGCGCTGTATGGACCATGGCCCTCTCAAGAGCAGGATTGTGACGGGGCTGACCAGGGCACCATGGTCCTGGCTGAGGGCACTGATCAGGCAAAGGTGGGGAAATTGGGGGTGAGGGGAGGGGTGCGTCTGGGAACTGGGGTGCTCTAGAGTGTCTGGAACAAGGGGCATGTGGAGGAAAGAAGAGCGAGGGAGGAGGCCCAGCTAGAGGCTCAGCCAGAGGCCCAAGCAGCTCTGCCTGTAAGGGCCTGGAATGCCAGAGGCCCCTGGACGGATGGGGGCGGCCCTGGCATTCTGGACTCCCTCCTTTCGCTCTCATGGGCTCCGAGTGGAAAAAGACAGGCCACGCTTCCCTTCTGATGAGCCTCAGTTTCCTGATCTGCACCTGGGGAGAGGCCCTGGGCCTCCCTGCCTGGCCATGAGGGCCTGGGAGAAACCCCGAAACCCGAAACCCGGCCGGAAGGCAGGCGGGGGTTTGGGGGGGTCGGAGGGGGCGTGGCAGGCGGGGGCGGGGTTAGGCGGGGGCGGGGCCGGGGCTTAGCCAATCAGGAGCGGCGTGTGCGCGCTGTGGCCTGAGGTCCTCCGGCTATTCCTGGTGGCGGTGCCGGAGTAAACAGCCAGGTCAGGGGGCGGGGATGGTGGCTGGAGCCGGGGGCCCGGGGAAGGGAGGACGCAGCCAGGGATCCCCCGAGCCCCCAGCGTCTCCCTTTGCACCCTGCCAACCTTAGAGGCCTCTGGACCTGAATCAGCTGGCGGCGGCCGGGCACCCGCACTTGTGTCCGTGTGACAGGTGGGGACATGGGGATCTGGAGAGGAGCTGGGTCCTGCGAGGAGAGGCTGGGGGTCGGTGGGGGCCGAGGAGCAGACCTGGGCTTGCTCCCTCCCAGCAGAGGCCCTGAGGCCGGGGCAGGAAGGAAGGGCTGCCCGAGGGGGCCTGGTCCCCTGCGGATCCCACACCCTCTGAGGGTGGGGCAGTGATGGTTGCCTTTTGACAGATGAGCCTGTGTCCTTAACCCCTGAGGTCTTACCGTTCGTGAATGAAATCATTCAGCCACCCTCTGGCACCGTCCTCTGGGCTCGGGCGGCACAGCAGGATGTGAGAGCTCCTGCCGGGAGGTGACACGGGGGAAGTTCCTGGCCCACCGCGGGCTGGGAGGACGAGAGGCGGGAGCAGGGAGCAGGGTGCAGGAGGGGGTTGCCGACAGTTCATGCAAGACCTGGAAGGGTGTGGGTGCAGAGGAGTTGGGGACCTACAAGGAATGTTGCTCTATTCCAAGGTCCCGGGGACCGGAAGCAGGGCTTAGAGGAGGGGTGTCTGCGGGATTGGGGGGGACAGGCCCCAGCAGGGGAGCCAGCTGCCTGGGAGAGCCGGGGTGAGGAGAGGACCCCGCTGAGAGAGCAGAATAGCAGAGAGCAAGGGGCAGGGAGAGAGGCAGGGCTGACCAGGGGACCATGGCCCTGGCAGAGGGCACTGCTCAGGCAAAGGTGGGAAAATTGGGGGCGAGGGGGTGCGTCTGGGAACTGAGTGCTCTAGAGTGTCTCAGCCCTGTGACCTCAGGCGGTTTCCTGCCCTTTTTGGGCTTTAGTGTCTCCATCTGCAGAATGGACGCAGCCCTGAGTCCTGAGGTCGTGGGCAGGAAGGAGAGCTGGCAGGGATGGCAGGGACGGTGGAGCCTCTGATCAGCTGGACATGTGGGAGGGCACTCAGGCCGCGACCCTCTCTGTGATTGCAGGTGTGAGCCCACGTCCCTGCCCCCTGGGCCGCGTGCACGCTGGCTCCTGCCCCTCAGCAGACGCCGGAGAGAGATGAGTAGCAACAAAGTGAGTCCTTCTTCCCTTCTTGTCCCCATCCCAGACTCTCCCTTCTCTCCTCGAGGTGGGCTTCGGACCCAAACCACCACAGGCCTCCCTTCCGTGCCTACGTGAGGCCGGTGCCTGGCGGCCCTGGCTGGGGCCCGGCTGTACTTACTGATCTGTGTGGCTTTGGGCAAGCGCCTGCCTTCTGGGCCCAGGGCCAAGGTGACTTGCAATGCTGCGCAGGGGTGGGGAGAGGGGGGTGGGGGTGGGAGGTGGAGGTGAGGGGGAGCCTGGAGGAGGGGGCAGAGGTCAGCCAAAGATGACAGATGTTGTGCGCATCCTTCTGAGGGTGTCCCCATCCTCCATCCATCCATGCTTTCCTGAGGACCTGCTGAATGCCTGGTCCTGTGTACCCCCTTCCCAGCACCCACTGCAGCCCAGCCCCACAGAGCCGGGGGGCTGGGGCAGGCTGATGTGGGTGAACCAGTCTGGGTCCAGTCGGCAGAGAAACCAGAGAGTAATTTGAACAGGGCCAGTTTAATGTAACGAGTTATTAACTGGAATCGGGCATTGGAGTGATGAGGGATGGGAACTCTAAGGAATGCAGGAATAGCAGGTACAAGGAGCAGCCGCCAGCCCCGGGGCTGAGGTCCAGGCCGCCTGGGGAGGGCACAGCCATGGGCCCCCGGGTGGCAGAGAGAGAACTCAGGGTGGTGAATCCACAGCCCCCCCTCCCCTCCAGGGGCACCCAGCCTCCGCACAGAACTGCTCCAGGGAGGGAACTGCTGGCCTCTGGAGGTTGCAGGTGGCTGGGTTGCTGACTGAGCTCCGCTCAGGGGAGGTGGGGGTCACAGCGGGATGCGGAGGCACCGGGCTCCAGAACTGCCCCAGGGCAGGCACTGCAGGGCCCGGAGGAATCTGCTGAGTGGGCTGGCACTGGAGATGGCATGCTGAGGAAGCCAGGAGCTCAGACGCAGGAAGTAAAAGCCTTTCTTCCCGCAGTGTCTCTCCAGCGCCCTCTACTGACAGAGCTTAATGAGCAGTTAGCTGGCAGGAAAAAGCAAAGAGCCCAGACCCACTCTCACAGAGCTGCCCAAAAGGGTGAACTCCGAGCTGAGGAACAATGCCCGGGAACCAGCACAGGGGCTCAGCGATCGGCACAGGAGCCGGGCTCCGGTCTCCGCTGGCCTGGCAGACCCGCTCACATGCATTCCCGTGGGCCACGTGGATGTGACTCTGCTGCCCTGTCACCCCCATGGCGGTGCACCATCTACCCAGGCAGCCCAGGCCCTGAGGGGGCCCCTCCGGGGGTGAAGGGAGGATGAGCGTTTATGGAGAGCTGCTGTTTGGAGAAGCTGGGTCCTCTCCTTTGACTGTCCCACCTGTCTCCAAGCACCCTTCCCGCTGCAGGAATCCCTCTGACACCCACACTCAGTCTGATCCAGCCGACCTTCCTTCTGGGACCCCCTTAGGCTCCCATCCCCACCCTGACCGCTGGGGAGCAGTGGGGAGCCAGACGGACCCAGTCACTGGCAGTGTGATCCGTGCTCGGGGCTGCGGGAGGCCTTCCCGGAGGAGGCGGTGTGTGGGGTGAGGAGCAGGCGTCAGCCAGGTGGTGATGGGGCAGGGCGCCCCGCCCGCAGAGCACGGGGACCTCACCAGGCCTCTCCCCTCTCAGGAGCAGCGGTCAGCAGTGTTCGTGGTCCTCTTTGCTCTCATCACCATCCTCATCCTCTACAGCTCCAACAGCGCCAACGAGGTCTTCCACTATGGCTCCCTGCGCGGCCGCAGCCGCAGGCCCATCAACCTCAAGAAGTGGAACATCGCCGATGGCTACGTCCCTATTCTTGGCAACAAGGTGGGGAGCCGCTTTGGGGAGCTGGTCCTCCCCGTTGCCTCCCACCCCTGCTCCCTCCTCCTCTTCTCTCCTCTCTTGCCATCCCTCCTAAAGGAAGGGTGGGCCCAGGAGTCCAGGCCCTGGCTCAGAGAGGAAGGGAGAGTGGGAGAGGGAGAGGAACAATGATGAGTGAAGATCATGGACCAGCTGCCTCCTGCACGCCCCCTACTGGGGATGGAGCCCGCAACCTGGATATGTGCCCTGACCGGGAATCGAACCATGGCCTCCGGGCTTGTGGGTGGATGCTCAACCCCTGAGCCACGCCGGCCGGGCCAGCCACGAGTTCTCGAAGGCAGGCGTGGGGTCTCCTTTGCTGGTTGCTCTGTCCTGAGTACTTGGCCATTACTAGCTTCTTAGGAGTATTTGTTGAATGTGTGGCTTCAGTTTCTCTGCCTTTAAAATGGGCATAATTGCCGAAACCGGTTTGGCTTGGTGGATAGAGCATCGGCCTGCGGACTGAAGGGTCCCAGGTTCCATTCCAGCCAAGGGCATGTACCTTGGTTGCGGGCACATCCCCAGTAGGAGGTGTGCAAGAGGCAGCTGATCAATGTTTCTCTCCCATCGATGTTTCTGACTCTCTATCCCTCTCCCTTCCTCTCTGTAAAAAAAAAAAAATCAATAAAATATATTTTAAAAAAAAAAATAATAATAAAATGGGCACCATTATGTTGGCCTCCTGGAGGCCTGAATGTCCAGGGCCCAGGGCCTGGCACAGAGTGGTCGTGACAAGCGTTGGCTCTCCTTGCTGCCCCCAGACACTGCCCTCCCGGTGCCACCAGTGTGTGATCGTCACCAGCTCCAGCCACCTGCTGGGCACCAAGCTGGGCCCCGAGATCGAGCTGGCCGAGTGCACCATCCGCATGAACGACGCGCCCACCACGGGCTTCTCGGCGGACGTGGGCAACAAGACCACCTTCCGCGTGGTGGCCCACTCCAGCGTGTACCGCGTGCTGAAGAGGCCCCAGGAGTTCGTCAACCGGACCCCCGAGACCGTGTTCATCTTCTGGGGGCCCCCCAACAAGATGCAGAAGCCCCAGGGCAGCCTCGTGCGCCTCATCCAGCGGGCGGGCCTGGCGTTCCCCGGCATGGAGGCCTACGCCGTCTCTCCCGGCCGCATGCGCCAATTCGATGACCTCTTCCGGGGTGAGACAGGCAAGGACAGGTACCGGCCTTCCGCCTGCCCCCCTGGCCAGCCCTCTGCTCCTCCCAGCATGCTCTGTGCAGAGGGCCTGTCCTCCCAGCAGGCACTGCTCTGAGGGGGTGGTCACTTCTCGGCCACCTCTGGTCAGGTCTCCTGGGGGAGTTATCCTAGAGTCATTTCCAACATGCTCTGCATGACCCCAGCTTCCCAGGAGGGCTTTCTCCCAGCATTCATTGCTCTGAGGGAAGAAGGGTTCCCAGCATGCTCTTCTCTAAGATTGCACCGTCGTTTCTAGCATCTTTCTAGGAGAGCTCCCCATTGCGTGCCTCCTGGAAAGTATTGACTATTCTTGCACTAATTGCTTCAGGCACCCCATTGCTCCCATCATGCTCTGTTCTAAGTACACAACACTTCCAGGCTGCCTTAGGTAAGCTAGGCTAGTGCCATCCAATAGAAAAACAATGCAAGCCACATACATAATTAACATTTTTATAGTAGCCACATTAAAAAAGTAAAAAGAAATAGGTGAAACTATTATTATTATTATTTTAGCCTCATTCGAGGATATTTTTTCCATTGATCTTGAGAGAGAGAGTGGAAGGGAGGGAGAAAGGGGAGAGAGAGAAAGAAATATCAATATGAGAGACACATTGACTGGTTGCCTCCCGCATGAGCCCCGACTGGGTCAGGGATCGAACCTGCAATCGAGATACATGCCCTTGACCATGAGACCCTTCAGTCCGTGGGCTGACACTCTAACCACTGAGCAAAACCAGCTGTGGCCGAAATTCTTTTCAATATATTTTATTTAACTCAATGTGTCCAACATATGGATCCAGTATATATTTTGTCTGACTTATCCCTAAATATTTAAAATTTTGGAATTAACATAAATGATATATTTTTTAAATGCTGGTTCCCGATTATTCTTGCTAATATTGAGAAACACGATTTTTGTGTGGGAACCTTATACCCTGTAATCCTGCTGAACTTCACTTATTGGCTCTCGGAGTTTTTGTAGATTCTTTGGGATTTTCTGTGCAGCTGGTGATGTGAGGACATGCAAGCAGGACTGTTTTACTCCCTCCTTCCTATCTGTGTGCCTCATTTCTTTTTCTTGCCTTATTGCTCTGGCTCGGAACTTTAAATACAAGGTGGGACTGTGTTGGAAGTGACAGGAATAGCCATCTTGTTTCAGTCCCAGCCTCAGAGGGGAAGCGTTTAGTCTGTCATCTTTGACTAGGAGGCCAGCTACGGTTTTTGAACCTGTATTCACCTCTTCCAGGTGAGACAGGCAAGGTCAGGTGCCAGCCCAGTAGTAGGTTGAGGAAATTCCCTTCGTTTTTTAGTTTCCTAAGAGTTTTTTGTTTTGTTTTTTAATCAGTACTGGATATTGAATTTTATCAGGCATTTTTTTCTGCATCAATTAAGACTTTTTTTTTTAAAGACTAGTTTTGTGTGTGTGTGTGTGTGTGTGTGTGTGTGTGTGTTTTAAGACTGTTGATGTGGTGGATTATATTGATTGATTTTTAAATGTTGAGCTAGCTTTGAGTTTCTGGAATAAAGTCTAGTTGGTCGCGGTGTATTATTATTTTGACATGATTTGCTAGTACTTTGTTGAGGTTTTTATACCTGTGTACATGAGAGAGATTGGCCTTTGGTTTATTTTGTACTGTCGTTGCCTGATCTCGGTATCGGGGCAATGCCCTGGGACATTTCCTCTCCTGTTTTCCAGACAAGGCTGTGTAGAATCGGTGTCATTGCTTCTTTAAATGTTTGATAGAATTTGCCAGTGAGACTCTGGGCTTGGAGTGGTGTTTTTCCCCCCAGAAGATTTTAAACTATGAATTCAATTTCCTTAACAGTTATAGGATATCCAGGTTACCTATTTCATCTTCGGTGAGTTTTGGTTGTTTGTGCTTTTCGAGAAATCAGCCCATCTCATCTACGTTGTCAGGTATGCAGTTGTCTTCTCTGTGGTTTCCTTATTATTTTCAAGCGTACAGAGTCTGTGATGATGTTTTCTTTCATTTTCGATGTTGGTAATTTGTGTCTTTTCTCTCTTCCTTTTTCAGTCTTGCGAGAGGTTTATTTTCTTTTCAAAGAACCACCTTCCACCAAATAGATGCAAAGTGTTTTCAGCTTCACATGTAATCAGTATAAAAAATGGTCAGTCACATGTCCCACATTCTTTCTCTCACACCCTAAGAAACGCACTGTGTGTGTTAACTCACAGCACAGCTCAGCCACGGCCAGACGCTCACACGTGCCCAGTGTGGCCCCGGCGGTGCACAGCACGGCTCTAGGTTCTTAGCTGCTTCTCCCAGGCCTGGCTCTGAGCCTGTCACTCCAGCAGGCCTGTCCCTGCTTGGTCTTCCCATGGGGTTTGCTCCGAGCCTGGGCACAGCTGTGCTAGCATGCTCTGTGGTCATGGTCACTCCTGCCTATTCATGTGTGACCATGACCAAGTATGACCAGTCTTCTCAGAGGTTTATTCCCAGCCTGCCTTGTTCCTCCTCTTTCCCTCCAAGGAGCTCTCTCCACCCCCCCACCTCTACCCAGACAACCCCCCTGCCAGCAAACCCGGGCTCCCCCACTGGGCTGGGCGGGGGTGACTGAAATAGGGGGATGAGTCCTGTGAGACTGGATGGTCGGCTGTTCCCCTGCCCGCCCCGCCCCTGCCTGCATGCCCCTCATCACGCCCCTCTCTGCCCCCAGGGAAAAGTCCCACTCGTGGCTGAGCACGGGCTGGTTCACCATGGTGATCGCGGTGGAGCTGTGTGACCACGTGCACGTCTACGGCATGGTGCCCCCCGACTACTGCAGGTGAGCGCCCCCAGGACGCGCCCGGCCACTGCCCTGGGATGGAGCCGGGGCTGGAAACCTGGGCTGGTGGCCTTTCAGATTCTCGGTTTGATGGTATTGGGGCTGCTCTGCAGAGATGGAGGCTCCTTAGAGCTGCCTCTGCACCCCTCCCCTCCCCTCAGCCAGTCCAGAGTTTATGTGTTAATAATAACTATTATTATTATTATTATTACTACTACTACTATATGCAAAGCCCAAGAGGTGACAGCTGTTCTTGATTGAATGCTGACCATGTCCCAAGCATGACTCAGGAAAACGGAGGAGAGTTGTTTTGTGAGTGGTCGAAGGTCCTACAAACTGTAAAGGGTGGGGGTCAAGCCCTCACCTCTGCCCTACACTGCCACCCTCTCAGGGGCATGGAAAGATCCACAGCATTAAAAACAAACACCCACTTTACAGATGGGGAAACTGAGGCCCAGGGAGGGGCAGGTATTTCCCCACAAAGGTCCTAGGGCAGGTCCGGGGCTGGAGGGGGCCAGGGCCCCGCCAGTGCCCGCCTGCCCTCACAGACACCTCTCTCTGCCCCAGCCAGAGGCCCCGCCTGCAGCGCATGCCCTACCACTACTACGAGCCCAAGGGGCCGGACGAGTGTGTCACCTACGTCCAGAACGAGCACAGCCGCAAGGGCAACCACCACCGCTTCATCACCGAGAAGCGGGTCTTCTCGTCCTGGGCGCAGCTGTACGGGATCACCTTCTCCCACCCCTCCTGGACCTAGGCCGCCCCGCCGTGGCCTCACACGGGACACGGGAGAAGCGGCTCTTGGCCCGGGCACGCGGCCCACGGCCATCTCCTGGCCAGTGGAGGCCGCCGGAGAGCCTCCTGCCAATCAGGGCCTTGGAGAGGGCGTGCCCTCCAGCCGGTCAGGCCTGGGGCATCTCCCGGCCCTCAGGGATCTGGGCTTCTGTGTGGCTGGTCAGGGTGCCAGGCAATGTGTCCAGTCAGGGTCTGAGCGTAGTCAATCAGGGTATTTCTGCGTAACGGGAGGCCAAGGACGCGGCCTTTCCCAGGGGGCCTTGGTGCAGAGCCTCAGGATGGTCCCCTAATCATGTCCTGTTGGCTGGGACAACCGGGTCCTGTCCCAGGGACCTGGGATTTCGTGTTGGCCCCTCGCTTCCCAGAGCCGGAAGGAAGGCTGCATGAGGAGGGGGAAGGGTCTGGGGCAGATGGGGTGGGAGGGCCCCAGAGAGGGGGGCTGCTGTCAGTCTTGGCTCTGCCCCGAGTGGCCTTGGGCATCCCCGGTCCCCCTCTCTGGCATCCTCCCGCCCATGTCATGTTCTGGCGTGGAGCCTTTGGTCCCCTCCCGCCTCTCCCACTGCTGCCTTGGGTCCGTCCTCCGCAATGCTGGGCCCCGCCAGCCACCACCCCTTCCTGGGGGGCTCGGCTCCCTAGGGCCTGGGGTTCCCTTCCCCACCTCTTCCCGGAGATGAGGGTATTTTTGTGCAAACTCTCCCCGGCCAGGCTGTCCACCTGTTGGAGGAGCCTTTGGGGCTGAGAAAGGGGGGCGGGGGGCAGCCCTGCTGAGGATTCAAGCAGCCCCTTTGTCTGCAGCTGCTGGTCACCTGAGTCTCCCTCCGGCTGGGCCTGGGAGAGCTCTCCGGGGCCGGGAGCTGTCGCCAGGCTCCTGTCCCCCTCACTCTGCGTCAGGCACTTTATCGCTGGCCTCAGCGGGGTGGGTTTGCCCCGTGCTCCTCCCAAGCCTGGGAGGGAAGACCGGAGGGCTCCCTGGAGGAGGCTGCGGGGTGGGAGGAGCCGGGCAGAGGACAAGGAGGCCAGCACAAGCCATTGCACATGGGGTGGGGAGCGGGGGCTGGTGACTCCCCCAGACTGGGTTTTGTAATGATTTGTACAGGAATAAATGCACTTACGCTCCAGCTCCTGTGTGTCCCCGTCAAGCTGGGCCCTCTGGCCCCGGGCTCCGGGCTGCCAGCAGGACGGCCAGCGTTTCAGGGGCGGTGAGTCATGCACTCTGCAGCTTGGGCGAAGAGCTGGCAGCTCAGGAGGTCCGGGCGGTGTGGGCTTCCCGAGCCAAGCCCACCTGGCTCTTCCAGTCCCGCCTCCCCCTGCTTCTGTGACCTTGGGTAAGTCCCTTCCCTCTCCGAGCCCAGTTCCAGGACCACTCACGGCTCTCAGGAGCTCAGGACCCGGAGGCCACCGCGGGGAGTGAGGGCCACAGAGACAATAACCCAGGCGCTTTGGGGGCAGATGGGGAAGTCCTGCAGAGTTTGGGGCAAGAGTTCCTGGGGGCGGGGGCAGGAGAATGCCATCCCTGTCATGGAGCGCAGCTGGGCGGGAGGGGTGAGGGGAGGGGGGAATAGGAGAGGAGGCCAGGCCTGGGTTCAGGAGGGGTGGGGTCAGCGGGTGGCTCAGGGGCCGGGGGATGCAGAGGGCTGGGAGCCCACGTTTCCCGCAGGCCCGGCGGGCAGGAGCCAGGCCGGCTGCAGCCCTGGGCCAGGCGTGGTGAGCAGCAGTGGAGTGAAAGGCCTGTTTACAGCTCCAGGTTGGCAGGAGGAAGGGGGTCCGTGACTCGGGGAGATTACAACCTGTTTAGGCAGATAAGATGCCCTTGGGAGCAGGGCCCTGACAAAGGTGGCTGTGAGACAAGGGCGGGCGGCCTCTCCTGGGCGGGTGGGCGGGCGCCGGGCCAGCCAGGGTGGGGGGCCGGAGCTGGGAGGAGAGGGCGCTGCGGTGCGTCTAATTCACATGTGCCTTCTGGTGAGCAGCCACGTGCTGGGCGCTGGATCGGGTGCCGTTGGAGAGGGAGGGAGGCCAGGTGGGAAGAATGGCCGAACAGTAGCCGGCGGCGGGACCACAGCCTCTGTCAGGAGGCAGGGAGGCGGGAGATGAGGCCGCGTGGGGCAGATGGCAAAAGCCATGAGAGCCCACGTGGGCTGAGGCTCCGTCCCTCTGGCCTGGGGAGGCCATCCTTGCCTGGACAGCAGTGGGACCGGCAGGCGGCTGGGACGCCACGGCCCATGGCAGTGTGGGCTTCTGGGAATTTGCCTGCTCCCGGTGGGCATGAGGGAGCCCCGGGGGTGCTTCAGGAGAAGGTGGCTTGCTAGGGGTAGATCCTCCGAAAGTTCGGTTCAGCCTCAGGAGGTACTAGGACTTTGGTGAGGGCGAGAGGTCTGGGCCTAGTCCTCAACCCCACACACCCCTCCCCTCGGAGGCCCCCCTCCCAGACAAGTACGCTCATTGTCAGAGGTGTCTTCCTGAGCCGCCTCACCAGGCGCTATTGTGCTCTGAATCCCTCACCGGCTCCCCGCTGTGGTCCAGACAAACCCACTTCCTCAGCTGGGGTTCCAGGCCCCGCTGCACCCCTGTGTATCCATCCCCCCCACCCCTGTGATCCCCCTCACCCCTGTGTATCCATCCCCCTCACCCCTGTGATCCCCCACACCCCTGTGATCCCCTCACCCCTGTGTATCCATCCCCCTCACCCCTGTGATCCCCCACACCCCTGTGATCCCCTCACCCCTGTGTATCCATCCCCCCCACCCCTGTGATCCCCCTCACCCCTGTGATCCCCTCACCCCTGTGTATCCATCCCCCTCACCCCTGTGATCCCCCTCACCCCTGTGATCCTCCTCACCCCTGTGTATCCATCCCCCTCACCCCTGTGATCCCCCTCACCCCTGTGATCCCCCTCACCCCTGTGATCCCCCTCACCCCTGTGATCCCCCTCACCCCTGTGATCCTCCTCACCCCTGTGATCCTCCTCACCCCTGTGATCCCCCTCACCCCTGTGATCCCCCTCACCCCTGGGATCCCCCCCACCCCTGTGATCCTCCTCACCCCTGTGATCCCCCTCACCCCTGTGATCCTCCTCACCCCTGTGATCCCCCACACCCCTGTGATCCCCCTCACCCCTGTGATCCCCCACACCCCTGTGATCCCCCTCACCCCTGTGATCCCCCACACCCCTGTGTATGCCCCTCACCCCTGTGATCCCCCTCACCCCTGTGATCCTCCTCACCCCTGTGATCCCCGACACCCCTGTGATCCCCCTCACCCCTGTGATCCCCCTCACCCCTGTGATCCCCCTCACCCCTGTGATCCCCCACACCCCTGTGATCCCCCTCACCCCTGTGTATCCATCCCCCTCACCCCTGTGATCCCCCCACCCCTGTGATCCCCCACACCCCTGTGATCCTCCTCACCCCTGTGATCCTCCTCACCCCTGTGATCCCCGACACCCCTGTGATCCCCCTCACCCCTGTGATCCCCTCACCCCTGTGTATGCCCCTCACCCCTGTGATCCCCCTCACCCCTGTGTATGCCCCTCACCCCTGTGTATCCATCCCCCTCACCCCTGTGATCCCCCTCACCCCTGTGTATGCCTCTCACCCCTGTGATCCCCCACACCCCTGTGATCCCCCACACCCCTGTGATCCCCCACACCCCTGTGATCCTCCTCACCCCTGTGATCCCCCACACCTCTGTGATCCCCCACACCCCTGTGTATGCCCCTCACCCCTGTGATCCCCCTCACCCCTGTGATCCTCCTCACCCCTGTGATCCCCGACACCCCTGTGATCCCCCTCACCCCTGTGTATGCCCCTCACCCCTGTGATCCCCCTCACCCCTGTGTATGCCCCTCACCCCTGTGATCCCCCTCACCCCTGTGATCCCCCTCACCCCTGTGTATGCCCCTCACCCCTGTGATCCCCCTCACCCCTGTGTATGCCCCATCACCCCTGTGTATCCATCCCCCTCACCCCTGTGATCCCCCTCACCCCTGTGTATGCCTCTCACCCCTGTGATCCCCCTCACCCCTGTGTATCCATCCCCCTCACCCCTGTGATCCCCCTCACCCCTGTGATCCCCCTCACCCCTGTGATCCCCCTCACCCCTGTGTATCCCCCTCCTGGGTGTCGCCTCCCTCGGCTGCGCGCCCAGCAGGTGCTTCCCGCAGTGGCCACTCCCCTGCTTCCTGCAGACAGACGCTCAGCATCCAGCCAGCCCCGCCCCCCCCTTGTCCCCCTGTGAACGCAGAGCGAGGCTGGCCCAGATTCCTCTCGATGCCGCTCGTGTTCAAGCCTGGGAGTGCTTCTCTCACCAGCATGTTGTTGAAGTGTTTTTAAAATTGGTCTCATTTTATATGGTTATGTTTTTAGGGTGTTTAAACATGTTATAACTTCAGCCATGCACATGACATAAGATAAAGAGGGAGGGCCTCGCCCAGGCCTGCTCCCTGAGAACAGCTAGGCACAACCTCCCAGGTGTTTCCTCCATGCATTCTGTTGTCATTCTCTCCCTGATTCTCTCTCCTCCCCTCCCCTCCTCCCGGGTTCCCTTCCATCTTCTCCTTTCTTCATTCCCTCTTCCATCCCTCCCTGCCTCTCTTCCTCTTTCCCACCTTTTTTCTCTCTTTAGGTTAGAGCTGAGAAAAAAAACATCCTGAAACTTTAACATTCCAGGATGGATAGAAAATCCATAGGTCTTATAGAAATGAAAGAATTCAAACAGGCACTTAAAATAGGTTTTTACAATGTTTAAATTTACTTTTTTAGTGTGCAAAAAAACACATGCAATTTACCAGTTAGCCATCTTTATGCATTTATTTTTATTGATTTTTTTACAGAGAGGAAGGGAGAGGGATAGAGAGTTAGAAGCATTGATGAGAGAGAATCATCGACCAGCTGCCTCCTGCACACCACCTATTGTGGATGTGTCCACAACCAAGGTACATGCCCTTGATCGGAATCTAACCCGGGACCTTTCAGTCCGCAGGCCGACGCTCTATCCACTGGGCTAAACCGGTCAGGGCCAGTTAGCCATCTTTAAGAGTGCGGCTCAGTGGTGGTAAGTTCGCGAGCAGTGCTAATAAACAGCTCCAGGACGTTTTCATCTTGCAGATCTGAAACCCTGTACCCATTAAACCCAACTCCCACTCCCCCTGCCCCTCAGCCGCGAGCCATCCCTCTACTTTCTTTTTCTCTGAACTTGACGACTTCAGTACCTCTTGTAAGTGGAGTCATACAGTACCTGTCTTTTTGTGACTGGCTTATTTCATTTAGCATAATATCCTCAAGGTGCCTCTGTGTTAAAAGTGTCTTATATATACAAAAACAGATGCTTACTGTGTTAAAGAAAAAAAAAGAAAGCAAGCACGGGAAGCCTTTAAGAAAGAGCAAAGTCCCACCTCCCCCTGGGGAATCATGTGCTTCATTGCATCACCTCCAGACGCCACGGACTGGATCATCAGAGAACACGTGCCAAGAAAAAACCTCGAGGAATGGATGTCACACACGTGACTCTGCATGTTTCGAATTGTTGGTTGACGTCACCAACTTGCTTTCCCCAGAGGTGGTGCCGTGGTGCTCAGCCATGGGCAGCTTTGGCGAGGGCCTTTGGATCCACTTTGGAGGCAGACCCTCTGGCCCAGCACCCTGCCCCTCCACAGAGGGGGAAACTGAGGTCCCAGGGCGAAAGGCTCTTGTCTGATGTCACAGGTGGCAGACCTGGGACAGACCCAAGCCTCCTGGTGTCTAGGCTGCTGCTGTTGCTAAGAAACTGCCCGCCAAAAATGGTGTCTCTCTCTCTCTCTCTCTCTCTCTCTCTCTCTCTCTCTCTCTCTCTCTCTCTCTCTTTCTGTCTCTCTCATTTCTCTCCCTCTCTCTCTCCCCAAATCCTAAGTGTCGCCCACCCCACTACCTGGGGCTGCTGCTTTCAAGGTTGTGGTGTGTCTAGAGTCAATCCCCGAGTCCCAAGCTCCATGGTCCCGGTTCCAATACATTTGTGAGCATCTACTATGTGTCAGTCCCGTGGGTAAACATTCCGTTCCACCTGGGAACTCGGGCAGCAAGCTGGTTTGCAGCGGACTCACTGTCCTCCGTGCTTGAGGATTGGCAGACATGGCCCAGTCCCGTGTTCTCTCTGCCCAGCGCCTGGCTCGTTCTGGGCGCTGTTACTCTCAGGGCCATCCGTCCCGGCCCCCCACCCGCATCAGCACTCTGAATGGCCCGCATCCTCCTTGGGAGCTGCTGGCAGGGCTGGGTCTTCAATAATCTTCCCAACCCCTGGCTGGAGAGGGCTCTGTGGATGGCCTTTGGGGTCCCAGAGGCCTTCCTGGAGCCCCTTCCAGAAAGGGAGGCGGTCCGAGGAGGGGCCGGGACTGATGTGGCCAGCCAAGCCCCAGAACCCACGCCTCAGCCCTCCCCTCCCTGCTCTGGCCGCTCCCTGACGCCAATTTGCTGCGGGATTTTGTGCAAAGAGCCACGCCTCCCCGGGCCTCAGTTTCCCCGGCTGTCACACGGGCAGCCTAGTGCCACCCCCTGGAGGGTGTGGACACGGCGGAGGTCACAGGGAGTGGAAACCCCGGGAACAGCTCTGTGCGGGGAGTGCGCTCCGTGCGCGGAGCGCAGGGTGCAGGGCTCCCATGGGGCTCCGCTCCATGGGGCTCCCCTCCATGGGGCTCCCCTCCATCCGGGCCCCCCTCCATCGGGGCTCCCCTTCATGGGGCTCCCCTCCATGGGGCTCCCCTCCATCCGGGCCTCCCTCCATCGGGGCTCCCCTCCATGGGGCTCCCCTCCATGGGGCTCCCCTCCCATCGGGGCTCCGCTCCCATCGGGGCCCCCCTCCATCCGGGCTCCCCTCCCATCGGGCTCCCCTCCATCGGGCCCCCCTCCATGGGGCTCCCCTCCATCGGGGCTCCCCTCCATCGGGGCTCCGCTCCCATCCGGGCTCCCCTCCATGGGGCTCCCCTCCATGGGGCTCCGCTCCATCGGGGCTCCGCTCCCATCCGGGCTCCCCTCCATGGGGCTCCCCTCCATGGGGCTCCCCTCCCATCGGGGCTCCCCTCCATGGGGCTCCCCTCCCATCGGGGCTCCCCTCCATCGGGCCCCCCTCCATGGGGCTCCCCTCCATGGGGCTCCGCTCCCATCGGGCTCCCCTCCATGGGGCTCCCCTCCATCGGGGCTCCCCTCCATCGGGGCTCCCCTCCATCCGGGCTCCCCTCCATGGGGCTCCGCTCCATCGGGGCTCCGCTCCCATCCGGGCTCCCCTCCATGGGGCTCCCCTCCATGGGGCTCCCCTCCCATCGGGGCTCCCCTCCATGGGGCTCCCCTCCCATCGGGGCTCCCCTCCATGGGGCTCCCCTCCATGGGGCTCCGCTCCCATCGGGGCTCCCCTCCATGGGGCTCCCCTCCATGGGGCCCCCCTCCATCGGGACCCCCCTCCATCGGGACCCCCCTCCATGGGGCCCCCCTCCATGGGGCTCCCCTCCATCGGGCCCCCCTCCATGGGGCTCCCCTCCATGGGGCTCCGCTCCCATCGGGCTCCCCTCCATGGGGCTCCCCTCCATCGGGGCTCCCCTCCATGGGGCTCCCCTCCCATCGGGGCTCCCCTCCATGGGGCTCCCCTCCCATCGGGGCTCCCCTCCATGGGGCTCCCCTCCCATCGGGGCTCCCCTCCATGGGGCTCCCCCCCCACCGGGCTCCCCTCCATGGGGCTCCCCTCCATCGGGGCTCCCCTCCATCCGGGCTCCCCTCCATCCGGGCTCCCCTCCATCGGGGCTCCGCTCCATGGGGCTCCCGTCCATCCGGGCTCCCCTCCATGGGGCTCCCCTCCATGGGGCTCCCCTCCGTGGGGCTCCCTCCGTCCAGCCCGCTCCCTCCCGCTCCCCCTCCCGCGCGGAGCGGCTCCCGGCATGCCGCGCGCTGACAGCCTTATAAATAGGCGCCTGTGCGGGCGGCGGCGGCGAGGACGGGCAGGGCACGCACCGCCCCGGCGCCCCCCGCACCCGCACCCGCACCCGCACCCAGGTCAGTGGGCGCCCGTGTGTGTGTCTGTGTCTGCGCGGGGGGAGCCGCCGCGGGGAGCGGGCGGCGCAGGCACCGGGGTGCGCCTGGCGGCGCCGGGGTGTCCTGGGGGCTTGGGGGCTCCGTGTGTGCCCCCCGCTGTGCCCTGTGCCCTGTGCCCTGTGCCGCCTGCCCGGCTGCATGCCCGGACTCTGCGCTGGGGGGTGCGAGCTTCTGTGTGTGTGTGTGTGTGTGTGTGTGTGTGTGTGTGTGTGTGTGTGTGTGTCAGACAGTCACCCTTTGTGCAGCCCGCACCCCTGGGGCTCCAGGCTCCGTCCTTGGCGTGTCCCCGCTGGGGCCCGGGAGGGGGGCTGTGACCTGACTCCCCGCCCCCAGGGCCTGGGAGGGGCGGCCTGTGCGATTGGTGGAGCTGTCCTGTCCCGGCTCTGGGAGTGCCGGGCACAGGAGGCCCGGAGGCTGGCCCCTGCCTGAGCCTCGGAGAGGGCAGGGGCCTGGGGGAGCCCGGAGGCAGCACAGGAACCGTCCTGCTGAGCTACCCGCTCAGGGCTCCTCAGGCGCTGGGACAGGGCCTGGAGGCAGGCCCGGAGAGGGACACCGCTGCCCAAGGTCACACAGCCAGGGCTGGGGCTGGGAGTGAGCCCTCGTTGGTTGCCAGCCACCAGCAAGGCTGCTCTTGGCCAGGAGACGGGAGACCTTGGTCTCGCCCTGGACCTGCCTTGGGATGGAGGTCAAGTCTCTGCCCCTCCGGCCCCGGCTCCCCAGACCCCGTGGCCGGCCACCCGGTTACAGACGGAGTCCCTGCGGCCCTGACCCAGGGGCCCCTGAGACCGGGTGCTGAGCCCGTAACCCAACTCCGTCCCGGACCCCTGGCCTCCAGGGGCCTCCTCACGGCCCAGGCTATTTTGGACCAAGAGGTGGCAGGTTCCAGCAGGACAGTGGGGCTTAGGTTACTGGCAGGGGCGGGGCAGGAGGGGCCATGCAGGCTGTTCCCGGCTCGGGACCCCCTCCCCCACCCGCTGCTGGGCAGTGCTGGCACGCGCCCCCCACAGGTGGCTGCTTAAGGACCTACTGGGTGCCAGGCCCGGAGCGGCAGGAAATGCAGGCCTGGGCGGGAACCTGGCCAGGCCCTGGAGCAGTCTGTCTTCTCCAAGCCTCAGTTCCCTCCCAAGAGGGCCCTGAGGACGGAGTGAGGCCCCCGGCCCCTGACCAGCCCGGCCGGGCCCAGGCTGGTGGGAAGCACAGGCCTCACTACAACACAGAGGCCCAGTACTGCGTGGTGTGTGGTGTGTGGTGTGGTGTGTGGTGTGTGTGGTGTGTGGTGTGTGTGGTGTGTGGTGTGGTGTGTGGTGTGTGTGGTGTGTGTGTGTGGTGTGTGTGGTGTGTGGTGTGTGGTGTAGTGTGTGTGTGTGTGGTGTGTGTGTGGTGTGTGGTGTGTGGGTGTGTGGTGTGTGGTGTGTGTTGTGTGTGGTGTTGTGGTGTGGTGTGTGTGTGTGTGTGGTGTGTGTTGTGTGTGGTGTGTGTGTGGTGTGTGTGGTGTGTGGTGTGTGGTGTGTGGTGTGTGTGTGGTGTGTGGGTGTTGTGTGGTGGTGTGTGTGTTGGTGTGTGGTGTGTGGTGTGTAGTGTGTGTGGTGTGTGGTGTGTGTGTGTGTGTGTGTGTGGTGTGTGGTGTGTGGTGTGTGTGTGTGTGGGTGTGTGTGGGTGTGTGGTGTGTGTGTGGTGTGGTGTGTGTTGGGTGGTGGTGTGTGGTGTGTGGTGTGTGGTGTGTGTGTGTTTGTGGTGTGTTGTGGTGTGTGGGGTGTTGTGGTGTGGTTGTGTGGTGTGGTGTGGTGGGTGTGTGGTGTGTGGTGTGTGGTGTTGTGTGGTGTGTGTGGTGTGGTGTGTGTGTGTGGTGTTGTGGTGGTGGTGTGTGGTGTGTGGTGTGTGGTGGTTTGTGGTGTGTGGTGTGTGTGGGGTGTGGTGGTGTGTGGTGTGTGTGGGTGTGTGGTGTGTGTGGTGGTGGTGTGTTGTGTGGTGTGGTGTGGGGTGTGTGGTGTGTGGTGTGTGTGTGGTGGTGTGTGGTGTGTGTGTGGTGTGTGGTCGGCTGTGGTGTGGTGTGTGTGGTGTGGGTGTGGGTGGTGTGGTGTGTGGTGTGTGGTGTGTGGGTGTGTGTGGTGTGTGTGGTGTGTGTGTGTGGTGTGTGTGTTGCTGTGTGCGGTGTGTTGTGGTGTGTGGTGGTTGTGTGTGTGGGTGTGTGTGTGTGTGTCTGCGTGAGTGCGTGTGTGTGTGGTGGGTGGTGTGTGGTGTGTGTGGTGGTGTGTGGTGTGTTGGGTGGTGTGTGGTGTGGTGTGTGTGGTGTGTGGTGTGTGTGGTGTGTGGTGTGATGTGTGGTGTGTGGTGTAGTGTGTGGTGTGTGGGTGGTGTGTGGTGTGTGTGGTGTGGTGTGTGGTGTAGTGTGTGGTGTGTGGTGTGGTGTGTGGTGTGTGTGGTGTGGTGTGTGGTGTAGTGTGTGGTGTGTGGTGTGGTGTGTGGTGTAGTGTGTGGTGTGTGGTGTGTGATGCCAGGGAAGTTCAGAGGAGGTGCCTGTCAGTGTAGGAGTGGAGGGTAGAGTCCAGGAAGGCTTCCTGAAGGAGGTGACACCTGAAGAGAGTCCTAAACATTAACACGTATCCCCGCAGCGTGAGCTGGGCCTGGAGGGGGGCACGGCCATGGTGGGGGAGGGAGCTCGGGTTAAGCAGCAGCTGATAAAGTCGCAGAGGTTGGGGGCAGGGGTGGGGGGGCTTTATCTTGGGAGCTGAGTGACCGCACAGGGAAGGGTCGTAAGCAGAGTGAGTGGTCTTTGGCTGGTGGGCGTGGAGGTTGGTGTGGCCCCTGCTTGGAGCAGGGGTGGCGGGAGGACAGATCAGAGAGAGGTCCAGGAGCAAGGGGGAGGGCCGTGCTTACGGGCGACGGGGGAGGGGGAGGGAGGGCTTCTCGCTGGGACACAGGCGGCTGTCAGCTGGCAGGGTGTCCGAAGCTGGGCTGGCTGGGCAGGATGGAGGGTCCCGGGGCCCTGGAGCCAGTAGTGAGAGGGGAGAGTGGGGGTCAGAGGTGAGGTCCCAGCCAGGAGGAACGAGGCCAAGGGCCCAGAGTCAAAGGTCAAGGCAAGGTGGCTGAGATGGTGCAGGCGGCCTTGGGGAGGGTGGCGTGTGAGACCACAGGGGCACGGGCAGCGTTCCTGCGGAGACGGTGGGAGGGGCGGCTGAGGGGGGCCCCTGGGCTGTGGAGGCAGCGTGGGGTCCCGGAGGGGTTGGGGTTGATTCCATGCAGGGGGAAAGAGGGCAATGGAGCGAGGTCCTCCAGGGGTGGTGAGGGGGCAGGGGCCACATGGGGGGGGGGGAGGGCGGGAACCCCTCATTGGAAAACTGCAGGGCTGTTTCTATGTGAACCAGCTTCCTCCCTGCAGACTTCCGTGTCCCTCTGAGCATCCTCTTCCGAACCCCAGTGGAGGGGAGGACCGGCAGCTCCGTCCCTCCTCCCCTCCCTCCGCCCGGGGAGTGTCGTCAAGGTGCCGGCCGCCGGACCGCCCTGCTTCCGGGACCTGGGAGGGAGAGCAGCTCCAGTCAGTCAGGGGCGGGTGGGGCGGGCAGTCGAGGGCTTTCCCAAGGCCAGCCGCCTCCCGGGCCTGCTGCCCCAGCGGCCCTCCTGGGCGGCAGGGCCTGGCACACCTGTGCTGTGCTCACCGCCGGCGCCTTGCCTTGCAGAGCGCTGACCCCACGCCCCGGACCTCGGCAGGATGGAAGGTACGGAGCCTCCTCTCTCCTGCTCTCTGCCTGGGGTCCGGGTGCCCACCTGCGAAGGGGTGTGCGTAGGGAGACGCCTCGGGAGGGGCTGCTCGATGGGGCCTGCCCGGGAGCTCCCACACCCGCCCCAGGCCTCTCGGGGGACGTGCCAGCTTCAGGGTTAATTTTAGAAGCAACGGGGCCTCCTGGGCTGAGGACCCCACAGCTCACGCTGCGCTGGGGTTTGTAGCGCTGAGTCCCTGCGTCTCTGGAGAGGGCGGGCCCTGGCGGGGGGCTGGGGGGTGGATGAGAGGCCCCAGGGGTGCAAGGGCCCCCTCAGTGATGGAGTTCCCCCTGTCCGGGGGTGGCCTTGGGCCCTCCAGGCTCCTGTGGGCCCGCCTGGAAGGAGTCACGGGCAGAGAGCCAGCGGCCTGCCTCCTGGCAGCACCACCGTCCCATCCCTGGCACTGAGCCTGGGCCTGGGCAGTTCTTAAAGGAGCCTGGCCGGCCTGGCTGCGGCCGCCTGGAACCAGTGGCCACCCTTCCACCCCTGGGGCTCTGAGCGTCCCTGCCACTGGGCTGTGCCTTCCCCCCCACCCCACACCCAGGCTGTGCCCATCACACCGGGCCGGAAGCCGGGAAGCCGAGAGAAGTCCTGACAGCTCCCCTGGCCCTCGGCCCGGAGGCCCTGGGGGCTTTGAGCTCACCTCCTCCTTGGACGGGGGAAGGGGGGGGTGAAACGGGGGACCAGAAAGGGGCGGGACCTCTTCCCTCCAGCCTCGCCTCGTCTCCCCCGCCCCCCCCTGCAGCGAAGGGAAGGCAGCAGCTGGGAAGGGGCCGGCTTCCAGTTCGCCTTCTGGCAGCGTGCCCTGCCTCTCCAGGCCTCAGTTTCCCCTGTGGGCAGGGCTGTGGCGCTGCTGAGCCCTCAGGGTGGCGAGGCAGAGGCTGAGATGGAAGCTGGCCGCCCTCTCCGGGCAGGGGTTCCATGTGCCCACCACAGCCTCCTCCCCGGCAACTGTCTCCCGGGCAACATATGTTGTGGTTGCCAGCTCCACACTGGGACCGCCCGGGGAAGGCGGGCGATGGGCAGGCCCAGGGCCGGGGCGGGGAAGGGCAGGGACACGGCAGAACGGGACCATGGGTGCCTGCTGCTCCTCGAAAAAAACCCGCAGCCAGGAGGACTCCAAGGCCAGAGGTGACCGCGGCTGCCCCCCAGCCTCCCAGTCTGACGGCCCACCCTGTGGCCTCCAGGCCTTCGCCCCTGTGGTCCCTCCGCCCGGCCGCCCTCTGTCCCCGACCTGTCCGGTCCCTGAGCTTCCCTCGCCGCCAGCACCCCCTCTGGCTGGGACGGTCTGCCTCCCGCCATGGGAGGCGCACGTGCCTGAGCCCTGCCCCTCTGTCCCACAGAGAAGCTGAAGAAAACCAAGATCATCTTCGTGGTGGGTGAGTCCGGGCGGGGGGCTGGCACCCGCGGGGGGCTCGGTGGGAGCCGGGCGGGGAGGCGCCCGGGCTCTGCCCTCCTTCGCTGGGTGACTGCGTCTCAGGGCTCTGAACGGGCGGGCGCTTGCAGGCGGGCCTGGCTCGGGGAAGGGCACCCAGTGTGAGAAGATCGTCCAGAAGTACGGCTACACCCACCTGTCCACCGGGGACCTCCTGCGGGCCGAGGTCAGCTCGGGCTCGGCCAGGGGCAAGATGCTGTCGGAGATCATGGAGAAGGGGCAGCTGGTGCCGCTGGTGAGTGGGCCCCGTGGGGGGGGTGGGGTGAGGGTGGCCCTGGGTGGACGCCAGCCGGCACAGCCCGTGCCACACGGCAGGCGGGCCAGGTCCTTCCCTGGCTTCGACCCCGTCTGTGGCCCATGCCCATTGTCCTGCGGACCCCCCCCTTCACCTCCCGGGCCTTTCTGTCCCCGCAAACCCACAGACTCCTTCCTCCTCAGCTCTCAGGCCTTCTGGGTCATCAGCTTTGGGCTAAGGCCCCCTCCCCCTAACTTATTCTCCTGTAGCCCTTCCTTGGCCCACACAGCCGGGGTCAGCCTGGAGGTTGATACCCTGTTTCCCCGAAAACAAGACAGAGTCTTATATTAATTTTTTCTCCCAAAGTTGCGTGCGCTAGGTCTTATTTTCGGAGGATGTCTTGTTTTCGGGGAAACACGGGTAATTCGGTTTCCTGAGGGCAGGGAAGGCCTGCTTTCCACCGCTGTGTCCCCTGGGCCCAGCTGAACGCCATCGGCCCCCGGCTCAGAGGCCTGGGCTGGTTTGGGAGAGTGCACAGGGCAGCTCAGCTGTGGGGCAGCGCACACCAGGGCGGGGGGACACGTGGGGCTCACGGCCCCCCCTGCTTGTGCTGTGCCCGCAGGAGACCGTGCTGGATATGCTCCGAGACGCCATGATGGCCGTGGTGGAAACTTCCAAAGGCTTCCTGATCGATGGCTACCCGCGGGAGGTGCAGCAGGGGGAGGAGTTTGAGCGGAGGGTAAGGCACAGCCTGGTGGACGGCCTTCAGGAGCTGTGACAGGGGCCGTCCGGCCGAGGCTGCTGTGATGTGGGGGGAGGAAGGGGGGTTGTGGCTGATGGGAGGTGGGGAAGGAGGGAGCCAGGGAAGAACGTTCTGGGATTCTTTCTAGAAGTCCAGAAGGAGAATTCTAGAACAACGGGAAGCACCAGGCTGAGGAGGCCAGGCTCAGGTTCCAGCCCACCTGCTGCGGGCCTTGGGCTGCCATTCTGCCTCTCTGAACCTCAGTGTTCCCATCTGCAAAGTGGGGATGGGCAGGGCACAGCTGCCGTGTGGGGCAGCATGAGGGTTAGAGGGAATGCACTCTGCAGTGTGGGGCTTGGCACCTGTGAGCACAGGGTCGGAGGGGCAGGGAACAGCACGGACAGGCTGGAAGGGCCAGGCTCGTGCAGAGAGAACAGAGCTGTTGGAGAGGGGAACTGGGGTGATGTGGGAGAGGGAGGCTCAGGCTGGCTGGAGGCTTCGGATGCCCGGGAGGAGAGTCCAGTCTCCTTCCAGGGGCCAGCGGGCATCTGGCTGGAGAGAGCGGGCCATTAAGGGGACATGGGGGTTCAGGGGGGGGGGCTTCTTGGCAGAGGACTCCTTCCAGGCCTCGCAAGGAGGACTGGCATCCCAGTGGGCTGGACCAGACCTTCACCCCCACTCCCCGACTCTGAGGGACAGGGGCCTTAGGCTTCCATAGCTTGAGCCACACCCAGGGGCGGGATATTGTGTTTCCTGCCCTCTAACTGGCTGCAAGACCTCAGGGAAGTGTCTACCCTGACCTGGGCCTCAGTCTCCCTATCTGTGAAATGGGGGTTGGCTGGGCTTCCTTCAAAGACTGGGAGGCCATGGGCCGAGGCACCAGCAGTGTGATGGCACCTCTGGCCCTCAGAGCCACATCTAGAAACTGGGGTTCGTGCGAGTTCTGTCCCCCCTGGGGCTGTTGTGGGTGTTGGCGTGGGCGCCTGGCTCTGCACGGGGCCCGGCACCTGGTGTGTGTTTTTAACTCAGGCCACCAGGGGGCGCCAGGCCCTTACCCACGGAGGATGGTCAGCCTCCTTGCCCTTCCCAGTCTTCCTGGCGATGAAACCCGCATTCCAGTGACAGTGACATTGTTCAGAGCCTCCCAGGGCTTAGGTGCCCCTCACCCCCTCCCTCAGCCCTGGCTCCTCCGTCCAGTCCTTATCCAGGCCTGCGGGCCTCAGGCCAGGCCGGGAGAGGGATGTGAGGTAAATAACCAGAGGCACCGAAACCGGTTTGGCTCAGTGGATGGAGCGTCAGCCTGCGGACCGAGGGGTCCCGGGTTCGATTCCGGTCAAGGGCATGTACATTGGTTGCGGGCACGTCCCGGTGGTGTGTGTGCAGGAGGCAGCTGGTCGATGTTTCTCTCGCATCGATGTTTCTAACTCTCTATCCCTCTCCCTTCCTCTCTGTAAAAAATCAATAAAATATATATTTAAAAAAAAAATAACCAGAGGCCCTCGAGGGCCAAAGGAAGGCCTGGGAGAGCAGGTCCCAGGGGGTGGGCGTGGCATCAGGGAGCCTACGCCAGAGGAATGCGGTTTTAGGTGGAATCTGAAGGTGAGCACTCGGCCCCGAGGGAAAAGGCTCCGGGGGAGGGAAAAGGCCCATGAGGAGGAGACTCGGTCAGCGTGGCTGACGCAGGAGAGCAGAGGAGTGAGCAGCGCGCGCTGAGGAGGGGACAGGGCCCAGGCACAGGCCCTCCAGGCGGGGGAAGGACTTGTGTTTCCTCCCGAGGGCACTGGGGAGCCATGGGAGGTGTGAGCAGGGGACGGGCGGGGCAGACTGGTCAGGAAGGCCTGTGGGGCTGCCGGGAATGTCCGAGTGGATCTCGGGGGCCGCAGAAGTGGGAGGATGGGAAGGGGGTGGCTTCGGGTGGGCAGGAAGGGGCCCCGTGACCGGTGCCCTGCCCGCAGATCGGACAGCCCACGCTGCTGCTGTACGTGGACGCAGGCGCCGAGACCATGACCAAGCGGCTCCTCAAGCGGGGAGAGACCAGCGGCCGCGTGGACGACAACGAGGAGACCATCAAGAAGCGGCTGGACACCTACTACAAGGCCACCGAGCCCGTCATCACCTTCTATGAGAAGCGCGGCATCGTGCGCAAGGTGCGCCCCCTGCGGGCCGAGGGGGGCCAGGACACCTGTTTTTTGTTTTAATTTTTCTCCTGGGTCGGCCTCAGATTGCTGTGACCTTGGGCGAGCCGTCCTGCCTGGGCCTTGGCTTCCCCGCCGGTTTGGGGGGGCTCTGCCCGCTGTGGCTGGCCTCCGGGCCCAGGCCTGGCCTCGGGGTGGGGCCTGCCACGACGGGGTCCGCCCAGCCCAGGGCGTCTCCGCTCACCACCCGTCTCCCCGCAGGTCAACGCCGAAGGCTCCGTGGACAGCGTCTTCGCCCAGGTCTGCACCCACCTGGATGCCCTCAAGTAGCAACACCGCCCGCGGGAGCCCCTCCCCAGCTCGGAGCCCGGCCCCACCCTGTCCCGACTCCGGAGCCCTGGCCTGCGCTCAGCGCCTCCGCCCGCCCGCCCGGCCGGGGCACAGACAGAGGAAGCCACCTTATCCTGTTTTCACGGACAGCTGAGCACTAAAGGAATTTCCGAGGACATTCGGCTTTACTCCTTTTTCTTCGCTTCCATCGGGGTTGATTTGTGTCGGAGGGCCGCCCGGCCTTGAGTCCCCAGCCCCTCGGTTCCCCGCCCCGAACCCCCCTCAGCCGGCCGCCCCTCCCGGCTCTGGTGGGAGGCCCAGGAGCTGCCTTATTCAGGGCCGGGCTGGGCCAGGCCTGGGACCCAGCATGCCCGGGGCAGGGTCCTGGTGGTCAGGCAGAGCTGGGCCGGCCTGGTGTCTGCACCCTCGCTGCGCGGCCGTGGCCCTGACCCCTCACCTCTCTGAGCCTGTTTTCCATGCCTGACTCCTGCTGGGGAACGAGCTCTCGCATGCAGCCAGGCCATGGGCTGTGGGGTCTTCCTGGGCAGTGGGGGTGGGGGTGGGGGAAGGGGCTCCCTGGCCTGTGGTGGCACAGAGTGGCCGGCCGAGTGGGCGGTGAGTTGCGAGCTGGCCCTGAGGGTCACGGTCGCCAGCGCCTCCCGGAGGAGGTGAGCTCTGAGGGCCTCCCCCCTGTGGCCCCGGGCAGGTCACAGCCTGTCCTTTCTCAGCTGCTTCAAGGTTCAAATCAGGCTCAGTGCCCGCCCCTGCCCGCCCCCAGCCCCCAGCCCCCAGGTCAGGGAGGGAACACACTGAGCCAAGGGTGTAGATTGGTGACCCAGCTGTGGGCGCTGAGCCTGGGGCAGCCTCGGGGACGGGCCAGGCCTGGTGCTATGGGGAGAAGCGTCTTCCCTTCCTGTCCTCTCGCTCTGACCTGGTCTGGCGAGCAGCTCCATCGGTGCTCACGGCCTCGCTCCGGCCCGGCCCGGAGGCTCCCGAGAGCCGAGTGAGGCGGCGGGCGGCACAGCTGCGGCTGTTCCCCGTTCACACCAGTTATTTACAGTTTCCTTTGAAATAAACGTATTCAAGTTGTAAAAGGTGGGTCTATTGAAAGAAGAACACGGAATACATAAATGGTGATCGAGGGGAGAGAGAAGGCAGGCAGCATGCAGGGTGGGCAGCCAGTCTGGGTGGGGCGGGGGGTGGGGGCTCCCGGCAGCCGCTCTCTGTTCCCCACGCCGGCCCGGGGGTGCGGGGGAGCCCCCACTGGGTGACCTCCCACCTGGGGGTCCATGTCACGTCTGTCAAACTGGGCCCACACCCCCACAGGCACACACACGCACACACACACACACACATGCTCCCACTCATACGCACCTGCCCTTCATCCCGGGCTGTCTGAGGACAAGCCGGGCCAGAGATTGTAACGAGCCAGGGAAATCCACTGTCAACATCATCATCAACAGAATCACCTGGTTCACTTAAAAAAGGCCTGGGAATGGGGGGGGGGGATGTTAAAATATGTACACAGATAATAATTTAATTTTAAAAAAAGAAAGGTTAAAAAAAAAAAAAAAAAGGCCAGGGAAACTTAAAGAAAACAAACAGTTTTACAAGCTCCAGTCACCATTCCCCAGGCGTGGCCGAACCTTCCTCGGAGGGTCTCCTTCGATGTGGCACCTGCCAGGCGGGGCGCTGCTATGGCTCTGGCACGGGAGGGACCGTGCTGGCTGGTGCTGTCAGACCGCCCGCCGGAGGCCAGCTCTGGGCGGCTCCGCACGCACAGCTCCGAGGGGCCCTGGCAGCAGGTTCCTTGACCTGGAGCTCCGGGGCGGGGGGGCCCTCCTGGTGCCCAGGAGTTCACTTCGCCACGTGGCTGAGGGCGTGGGAGGGCAGAGGGCACGGCCTGCGGAGCTGCAGAGGGTGAGAGGACCCTGAGTGAGGGGCGGGCTGAGGCGTTAGCGGGGCCTGGAAGGCAGGCCAGAGGGGGTCCTAGCTGGAGCAAGCTCGGCGGGTGACAGAAGCCACGCTGGCAGGGCCTTGATGCCAGCCCAGGTATCTAGCCTTTCCCCAGAGGGCAATGGGAGGCTCAGAAAGGTTTGTTTTTTAATAAATCTTTTCAAACAAAATGTGAGGAACTAATGTACTGAACACCCATATGCCATCACCAGCATTTAGTAGTGGTTAACATTTCCCCCCTACTTCCTTCACGGCTGGTTTATTGTTGTCCCAGGATTTTAAAGTAAGTCACAGAGTCCCAGGAAAACAGTTCGCCCCGAGCGTGGGGCTTCAGCGTGACTAACACAGAGGGCACTTTGCTCTACAACCACAACTCGGTTTCGATGACACTGAGTGACACTGATAGCATAGGTGGTCGTCAGTCCCCGTGTAATCCCTCCGAGTGTGTCCTTGGGAAAACCGGGCGGCAATCCAGGGCGCCACCTGCAGCGGGGCCGTCCGTCAGCCTTTAACCTCTGGCCCGCCCCCTCTTTGTATGACATTGACCTGTGAGGGGCCGCCGTGCCCCCGAGAATTCCTCCTCCCAGGCGTGTCCGAGCTTCCTGGTGGTGCTGCTGGACTCGTTCCTCCGTTCCCCGCGTTTCCTGTGCCTGAGGTCAGTGCACGGGCTTCGGAGGTTCAGGGTCAGCCTCTGGGACGAGAATACCGAAAAGGCGGAGCTCACACAGGGTTTTATTTATTTATTTATTTAAAAAATATATTTTATTGATTTTTTACAGAGAGGAAGGGAGAGGGTTAGAGAGTTAGAAACATCGATGAGCCGAAACCGGTTTGGCTCAGTGGATAGAGCGTCGGTCTGCGGACTGAAGGGTCCCGGGTTCGATTCCGGTCAGGGGCATGTACATTGGTTGTGGGCACATCCCCAGTGGGGGGTGTGCAGGAGGCAGCTGGTCGATGTTTCTCTCTCATCGACGTTTCTTGCTCTCTATCTCTCTCCTTTCCTCTCTGTAAAAAAATCAATAAAATATATTTAAAAAAAAAGAAAAAAAGAAAGAAACATCGATGAGAGAGAATCATCAATCAGCTGCTCCCTGCACAACCCCTCCTGGGGATGTGCCCTCAACCAAGGTACATGCCCTTGACTGGAATCGAACCTGGGACCCTTCAGTCCGCAGGCCGACGCTCTATCCACTGAGCCACACCAGTCAGGGCATCACAAAGGGTTTGAACACCAGGCGGGACGGGCAGATGGGCAGCTTCTGGCTTTCATTGCACAGGAATCTCCCAGGGCCTGGTGACAAAGCTGCTTCGGAGGCCGCGGGTGAGTTTGGGTGGTGAGGCCGGGCCGGGCTGCTGGTCCGAGGCCCACACTGGGCAGCTCAGCTCCGAGCGGCGGGGGCGGGCGAGGGGAGGAAGGGTGTGGAGGAGGGGGCACCGCTAAGGTCAGCGTGTGCTCATCCCCTACTGGTGGGCCGAGGGGTGGGCGTGGTGTCGGATCCGGGACAGCCGATGCCGTCATAGCCTGCGTGTCTCCAGCAGCACGCCAGGAAACGGTCCCAAGGTGCCGGAACATTCTAGCCCACAGAGGGATGGCCTAGCGCCTCGGTAACCTCAGGGTCTGGGGGAGAGAGTGCGTGCTCCTCCGTAGGCCCTCTGGGGTGGTGGCCTCAGATGCCCCCACTGGACTGCGCCCCTCAGGCTCGGCCCCCGGGGCCCTGAGGCCTGGCCGGAGGCGCTGAAGTGGGAGAGGAAGGAAGCGGGAGCAGAAGAGGCCAAGGCTGTCGCCTCCCAGCCTCCAGAGGGGCCTCGAGTAAACAGGAAGGCCTGGCGGCTCCTCGGTGGGGGCTTCGAGGGCGGGGCAGAGCCTCCGGACTGCAGGGCCTGCAGCAAGGAGCGCCTGCGGGGCAGCAGACAGAGAGGCCGTGGGCTCGGCCCCGTCACACAGCGCCTCGCTGCCTCTCCTCTGCCCGCCTCCTGGGTCCCGGTGTGCGGTCTCCTGCCCGTGTTGCCCCCCACGATTCAGAGGGTGCTGGACGGGTCTCCCCTTTGGGGGCCTCAGTTTCCCTTCTTAATGAACTCAGAGCCCTGACAACTGGCTCAGAGTTTCGAGACTCCTGGCCTAGTGGCATTCTCCTGCCTTCGCAGTGGCTGCAGGGCCCTCAGGCCGGGGGTGGGCTGGCCAGGCAGGCCCCATCCCAGGGGCAGCCTCTGGGGAGAGAGCGGACACTGCAGGGCTTGGCTCCTCGGGCACAGAGTCTGCTGGGACCACTGACTCCTGGGAGCTCCCCATTCTTTTGGGGAGCCGTTCCCCCTCTTCAGAGACCCTGTCCCTGGGCTCGGAGGCCCCCAACACCCACACCTGGGGACTCAGAACCACAGCCTATGTCACCTCCAGCTGTGCAGCCCAGTGGTTAGCCGTTCATTTATTGCCTAAACATATGGAATACCTACCAGGGGCCAGGCACTATTCCAGGCAATGGGCCTTTGGAACAAGAGAGGAGGGACAGAGAGAGAGGGAGAGGGAGAGGGAGAGGGAATAAACAATATGTAACATGTGAGAGGGTGGAGGAGGGAGAGGGCTATTTAAAATTCCATGTTCAGCCAAAGCCGGTTTGGCTCAGTGGATAGAGCATCGGCCTGTGGACTGAGGGGTCCCGGGTTCAATTCAAGGGCATGTACCTTGGTTCTGGACGCATCCCCAGTAGAGGGTGTGCAGGAGGCAGCTGATCGATGTTTCCCTCTCGTTGATGTTTCTAACTCTCTATCCCTCTCCCTTCCTCTCTGTGAAAAATCAATGGGATATATTTTTTTTAAAATAAAAAATAAAGAAAGTTCCGTGTCCAGGGAAGCCCTCACTGACCATGTGACATAAAGGGTGAGGAGCAGGCCCCGTGGCTTGGCGGGCGGGCGGGGGTCCAGCAGAGGGCGAGGCTGGTGAAGGGAGCGGGAGCCTGGCTTTCATGCCGAGATGCCTGCCTGCACGGGGCGCTGAGCAGAGAAGGGATGGGATTCAGGGGGGCAGCCCACAGAATTTGCTTGGGGCTCAGATGCGGGGTGTGCGAGGAAGAGTCAGGTCACCTCCTCCTCAGGGCTGGAGCGATGGGAGGAGGGAGCTGTCAGTGTCCGAGATGAGCGGCCGAGGCTGGAGCGGCTGGCGGAGAGGGAGCAGAGCCCAGAGCCCAGGTTCGGGCCCAGGAGCCGGGGCCGGGCGAGTCCTGGCGGGAACTTCGTGTCGGGAACACAGTCGGGAGCTGTCAGTGCATTAGGGGAGTGGACGCCGCTGGGCTGAGGCACCCAGAGCAGTGTTCCTCGGGCAGACATTGATGTAGCACCCAGCCGTGGAGACTGGGTGAGGGGCAGAGTGTGGGCGCGAGGCCCGGGCAGGGCCGGAGAGAAGGTGCCGGGACACACTTTGAATGCCACCATCTCAGGCGTGGCACTGCCCGGTAGGACCTGCGGGTGGGGTGAACCCCACAGAGGGGTCTGAGCTCCATATTTAAAAAATATATATATATATTTTATTGTTTTTTACAGAGAGGAAGGGAGAGGGATAGAGAGAAACAAAGATGAGAATCATCGATCAGCTGCCTCTTGCAGGCCCCCTACTGGGGATGTGCCCGCAATCAAGGTACGGGCCCTTGACCGGAATTGAACCTGGGACCCTTCAGTCCGCAGGCTGACTCTCTATCCACTGAGCCAAACCGGTTTCGGCCTGTGCTTCAGATCGAAAGAAGGTGGAGCGGGACGGGTGCATGTCACAGGGTGTCCATCGGCTCACAAACCCTGTTTCGGTTACTGAGCCTGAGTCCTGGGCCCTCGGTGTTGTCATGGCTGCCAAGGTTTGGGAAAACCTGACGTAGGGGTGAAGGTAGCAGAGTCGGGGGAGACCCAGGAGCCAAGCATGAGAGGAAGAGGAGGAACCCGTGAGGAGGCAAGTAAGGCAGCCGGGAGGTGGAAGGAAGGGAAACCAGGACGGAATGTTCTAGAGGCCAAAGGAGGAAAGAGACCTCGGTTTTAGGGATCCTCTGCTTCTCCACAGCCCTGTTGCCATGCACACCTGAGCCTCAGTTTCCTCCCCTGTGAAGTGGGGACCTGACAGTCTCAGCTCGTCGAGGTGGCTGCGAGGTGGCACTTGGCATGGGGCCGGGCAAGCGTGGGCATAGAGGGGGGACGCCCGTCCTGGTCCCGGCCCCGCAGGCTGCTCTCCCATTGTGCAGATGGAGAAACTGAGGCCCAGGCTGCGAGAGGTCGTGCCTGAGGCCACGCAGGGCAGAGCCGGACACCCTGACTCCCCGCCGACGCTCCTTCCTCCTCCCCCGCCGCCTGCCTGCCCGCCCGTGGGGGCCTGACCCCCAGGTGCTCTCAGCCTGGCTCCCGGCCGGCGCTGGAGCCGGACAGCCGCCTGGGGGGCCCCTGGGGGCCGCCTGACATTCCTCCCGTGGCCGGGGGCCAGGGTGGACGTGCTCCGTCCCTTCCTGCAGCCCCGGCCTTCCTGCTGGCGGGGGGAGGAAGAGGCCAGTGAGCGCACCTGCCCGCGCTGGGGTCGGGGCCGGGCCTGGCCACCGGCCACACGTCTCCCTGGCGTGAGGCGTCTGCCTCGGCGGGACCCGGCAGGAAGCAGCTGGCACGCTCCGCGGGGACCGGGGGGGCTGGTGTGGGGTCTGTTTTCGCAGGTGCGGGCAGGGGCTGGGAGCCACAGGCCTCTGCGGAGGGGCCATGGCGTGCTCAGCTGCAGGGGCCGCGTGGAGAGGGCTGGTCGGGGCCATGGCCTTCGGCTGCAGGGAAGGAGCCAGAGGAAGGAGTCCTCCCCTCCTCTCCCTCCTCCCTCTCTGGTCCGTGCAGGGCGAGGGGGCCGGGAGAAGGGGATGTGTCCGTCTGCAGAGAGGGTGCATCGGGCTGGGACCCTCCTCAGGGTCTGTCCCCAACTGTGAGACCGAGTGACCATCAAGCCTTCTGGCGACGGGCGGTCCAGTCTGGGAGCTGGCCCCTTCTCTGGGGAACGGGAGCCAGGCCCAGTGCTCCGTGCCTCAGTTTCCCTAGGCCTCCATGGGCCCAGCGCCTGCATTCGAGAACTGTATCTGGAGGGTCAAAGGGTCCTGGGCTCTGTGCTGGGGACTCAGTTCTTCAGAGGCATCCAAAGGGAGAGACTCACATAACAGGACCCCACCCAGGCCGGGGTGGTGTGGGAGGCCTCCGCTCCGCCCGGGGACCCCCATCTCCTCCTCCCTCCCCGGGGTCCTGGGGGCAGGCCCAGGCTCTCCTGGCTCCTGTAGATGTTCTCCCCCCGGCCGTTTCCTACCCGTCCGTGGCCATGTCCGTCTGCAGCCTCTCCTCCTCATGCAGACCCACTGGGCCTCGTTCACAGCGGGGGAGGGAGGGGGGGAGGGCTGCACAGGGTGGGGGAGGGCTGCACAGGGTGGGGGAGGGCTGCACAGGGTGGGGGAGGGCTGCACAGGGTGGGGGTGGGCTGCACAGGGTGGGGGAGGGCTGCACAGGGTGGGGGTGGGCTGCACAGGGTGGGGGAGGGCTGCACAGGGTGGGGGTGGGCTGCACAGGGTGGGGGTGGGCTGCACAGGGTGGGGGAGGGCTGCACAGGGTGGGGGTGGGCTGCACAGGTGGGGGAGGGCCGCACAGGCTGCACAGGGTGGGGGTGGGCTGCACAGGGTGGGGGAGGGTTACACAGGCTGCACAGGGTGGGGGTGGGCTGCACAGGGTGGGGGAGGGCTGCACAGGGTGGGGGTGGGCTGCACAGGTGGGGGAGGGTTGCACAGGCTGCACAGGGTGGGGGTGGGCTGCACAGGGTGGGGGAGGGCTGCACAGGCTGCACAGGGTGGGGGTGGGCTGCACAGGGTGGGGGAGGGCTGCACAGGGTGGGGGTGGGCTGCACAGGTGGGGGAGGGTTGCACAGGCTGCACAGGGTGGGGGTGGGCTGCACAGGGTGGGGGAGGGCTGCACAGGGTGGGGGTGGGCTGCACAGGTGGGGGAGGGTTGCACAGGCTGCACAGGGTGGGGGTGGGCTGCACAGGGTGGGGGAGGGCTGCACAGGCTGCACAGGGTGGGGGTGGGCTGCACAGGGTGGGGGAGGGCTGCACAGGGTGGGGGTGGGCTGCACAGGGTGGGGGTGGGCTGCACAGGGTGCAGGGAAGCGGGAGGGCGGGAGGAGGGAATCAGGCTTCCTCTGGGATCCCTGCTTCCACCCAGGTGCCCTGACTCCCACTCTGGACAACCATCCCCCTCGCCCTGTGACGCCCCCAGCCCTGGAGCCTCTGTCCTCACCGTCAGCTCAGGGGGTGGTGGCAGAGAAGGGGTGAGCCTGGAGGGGACAGCCCTGGGGTCTCTACTCTCCGCCCCGGGGCCCCTCGCTTTCCCGGGAGGGAGCCGTGGGTTCCTGCCCGGTGAATGGCTCAGTGGCCGGGCCCCGGGGCGCAGTGAGGACTCAGCGCTGATAAGGTGAACGCCTAGGGCGGGCCTGGTGCGGGGGAGCGTCCAGCCCCTGGGGCTGTTAACTGTCCCCGGTCTGGAGCCTGGGGACACCTCCCAGCCGCCCTGTGGTCCCCCTTTCCTTGTGGGAGCCCCTCGCGCTCTGCACCCACAGCGAAGGGCTGAGGACCTGCTGCCTGCAGCGGACGCCCTCACCCCTGCAGCCTTCCCTGCCTGCTGGGCACGGCTGGATCCCGGGTCTCCTGTGACCAGGAGCTAGCCGGGCGGCTGCAGGGCTGGGCGAGCTGGTCTTCCCAACTCCAGCCCGAGGAGCCACACCCGCCTTCCCTGCCTGTGCCAGCTCCTAGGGGGGCAGCACGCTCCGCCCGCTCCCTCCTGAGGCCCCGGGCCTCCTGCCTGCGCCCCTCCTGGCCCTGGAATTCGCCATCGATCAGGACAGGTATAGAGAGAAGGACGCCTGCCAGCTCACACACATCAAGGTTTATTTCCTCAAAGCCCAGCCGACCAGCACCTTCAGCTCCGTCCGTCACCCTCCGTGACCCCCTGTGGCCTCTCAGGACAAAGTCCTGGCATTCAAGGCCCCCTCCCACAGCAGGCCAGAGTGTGCCCCTCAAGGCTTCCCGTCCCCACCACACCCCTGCGTGTCCTCCTCACCCCTTTCTGCCCCCCCCCCCCCCCGTCTTTTAAAGGCCGGGCCTCCGTGCCTCCTCCTCCAGGCAGCCCAGGCCGCCTCCTCTGAGCTCCTTTGGGCCTGACCCTAGGTGCTCCCCATACCGAGCACCACGACGGGCACAGAGTTGGCACCTACTGTTTGCAGAACGAACAAGGGACAGTGCTGGGCCTGTCCCCTAGGCTCAAGGAGCACCGCCAAGGAGCACTTCCTGTGTGCCCGGCCCGGGGCTCAGCGACAGAGTGCCTCAGCCTCTGGAAATCTCACACCAGTCTGGCGAGGAAGGCACTGCCGTGCCCACTTCACAGGCAGGGTGACTGGGGCGTAGGGGACTCGTCAGGGTCTCAGCTCCGGGTCAGCAGGGCAGGTTCTGAACCCAGGGCCATCATCAGAGTGTGTTCTTTCCTTGGGGGCTGCCTCTGGTCTCCGGCGGGCTTTCCGCCCTGGCTCTCTGGGCAGGTCCCCGTTGTCTTAAGCCCCTGTCCCAGCTGCCGTGCCATGCCCTGGGCCTGCTGGGCCCGATTCCCGCCGGAAAAACAAGGGAATGACAGCCGCTGTCACTGGACCAGTTCAGCCAGCTTTGGTGCCCGAGGAGATCCCAGCTCCCTGGGCTCTCCGGGCTGTTATCGCACTTCTCTAGAGCAGGTCGAGACCGGTTTCCTCATCTGCGAAATGGGAGCGCTGCCCTCACAGCAATGAGCTCCATCTGGAGCGCCTCTGAGGGGCCTGTCTGCTGAGCTCCCTGGGGGCTATCAGGGTGATTGTTTCCATCTGCCCCGGGCTGCCGGCCAGCCCAGGACCGGTGGATGGGAGGGTGGGGTGCTGGGGAGACAAGCCCCGAGCCTAGGCCCTCCCACCCCCACGGCCTCCCCCCTCCCCAGGGCCCCCCACCCAGCGACAAAGCTCAGTGGCACTTCCTCTCCCGCCTGGCAGGCCGCCTGGCCCGGCCCCTTCGCTAAGGAAGCGCATTTCCTGCCGCCCTGGGCTGGCTGGATGAGCCAGGAGCTCCCCTCCGCCACCGGCCAGACCCCAGCCTCCACCCGCCGTCCACGGGAGCCCCGCGGCCCCCTCCCACGCGCCCCTCGGCCCGCGCGCCCCCGGCCGGCCCCGCGCCCCGCGCCCGCTTCTCCTGACCAGCTCGGCCGCCACCCCAGAAGGCTGGAGCAGGGACGCAGCCGCTCCGGCCGCCTGCTCCCTCCGGGTCCCCGCCTGAGCCCACGCCGGCCCCTGCTCCTGCCCGCGGCCCGGCCCCTGGACACCGGATAAGGCCCCGCGCACGGCCCCCCGGCGGACGGCATGGCCCGCAGCACGCTCCCCCCGGCCCCGGCCCCGGCCCCGGCCCTGGCCCTGGCCCTGCTGCTGGCCGCCTGCAGCCTCAGCCCTGCAGGTAGGTGCGGGGACCCGGGGGGGAGGCCACGCTCCGGGCAGTGGAGCTGGCCCGGGGGTTGGACGGCATAAGCAGGCGCTGTGGGTGACCACCCCGCCCGGCGTGGCAGGAGCGGTAACTTCCAGCCCGAGTCTCGGGCAAACGGAGGTGCGTTCTGTACGGTACCCCGGCCCCCGGCCTCCGGCCTCCCCGCAGGAAGCCCCCGGGGTCGCCTGCCCGCCCCGGGCCTTACGCCCCCTCAGAGGCCGCGTGGTGGGGAGGCAGAGGCCTCACGTGTGGCCCGGGCTCTGGGCTGTGGTTAGTTCCTTGTGGTGTGATCTTGGGGAACTACCCCGGCCTCTGACACAGTGAGGATGGTGACGGACTCCCGGCTGCGGGGAGGTCCGTTGGGGCAACGCCTGCGGTGAGGTCTCAGGGCTGGCTGCTCCCTGCGGTTACTATTGCCGTTGTTCTATGATTAGCCTCAGGCCCTCCGCCCTCGCCTTTCCCAGGGCCCCTGAGCCCCCCACCCACCCCTTCTGAGTGGAGGGCTCTCCCGGCCACTGCCCCTGCTCTGCTTCCCCAGATGAGGGCTTCTGGGGGAATCCTTGGCCCGGGGGCTTTTCTAGGCGGTCCTGACCTCAGCTGCCTTAAACTGACCAGGTGAGGGGCGGTGCGGAGTGTGCACCCACTTACTGTGGACACCCCGTCAGCCACTCCCCGGCATTTCAGAGCCCCCAGTCTTTGGTCGCTAAAGTTCTTATCCTGCCCTGGCTGGCATGGCTCAGTTGGTTGGGCCTTTGTCCCAAGCACGGAGGGTCATGGGTTCGATTCCTAGTCAGGGCACCTGCCCAGGTTGCGGGTTCCATGCCCAGTCTCGGTGCCTATGGGAGGCAACTAATCAATCTCTCTCTCTCCCCCCCCTTCCTCTCTGCCTCCCTCCTTTTTCTCTCTCTCTAAAATTAAGAAACATCGTCCTAACCAGTTTGGCTCAGTGGATAGAGCGTCGGCCTGCGGACTCAAGGGTCCCAGGCTCGATTCCGGTCAAGGGCATGTGCCTTGGTTGTGGGCACGTCCCCAATAGGGACTGTGCAAGAGGCAGCTGGTCGATGTTTCTAACTCTCTATCCCTCTCCCTTCCTCTCTGTAAAAAATCAATTAAAAAATATATTTTTTATTTTTATTTTTCCCCTCAAGTTTTATTTTAATTCTAAAATATATATTTATATTTTTTAAATTAAGAAACATCTCCTCGGGGGAGCATTCACGTTCTGACCGCTGCCTCCCTGAGAGCCCGAGCCGGAGCCTCAGACGCTCTCGCGGTGACTGAGCAGGGATTTGACCCCAGGCCTGTGGCTCCGCGGGCCTCTTGCTCCTCACCAGGGGGTACAGCTCCCGGTCACCCTGCAAGACGGCCGCCATTATGGCCCCATTTCCCAGGACGCGACACGGAGGCTGAGGCCCACCACGCTCACACAGCTGGGCAGCATCCTGCTTGGGCGCCTCTCTCCCCGCAGCCCCCACATTCCTGGCCGCATGACATTCTCTTCTCTCTTCTCTCGTCAGCAGAGGAAGACCCTGCAGATCCTTGGGGCCGGGTGTTCTAGCATCAAAGGCAGCGGTGTGATGGCAAACAATTAGCAGGGAGGAGGGGGAGGGCCGGCGCTTGTTAATTTCCGTGGCATCCATTTTCCCACGTGGCTGGTCTCCAGCTACCAGCTCCCCAAGCGCAGAGCCGGGCCGAGGTGCCCAGGAGACACCCTTATCTCGTGCTTCCATCACACGCGACTGACACAGATAACCTCCAACGCACAGATAATAGCGAGGCGGAGAAAATAATTAGGAAGTAAGACATTTGACATGCAGTGCCTTTTAAAAAAACACAATGCATTTCATTGTAAGCTTATAAAATTTTAATTTTAATAATGTTTGACAGCCTGTTGGAAAATTTCTTGCGAGCAGGTGCTGGCACCTAGTGGCCCCAGGGTCCCAGGGTGTTTCAAACCATCCAGCCCAACTCATGGTCTGGGAATCTGAGGCCCATGGAGGGCAGATGGGGGTCTGGCCAAGGCATGGAGGGTGACCTCACGTATTCCCGTTCAGGCCTGAGGGGGTGCAAATGGGTCCGAACCAGGTCCAGCCTTCTGGGGACACAGCTGGGCAGGATTAACTTGTAATAACCCAGCCTTCAGAGCCCAGTCCTAGAGAGTTACCTGCCCAGCTCTAGAAAGATGTCCAGTGCCCTGGCAGCTTAACCAAAACTGGAGTCTGCCCACATGTCCATCAGCCTGGGCCGCATTAACTGAATTGTCACGCAGTGGGACAGCATGCAGCCGTCGTCAAGAAGAAGCTAGATCTGCCGAAACCGGTTTGGCTCAGCGGTAGAGCGTCGGTCTGTGGACTGAAAGGTCCCAGGTTCGATTCCAGTCAGGGGCATGTACGTTGGTTGCAGGCACATCCCCGGTGGGGGGTGTGCAGGAGGCAGCTGGTCGATGTTTCTAGCTCTCTATCCCTCTCCCTTCCTCTCTTTAAAAAATCAATAAAATATATTTTTTTTTAAAAAAGAAGAAGAAGAAGCTAGATCTGTGTCTCCACTGCTGGGGACAGGTATCTGGGACGGACTGTCAGGTGCCCAGACGGCAATGATTCGTTTCCGTAAGAACAAGACCGCACTAACGCACAATATGCATAGAGAACCCTGAGGTGCCTGTGATATTTGCTAGGGTTTTCACCTTCCTGAGACACGTGCTTCTGTTAATGTTGGAATGTTTTGTTTTGTTTTGCTTGTTAATCCCCATCCGAGGATATTTTTCCATTGAATTTTAGAGAGATGGGAGGGAGGGGAGAGACGGAGAGAGAAACACATCAATTGGTTGCCTCCTGCACATGCCCTGAGCGGGCCGAGGCCCAAGCCTGCCATCCTGCAACCCAGGCACATAATGTTGATGGAATGGAACCCAGAACCCTTTAGTCTGTGGGCCGATACTCTATCCACTGAGCCAAAACGACTAGTGCTGGATGGATTTTTTTTTTTTTTTTTTAAAGAACAAACATGTAGAGATTTTAAAAAGCAACTTAACTATATATTCACTTCCATTTGCTTCTCAAAGGAAATAGATAAATGTTAGCATGCTGGTCGCTTACTAGTTTTCCTCTGTGTACCCTTCCTATGACCCAGATGTTTCTATGTTGTCATGTGGACACCATCACCATCCTGTTGTGTTCTGGAATATTCTCTCCCTTAAATGTGCTTTCCATCGTTGACCTAATAAATTCCCTATTGTTGAATATCTAGGTGATTTCCCCTTTGGGGCTAATTATAAATACCACCTCCGTGCACATTTTTGGTACATGCACATTTTCCTGTATTTTGTAATATTTCACTTGGACAGAGTCCCAGAAGTGAGGGTTGGGATTGGTGGCCCATGTAGGGTGGCCGGGATCAAAGCGTGTTTTCTAAGTGCGGATGAGTGTTCACTGGGGGACAGGCCAGAGGCTGGACTTGGAGGCCCCATGTGGGGGTCTGGGACTCTCTGGAGAGGGGACTAGTGGCTCAAGACCGAGGCCACAAATATCCATGTCTTAGAGGCTGCATTCTGTGGCAGCTCCCCTTTTTGTTTCTTTCTTTATATTATTATTATTTAATCCTCGCCTGAGAAGTTTGTTTGATTTTAGAGAGGGAGGAAAGAAGAGAGAGAGAGAGAAATAACATCGATGTGAGAGAGAAACATTGATAGGTTGCCTCCTGTACAGGTGTGGATAGGGATCAAACCTGCAACCTGGGTTTGTGCCCTGAGTGGGAATCGAACCTGTGACCCTTTGGTGCACAAGACGATGCTCCAGCCAATGGAGCAACTCTGGCCAGGGTAGGCAATTTTCCTCTTGCTAGGAGAAAAGGAGGTTGGAACAGGAGTGTGAGGCAGGAGAAATTAGGTCCTGGAGCCAGTGGGGACAGGCCATTAAGACTCTCTCGCCGAAACTGGTTTGGCTCAGTGGACAGAGCATCAGCCTGCGGACTGAGAGGTCCCAGGTTCGATTCCAGTCAAGGGCATGTACCTTGATTGTGGGCACATTCCCACTAAGGGGTGTGTGGGAGGCAGCTGGTCGATGATTCTCTCTCATCGATGTTTCTAACTATCCCTCTCCCTTCCTCTCTGTGAAAAATCAATAAAATATATATATATATATATATATATATATATATATATATATATATATATTTTTTTTTTTTTAATTATTTTTTTTTAAATACTCTCTCACCTCAGCCAGACAGATGGTAACACTAAAATCCAGAGGGAATAAGAGACCCATCTCTCAAGCTCACAGCTGGGTCAGTGCTGGGCCCTCTGAGGACAGGCCTGGTCTATTTGCTCAGGTGCCTGAGGGGCAATCTGGGCAAGGTGGGGGGAGCATTTTCTTTTCTTTTCTTTTTTTTTTCTTTTCTTTACATTTTTTTATTAAATTATTATCTGTGTACATATTTTAACACTGCTCCCCCCCATACATACCCGGGAGGGAACCATTATTTATGTCTACAGGCAGCTTTGTCTCCAGATTCAGTCTACAGACGAGGACATTGGAGCTCAGGACAAGTGACAGGTCCAGATTTTTTTTTCTTGGTTCTAATATATTTTTATTGATTTCAAGGAGGAAGGGAGAGGGAGAGAGAGAGATAGAAACATCAATGATGAGAGAGAATCATTGGTCGGCTGCCTCCTGCACACCCTCTACTGGGGATCAAGCCCACAACCCAGGTGCCCTTGACCAGGACCAAACCGGGGACCCTTCAGTCTGCAGTCAGACACTCTGTCTGCGGAGCCAAACCGGCTTATGGCGACAGGTCTAGATTTCAACCCCAGACTGTCTGCTTCCACAGCTTCCTTTCTCTGCATCTTTTTGTTTTGTTCTGTTTTTCTCTGCACCTGTGGTGGCCTGGTGTGGGGGCCTGGAGAGCGGATTGCCCTGACTCTGGGCCCTCTCCTCCAAGCTCCAGCCCCGGCACTGGGCATGCACCCTGCAGGCTGGAGAGGACATCATCCAGGCCTGAGCCGACGTCAGTGCCTGGGCTGGGATGCGGGGAAGGGACAGACAGAAGAGCCCGCATGAATTCAGTGCTCACTGTATGCCGCTGCTGCTCTGTCATCAGTGTGGTCAGACCTTGCCAAGGTCACAAAAGCCCAACGAAGCAGGCGCTCCTGTCTCCCCTTTTTACAGCGGAGGAGACTGGGGCACAGGCCAGTGGAAGTATTTGCTCAAGCAAACACAGCCCAGATGTGAGCAGCTGGGGCTAGAACCCTGGGCCTACCCACTGCCCATGCTGCCTCTGGGAAGCTGGCGAGGAGCTAGCTCTCTGTTGCCAGGTCTTCTCATCCTGGGCATTGGGTCCCTTTCCTGGGCCTACAGTGGCCCTCCCACCAAGAACACAGCTGGAGCAGTTCTGGTGAGGGGGTGTTCACAACAGGGTTTTGCAGGATGAGAAGAAGTTGACTAAGTGGCTGAAACCGGTTTGGCTCAGTGGATAGAGCGTCAGTCTATGGACTGAAAGGTCCTAGATTCGATTCCAGTCATGGGCATGTACCTTGGCTGTGGGTACATCCCCAGTAGGAGGTGTGCAGGAGGCAGCTGGTCGATGTTTCTCTCTCATTGATGTTTCTAGCTCTCTATCCCTCTCCCTTCCTCTCTGTAAAAAAATCAGTAAAATATATATTTTTTAAAAAAGATCCTTAACTTCATCACAGCTGCAAAAGCCCTTTAAAAAAAAAAAGAAGAAGTTGACTAAGTTGTCAAATAAAAGAAGGCCATTGGTTTGGGAAAGGGCATGACAAAGGCAATGAACAAAGTCTGTTTGAAGGCAAAGCTCACATCTACCTACTGACTGGGCTTAAGGAATTGTGACCCCAACTGCTTAGCACTGTGCACACATCCTCTTAACCAGCATTCTCACCAACCCCATGAGAACAGTATTACGATGGCCATCCCCCTTTTATAGACATAATATATATATATATATATATATATATATATATATATATATATATATTGATTTCAGAGAGGAAGGAAGAGGGAGAGAGATGGAAACACCAACGATGAGAGAGAGTCATGGATCGGCTGCCTCCTGCACACTCCCCACTGGGGATCAAACCCTCATCCCGGGCCTGTGCCCCGACCTGGAATTGAACCGTGACCTCCTGATTCATAGGTCAACACTCAACCCCTGAGCCACCCCAGCCAGGCCAGGTCCCTGTGCCTTTTAACTCCGCTTTAGGTTGCCAATGGTCCTGGCTCGTTGGGGAGTTCTGAGAAAGACGGGAGAAAGGAGTGTGGAGGCCTCGCTAGCGGCCAGGCCCGGGGGTGGGGTCGGACCAGGGGCTGGGGAATGCGTGCGGGTACCACTGGGCCCTGACAGGAGCGAAGGTGGCTGGGTGGCTGAGGAAGGAAAAGGCAGGGAAGACCTGCCATGAAGGGTCCGCCCTGGTGATTCAATAGCCACAGGCCACTTGCTGGGCACAGGCCCTTCCCATGGGCCCCTCACCTCGCGGACACACAGCCTAGAAGTGGGTGCTGGGTGCTGAAGCCGGGCTGTCCGGGTTCGAATACAGGCCCTACCACTGAGTTGCTGGGTAAGCTGGGGCTCATTCTTGCGCCTCCCTGAACCTCAGTTTCCTCGGGTGTCAGATGGGTGTCATGACAGTGCCCGCTTCGTGGCTGCTCCGGGGATCAAATAAATGAGCTCATGCGTGCATGGCCCAGGGAGCTTGATGGAAGCTGTTTTGCAAACGGGGAAACTGAGGCTCGGCGACGTCAGGCGTTTGCTGGAGGTGACCAGCTTGTTCAGAGGCAGAACTGGGACAGGGCATTTGGCCCAGGACATCTGACTCCGGAGGTGCTTTTTCTCCAGATGCATTATCATCCGTGGCCTCCCGAGGTCCCAGGGGTGGCCTTTGGGAAAGCCCGTGGGTCAGGGACCACAGATACTCGTGGCTCTTGGTCAGGGAGGAGGAGGAAGGGGGCAGAGGTGGGAGGGTGGCTCCCCAGTTTCTCCCTCGGCAGGCGGTCACCCAGGCCCCCAGTGGCGCCTCCTCCGCGCAGGTCCCGGGAGGCCCAGCAGTTTCCCTTGGTGCCAGGGGATTGTTTTCTGCTCCGTCTGGACCCGCCTCCGGCTCCAGGAGACAGGCCTGGGCGTCACACTCCCTCCTGTCTCCCCATTCTCGTCTGCGGGGTGGGGGCGGCCGGGATTCGAAAAGGCCCCAAAATAAATGGGCCTCTTATCTGATCTCCCAGGCTGGCCCGTTATCTGATCATTACATAATGGCCCGGCTGACGGCACGGAGGAGGTGGGGCAATCGGCAATCTGGGAGGAACTGGGGTTCCTGGAAGTCTGGGGAGGGGGCAGGGAAAGTCTGAAGGGGAGGAGGAAGCCGCTGTGCTAATCTGCAGACCAGACCCTGGGTCCTGCGGGGAGGGGGGGGCGAGGGGGGTCCGAGGCCCAGCCTGGTCCGCCACGTGCAGCTCCCGCACCGCACCGTTAGCCTCTCGGGCCTCCGTCTCCCCATCTCAGAGGAGGGGCCTGGACTAGGGCACAGCCAAGAAGGGTGTTCAGCGATTGGGAAAGGGAGAGGGTGGGGAGCTCCGAGCGGCTGGTGAGTCCCAGAGGGCGGTGCCACGGTTGAGTCCTGGGATGAGGGAGTTGGCTGGCCTGACTCCCACTTCAGACCCTCGCGGAGTCCCTCGCCCGAGGCCGCCCCCCTCCCCCACCAGGAGTCCGTTCTCCCGGGTGAAGCCCACCGGGCAGCTGTGATCAAAGAGCCAGCGGTGCTCTTCCCCGGGGAGTCCTCGCCGGCCTCTCCAGATCGGGCTTTCTCTTCGCGCTGTCCTCCCACAGCCAAGGAAACCGAAGCCCCAAGTGGAAAACTCATTCACCAAAGCCACTGGCTGTTGGGCCTGAGCTTCGCACCCAGGGCAGCCTGGCTGCAGGGACCTTGTTTTTTGTTGTTGTTGTTTTTAATTTTATTTATTTTTTATAGAGAGGAAGGGAGAGGGATAGAGAGTTAGAAACATCGATCAGCTGCCTCTTGCACACCCCCTACTGGGGATGTGCTGCAACCAAGGTACATGCCCTTAACCAGAATCGAACCTGGGACCTTTCAGTCCGCAGGCTGACGCTCTATCCACTGAGCCAAACCGGTTTCAGCGGGACCTTGTTTTTAACCAAAAGGCCGCATTACGCAGGCTGCCTGGAGTCCCTGGCACAGGACAGGTCCAGGCAGGGCACATGGTGGCCAGACGTCCCCTCCCCAGCTGCTGCTGGGAGATGGCGGCCACCTGATGCGCTGAGCCTGCCACGGGGCTGGTGGTCCCGGTGTCCTCTCTGACCTCTGGTGGATGGTCCCGATGTCCTCTGACCTCTGGTGGTCCCGATGTCCTCTGACCTCTGGAGGTCCCGGTGTCCTCTGACCTCTGGTTGATGGTCCTTATGTCCTCTGACCTCTGGTGGTCCCGGTGTCCTCTGACCTCTGGTGGATGGTCCTTATGTCCTCTGACCTCTGGTGGTCCCGATGTCCTCTGACCTCTGGTGGATGGTCCCTATGTCCTCTGACCTCTGGAGGTCCCAGTGTCCTCTGACCTCTGGAGGTCCCAGTGTCCTCTCTGACCTCTGGAGGTCCCGGTGTCCTCTCGGAGCCCTCGGCGGGCGGCGGAAAGGTGGGAGGGGGGGCAGGGCAGGCTGAGCGCTGATTCAGAAGAAGCCTCCCTGCTCCCCGCTCTGAGCTGGCGTCGGCTGGACGGCTGGACGTGCGACCAGTCCCTCCTCGCCCAACTTTGATCTCCAAGAAAACAGGAAGTGAGCGCGACAAGATGGAGACACAAACTTCCAAACAGTCTCCCCTCCTCTGTCCTCCTTCCCTCCCCGGAGCCCCCCTTCCCCGGCACATTCCTCAGGACGAGGTGTGGGGGCCTCATTTCCTCTTCCTCCTCTGCGGCTCAGGGTGAAATTCCATTCCCTTCCCTCAGGACCCGGCTTCCGGGCAGCCCCGTGGCAGGCTCCCGCCCGCCTGCCCACCGCCCGCCTGCCCACTGCCCCCTGCCCACCGCCCGGCCTGCCCACCGCCCCCCTGCCCACCGCCCCCTGCCCACCGCCCCCCTGCCCACCGCCCCCCTGCCCACCGCCCGGCCTGCCCACCGCCCCCTGCCCACCGCCCCCCTGCCCACCGCCCGCCTGCCCACCGCCCGCCTGCCCATCGCCTGCCCTACCCACCACCCACCCTGCCCACCGCCCCCTGCCCACCGCCCCCCTGCCCACCGCCCACCCTGCCCACCGCCCCCCTGCCCACCGCCCCCTGCCCACCGCCCCCCTGCCCACCGCCCAGCCTGCCCACCGCCCCCTGCCCACCGCCCCCCTGCCCACCGCCCCCCTGCCCACCGCCCGGCCTGCCCACCGCCCGCCTGCCCACCGCCCGCCTGCCCACCGTCCCCCTGCCCACCGCCTGCCCACTGCCCCCTGCCCACCGCCCCCCTGCCCACCGCCTGGCCTACCCACCGCCTGCAGCCTGGCCGCCCTCTGCCTCCCCCCTCTCAGGCGCTCAGCCCTCCTTGGCCCGTACCCCGGCCCCCTCGAGGCACAGGAGGGGGAGTTCTGTGTTCCAATCTCAGCTCTCACCTTCCTTCGGCGGGAACAGGACTGCAGGCTGGGGTGTGCCAACCCATGGCCTCCCCCGCCCCCCCGCCCGCCCGCCCCCCACACAATTGGAGTCACCAGGGCTAGCAAATAAAATACAGGGTGCCCCGTGACATTTGAGTTTCAGATAAACAACGGAAAGTTTTGGGATAAGTATATCCCAGGCAATATCTGGGCTACATTCATACTTTAAAACTTATTCGTATTTTTACTTACATATAACGGTGTCCTGCATTGTATCTATCCACCTGACACCTAGGAGCACTGTGGCTTCCGGCAAGAGACTTGTCCTTGCTGAGCCTCGGCTTCTTCATCTGCGGGATGGGTATGTTACCGCCTCGCAGGGTAGCTGTGAGGATGCAGTAAGGCCCGTGGGCGTTCAGAGGGCGGGCGGCATCGTCCCCGCCCGCTCTCACCGGCCCCTCTCCCCCGTGCCTCCCAAACAGGTCTTGCGGGAGCAGTCCGCTGCAATCTCCAGCCTGTGGACAGCGAGGTGACGTACGTCACCAGCCAGGTTCCTGAGGGCTGCGTGGCACACGTGCCCAACGCCACCGTCGATGTCCACGTCCTCTTCTTGGAGTTCCCCAGAGTGAGTGCCGGATGGCGGGGTGGGGGAGGGACTCAGAGGTCGGCCCGGGCCGAGTCCTCCCCAGGGACCCTGCCAGGAGGGAGGCCTGACCATCTCACAGGGCCAGCGTGGGGAGCAGGCCCCCCAATATTGGGGCCTCTGGCCGTCACCACGCGGCCCGGGCAGGAGGGCCGGGCTGGCCGCGGTCGGGTGGAGAAGAGCCGGGGGGCGGGGGGTGGCCAGGGGAGTTGTGGCTTCTGCATCCCCAGCGCCGGGAGCTCCTCAGCAGACACAGCCCCGCTAGGGGCAGCGCTGACTTTGCGGAAGTTCTCTCCTCCGTGGGGCCTCCGATCCCCCCTGGAGAGTCCTTCTCCGAACACCTGGGCCTGGCGAGCAGCCCCTCGCCGCAGACTGAAGCCAGCGATGCCCCTGCCCCAGAACCCCTGAGTTCTTCGAAGTCCCGCCCAATAGCACACCTACTGAGTGTTCACTGTGCTAGGTACCGTGCTAGGCCGACTATGTGCAGGAAGTGAGTTTAAAACCCTGACATCTATTCAATCTCCCCTGGGCCCATCTGGCAGGGTCTGTTATGAACCCCATTTTCCAGAGGAGGAAACTGAGGCAGGCCTAGAGAGGCAAAGCAATGTGTCCACGGCCAGAGTTCACACGAGATCCCCGGGGACCCCCAGCCAGGCCACCCCTTGGCCCCCAGGGGACTCCGTGTCCGGGCGTCCGGGCTGATGACCACACCTGGCCCGTGTGGCCTCGGGGCCTGATAGCGACTCAGTGGTGTCACTCAGAGTGAGCTTGTGGCCAACTGGCCCCTGAAACTGTTAGGGTGCCCTGCGTTTGTGCGGTGATAAGACGGTTCCCAGACCACCAGTATCGGGGGGCCTGCTCCCCACCGCCCTGCCTGCCCCGAGGACTGTGGGGCTCGATAACCCCAAACTGCAGATAGTGCCAGCACACGGCGTGTGGTTTGCGTGGCCATTGTAATTTTTTTTCAAGTTGGGGATGCTGTGGAGAACGAGATTGCCCTCTGCTTGTTCTGCTGTTGGGTCTCCGGCCTCCTCTGGGTGACGGGGACCCCCCTCCCCCCACTCCCCTCCCCCAATCAATCCACAGTGAGCCAGAGTCAGAGAGAGGCCACCTGCCAAGCACCCAGGGCTGGAGCGGCAGGTGTGTGGACAGCCAGCCAGGGCCCGGGCGATGGACACCTCCTTGCTCAGCACAGGGCAGGGGTGCTCCGCTGCTGTGGGGCTTGGGAGGGCTTCCTGGAGGAAGCAACCACAGTAAGCTCGTGAGCGAAGGCAGCGGAGGGAAGAGCAGAGGGTAAAGGGGATGCACAGGCAGGGAGGTGGCCGAGGCTGTGGTCAGCGCGTGGTTGGCTGCGGCCGTGGCATAGAGTTGGCCTCGGGGCAGGGCTGGGGAGTTTGGTCTTTCTCCTGAGGGCAGTGACGTCCCTGCAGGGCGGGCCGGGGAATGGCAGGTGCCCTGTGACTCACCATCTGAGAGCTCAGGACAGCAGACCCTCCCTGCCCCCATGGGCGTCTGGCGTGTGGTTCCGGGGCGGGCTGCAGGCTCTAGGACTGCGGCAGGTGCGTTGGGGGGTGGGGGGAGCGCTGGGATTGGAGGGTTCAGGGCTCCAGTCCTGGATATATCACTGGCCAGCACCTCGTATACTTCTCCCCACTCTCCAGTAGACACACATTTCCTATGCTCAGGGACCCACCACAGAGTCTGGGAGTCTGGGGATCTGGGCCCGGGCCTGGCGTGTGCCCAGCGGCTGTTGAAGGTCTGAGTGAGGGAGGAATGGGGACAGACATGCATGCTATGTGGCCTTGGTGGCCTTGGCGAAGGGCTTAGGAACATGGCTCTGGAGCCAGCTCGCCTTCCAGTGGAACTTGGGCTCCTCCACGTATGACAGCGCAGCTTTGGACTGCCTCTCCGAGCCTTGGTTTTCCAGGGTGAGACCTGGAGACCCCAGTCCGCCCCCAGGGGCCTGTGGGAGTCCATGGGGCAGCGCAGGCCACCCAGGGGCCGGCTTGTCTTTATACCGGCTGCTCTCGGGGCTCCGGTCTCACCGGTGACTACCTCCCGGTGCCCGGCACGCTACAGAGCAGCCTCAGAGCACATCAGAAATTAGCTGGATCCCCGGAGGTCCTTGCCATCAGGTGGCGGAGGCCGGGGCTGAGCGTCCGCTTTCAGAGGGGGGCCTGCGGTCCCGCCTGCCGGAGCCCGTCTGCCCCCTGGGGCTCCTGGCCCGGGTGCCTCGCCCAGCAGCCGGTCTCCCCGATCCTCCTGCTGTGACACCGAGGGGCCTGCGGCCCCTGGGCAGCCCCTCCTCCCCAGGCAGCACCCAAGAACGAAGTCCCGGGCTCCCTACCCCGCCCCCCCCCCCAACCAGTCCTTGCCAGGTGCCTGCTCTGTGCCCAGCCTGAGTTGGGCACTGGTGGTGCCGAGAGAAAGCGGACGTGGGCACTGCCCTTGGCCACTTCTAGGCCAAGGTGGGTGTCAGCATGGATTCAGTGATGGAGTCGGCGATGGGGGACCCTGGGCGGAGGGGGCTGTGGACCCGGGAGGACAAGCACCGAACGTGGAGGGAAGGGGACCTCAGGGAAGCGGCTCCCCGTAGCCAGACAGAGAGGGAGGTCACGGGCGTCCGGGCAAAGGCTTAAAGGCAAGAGGCACGGGCTGGCGGCCATCCCAGCCCCCAGCCCAGTCTCCCCCGACCTGCGGGCACGTTCCTCGGCGCTGGCACAGCGCCCCGCTTTCCCGTCCATCCCCGCGTGGCCTGGATCCTCAGATTTCCTGTGCGTGGGCGGCACAGGAACTTGGCAGCCGAGAGCCTCAGGGAAGAGAGGTCCAGAGAGAGAGGGGGAGTGTGTGCGTTGGGGAGGATTACAGACAGACGAGGGGGCCGCTGGCTGGGGCTCCGTCTCGCTGGGTCCCCGAAGGGCAGGCCGGAGCCGGGATTCCGGGAGGGGCCCCGGGTCACATCCTGACCCTCGGAGACAGGAAACCAGCCTGGT